>NC_139558.1:17583234-18225734 GCF_965112155.1 Podarcis liolepis | reverse complement strand
TCTGTGAAATGCTTTCCTGATTTATTTTGGATTATCTATTTTTTCATTAATTTTAACTTTATTTATTGAGTTTTTAAGCTCATTTTTATTCAATTGCCATGCCAGAAATTTCCCTGGTTTATTTGCATGTTCAAAATCTAGAAATATGGGGCAGAATGAATTTATCACTATTAGGAAGAATAGCAGCAATCAAAATGAACGCATTGCCAAAAATGTTGTTCTTATTCCAGCCAATACTGGTGATAAGTAACACCGCATACTTTAAGAAATGGCAAAGGGATATTTCAAAATTTATATGGAAAGGGAAGAAACCAAGGATAAAATATAAAATACTTATGGACACTAAAGATATAGGAGGATTCTCCCTTCCAGATTTCAAATTATATTATGAAGCTGCTTGTGTTACTTGGATCCAGGATTGGATAAAATTAGAAAATATGGATATGTTAGATCTGGAAGGACATGATAATAGATTTGGTTAGCATGTGTACCTATGCTATAATAAAGGGAAAGTACATAAAGGATTCCATAATCTTATAATTAGGAGATCACTTTTAAAAGCATGGGGGAAACACAAAGATCTATTAGAACAAAAGACCCCATGGTGGTTGTCTCCAACAGAAGCAACCTCAATTAAAAAAATAAACAGGGAAGAAAAATATAGAGATCCATATAGAGATCTGTTAATAGAAACAGAAGAAAAATTAAAGTTGAAGGATCTTGAAGAATATTGTCAATTAAATGAGATTTTTAAAGAAGATAAAAAGAAAGGATTTAGTTATACTTTATCCAGATTCCAAAGGGAAATTATAGAAGATATTACTAAATTGTTGAAGAAGATGTTTAATTTATTATTAGAATGGGAAACCAAGGATGAAGAGGTCAAATGTGTAATGATGAAATGCGCACAAGATTTAGGACATAATATATAAATGGAAGACTGGGAAAAACTATGGAAAGTGAATTTAAAATTTACTGATTATATAATGCTGAAAGAGAATTATATGAAAATGGTGTATAGATGATATACTATGCCTGTAAAAATTGCAAAAAAAATGTATAGAACAGGCTCCAATAAGTGTTGGAAATGTAAAGAAAAACAAGGCATATTCTTTCATATGTGGTGGAATTGTAAAATAATCAAAAACTTTTGGGAGATGAATTGAAAATAATGTTTAAAATAACCTTTGTTAAAGGACCAGAAGCTTTTTTGCTAGGCATTTTAGGTCAAGACTTGCCAAAAGAACAGAAGAAATTATTCATGTATGCTACAACAGCCACTAGGATATTACTAGCCCCAAATTGGAAAAATGACAAGATACCAACCAAAGAAGAATGGCAGGAAAAACTGATGAACTATGCTGAAATGGCAAAATTAACGGGAAAACTCAGAGATAACAACAATAGAGCAAAAAAGATTGGGAACCATTTATGCTGTATTTATAGAAATTTTGTAAAGAAATGGACTCACTAGCAGGATTTAAGTAAATACTTAAAACTAACAAAACAAATATAGAGATTAAGCTGTGGTCTAAACCACTGAGCCTAGGGCTTGCCAATCAGAAGGTCAGCAGTTCGAATTCCCACGACAGGTTGAGCTCCCATTTCTCGGTCCCAGCTCCTGCCAACCTAGCAGTTCTAAAGCACGCCAAAAAGTGCAAGTAGATTAATAGGTACCGCTCCGGCGGGAAGGTAAACGGCGGTTCCGTGCGCTGCTCTGGTTTCACCAGAAGTGGCTTAGTCATGCTGGCCACATGACCCGGAAGCTGTACGCCGGCTCCCTCAGCCAGTAAAGCGAGATGAGCGCCGCAACCCCAGAGTCAAAACATAGCAAAACATACGAGGAATAGCATTTATTTTATTTTATTTTTTAAAAGCAATATTAAGGTATAATAAAACAGGCAGGAGAAGATAATATGCAAAGAACCAGAAGAGGAAGTTGAGGGAACTTGTGGGAAGGGAGGGGGGGGGAATTGGGAAATTGTACTTTTTTTTTTTTTTTGAGATAATGTTACAGTGGTGAATATATAACTGTAAAACTTAATTAATTTTTTTTTAAAAAAGGATAAATTCAACAGCGTAAATAAGTTTTGATGGATGTAACAATGGTTTACTGAATGGTTTATTTCATGTAAAGTATGCAGGGATGTATGGTATGCAAAATGAGCCACAGAAAGAGAAGAAGGGAAGTCATTGATTGAAAGCTGTTCAATCAATATTTTGAAATGTAAATTAGTAAATTTAATTTTAAAAAATTATAATTGTTTCCTCTTCAGCCATTGCAGTGTCTCTGCCTCTTCAAAACCCCCAATATACTCACCTCATCTTTGTGAATGGGGACCTCCAGTCATTAAAAGAATGTTCACATTCTTTTGTCCAACCCAGGGCTTTAATCAGGAAACACTTTAGGACAAAACCACAGTAATAGATGCAATGTAATCAAGATGGAAACTCATAAGAGTATGTTATGGGCAAGTATTCTTTTCTAGGAGTTATATACAGCTTTTGTCACAAATATTTGTACATTCACAAAATACTTTGTAATCAGTGCTAAAAAAACCCAAACTGAAAGATAAACACAATGATTTTCCTCAGCAGACAGAACATTTATATGTATTTATCTAACTGCTTCATACTGGAAACTACAGGAAAACCATTGTGCATAAATACAGCTGATAGTACCCAGTTTTTAATAGGGCTTAAAGATGCCCGACAGACTCTAATTGCAGCCAACAACAAAATAAATTAATAAATTAATTTAAGTAGATGTAATTTGGTTATAGATTTGTAGGCCTGTCTGAATTATAATGAATTGCAAATGGCAGCTAAAAGATGCATAATGAAAAATCATCACACTGGGAAGTCTAGGGTGAAGGAAGGTCAATAAAATTAATGCTTTTGCATAAAGGAAGCCATTTAAAAATTTGGAAGATTGGAAGTGCCTGCAAACAGAATTAATCCACTGAAAGTCTAAACCAGCCTAGTGAAAATGAATGGCGGGAGATATGATTAGCATAAAATTCAGAGGCTTCCAAAGGCTGCTTATAAAAAAGGATTTGACAAACTTTTTTTGGAGGGAGAGCTACCAAAGGTCCTAGTTATAAAATGAAAATATGTTTCCACTCTGGCTACTGGGCCATGAAGCTCACTAGGCGTTGATCTTCTTCTTCTTTTTTTAAAAAAGTTTTTATTGTTAAAATAATTCAGCATTAATACACACATATTGCGAATATACAAACATACAAACATACATGTCATACAATCCTTAAAAATGTTCAAACATACCTACACTCAGTCCCACAGATAATTCATTTTCCCATCACCATCCACCATCCCTCACCCCACCTTTGTGTTAGACTTCCAATCTACTCAATTGCAATTTCTTTCCACTTCTATTACTTTCTTTCACACACCGTTAACCTAATTGCATGCTTCTTTTTCTATTACACATTGTTATCCATCTTATTTAGTATTCCAGTATTTAAAACGAAACTTGTTTATTCTAATAGGAGTTCTGATTTTTCAATATGGTTTTGCAAGTATCCTTTAAACACCTTCCAGTCCCTGTCTATCTTCTCTTTTGAGATTCTTCCAATTTCTCCCATTGTTTTGGATATATTGTAGTACTCCAATAATTTGGCAAGCCACTCTATTTTTGTCGGTATAATACCACTTTTTCAATTTTTTTGCAATCAATAGCCTTGCAGCTACTGTTGCATATAAATATAATGTCTTGTCTTCTTCCTTTAGGCTTCCTGGTACTATTCCCAATAGAAAACCTTCTGGTGTTTTCCTAAATGAATATCAAAACATTTTTTTTCATTTCATTATATATTGTTTCTCAAAATTGTTTCATGTTTAAACAGTTCCACCATATATGTATCATAGTACCTTTTCCAGTGTTGCATCGTGAAGGTCACTAGGCGTTGATCTGCACACGAGCCACAACTCAAGTATACATTTGGACTACAACTCCTAGCAGCATGACCAGGGATGAGGGATGATGGGAACTGTTGTCCAAAACATCCGGAGCACAGCAATTTGAAGACAGAACTGGTTAAACCAGGGATGGGGAACACCTGAAGAATCACAGGTCCTTATTCCTGAATAAAATAATAGTTAAACAATAATTCACTCTCCATATAGTAAAGTCAGGAGCACATTTCCACTCAGGGAGGCTAGGAATCAGTAAGGGAGAACTTCCTGCATCTTACCAAACTTCAGTGCAGTGCATTTTTGCATGTTCTTTTCCAGTAAAACGCACATTCTTTCATACACTTGAAATAGTGTATGCATTTTGGGGCACGTTACTCTGTCACAGAAACACACAGCAAAATTTGGAGAAGTGCAAATTTGGAAATATGGGCATTTTTCAGTCCACATGCTGTTTTTGTTAAGTGCAAATTAGGTAGAACTGAATTTATCCCTCACTCCCAGCTATAATTATCTGTATAAACACTCTTATATTTCTTCAGCACCTGTTTCCAACATGCCCTTTTGGAAACTAGTTAAATCCTACCTACACTACTTGCCCCCACCCCGCAAACAAACAAACAAAGCAATCCAGCCCAAACTGAGCAGGCTAAGCTATTACACTGTTAACCTTTGACCGGATTGTGTCCATAGAGACCAGCATAAAAGCTCTGCACAGGCTAAGCTTTTCACATGCAGGTGGGAATATATTTTGTTGCCTATCCATTCTTTGCTGGTGTTCCAGCACTATTATTATTATTATTATTGTTGTTGTTGTTGTTGTTATTTTATAAGATGCACTAAGTCATAAATCGGTCCAGGGGGTTATTAGCCTGTGATGCTGCCATGGCAACCATGGAAGGATGAAAAGCTTTCCAGATCGTCGAGGTGCCCTAGATGCCATTCCAAACAATTACCAAGTTACAGCTATGATACTGGACCCTGTACAGGAAACATCATTTGTGTGAAGTGCAGCAGAGGCAGCTAAACAACAAGACCCTAAATAAAGACAACGGACTTTGACCAACAGTGGACATGCTGCTACAAAACTATCTTATCATTTTTGAGCGGCTGGCTGTACCATAAATTAATAGCTTTAAGCCATTGCCCTTAGTAAATCTAGTAATTTACTTTTGCCCGTTATAAACAGCTGTCCTTAATAAGCACAAACATGATGTAACCAAGTGCGCAGTATTTTAACCAAGCTTGCACCTGTGCATCCAACTCTGTTCAAGGGGAGAGGTTATGGTGTGAAATTCTATCCTGATCAACCCACTCTGGAAGAATGGCAGATGAAGGTGATGGACTATATGGAATTGGCGGAAATGACCGGCAGGATCCGAGATCAGGGGGAAGAGTCAGTGGAAGAAGATTGGAAGAAATTTAAAGATTATTTACAGAGACATTGTAAAATGAACGAACTTTAGAATAATGTTGGATTAAAATCAAGAGGTTTCTAGCTGTAATGGGTTAAAAGAATATGAAAAAATGGGTTTATAGAAGTAAAATTTCAAGACCATAAAAATTTAAGAATAAAGATTTGGGTAGGATAAAGAGGGAAACAAATTGCTGAGCTAATAAATTGAATTGGAATACAAAAAAGAGAGGTATGAGGGGGTCCAAGAAACAAGTAAACGAAAAATAATGGCTGTATTTTTTCTTTTTTGTTTGTTTTATCCCTTTTTTGTAATGTAAAAATCTTAATAAAAATCTTATATATATATATATAAAAGAAATTCTATCCTGATCAGAGGTACAGTGGATGTCAGACTATGGATTTAGTATATTTTGATACATTCAGGTGTGGCTTGGTTTTTACCAGTGCTTTTTTCTGGGGGGACGCAGGGGTACACATACTCCTAAATATTTTGTGAATATAGGTTTGGCCTTATTGAGGGGCAATATTTCGATATGAGTAGGAAAATGAGAGTACCCCTTAACATTTTTAAAGAAAAAAGCAGTGGTTTTTACTATGATTTACAAAATATTTATCGTACTCTAATAGGTTAAAAAAGGTAAAGGTCCCCTGGATGGTTAAGTCCAGTCAAAGGCGACTATGGGGTTGTGGCACTCATCTTGCTTTCAGGCTGAGGGAGCCAGCGTTCGTCCACAGACAGCTTTCTGGGTCATGTGGCCAGCATGACTAAACTGCTTCTGGCACAATGGAACTCCGTGATGGAGACCAAAGTTGTTCCTGATGTTTAGTCAGAATCAACTTTCTTATTATTTGAATCTATTGGTTCAGGTCCTACCACCTGGAGCAGCAGAAAACAAGCTTGCTCCGTCTTTTAGATATTTGAAGATAGCTGTCATTTCACCTCTCCATCATTTCTCCAGAGACAAATCACATTTTCATAAATATTTATCTTAAGATGTGTATATTAGGGGAAAGTATGCATACAAATGGATATATTAATGAAAGCAACATACAAAGAATCATTACCTTTGGGGGAAATTGATTGCAATTCTGGGTATATTAGGAATTTTTGTGAAGACTTAAAACAGTGATGTTGTGCAACATTCATTATGCGTTTATAACACTCACTCCTCATTTCCTATAGATGTCAGCCATTAAGTAACGACAAAAAGTTTGGAAGATGGGTTTTGTCCAGCCCAAATAAGCAACAATAAAACCTGCAGCTGATTAGCATTTCCCCATGATGCATTGTTGAATTTGTTGAGTCCTGAAATTAAATACAGAAGTTACGGCTGCAATTACATTTTGCAGAATGTGTGCATTTATTCACACATACCGTTTCATTAACATTACAGTGACAATGAACTCACTTGGACTGTATTTATTTCATATGTAGGGAAATTTGTCACCACTTTTATCCCAGAGGTTCAGGGTGCACAGAAGCAGATTAAAAACAAGTCTGAAATAGTCAGTTAGAACTCAATTAAAGTAGCAAATATGCCAGAGAAGCTAATCTTCTGCATATCTATTTGCAAGTTTAATCTCCCCTCCAAACCCCAAAGCCACATGTTTGTACCCATATTGTGCACCAAATATTAATTTCTTCCTTTAATTTTCTGTTTCACTGTCCCTAAAACATTGCAGCATTTTTTTTACCTGGACCTTTGTGTTTCCACCCCTTTGTTTGCAGATATGATAGTTCCACTCGTTTAAAGAACCCTGCTTTTAATTTTGAATGTGTTCCTGGCACTCTATTGTTGCTGGAGACAGACGGATGCCAACTGGTTCCTGGGAGTCGGATCTGAAGTCAGATCTTCTCCGATATCAACTTGCCTGTAAATTAACATTGCAGACCCCTCAAGTGTCCCGATTTAATCAGAACATCATGTATCGGCAGAAGCCGCCCCAGCTTCTGTTCCCAATCACAAATGCCCTGATTTTGCTGCCCTGTGCTGGTCATGCCAGAGCAAAGGACCAAAATACAAGTTTTTTTTGGTTCTGCTGTGGCGCGAGTCCTGGGAGGGCAGGCAAGGAAGGGGTTGGCGGCATGGAGGGGGCAAGTGACAGGGTCAGTGGGCTAGTGAAGGTGCCCCAAATTGCCCTCCCAAAATGTCAGTGGAAGCCCTATTTTGTGTTCCAACTGTAGGAGAAATACACTGTGCAGGTACATGAGAGGGGGCCTTCTCTGTGGTAGCTCCCCAAACGAAATACAGTGGTACTTTGGGTTACATACGCTTCAGGTTACATATGCTTCAGGTTACAGACTCCGCTAACCCAGAAATAGTACCTTGGGTTAAGCAATTGCACGGTGGCAGCTCAGCAGCAGCGGGAGGCCCCATTAGCTAAAATGGTGCTTCAGGTTAAGGACAGTTTCAGGTTAAGAACGGACCTCCAGAATTAATTAAGTACCTAACCAGAGGTACCACTGTATTCTTCCAAGGGAAGGTACCCAGAACAGACACTGTATTTATTTGGATGCCAGGTTCGAACCTTTTTTACTTGCCCGGGCATTGGGAAAGATTGTATTTTGATCTGGTTGACATCTTTCAAATTTTATTGTTGTACACTGGTACCTTGGAAGTTGAATGGAATCTGTTCCGGAAGTCCGTTCGGCTTCCAAAACATTTGTAATCAAGGCGCGGCTCCTGCAGCCAATCGGAAGCCGCGGAAGTCGCGACAGACGTTCGGGTTCCAAAGAACATTCACAAACCAGAACACTCACTTTCGGGTTTGCGGCGTTTGGGAGCCAAAATGTTTGACTCACAAGGACTTACGTACGTGTATTGCTTTTTCATGTTGTTTTAAATATTGTGTCCTAGATTTCAAGTTCTTACATATACTGCCCACTTTTGAGTTAAGGAACTGTTTCTATTCTAATTAATAAATAAGTTTTAAATGATCAGGCTCGACCAGGTCCAATTCTTCTTTCTTCCTGTTGAAAATTGAGCAGTTGGGGGAGAAGAGAACCACAATTATTATTTTGGGTGTGGGGGTTGGGGAAAGTAGGTGCTTTAAATAATGGTCTCACCCTCACCAAAATGTGGTCACAGCAGCCCTCTTAAAGACACAAGTCTGCCAGGTTTATGTGTGTCAATCTTATTAGCTCAAGCCTGGTTGTTGATAAAGGACCTGCTGATCCTTTTCCTGTTCCCGCACTGTCAAATCTTAACACAAAGCTAGTTGCGCTCCTGCAAAGTTCCTAAAACTTGAAGCGTAATGAGAATTGAACCATAATGTTGCCCCGTGGTGACTCCCTGGGAAATTTCCTAGTTAAGAGGGTAAGCAAATGGCTTTCCATAATTGCTTGTGTTAATGACTATCAACATGCCCTACCAGATTAAGAGCCTGCCTGTGTTAATTCTGATAATGAACAGCCTTGCCATGCCACCTTTTCTGCTTTTTGCCTGCCTTCGTTTCATGTATTTGAATAGTGTTATTCCATCGCTAGTGGAATGATAGACAGCCTGACCAGGCTCACGCAGGCTTTCAGTCTGCTTTGAATGGGTGCCAGATTGGAGAAGAATCCTGTTTTCCCTGAGTTGTAAGCACTTTATCATTTCACAACATGCTTTTAATCTCTTTTTTCATCTTAAATAATGGCACCCTCTCTTCCCCACCATGCATATGTCTGTGTTTGTCAAACAACAGAGAATATAAATGCATCTATTCCTAACACAGTGGACGACCATTACAACTCCTACAGCAGGATCCTACCCCTGTCATTCACCATATAGTCATACCTCATGTTACGTTTGCTTCAGGTTGCATGTTTTCAGGTTGCGTCCCACGGCGACCCAGAAGTACCGGAAAGGGTAACTTCCGGGTTTCACCACTCACTCAGATGCGCAAAATGACATCAAACGCATGCGTAAAAGTGGCAAATCGTGATCCGCGCATGTGCAGGTGCGGGTTGCGTTCCTTTCAGGTTGCAAATGGAGCTCCAGAATGGATCATGTTTGCAACCAGAGGTGTAGCACCCTGCTTGTGGTTAACGCTTAGCTGGAATGAAATATTCAACACAGCAATAGAGGAATTAAAATAATAATTTATTTGTCAGACAAATAAATGAGAGACACAGTGGTATATGGTTACCAAAGCTCTGCCCTTCCAGTCCTGATGGCCAGCACTTATATCTTACATTTACCTCGACCAGGCACCTTAATTACCAGATAACCTTTGGCCCCTGCTGCCCTATTCACTGCAAAACAGATGGCTAAAGCAGATGGTGCATGGTTTTTTTAATTTCATTTTAAACAAAGATCTTGGGTTCACCTTCTCACACACCATCTATGAAATAAGAATCTAACATAAGAATCTAACATTTCTTACTTTCTAAATCCTTTGCATAATTACATTTAAGCCAATATATTTCATACATAACATAGATAGATTTTTAGGAAAGGCCTTTTCAAAGAGAAGGAATTTAATAAAAACAGTAGTTTCCAGAATCAACTTCAGAGAGAAGCCTCTTTGGTTTTCCCAGCCAGCAGCTGTTCCCATTAGCTCTTGCCCTTTTTAACCTTATGAAAATGTGGCTCAAGTTTTAATGGGAGGCACAATAATTCTTACTATTTACCAACTCTTAATTGTGTTTTTGCAGCTTGATTGTATTCTGTAATTTGTATGGTCAGTGTGACCTTTTGCTCCTAGTTGGTCTGCCAATGGGCCTGGTGTCTGAAGCCAGCTCCCCATAGAGCACGTCCTTGGGGATCTTGCCATCTTCCATTCTGTGGGCATGACCAAGCCAGCGTAGACATCATTGAGACAGAAGTGTGAACATGCTGGGAATGTGGGCTTGAACATCAGTGATACAGCTCACCTGAATGAATCTGTAACTAACTAAGGCAACAATACTACAAGCATTTTTCTAGGTCTAGTGGTAAACATAGCATAAACTCGGTAGGACTGCCTTCTGAGTAGACATGTATAGGAATGTTCCCTGAATTAGAAATTCAAAAACGCTCCAAAAGGGACCAGATCTAAAGGATCTGTCTTGCCAACAGTTACTTTGCTAAACACCTGCTATTGCTTTGTAAACAAAATTCCTTTCACACCACTGTGTTTACAAGTTGATAATAAGCTAATCACAGTGGTAATTATCTAAGGTGTTCCACATCCAAGATGTAAATATTTGCTTTTCAGCTTTCTTATGCAAACATTGGCTTTTGTCTCTCTCTCTCTCCCTCAGCTTGACTTTTGCTTCCAAATTTGCAGAGGAATCACCAGGGATCTCTTTTTCATGTATTCCACAGTGTTTTATTTATTTCTCTACATTGTGGGCTATTTTTTATATTTTATTTTACACAAGCAAATGTGGAAAAAATGTAACTTTGAGCAACTTTCATTTCCTTTTGCAGGCAAGTTACTGAGAACAATTCTAAACCGCACAGATTGAGATGGTAGAGTCCTAAATTAGCAGCAGAGTCCCCTATACCATACAGGTGATTGGATCATTTGTAAGCTCACTTCATTTAGCAACTGTGCACCCCAGGGACAAAGGCTTAGCAGATAATTTTCTCAGCCAACCACCTGAATTTCCATAATAAAAATTTACTCATTTGCCAAGTCTCAGCATTGCCTTTTCTTAATATGTGTGGATTTGCTGTTGCACAAAGAGTGTATTTCCCCCCTGTACATATTCACAGACATTGGATCATTCTACTTTGGGGCATTGGCGATTCTTGAGTGAGTTTTTTCAGCAGTTTCTGTTTGGAGTGTACACTGTTCACTTTAAGGTAAACTGTCCAAGGACCTCAAGTCAGAGAATATTGGTCCCATGGCTACAGCCTGGGACTTAAGTTCACTCTACCTGGGCCTGGGTGAGACCTGCTGTCACTAGTCACTGACCAGGTAGTTGTTGTTCACCATATTGCATCCACAACTGTTTCCTGACCTAAGAAATAATTCACACTCAAACTGAGCAGATTTCCATGGCTAGCTAAGACTACAAACATTTATACGGTCACTTAGTATATTTTAGCATACTACTTTTTCTATATATGTTGCCGGCATTGAAATGAAAGTAAACCTTTCTGTTTGTCTTAATAAAAATGTGCAGTTCATTCTCAAAAATGGGGGTAAAGAGGGGGAGGTCAGCAGACCACAAACAAATGGGAATAAACGGTGTAATTGCTGAATTCCTAAGCTTTAAAGGTAAAGGTAAAGGGACCCCTAACCATTAGGTCCAGTCGTAGCCGACTCTGGGGTTGCGGCGCTCATCTCGCTTTATTGGCTGAGGGAGCCGGCGTACAGCTTCCGGGTCATGTGGCCAGCATGACTCAGCCGCTTCTGGCGAACCAGAGCAGCAGACGGAAACGCCATTTACCTTCCCACCGGAGTGGTACCTATTTATCTACTTGCACTTTGATGTGCTTTCGAACTGCTAGGTTGGCAGGAGCAGGGACCGAGCAATGGGAGCTCACCCTGTTGTGGGGATTCGAACCACTGACCTTCTGATCAGCAAGTCCTAGGCTCTGTGGTTTAACCCACAGCGCCACCCGTGCCCCTTTCTAAGCTTTAGCGAGCTGCAAAAATATATTATAACTCTGCTTAAAAGGCTTCACAGGCTTTTCACCCACAAGTGGGATAGCAGATAAGATCTAAATCTACAAACTGAACCCTCATTTCATCTCTTACAAATGTAATAGTTTACATAGGGAAAATGTGCCATAATTTGGTTCTTTCTTCATTATTTAAGCTATTTATAACATTCCCCTCTCGCTTCAACTGTAGAGCTCAGTGTCCTCTTGCCTTTTATCCACACAATCTCCTGTGAAGCAGCATTGACTGAGAGATAGTGACTGCTCAACGGTCACTATCAGACAAGTTTTTTGTCTGATTCGAAACCTAGTCTATATCTTTGTTCACCGCACTGGCTTTTCCAGTACCTGCCTAGTTTCCAAATCAATTTTTGAACTTGATTGAAATGAACACTAAAAACTCAAACCCCCGTTCTCATAACAAGATGTCATTCTGCTAAAGTCTACTGAAGTTGCCCAGCTTGCCATCTTTCAAATCACGGTGAGCAGCAAGAAATCAGGGTCATTTCATTAGCATGTAATAGTACAGCTAATGAACAGGATGCTATTCCAAGGAACTGGGGCAATGGTTTTAATGAAGGAATCAATGGCGCCGTTAATATTTAAATTGAAAAAGATGGGGCCAAGCAAGAAACCCTGTCTAGCCCCTTTGCTGAGCATAAAAAGAACTATTCATGCCATTCAACCCAGTTCTGACCTTTAGCAAATGGATTTGTATATGTGTAGAAGTCTAATGAGAAATAACTGCTCAACATCTACACTTCTGAACTCCCATTTCCACCCAGGCAGTTCCCTATGAATAGAATCAATGGCACACAAAATCAAGAAATCAACTGTCTGTGCTTTAGAATAACATATTTAAATATCAAAAGATTAAGAATAGAAGCCTTCGTTTGAAAACCTGCCTTTGCCTATCTAGGATCATTTCCTCTTATAGTGGTGCCTCGCAAGACGAAAATAATTCATTCTGCGAGTCTTTTCATCTTGCAATGTTTTTCGTCTTGCGAAGCACGGTCCGTCGCAACTGCGCCTCTTCAAGCGGCTTTAAGAAAAAAAAATGCAAGACGTTTTCGTCTTGTGAAGCAAGCCCATAGGGAAATTCGTCTAGCGAAGCAACGCAAAACCGAAAAACCCTTTCGTCTAGCGAGTTTTTCGTCTTGCAAGGCATTTGTCTTGCGGGGCACCACTGTACTTTTGACTCAACCCAATTGCTTTCCCTAACAAGTGTATCTAAAGTATATACCTGCTACCGTAGTGACTATAGCAGGATCGTTATTGTCCCCTTAAAAATAAATTTTAGCTCATCACAGTGCGAACCTATGCATGTTTACTCCAAAATTAGTCCTATAGGTCAGGCCAACTCTGTGTTACAAAGATGTTTGCAAATGTGACATGAAGTCTGGCAATATTAGCCCTGCCGTGTGGGAATCCCTTGCAGACAACCACAATGCCTGGGGACAGTTAGTCAGGTCATGCATCTACAGCAGTGACCAGAGGAGGAATGAACACTGGGAGGAGCACAGAAAGAAGGAACGCCATAGTGCACCCTCATCAGCACAACTGGGCACCTTCATCTACATGATCTCTACAGCCAAAGTGGGGCCTGTAACTCTCTGACAGTTTGACTTCACCCTCAAAGGCTCACTCTTCCATCGTCTCCTGAGACAAACGGGTGCCAACAAAGCACAGAAATGCAGATTCTGCCAATTTATTTATTAATCAATTAATTATTCAATTAAATTAAGCAGCTTTCCTATTGCCAAGATCTCTGTAAAAATAAAATAAAAATGAGAACACAAAGTACATAATAAAACAAAAACAAACCAATCGTTTGTAATGGCTCTATCCCACAACCATCTCCCCAGCCAACAACTAGCCTTGCAAATCAGGAGGCAGCAATTTAGCTGTGAGCTGAAAAGGTAAGCAGAGAGCCCAATGCAGAAGCCAATGCATTGTAGAGCCATTTGGGCTCTCTGCAAAGGTGATGCCCAGAACTTAACCCCACAGAAACCATACACGCATAAACACACACCGTCCACACATAGTACAACCTTCTACTTGCAATAAACCTGCTTTCACATTTCAGAATTATGCATCACTTCCTGCTTCGGGCTGTAACTCTAAACATCTTTCTCATTGAATTCAATGGGACTTACATCGAATTCGAAATGTATAGGATTGTGCAGCACAATTAACAGAACCTGTTTATGGAATTAAGAGCATATTTCAGTTTAATGTGGTGGCACATTCATATGCAGAATTAGCTCTTGCATTAATGAAATAGATCGATTTACCTGCCCACCCTGAGAAGAATGGATGGGAGTGGGGTGGGGAGAGGTTGATGGATCTGTCAATTACCATTATTTATCATTTCAACACACCATCAAGAGAATACTATTTCTTTAATTTAATTACTTTACCGCATAAATTAGAACACTGTATCAGGAGTAATAAATATACATCACATTTTCATGCTGAATACTTAAATGTGACTGCAATTTCAATACTCAGAATCATCTGCCTGTTTGGATTTTCATGCACAGTAGCCGTATTTAAAATAATTTTATCTTCATTCAGTTGGAACAGATGAGGGGAGGAAACAAAACAAAACAAAACAAAACATTTCCATTACTAGGTTTGAGACCGGCAAGGTTATAGACCTTAGTTCTTATTGCTTTAACAAAGCACTAGGGGCAGGGGAAGAATTTATATATGAGAGGTGTATCAGGAAGTTTTTCACAGAGTGTTTTTTCCCTGATTCTGACAGCTTCAGTGTAACTCTTGTATTTAAATTCCCCCTTATGTTCTATCAGAGTGAAAGAAACCAAGAGCCTTGAGCCTTGTAAGTTTCCCATGTAGTAAAATCGGTTAATCGAAAATGTCCCCCCCCCATCTGTTCCAAGTGAGATGTGAGGCAGCTGTTTTGAATATGGCTGTGATGTGAAAGAGGGAGGTGGGACAGAGAGTGATCAGGTGGCAGTTTTATGCAGCCAGTGTCCATATCAGCGGACCCTAGCTGTAAAGTAACTTTACTCTAGCTACCTTCAGCTATGTCAGGATGCTGTCAGCGGCTCCCGGCTGGTTGCCCAGGAAAGTATAAAGACAAGGAAAGGTTTCTTACCATCCTTTTTTATTTCAGTCTTTACAGAGAGAGGCTATAGAACCCAGCCTCTTGGATAATGGCATCCCAAGTGAATGTCCACCACCCCCATCTCTCCCAGTTCCTCATTCGTCACTTCTACGAGTGCTGCTACATGTCCTCTATCTTTGAGCTCTTTGCTCTCCTACTGGGAGATGGAGGGTCTGGGATGCTTTCTAATGACAACGTGTCAGCCAGCTGCTGCTCCGGTTCTGCCTTCTCCTCTCCAGCTTGCCTCCTCATCTGCCTCTGAGCTGTGACCTCCCACAACTCCCAGTCCTCCTCTGCCCAGTCCCTGACAAGCCATTACAACAGCAGCAATGTCTAGGCAACACGATGACCATGTACATATGCAACAGACAATCTTTGTAGAATTCCTTCAAACCATAACAAGTACAAACTGAAGTCTTTCGTCTCAAAGTCTCTGAAAATCTTTAAATGAAGCAAGGTACCAGACTTTGTACGATGAAAGACAAGCTGTGAAGCTTTGTGTATTCAGCAAATATGATGTCCAACACTGAACAGTGATTTCGGATACTGACTACGGTTTTGTAGAATTCTTCATCAGCGTGGTGGGAGGTTATAGAATTGCTTCATAAACCCATCTTATTTTGAATGAATATATGTAAATGAAAATATCAAATGCTGTGGAACAGTGCTCATGCAATAATGTAGTCACTTATTGCTGTACCAAAGCCATTACAACATGCAGAAAGCTTCGTTGACCCTCATTCCTTTGTGGTTCATCTCTGTTCTGCGCAGTCTGTATGTTGCTTGGGGGGGGGGGCTGCTCACAGAAGAACCAGAAGAGATTCTCTGGACAATACAGCTTTTAGGGATGGAAATGGACATAGCCCAGGAGGAAGGAGAGGGAGCACTGCATAGCAGTGCCTTCAGCTCCCAACTCCTCTTGACGGTCCAGAAGGATACCATGGTCTGTGGTATCAGAAGCTGCTGAGAGATCCAGCAGAACCAAGAAACCAATTTCACTTTGGTCCCTAGCCCACTGGAGATCATCAACCAGCACGACCAAGGCAATTTCAGTCCCATGATGGGGCCTGAATCCCGATTGGAAGAGATCCAAATGGTGCGCATCCTCCAGGCATGCCTGGAGTAGTTCAGCGACCACCCGCTCCATCACCTTGCCCAAGAATGGAAGATTTGAGACTGGGCGATAGTTGGCCATAGCAGCCAGGTCCAAAACTATATACAGTGGTACCTCAGTTTTTGAACATAGTCTATTCCATTTGACTTCCGAAATGTTCAAAAACCGAGGTGCAAGGGGAGGCCCTGCAAATTCAATTGAGAAAATTGAGAAACACTCAGTGGAAGCCGTTCGACTTCTGGGGCATGTTCAAAAATGGAAGCCTTTACTTCGAAGTTTTCAGCATTCGAAAACCAAAACATTTCACTTCTGAGACGTTTGAAAACTGAGGTACCACTCAGATTCGAACTGGAGTCAAAGCTGTGACTCAGACTCAGCACATGTCCTACATCCCGAGTCATTGATGAAGCATCAAAGAGAAGAGATCACATAGCAGGGAGCAAAGAGGGAGAAGATCAGGGATGTGACCAGGTATAGGCTCCGCCCCTTTACCTGGCTGGACACAGAGGGTGTGGCTCTCACAGGGAGGATTTCCTGTAGACCCTGCGAGATCCAACTTCCTCTTTGTGTGTGCCTTTCTAGCAATCAGAAGCAGTTGGTTTTGATTGCCTTATTTTAGATACCCTACAATTGTGTGGCTTGTCTATAAAGCTGGCTACTAACAATAGAAGCACTATTACTGGCAGTTAAGTTATCCCTCTCCCTCTCTCTCTCTCTCTCTCTCTCTCTCTCACACACACACACACACACACACACACACACACAAAATACATTCTGGCGTTCCTAAAATAAATAAATACAACTTGTTGTTGCAGATTCTAAAAGATCCAAAGTCAAAAGAGGGGACTGAATTTTTTATCTTCTCTATGGCAGTTTAGCTAGGGGAAAATAGTCTTCTGTGAGAGCACATATATTTCAGAACTTTGAAGTGATCTTTATTGGGATTCTGTCAACTTAATTCCCAAATCTTCATCCCACTTAAGCCTTAAGTAATCAATATTAGGTCCGCTATAGGATGCCATATACACTCATAGAGGTGGGATATGTTGGTCAGAGAAACCAATTTTAAGATGAAAGTAAATACATTGGGCGGATTTACAGTTCCTAAAGATCTGCTTCCAACATGATTGACCAGTAACTGATGGAACTGAAGATATGGGAGCAGCACAGAGCAGTTCTGTGGTCAGAATCTGAGGAAGATTTAATGATTTTCTGTGCTTCTTTCTCTCTCTCCCCCCCCCCCCCCGCAATATTCTTTCTCCAAATCAAGGTATAAGGCAATGCCAAAGTCAAAATGGAGAATTTGTAAATTAAAGATAATGGTGTTTCAAGGATTTTGCCACATAATCTTGAGCCTGTATCAGAGCAAACATCCAAAAATATCAGAGAGATATTGAACCCAACAGAGCAGATGAATGAAGAAACTGGAATGTTTCCTTTTAATCCCCACCTCACTCCATTCTGGTGCTCTAATATTCCTTTATTTAAGCTGACATTAATCATATCGCCCAGGGTATTTGTAACATGTAATTATGTGTAATTGTGAGAAGGCATGCCAACAGCAACATCAGTATGGCATGCAGGGCAGAATCAAAATCTCTCTGCAACATACCCTGATCCATGTTATCCCATGTGTAAGCAGCGAAGTTCAGGGTGTGACTTTGACAATTTTTGGAAGGGGTTGGAAAAAGGAAAACCACCAGCACAACTTCCTGGTGGTGATGGTAGCTGCAGTGTTCCCTTAAATACCAGCAGTTGCCTTAAATTCCTTTTGGGAATTATAGGGACAGAACTACCCAAACGGTACAGAAATTTCTTCATGTATGCTACTACAGCAGCAAGAACGTTACTTGCCCAAAAGTCCCAGCAAAAGAACAATGGATACAAAAACTTATGGAATATGCAAAAATGGTGAAACTTACTGGAAAAATTAGAAATGAACTTTTTATAAAAGAACGGAAATGATTTATGGAATAATTACAAATAAGCTATAAATAGGTAAGAACATTGGCAGGATTATTGTAATAACCTGCAGTTTTCGAAGAGCATATATTCAAAGGAGATATAATAAATGAGAAAATAAAGTTAATTTGGATATGAAAAAATATTAAAAATAATTTTAAGGAACCGCAGAAAGAGGAAGAAGGAAGTCAAGTTTTGAAATATATATACAGTGAGGGGGAAAATTAGAAGAAGAGTTTGGATTTGATATCCTGCTTTATCACTACCCTAAGGAGTCTCAAAGCGGCTAACATTCTCCTTTCCCTTCCTCCCCCACAACAAACACCCTGTGAGGTGAGTGGAGCTGAGAGACTTCAAAGAAGTGTGACTGGCCCAAGGTCACCCAGCAGCTGCATGTGGAGGAGCGGAGACGTGAACCCGGTTCACCAGATTGCAAGACTACCGCTCTTAACCACCACACCACACTGGCTCTTTGATTTGATCCCCTGCTAATTTTGCCCATTTGCCCCCTGACGAAGAAATAACCAGTCCATAATTGTAATGGTAAGTTTATTGTAGTTGTGTTATTCTGTCTCTCACAGCTACAATAAACCTACCATTAATATTATGGACTGGTCATTTCTTTGTCAGAAGGCAAACAAGCAAAATTAGCAGTGGATCAAATACTCCCCCCACCCTCTCTCTCTATATAATATCCAACAGTTGGCTGCCAACGTTGTTTCACCCCAATGTCAGAAGAAACACATACTCCCTCATTATGACAGTTCAAGCACTATGATCTGCTCTGTGTCTTCTGTTGTGAAGACAGGTGCAATGACTTCATTCAGCTTAATCTGCAGTCTCCTTATCCTCCTTTAGCATACCTTTGACTCCTTTGCCATCCAAAGGTCTTACCACCTCCCTAGGTGTCAGGGTCAATCCCTTACAACAGGCAAATGGAATATTTGACTCTCTGGAGGTTGTTGAACCCCCAGTCCCCCAGTTTGCTGGATAGGGAGTTGAAGTCCAACAACATCTGAGGGTCAATAGGTTTCTTACTTGGAATCTATCACTTCAGACTGAGGCCCTCTGCAAATAGAAAAGCAGAGCAGCCCCCATGATGTGGTTGTCTTGTTTTCTATTTTTATGGATTAAAAACAAAACAAAACATGGGGAAGTTTTTCAAGGTAGAATTTCCCACCGATAATCTGGTGGTACAGTCTATTCTGTCATCTCATTCTGTTGCGCATGTGTAAGTCAGGTTTGTCTTTCTCCACATGGAGAGCCCACAAACAGAAACAGTCCTCTGACCTACATGTCATTTGGCAATGGCCACAACATTTAACACTCTACTTGGAAACCTTTCCTGCCCAGTTGGTGCCATTTTGGTCCTCTGTATTCCATTCTCATCGCTGAAGAATTGATGCTTTTGAATTATGGTGCTGGAGGAGACTCTTGAGAGTCCCATGGACTGCAAGAAGATCAAACCTATCCATTCTTAAGGAAATCAGCCCTGAGTGCTCACTGGAAGGACAGATCGTAAAGCTGAGGCTCCAATACTTTGGCCACCTCATGAGAAGAGAAGACTCCCTAGAAAAGAACCTGATGTTGGGAAAGATGGAGGGCACAAGGAGAAGGGGACGACAGAGGACGAGATGGTTGGATAGTGTTCTCGAAGCTACCAGCATGAGTTTGACCAAACTGCGGGAGGCAGTGGAAGGCAGGAGTGCCTGGCATGCTCTGGTCCATGGGGTCACGAAGAGTCGGACATGGCTAAACGACTAAACAACAACAACAATTCCATTCTCAATAATTTGCCCACACAAAACCATCCATAAGGACCTATATTTTTAAGTTCTGGTGGTGGTGGTGGGGAGCAGAGGACAACAGGGAGATTTTGCACAGACAACTGACTGGGAAAGAATAGGTTATCCCCTATCTCACCCCCTGGTTGGTTACTCAGTCTTAGGGCATCCTGATCAGCTTTATATTCCTCAAGGAAGCATCACTATAGAGCTGCACCTACTGTATATTTCTACCTTAAGCCAATGATTGTTTGAAGTAAAAAGTGCTCAGTAAAGGAACACACACACAAATATGTATAAGTACTAAAACTGTAAACACATGAAACAAAAAAATGTCCCCAAGAGACCAACATAAATAATAGAACACAAAGCTTATAGCTTCGAGGTTTACACATTTTGTGTTCAGTGTCAAAGGAATATTGAGGGAAGTTTTGTGTCTCAGCTGCTCAGAGTGAAATACTTGCTCATAAACTCAAAGAGCTGGAACAGATCTCAGGGGTCGCCTAGTCAAACTTTGCTAGAGTTAAATCATCCCTGATGGACAACGTCTATCACAAACTGCTCAATGCAGCTTTTACTCTAAAACACACAAACACACACCAAACCCAGCAATGGATCTTGTATAACTTCCCTAGGAAATAGCTTTCTGTTGTTCGCAGGTGCACACATACTGAAAGGTGAAGTGGAAACACAGTTGTGACATTCAATTGAGACTTATTCTCACACTCAATGCTTCTAGCCCAGAGATGGAAGGAGGGAGAAGTGTTGAGCAGAGAAGAATGGCAGACTGAGTTAACAGAATATGCAGAAATGGCGAGACTGACGGGAAAGATCAGAAACCAGGAAGATCAAGTATTTCTAAAAGATGGGAGTAATTTTTTAAATAAACTTAAAAGACCACTGTAAACCGTTAAAATCATTGGCAGAGATACAATGACACTTGTAATGTGAAATGAACTTTGGAAACTATGAATATATAATAGATAGATAACGGGAAAAGATGCAGAAAAAGAAAAAAAGAAAATATTTTCTTTGAAAATGGAACCCATGAAGGGAGGGGAGGAGGTCTGAAGTTTCAAAAGAACCTTTTTATTATAATGTTTTGAAATGGTTAAAGCTAAAATGTATAAATTTATGTAAAACCATTTTTATTTTTATTTTAAAAAAGTGACTCATTCTCACACTGATGCTGTAGTCACCACCATGCATGTCCAATGAGGCTCGAAAAGAGGTACACAAAGAGATACAGGCAGAAAGTTATCATACAAAGCCTGTCGTTTGTTGTATTTTAACAGGTAATCCCTTTGCTCCTTTAAATGTCCCTCTGCCCATGCAGATATTTCGGACCCTCCACAGATCAACTGGGGTTCAATATGAAGAGACACGAACACTAAAAATATCCACCAGTTCTATGCAAGTCTATTTTTGTTACTACCATATAGAAGGAAATATGCCTTATTTCCTCGGAGAGGGTTGATCACCCTCGTTCTTGCTGATGGAACCATAATGGAAAGATTCCAGACCTTTAAAGTCCAGATAATATTAATTTTCCTTTTCAAAAGTTTGCAAAGCTAAGTAAACATTTGTTGCATTCATAGCCGCTGATGGAACCGAGGCAATTCTCCGTGATATCACTCTGTTGGTGATTGCTTCACAGCACCATGTCACAACTCTGTGACAGGCTCTAGCATCCAAAGCATGTCAAGATGTACGAACTGAGGGAGGAAATGTGTGCTCACTTGTGAGTACACTGCAAATGAGCTCCTAACTGGAAGCTCTCTGCAAGTAAAAAAAAGGTTTTGAGCTCGGTACAGTTGGCTCATTTACAGAGGTACTTGTGCTAGTCTACCAAGAAAATGATGTGAAGTAATACAGCATCTTAAAAAGCAGAGACGTCACCTTGCCAACAAAGGTCCGTATAGTAAAAGCTATGGCTTTCCCAGTAGTGATGTATGGAAGTGAAAGCTGGACCATAAAGAAGGCTGATCGCTGAAGAATTGATGCTTTTGAATTATGGTGCTGGAGAAGACTCTTGAGAGTCCCATGGACAGCAAGAAGATCAAACCTATCCATTCTGAAGGAAATCAGCCCTGAGTGCTCACTGGAAGGACAGATCGTGAAACTGAGGCTCCAATACTTTGGCCACCTCATGAGAAGAGAAGACTCCCTGGAAAAGACCCTGATGTTGGGAAAGATGGAGGGCACAAGGAGAAGGGGACGACAGAGGACGAGATGGTTGGATAGTGTTCTCGAAGTTACCAGCATGAGTTTGACCAAACTGCGGGAGGCAGTGGAAGACAGAAGTGCCTGCCGTGCTCTGGTCCATGGGGTCACGAAGAGTCGGACATGACTAAACGACTAAACAACAACAATACTGGGCCAATAGATTATTATGCATTTCCCCACCAGTTAATTAGGAAATAAATTGCATGCAGAATGTATCAAAGAAAATCTTGGTCAAATACTCTTGGGTTGGGTGAAGAGTTTTTGCTGTGTTTACCTTACTTGGAGAAGGAAGGGGTGCTTTTAAATCATTTTTTATTCATTCTACAAATCACTTCACCAGTGGTCTGCCCTTTGCAGCCTTCCTGGGTGCCAGTGTTTTGGTCAAAGCCCGTGTGAAGATATCATGAGGTGACTCCTCTTACGGTTGTGATTTTTCTCTCAATTTTATTGTTTTGTCTTTTTGTAACTGGGCTGGATGTAAAAGGAAAAATCTATTGGGTGACAGGAAGCTTTGAAAGAGATATATATAGAAAAATCAAATTTAGGACTATAGTGAAGGAGGGTTTAGTCAAATTGTTCATCAGATTAAACAGGAAATAGGTCAAGCTCAGTTACCTCTTTTTCAATATCTCCAAATCAAACACATCATAAACAGACTATTAAGTTTTATATGGTTCATTAAGGGACTGTAGAAGTTCTGAGTTATTAATTTCAACTGGTAACCAATCGCAGGGAGTATTAGGCCACATTGGTAATTATTTTATAAATCTAGAATTATCTTGGCACCAATATAAAATAAAATGGGAATCATCAATTGAAATATCATCCGATAGAAATGGATATGGAAGAAGGTTATATTTTCATATTCTTTGTGGACTCAAACTACAATATAGTTTAGTAGGTGGGAGGGAGGGAGAGAGATACAGTTGAAAAAGCAAGAGTTACCTTCATAATTGAAAATAAATTTCCTTCCTGAATTTGTAAACTCGGTGTTTCAGCATTTTCATTCTTTGTAGAGCTGAGTCCTATTATATGCTGTGCATATTTTGTTTGCTGTACAAACCCTCAGACTACTTTCCCTAAAGCAATGCCAATAAATAATATGGGAATCATAACTCAACAATCTGAGTTGCGTACTCACATATAAGCCAGTCAAAGACAAATGGGATCAAGTTAACATAAGCAGCTCATGAGCTGCCCCAGTTTCCATGCAATTTGCCCCTTTAATTTCAACTCTCCAGTATTTCCTTTAGGTGATGTTGTCTCTTAAGAGTTGAAGGTATTGAAACCAATTGCCTAGATGATTCATTGCCCGTAGGCTGAGATATTTCCTGGCACCGAGAAAGTAACTGCATTTGGAAGCTTGGTATATATCTCTATTTATGTTGACATTTAATGTTAAGGATGTGACATCACTATCTTAAAACAGAATTTAAGCTAGCCGTGTTTATCTGAAAATTCGGTCTGGCTGAATTCAGCAGGACTTCCTGTATGCAAGATTAAGATTAGGTATGCTATTAATGCCCATTTTGCACCAATTTAGCTTTCAGTTACATAGTCAAATGTGTTGCAGAGTAGGTTCTTTGTCTCAGACCAAGGAACACAGACACATTTGTAAGGTTTAAATGGGACCTTTGACTTAACTCAGGAAGGCCACTTAGATTTCTGGGTCTAGATACATTAACCCTGTAGTGCTTTTTTGCCCTTTCAGTGCAGTGCAGACTGTTGCCTATTCCAGCAAAATATGCCATGTTTCTTAAGCCAGATTTTCCCTATCCTCAATTTCTGTCCTGTGTAAGCTGTCCACTAACCAGCATGGTGCAGCAGTTATAGGGACGAACTAGGACTTGGGAGTTCAAATCCCCACTCAGCCATGAAGCTCACATTGGGCCAATCACTATCTCTCAGCCTAGTCTAGCCTGCAAGGTTGTTGTGAAAATAAAATCAGGATGGTGAGAACCATGTACACCATTTTGAGCTCCTTGGGAGAAAGGCAGGATTTATTAATTGATTGATACAAATATTTATAGACTGCTATTTCATTTAAAAAAAAAAATCAAAGTGGTTCACAACAAAAATACATCAAAAAATACAGTAAAAACATAGTTTAAAAGTTAAAAAGAGACCTTAGTTAACCATTGTGGAAAGATGTAGTCTTAATTGCCAGCATAATAATAATAGGGACGCGGGTGGCGCTGTGGGTAAAACCACAGTGCCTAGGACTTGCCGATCGTATGGTCGGCGGTTCGAATCCCCACGGCGGGGTGAGCTCCCGTCTTTCGGTCCCAGCTCCTGCCCACTTAGCCGTTCGAAAGCACCCTTAAAGTGCAAGTAGATAAATAGGTACCGCTTTATAGCGGAAAGGTAAACGGCATTCCATGTGCTGCGCTGGTGCAGGCTCGCCAGAGCAGCGATGTCACACTGGCCATGTGACCCGGAAGTGTCCGGCTCCCGGCCTCTAGAGTGAGATGAGCGCACAACCCTAGAGTCTGACAAGACTGGCCCGTACGGGCAGGGGTACCTTTAAATAATAATAATAATAATAATAATAATAATAATAATAATAATAATATTCCCCACCCATCTGGCGGGGCTTCCCCAGCTACTCTGGATGGCTCTCAACAGAATATTTAAAACAAGAGAAAACATCAAACATTAAAAACTTCCCTGAACAGGGCTGCCTTCAGATGTCTTCTAAAAGTCAGATAGTTGTTTATCTCCTTGACATCTGATGGGAGGGTGTTCCACAGGGCAGGTGCCGCTACTGAGAAGGCCCTCTGTCTGGTTCCCTGTAATCTCACTTCTCACAGTGAGGGAACCACCAGAAGTCCCTTGGAGCTGGACCTCAGTGCATAAGCCTGGTGAAACAGAAGAGTTTCCAGGGGGCATTTAAAACTTAAAACAGAAGATGCCTGCTGAATCTCTATTGGTATTCCACAATACTCGGCTGATGGCACTAAGGTCTCTGTTTCTTGTTATCAAGTGAGCCTGGCCAATTCAGGAACGATCAGTGATGCTCCTACAGATGATCTCAGTGATTGAGCTAGGATATAAGGGTTCAAGTGATTCCTGAAATACCCTGAAGCTAGGTTGTTCATATAAATGTAGTAACAATCGATATTTTAAAACCATGCACCTAATTTCACTGGGACCTACCCCCTGATCTGCTAGGCCTCCCCCCAAACTGATCTAAACCCACCAAACTGCACCTCAACCTTACCAGCAGTAACAAAATGAATGTCAATGAATGCCAATAGGGACAAAAGTATGGTTCTATGCTTAGACAGGAAGGAGAAGCAACCCCAAGAGAAGATGGAGGACACCTAACTTGCCAGTAATACATGTGGTGGTGGTGGGGAAATGATCTAGGTGTCTTAGTGTAACATGAATCAACAGAATGAGGCAGTAGAAATAAAAGCTAATGCTATTCTAGGCTGCATCAACTGAAGTATAGCGTCCCGATCGAGGGAAGTAATAATGCACTCTATTCTGCCTTGGTCAGACCACATCTGGAATACTGTGTCCAGTTCTGGGCACCACAATTTAAGAAGGATGTTGACAAGCTGAAATTTGTACAGAGGAGGGGAACCAAGATGATCAAGGGTCTGGAAACCAAGCCTTATGAGGAACGGTTGAAGGAGTCAGGTATGTTAAGACAGGCAAAGAAGAGATATACATTGTACACATAATCTAGTAAAGATTAGGATGATCCTGATGCCATATATTACAACTCCCCCGCCCACTGCCTCTATTCACTCTCATTGTGTGTGCTTCAGTCATCTTCAGAGGGCTTAAGAGAGCTTCAGCTTTCCTGTGAAAAGTAGGTAGAATGTGGATCCTTCAATGGAGCTGCTGGTTCCAAAGTGATTGGATCAGTTCAAATGGGATTCAGAGTTCTGCAACTGTTCCAGGAAGGCCACATTCAGTTTATCATCCTAACCTCAGGTCGGCAACTTAATCCTACAGAAGCGCTATTACCTCTCCCACTGAAAGGTTACCGGCAAGCTTATTTTCTCAATGGAAGTGGCAAGGAAAAGAAGAGGATTATTCACCGGGGTTGAAGAGGCCTCACACTGTCAGACTGTGGAAATGATTAAGGCTGAGCACTAGCATTAAATTGTCATTTTTTTGGCAGGTTCTATTATCTCAGCAGGTAACCAGTTGTCTGAGAGCTACAAAATATACAAAGGAGTTTGTTTTTGCCTCCTAGCAATGTTTTTTTGTTTTTGATTCTTTTTAAATCTGGCGGGGGGGGGAGAAAAGAAACCCTTTACTGGAGATTTCAACTTCTTTCCCCTCTACTTTGATTAAAATATAATGAGTATGATCCCCCTGATTTCAACAGGTGAATTATGCACCTAGTCCTCTGTCACTGAAATGAAACTTACAGCACAATCTTATGCAGAGTTACTGGGAAAGTCAGTCGCACTGTGTTTAATGGGATTTAATCAGTGCAGACTCAAGACTTTTCATTGCCTAAAGTGAAGTCCTTTTCTCCTTACCAGGTCATCACATTTTAAAATGCATAGGAACATTAGAAGCTGCTATATATTGAGTCAGGCCATGCGTTTCTCTAACTCATTGCTGTCTACATTGACAGGCAGCGAATCTCCCACGATTTCAAGCATGAACCTTTTCCTATCTGCAGATGTTTAAAAGGTACAAGGTAAAGGACCCCTGGATGGTTAAGTCCAGTCAAAGGCGACAATGGGGTTGTGGTGCTCATCTCGCTTCAGGCCGAGGGAACCAGTGTTTGTCCACAGACAGCTTTCCGGGCCTTGTGGCCAGTGTGGTGTAGTGGTTAAGAGCAGTGGACTCGTAATCTGGTGAACCAGGTTTATGTCCCCACTCCTCCACATGCAGCTGCTGGGTGACCTTGGGCTAGTCACACTTCTCTGAAGTCTCTTAGCCCCACTCACCTCACAGAGTGTTTGTTGTGGGGGAGGAAGGGAAAGGAGAATGTTAGCCACTTTGAGACTCCTTCGGGTAGTGATAAAGCGGGATATCAAATCCAAACTCTTCTTCTGCTTCTTCTAAACTGCTTTTGGCACAACGGAACACTGTGACAGAAATCAGAGCGCATGGAAATGCTTTTTACCTTCCTGCCACAGCGGTACCTATATCTGCTTGCACTGGCATGCTTTCGAACTGCTAGGTTGGCAGGAGCTGGGACAGAGCAAAGGGAGCTCACCCCGTCGTGGGGATTTGAACCGCCAACCGTCTGACTAGCAAGGCCAAGAGGCTCAGTGGTTTAGACCACAGCACCACCCGCATCCCATTAATCACAAAACACCCCTATCCTCAAAGGAAGCATCCCTGCAGGAGTCGTAGCCCTGGATTTCTCACCTTTCCATCAGGAAGTAAGTATGTGCCTACCAGTGACACCCAGAACCACAGAGGACTGGGACCCTTGAAAACTGAACCATCCTTACTCTGAATGTAAGCCTTCTGTTTTCCTTCTCTATCTTTTTCACAGATATGCCTGGAGTTAGACATATATATGCCTGGCTCTTTCCCCCCTTTACTGTAAATTCTAATTGGGGAGAATGGAATGATCTGATTGCAACCACAGTGGGGGAGGAACAAAAGGTTTGAGCTCCTCTTCCCTCCCACCCACACATGCTAGGGTCCCAAGCCCTTGCAAATTAGTTTTTAAAAGCTAAGGGCACAGTTGCTGATTGCACAATTGGTATCTTGTCTATTCTGGAGCTCAGTTCTCAGAAGTTTGGGAAAACACTGCTGTAGTCTCTGTTTTGCTAATCATTTCTCTATGGCTTACATCAATGCTCCATTTCAAAAAACGAGCTCTTGGTATCGGTTGTGTGTAGGAAGGGAATAAGAGAAATACACACCCACATCTTTCCTGCCCATTCAATTTGCGCTATGTAGCTTGTCTTTATGCAATTGTTTCCAGCAGCTCTCTAGATACTGTTGTCTTTCTCAGAAAAAGCATACATATTTAAAGTCCCAGGCATTCCCAGTTTGTTTCAGCTACTGCAACGCTGATTAATTACCACATATACCCCTTCTCCCATGGCACTCATGAAGCCTTCATTTGGTCTTTTCAGTACTGAATTTCTCAGAAAGCCTGACTACAAATGAAGTGGGAGACTTCCACCACCATCAGAAACAAAGGAAGACAGTGCAGCAGAATTAAAGTAGATCCTTGAAGAATAAATATCCCCAAATCTCGTAGGAATGCTTGTAGAATCATAATATCTTCCACCTTGGTGGCAGTGCCTTGAATAATCTGGTGGTAGGGGTGGGGATAGCTGTCCATGTCAATTTCTTGCATTTCTCATTTTTCCAATCTTAAGCTTAGTTCTTCTCCACAGTTCCACATCACTTTTTTCTCTTAAAAAGAAGAAGTCCTCCTGAAAATTCCTCAGCACTTTAGGGCAAATTGCTTTTGATATGCCAATGTTTGTATGCCGTTTTGCCTGCTGCATTCACATTTTTTGCAAAGCAATTTCCACAACGTAACACATTTTAACTACTTTATAGTTAACAAAATTTATATGCTGCATGTTTGTAAAATGAACCTGTACACAAAACCTAAACAAACTTTAAAATTGTTAGTAAAATGCAACTTTAAAACAGGTGTGTTTTTGCCCCCCCCCCCCAATATATCCTTTTTCATGAACAATTTATCTGAGGATATGCATTTCTGTACACATTACGTGGCTGAAGAACTGTACTTCAAAATTTGGAGAAGTGTGAATTTGACTGCCTTTTCATCCATATATTGTTTCGGACAGTATGAATTAAGTAAGTAAGCCTACTGAATCAATACCACCAGAATCCAATCTCTACTGGATACATATGTTCTAAAACCACGCATCTCAATTTAAACATTGTTGCTGCTGTCCACTAAGATACAGTGGTACCTCCAGTTACAAACTCCTCCAGTTACAAACGCTTCAGTTTACAAACTCCGCTAACCTGGTAGAGTTACCTCGAGTTGAAGTACCACTGTATCTTAGTGCAGAAGTTCTCAACTCAAGGTAACTCTTCCAGGTTACCGGAGTTTGTAAACTGAAGTTTTTGTAACCGGAGGAGTTTGATAACTTTGCCCCAGGATGAGAACGGAAATCGTGTGCTGGCGGCGCAGCAGCAGCAAGAGTCCCGATTAGCAAAAGCATGCCTCTAGTTAAGAACAGTTTCAGGTTAAGTATGGATCTCCGGAACGAATTAAGTTCGTAACTAGAGGTACCACGGTATTTTTAAAAGCCTGGGAGAGTAAACCTGCCTGAAACCATGGAGAGCCTTTCAGAGTCACATAGACCGGTGTTTCCCAAACTTCGGTCTCCAGCTGCTTTCAGGCTATAATTCCCTTCAACCTTGACCACTGTGGCTAGCTAGGGATGATGGGAGTTGTAGTCCAAAAACAGCTAGAGACACAAATTTTGGAAACACTGACGTAGACAGTATTAAGCCAGCGGGACCACTGATCAGGTTCCCTGTAAGATACAAGAAAGGAGAATCTGGATAAACATCAAGAACTTTCTGAAAGCAAGTTTGACAGTGGAATGGATTTCCTTAGGAGATTGTGGACTCTCCTTCATTGGAGGTTTTTAAGCAGAGGCTGGACGGCTATCTGCCATGGGTGAGATTGCTGCATTGCAGGACTAGATGACATTCAGGGTGGCTTCAAACTCTGCAGGTTTGTGATACTAAGCCTGCTTCTTAAGTTCCTGAATTGGGCAAGACTTGAAGGTCTAAAGCACAAGTTGAGAACTGCAGCTTTGACACGATGTCACTTTTTTGTTAGAAGCACAGATGACCACTGGCATAGTTATAGTTTTTTTCTCTCTCACTCACACACACACACACACACACACACACACACACACACTTTTCTGTTCCCCCAACCCGCTGCCCACCCAAGCCCCAGGGAACCCATATGCCAAAGTCAGCTGTTCCGCAGCAACCATGTCAGGAAGATGAACACATTACTTATTATAACTCCTACCAATTCATTTGGCAACTTCAAGCTTTTAAAAATTTAAAGTAACTTTCAAATTATCTCTATTGCACAGGGGAGTGCAAATGAAATGCAAATTGACGAGGATGACAAAGTAATTGGATGATGTAGGCAGTTCTTTTTCCTCCCATCCTTCTTCTTGAGCTTCCAGACAGAACTCTCACTTTCATTTGAACGGGCTTCCACACGGACTTGTTTCTCATCACCTACAAAATTATATTTAACTTAGAGAGCAATCCTACACTTACATTACACCAAGACCAGAGTTGCAGCACCGCTGTGCTAGCACAGAGGTAGCTGTATGCGATATGGGGTTATTCTACTGCATTGTAGGGCTGGTCCTGCAGGCAGAATTACCGTATTTACTCGAATCTAATGCTCACTTTTTTTGGTCAAATTATGTTGTGAAAATAAAGGTGCACATTAGATTTGATGTAGAAAAACAGGTGAAACTGAAAGACTTTGAGGAGATAAGGATTAACGGAGTGGTTATAGTTTCACCAATGAAATGACATTTTCAAGACAGACAAAAAGAAAGGTTTCAGTCATGAGATACCAAGATTTCAAAAAGAGGAGGAAGAGGAAGACAATGTAGATTTGCAACAGTGGTTTGAGGGAGGTCACAGCTCAGAGGCAGATGAGGGGGAAAGTTGGGAAATAATGGGAGAGGAGGAGCAGGCAGAGCCGGAACAACACCCAGCTGACACGGTGTCATAAGAAAGCATTCCAGACCCTCTATCTCCCAGAACCCGGAGAGCCTTGAAAGTAGGAGAGTAAAGAGCTCAAAGACAGATGGCACGTAGCAGCACCCATAGAAGAGACGATGAGATTGACGAATGAGGAAGTGGGAGAGACAGGGTGTGTGTGGAGATTCACTAGGGACAATGTCATTATCCAAGAGGCTGGGTTCTATAGCCTCTCTCTGTAAAGGCTGAAATAAAAAAATATGGTAAGAAACTTTCCTTGTCTTTATACTTTCCTGGGCAGCTAGCCGGGAGCTGCTGATAGCATCCTGACAACAAGGCTGCCTTAAGATGTATTCTAAAGGTTGTATAGTTACTTATCTCCTTGGCTCAGGGGTCACATAACTCCACACCCTCCAACATTTCTCTGATAGAAATATGGACATACTACCATACCCGCCAACATTTATTAGGTGAAAATACGGACATACTAAGGAAAATTGGGGTATTCTGGGATCGAATAAGAAACCGGGACTGTAAATCCAGGACTGTCCCTGGAAAATAGGGACACTTTGATGGCCTGAAATCCTAAGTCATTCACAAACCCATTCAAAAGATCTCATGAACTATGTAGTCTTTTCCTATCCAGAATACATGCATCATTGAACACCACCTCCTACCAAGTTGGCCATTTTCATATATTTCCAGCATCCAAAGCTTTATTCAAAGTAATTACTTTGTCACCCATCGTATTACAATATCACTTCTTGGGCAATAAACAGCATGTAAGGAAATCCAGAACTCTGCAGATTATTCATGAGCTTGGGGCTTATGCACTTTATGAGTTGGTTAAAAACTCCTCTCCCATAAGATTAATGCTGAACTAAAAGTATGAGAGTTACAAGATAATTGCTTCCTGCTTTCTTCAATGAGGTCCTTAATGGATCTTTTAATATGGCTGAGGCAGGTGTTTCCATCTGGAAGATGTATTCAGTCTCTGTGTTGGCAAAACACTTGACCAGTTTGTTAATCAAGAGATTAACACCCCACTGGTTTCTTGTCGCTCTCTCGCCATTTTCAACAAATCACGGAGATTGTCTTGCCTTCTACAAAACTGGCTTCAAAGAGGAAGCCAATAAAACTTGGTATCTGTCCAGTCGCTGAAGGTTAGACATTTGGCAAGCAACGTCTTATCATTATTGGCAAAAGTGTTATTTTCTTCATTGTACTGAATGGATAGGCTGTAAGCCTTAATTTTTTAAAAAAATATATATCAAGGCGTTCCACAATGTCTTTGTATTTTTGTAATTTCATTCCTTTAATATCTACAATGTCGCAGTGCATTTGATTATGTGCAAATTTCTTTTCATTGGAGCAAAACAGATGCCATCTTATACGTCTACACTGTTTCCTGACACATCAAAAGAAGCGATGTGCATTGGTCATGCAATATTGTGGCACTCGCCATTTAGAATTTTGGATCAATTATTCCATTTTTAAAAGCAGATGCAGATCTGCTGGCTTAAACTGTGCACCGTGAAATTGCACTTTTGTGCTTCCAGTGGAACTTTTGCATATATATACTTCTTCCCCTCTACCTGTTTCCCATAGGCCACATCTGCGCCATACACTTAAAGCACTATTATAGCACTTTCACGGTCCCCTTGAAAGAATCCTGGGAACTGTAATTTGTCCAGGGTGCTGAGAGATGTTAGGAGACCCCTATTCTCCTCATGGAGATATAATTGCCAAGGCCTTTTTTCATCTGGAACTCAGTTCTGACACCTCTCAGGTGGGTACCATTGCCATTCTAAGCAAACGAGAGGTGTTTATGGTGAGTTCCAGCACCCCCTTTTCAAGAAAAATAGCACTGATTCTTGCTAAAGTGATATAACAGTATTGCCTACCCTGATCAGTAGCTCAGTGCAGAAGCATGGAGCTGGCCCGCAGTCACAGCAGCCTCAACGCCAGTTCTTCCAACCAGAGGGAGATGCCTCAGTTCTCCCCCTCTACCTGGAAAACAATTTGATTCAAGCCTATCTGTGGGATCAAACAATGGCAGGCAGGCACAGGAGCGGGATCGCTCTGTGGGGATGGAAATGACGGTTCCTGGGAAGTCTTCACTCAGGTCCATTCTCAGAGAATAAAAGTGGGCCTGACTCTCACAGGGCACCACAGATCTTGACTGGTTGTTGAGCTGGGGTTAGGTTGATAACCTTGCTATGGACTTAACTAGTTGCCATATTTGGGCCTGGGAAAGAATTTCTCCTACCAGGTCTTTAGGGGTTTCACCTTCCTCATCACAACCATCACAACTTTGGCAGATAAGGCACTGGGTAACACCAGGTCATGGTTGGAGGGGAGGGCAGATTGTAAGCCTCTGCCTGCCCTTCTGAGGGAACGGGGTATCCCATTAAAGGGATCCTGGAAGAGTTGCTTCTTTCTGGATGCTAAGTAGGGGATAGGACCATAGCACTCCTCAAGTTGGTGATCCAAGAGAGATGGTGACTATTTGATGCATGTCATAGGGCCTCCCCGTGCTCAATTATCCAGGTTGGTTGATTAAGGTTGATTGCCTTGGCCTAACCTCTTACATCTGTAATCAATGAGGTTTTGAGCTACTTTGAACCATGCAATGTTGCCACAAGTAGTCTTTGGTCAGTTATGCTTGGCTGGGCGGAAGGCACACTGCACCTGGGCATGCAATAAACTTCCCCTCCCACGGAGCTTCATACAAATGGATTTCTGTGTAAGAAATTGGCCCTGTATACCAGAAGGAGTGTCTAAACGCCATCATCCAGCCTGGACACTGAGGTCCAACACCAAGGGCCTTCTGGTGGTTCCCTCACAGCGAGACATGAAGCTACAGGGAACCAGGCAGAGGGCCTTCTTGGTAGTGGCATCTGTCCTGTGGAACGCCTTCCCATCAGATGTCAAGCAGATAAACAACTATCTGACTTTTAGAAGACATCTGAAGGGAAGTTTTTAATGGTTGATGTTTTATTGTGTTTTTAGTATTTTTTGTTGGGAGCCACCTGGTCAGATGGGCAGCATATAATTAATAAAATTGTTGTTGTTGTTGTTACCCTGGTACCTCGGGTTACAGACACTTCAGGTTACAGACTCCACTAACCCAGAAATAGTACCTCGGGTTAAGAACTTTGCTTCAGGATGAGAACAGAAATCGTGCGATGGCAGCAGGAGTCCCCATTAGCTAAAGTGGTACCTCAGGTTAAGAACAGTTTCAGGTTAAGAACGGACCTCCAGAACAAATTAAGTTCTTAACCCGAGGTACCACTGTATATTAAATGAAGAATACCCAACACCAAGATTGCTATGTGATTATCAGTGCACATGCACTTAGTCCCTGCAATCACACACTGGTCTACATGCATACACTTTCTATTTTTTAGAAGAACTCACTTACATTGACCATGAAGCTGAGGCTGAGGCTCCAATACTTTGGCCACCTCATGAGAAGAGAAGACTCCCTGGAAAAGACCCTGATGTTGGGAAAGATGGAGGGCACAAGGAGAAGGGGATGATAGAGGACAAGATGGTGGGACAGTGTTCTCGAAGCTACAAACATGAGTTTGACGAAACTGCGGGAGGCAGTGGAAGACAGGAATGCCTGGCGTGCTCTGCTCCATGGAGTCACGAAGAGTCGGACACGACTAAACGACTAAACAACAACACATTGACCATAATGAAACATATGTTGTAGATACTTTCCCACATCTATTCTGCTATTTTTGTGATATACAAATGACGTGAGAAATAATAATAATAATATGAAAAGCTGGCAAATGTGATCTTGGAATAAGTTCTTTGGATTTCATCCCCAAATTATATAAATCCAAGACTCATTTCACCAGGCCCATGTAATAGATCTGTTAGAATTAAAGTTAAACTCCTCATTTTAAGTTACTCATTCATGGGAGAATGAATACTAACACAAAGTATTTACATTTAAGCAGAATGAGATATGCCTCTTTCCTCTTCAGGAAGAGCAGAACGACATGCCCTATATCAGCGAATCTGGATCTTGCAATTAAATTTACTCAAATGGTAATCTTTTATTTCTCCCCGAATAACAAGGTTTTATCTTAACAGGGCATGGAGCCTCACTAATATACTTGGTGCCTCATTTATATGCACATAGGATCAGAGCCTATCTTGCCAAGAAGGCTGGAAAGGGGGGTAATGCAGAGCTATCTGATCTGTAAGAATCCATTGCTTTGATTTTTAAAAAAGAAAGTCATTTTTGTCTGTCTTTTAAACTGAACTGCACAAAGGATGCCCAGCAAATTAATGAAGCCTCTGTTCTATTTATGTGCATTTAGAGACGCATTTCACTTCCTATGGCACCCAGTGGTGCCATTAAAATGGCTTACCGTTCTGAACAGTGTGGGGGCCTATCATATGCCTCTGTCCTTTGACTCAGCTTGCTTAATGGATGATGCTGAACAGCCTTATTAGGCAAACCAGGAAAGTAATACCAGAATTGCCCCCTAGGGACCCACAGCTGCTTGGGTTCAAAGTGCATGTCAGTGTAATGGCTGGATCTCCAAACTGTGCAGCTACTCAACTCAGCCAACCCACTAGGGAAGGGAATAATCTCCCAGTTATATGAAATTGTCGCACAATTGGCTACCCTTCCTCTCACTTCATTAAGACTCAAATGGGGAAAAGATTTCAGGGAAGAATTAGAGGAACAATTCTGGGAATGAATTTGGAACCAACAACCATTTGGTTCCATCTCAACTGGAACTCGAGAAAATGCTTTAAAGATAGCACATTGCTGGTGCATGTGCCCAGCCAGTCTATATAGAATTAATAATAGCACATCCAAACTTTGCTGGCAGGAATACAATTTACCTGGCTTTCTAGTACACTCATGGTGGTTTTGCCCCCAAATTATCCCCTTTTGGGAAAAGGTTCTTCAAACAATTAATCAAATGTGACAGTCGCTACAACCAGACCCAAAATTACCCCTACTATCTTATTTAACTCCTCAGATTAAGAACATAACTAATAAAGACATCAACCTCCATTCATAAACAGCAGCTAGACTAGTGAGTGCAAAAAAATGGGAAAACTTTGAATGCAAATATTTTTGAAGCCTGGATTTCTCAAGAATGGGAAATTTTGCTTATGAACAAATTGTGGATGGGGGGGGGAACTCACACCTTTTATACAACATGGTATCCTTTTATTGTCTTTTTTAAGACAATCAAACAAGGTTTTCACCCTCTATTGATTCATGGAAGCTTATGGAGAGATACTTCCATTTGATTGCCTTTCTTGGAACATCTAAAACTACAACCATCAGCTGCTATTTTTCTTTTTCCCCCTGTATAACCAAAGCTCTGTTTCCTTGTATGGGCATCTTCTTCCCTGGCTGCTACCCATCAAACTCTTCTTCTCATGTTCTATCTGAGTTCTGCCTTGGATAACATTATTCCAAAATGTGAGATATATGCTAGGAAAGTTACAAATTAGGATATGCTATGGAACTGAGACATTTTGTTTGACAACTGGAAGAAGACGGGGAACCAAATCTTCAGTCAGACTAAGAAGTAGCAAGCCTAAGATTATCATTCAAATGACTGATTGCTTTGTCAATGCAATTATAAAGTTCTTTATATGCCATTCTTAATGCATATTATTTTCTAAGTACTATATTGCTATCTTACATTGCTGAATATTGCTATCTATTTTGCTTCAAAGTTCAGAATATCATTATCTTCTTTATGAATATAATAGTATGCTTTGAATGAAGCATTAAAAATAAACCAATTGATTTGTTTCAGTTATAGTCTTGAGTCTTTAGCACTGGTTATGCTTTAATCCCTCAAAAACTGGGTTGCTAAGGAGCAAAATTGAACCCTGATTAGATCACCAAAATTAACACAGAGAAAACTGGGGTATTCTGAAAGGTCAGTTCCTGAACTTATATGTATGCAGACTTTGGCTACTGAAGATAAATAATATAAACACATTATTGTGACAAGTCTTTAACACAAAAAAGAGACTGTGGGGTGAGGAGAGTTAAATATTGACTCAACCCGTAAGAAAAGCAGTGGTATTTTTACTATTTACAGCTATCCTTATGTGGTTTAAATGTGTCACAGTGCTTTTGTCCACAGTGGAAATGCCTTGTGTTCTTTAACCAGAGAAGAAAAATATGAATTAAAGCAGTGAACCTCCTTGCAATTTAAATCAGACCTGCACAACTTGTAGCCCACAAAACTAAACAAAGCCCATCAGACCTCAGATGGTGGCTCCCCAGGGACCCAGTGAATCTTCAGCGTTTGATGTTTGCCTGGACCTGGAAAAAACAGAGGAATTCTCAGAAACCAGGACAATGCATCAGACCAACTGAATTGGCTAAGATGAGTAATGTTGAAAGGGAGACAACATTTCACTGGGACATTTGATGGCGCTGAACACAGCAGGTTCCTCCTTTGTTGCTCTGAGGCTGCCTCATTCAGCATTCTTTGACAGAGCAGAGCGCTCCAGTATATTCAATGGACTTTCCATTAGACTTTATGCATTTGGAAATCCTAAGGAAGGAAGAAAAAAGAAAGAGAGAGAGAAAATATGCCTGGGGAATGGAAATGACAAGCAGCTAGGGAAGAGCACCGGGAAGCTCAGAACTCTTCGCCTGACAAAAAAAAGAAGAAATGGTGATGAAAGAAGCTTTGTTAAAAGAACGGAGACTCAGACCCCGAGACAGAAGCAAGACTTTTGATCAGTGTATGTAGGTCAGGCCTTCCCAACTTCTGACCCATCAAACCAAATGCAGCTCACCAGGAGGCCTACCAGGGATTCAGTCAAACTCCAGCTTTTGCTGCTTGACTAGAATGACAAAAAAGGGGGTGAATCGGGTTCCTGACAGTACAAAAAGACATAACTAGAGGGATTTCTTTGACCTGACGGCTTCCCAGTTGTTCCAGGTTGTTGCAGTAATGAGATGCACCAATTTGTTTATTATGGTACCTTTCACTCAGTCAAAAGCTGTCAAATTCACATGCTGCTGTCAAGCATAAGTTATTAGACAGCAAACAAACTGGTTACCTATCCAACTTATGTCTTGCTTAGACTGCTACTCAAAGAGCTATGTTAGACTGCAGGTCATTGCACTTTGCCCCCCTTCCCCCTAAAGACCGAAAAATATATGCAGTTGTAGTCCACCCCCATGCAAAGTAATGTTCCTGAAGCAACGAAGAGCAATCATTTCAGCGACAGCCTCTCATTACAGATACCAACAAGATCCTTGCAGAATGTGCCATGTCATGATATCCTTGAGCCTTGGTGGAGGGGGAATATGATCTGATAATATTGTGTGATCTGATTTGGCTTGCCTGCATAGGTATGTGCTTGGTAATATTGTACTGTTTAGGGTATAAAAGTGAGATGTAAGCACCCTAATTATCCACCTGTTTATGGCAGAAAGCCCCAATGACATCTAGGGGCACCTATGCCTAGCTGATTTAGCAACCAAGCATGAAAATAGCATACTCTCCAATATTTCTCCAATGAAAATAGGGACGTTAATAATAATAAATAATAATAATAATACCCTGCCCATCTCACTGGGTTTTCCCAGTCACACATATAAAAAAATAGAACATTAAACATTTAAAATAATCCCCATACAGGGCTGCCTTCAGATGTCTTCTAAAGGTTGTATAGTTATTTATCTCCTTGGCTTGACATAACTCCATACCCTCCAACATTTCGCCAATGAAAATAGGGACGTCCCAAAGAAAAGCGGGACATTCTGAAATCAAATCAGAAGCTGGGGTGGCTTCTATGAATCCAAAACTGTCCCTGGAAAATAGGGACACTTGGAGGGTATGAAATAACTGTGAAGTAAACAATTCTGTGCCTGATCTAGTGCTGGAATGGCACAGGTTGTAATCCTGTTCAGATCACTAGTGATTGCACCAATGAGAGGGGTCACTCTGCCATGATTTCTTCCCTCAAAAATAAGATTTCTCATTGACTCCTATATATGTATGGTGTTGGATCATGCCCTCAATCAAGAGACACGAGGATGCAAACTTTTCCCTTTTTACAGGCAGTTTCCAACATGTGATGCATATGATGGTAAGGGGGTTGTGATTGCATGCAAGCTTGATTTCTTACCTCTCTAAAGAGAAAATCTCTTCTCCCAAGGTTCCCTGGTGTTTCTTGCCCCAGTCTTATGACTCCAGGTTGCTAAAAGAGGAAAACAGAAGTCATGCCGAGCAGACTCCATGCCATCAGAGAGCTCAAGCTGGGAGGGTAAATGATCTTTCACAACAGGAAGCATACCAGTCAAGCAGCAACAACATATCCTAGCCTCTGCTTGGAGTCCTGAGGTGTGGAAGGAATGAAGAAGAAACTGGATGAACTATGTGAGCTGAAAGACAAAGAGTTCTACTGTCTTGATTTTTATTATACTTATATGCCACCTGACTTTATAGTCCTCCACTAACAGCCTGATACCATGCATCACGGTTTCGAAAGTTCCTGTATCATCCAGTTGCAAGCATCCACCACCCTAGCTTGTTCCACAGTGGGTGACGCTGTAGTCTAAGCCACTGAGCCTCTTGGGCTTGCCGATTGGAAGGTTGGTGGTTCAATCCCTGTGATGGAGTGAGCTCCCGTTACTCTGTCCCAGTTCCTGCCAACTTAGCAGTTCGAAAGCACACCAGTACAAGTAGATAAATATGTACCACTGTGGCAGGAAGCTAAATGGCATTTCCATGTGCTCTGGCTTCCATCACAGTCTTCTGTTGAGCCAGAAGCAGTTTAGTTATGCTGGCCACATGACCTGGAAAGCTGTCTGTGGAGAAATGCCAGCTCCCTCGGCTTGAAAGTGAGATGAGTGCCGCAACCCCATAGTTGCCTTTGACTGGACTTCACTGTCTAGGGGTCCTTTACCTATTTTGCAGATTATGTTTTATTATGTTTCCTGGATTTTATTGCTTTATGGTTTGCATGTTGCTTTGATGGTTGTTTGGCTGAGAAATCTGACTTATAACAAACTTTCAACCCAATGTAATGGGTTGATTCAGTAGAGGGGTTTTCAAGATCCTAATAATAATGCAAAGATGTTGCAAAGCATTAAGCAGCATCCTAAATATATTAGTGGAGAACCAACCCCATAGTCGCAACCCCATGGCTTAACCTTTGGCTTAACTTAACCATCCAGGGGTCCTTTACCTTTACCTTTATGCAATAGGCATGAGCAACCTCAACCATACATTTTGGGGACATTCCACTGCACCTCTCTGCCCCCACTAAGCCCTCCCTAACCTCTATTGTTCCTCCTGCTCAAGCACAAGTGTCATCCACTAAGATAGTTTCCTGTTGCTGCCTGGAAAAAGGTGTTCAGAGACGCAACCGTTAGCAAGTATTACTACATTTCCCAGAATCAGGCGCCAGATTCAGCCCTAGATTTTGCTTTGGCTTCTAGCTTAACTTATATTTCCACTTCAGCTCATCTCTCTTGACCAGAGTGCCTCCATTTTCCAACACAACTCCCAACACAGCTGCTATCCAAGCAACATGGCAGAAAGCAGTGTCAGGAGACACAAAAACCCAAGTAGCTGTTTCTGCGGCAAACGTTGTCTCAACCACTTGAAGGAGGGATATCCCATAGTTCCTCCTTGCCGTTGAACAGCCCAAAGACTCAATATGCAAGATCAGCATCTTATAGCAACAACCCAACCAACCAGTTGGAAACTTGTTTCCATGACAACCATATTATGAACACATCAACTCTGAATTTTCTTCCCTTCCCTCCCCACATTTAAAAAAAGAATGTGAACATTAATTCTAACATACACAGGCAAAAAGTCAGTCAGGAGGGCAAGAGGAAAGTTGATGTATATAGCACCAGCAGTAATAAAAATTGATTTAAAGTGACCCAAATATTTACTTTATTATCTTATTTTGCTGTGCTATGCCATAGTACAGCATTTTAAAGCCAGCAGAGCCTTCAAGACATAATAGCAATTTGATGGGTGGGCAACAGCAGGTGATAATGTTTATATCCATACTATTAAAACCTTCACTGGCTGATTTCTGCAGTCCAAGCTGTTGTTAAAAAAGCACATGAGATTAAGTAAAACACTTCTTCCTGGTCAAATGTCAATCCCATCAATGACATATTTCAGGGCATGGGACTGTTTTTTGTCATGGGAGAAACCTCAACTGCACTATGCACTGAAAGCAGTGTCAGACCACGTTAAACAGTTGTGGGTTACCTGGGAATATCCTGGGAACTGTAGTTTGTTTAGGGTGCTGAGAGTTGTAGGAGATGCCTGTTCCCCTCACAGAACTACAACTGATTGGATTGACTGTTAAACCACTCCGAAAACTTTAGCTCTGTGAGGGGAACAGGGGTCTCCTAACCATTATCAGCACACATAACAAGCTACAGTATTCTTTTAAGGATCACAGCTCCCATCATCCCTGCCCATTGGCTGTGCTGGCTAAGGCTGATGGGTGTTATAGTCCACGATAATATTGACTACTCGTGAACTACACATTTTAGAGCAGGGCTACATAACCTGTGGCTTCTAGATGTTGTTGGGACTCCAAATCCCATCAGCTCCAACCAGCATGACAAATGGTCAGGGATGATGGGAGTCAGAGTCAACAACATTTGGAAGGCCACAGGTTAGCCATCCCTGGTATATTGGTTGGGAGGATGGAATACAGAGCTACTGTTTTCAGTCTCAGCTGCGTATTTCACTCAGAATCACAATCAGTGGTGGATTTTAGGCTCTAAAGTTACAGCGGTGCCCTGTGCGATGCTAAAATTGGGTGCTCCCATCTCTCACACTCCATTCTACATCATTGTTGAGGTGCTCCCTGAAGCATCAGCTGCCTCTGCCACAATATTGCCTCACTTCACAGGCCTTACAGATTTTTCTAATGCTTCAAAAATCTGCACAACCTGTTTGATCAGGGATTGAACTAATGAAATTGTATGCCTTCTGCTGCATTCGGGCACAGCGAATTAACTGTGCACAGTCTCTTAAGCTACAGACTAACCTCCACTCCTTTGGACACAAAAATATTTCTTCCAGGTCTACGTCTAGAGATCTGCCTGGAAACTTTACATAAGCCTGTCCAGCAAACCTGCTATACAGTGAAACCTTGGTTCTCAAACTTAATCCATTCCGGAAGTCCGTTCCAAAACCAAAGTGTTCCAAAACCAAGGCATGCTTTCCCATAGAAAGTAATGCAAAACGGATTAATCCATTCCAGACTTTAAAAAAAAATCCCTAAAACAGCAATTTAACATGAATTTTACTATCTAACGAGACCATTGGTCTGCAAAATGAAAGCAAAAATCAATGTACTGTACTATAAAAGAAATAAGACAGTATTGTAGATGATAAATATTTAAATTAATATTTTTTTTCTTACCTGCACTGTTGATAGTCATTATTTGGATGGGGGGGCTTTTATCCATTTCCACAGTCACACAATCAATCAATCCACACAGTCACAAAAACAAATTAACCGAAAAAGCCTCAAAAACAAAAACACAAAATAAATAGCAAAAACAAAGGCGCCAAACTTAATCCATTCTGGAAGTCCGTTTGACTTCCAAAATGTTCAAAAACCAAGGCGCAGCTTCTGATTGGTGCAGGTGCCTCAGAAACAAGAGCCGACAACTGCAACAGACGTTCAGCTTCCGAAAAGCTTTTGAAAACTGAACACTTACCGGTACTTCCGGGTTTTCACCATTTGAGAACCAAGGCATTTGAGTACCAAGACGTTTGAAAACCAAGGTACCACTATTATCAGTGTATCTTGAATGCTGAATGAGTCAGCAAGGTTGAACAGGTAACACGTACTCCACAGAAAGTAATGCCAATAGAGTATCATGTTTAATTTTCATTAAATCGATTGCCTGTCTTCAGTCCCACATTCATATCTATCTTTATCTGTGCTTCTTATGGAAAATGTCTGAGAGTAATGGGAAATCAAGTGAGCTTGCCTTCCAGCTACCACACTTTTCTATCCCCAAAATGTGTTGTAATCATTTCTAGATTATTCCTCGCTTTATTTTCTGCTTGCCTCAATAAAGAAAACTATATTTCCTTTTATCTCTGCATATACAGTGTTGAAACTGAGTATGCAAACAACTGTCTCTGTAGGCTAGTTGTCACTGCTCTTGAATTATCTCCATCCTTGAATCCTGCTCTACATAATAAATGTTTCTCTCACTTAACACCACTTACTGCTGACCAGCCGAAGGCCAGCTTATCTTTAGAACCAAAACTGTAGGCAGTATTTGTGTAAATAAATCTCAATTATGTAATTGCTCGTCAGTGGTGAGCTGTTCAATTTACAAATCCAGCATGAGAGACAGCAGCTTAAGTGGTTTTCAACACCAAAGGGCAATTAAGTAATGTTGAGTGCACAAAATAAAGTGTTACTTGAATTTGCACAAAGAAGTACCAAAAGGCCTTGGAAGCAACAAACGTTTCATTTCTTTCCTTACACAGTCTCCTCTTGAGTGGTAATTGCAGTCCAGTGATAGAGCACATGTCTTACATAAACGGTCTCAAGTTCGTGGGAAGGATTTCTATCTGATACCCTGGAAATCTGCACTGCCAATCAAGTGTACATAGACCAAGCTTCCCTAACCTGTGCTCCAGTCATTTTGAACTACATTTCCCAGAAGGCACAGCAAGCAAAGTCAGTGGTCACATGTGATGGGAGCTGTAGTCCAAACATCAGGTTGGGGGAGATGGTGTGGATAATACTGAGCCAGGTGGAACAGTGAACCTGGTGTAATGCAATTTCCTTTAAAAAAAATACATTTTTATTTTATTTTACAAGTGTAAAGTTATAACAATGCCAAATACATATCCGTATATGGAGATTTCTCTGAATCTCTAGACTTCCCACCCTCCCCTCCATGGGTCTTATTGTCAACATTTTCAATAATCCATATTTTGTATCTGTCCATATTGTCCACAGTGTTTGTTACATTACAAGTGTTATTAGAATCCTGCTAGCGTTTTCATCTGCTTACAGTGGTCTCCTAATAAATCATAATTTCCCCCCATTCTTTCTTGAAGTTGTTGTCTTCTTGGTTCCTGAGCTTTCCGGTCAGTTCTGCCATTTCGGCGTAGTCCAACAGCTTGGTTTGCCATTACTCTCTGGTAGGGATTCTTTATTCTTTCCATCTCTGAGTTAGTAGCATCTCTGTGACTGTTGTCGCATACATAAAAAGTCTTCTCTGCTCCTTTGGAATGTCAATACCCTTTATTCCTAATAGAAAAGCTTCTGGTTTTTTTTTTTAACAAAAGTTATTTTAAACATTCCCCCCCCCCCATTTCATTATGCATCATCTCCCAGAAAGCTTTTTTTACCTTACCCAACCACCATATATGATAAAAGGTACCTTCTTTCCCTTTACATTTCCAGAAGGGATTTGTACTTGTTCTATACGTTTTAGCTAACTTTCTAGGAGTCAAATACCACTGCCACATCATTTTCATATAATTTCTTTCAGCGTACAATATGTCAAGAATTTCAAGTCGGTTTTCCATAACCTTTCCCAATCTGAAAGCAGAATATTATGCCCGCAATGCAGTTTCCTGTGTTCCCCTGATTAACTGTACTTAGTCACATTTTATTGCTCTGGATATAGAAATTCGGTGGAGAAATGCATAGAATGAATTGGTGCACAGCAGTTTCCATGATTATGGCAGTTTTCGGAGGCTGCCATTATAACGGAAATCACAGTGGGAATATATCCATGAGGATCTGGTTTCCACAATATAGCTTTCCATGAAATATCTACCTGCAGGAATTAAGTGGATCTTGCCTGTTAATGACATGGTCCTCCACTAAATGTTATTGCATATGGAGATGCTAATTGCATTTGTTGTAGACCAGGGGTCAGCAAACTACGGACTGTGGGCAGGATTCGGCCTGCGGACGTTCTGTGGATTGGAGATTCTGTTTGTTTGTTTTTCGTTATTTTTTCCGGTGCCATTCCCCCCCCCACACACACACTGCAGTGCCTCCTCCCTCCCTCCTCCTGGCTTCTCCCTGCCCTTCTCCCCTCCCTGCGTAGTGGAGGAAGGAGGCTGGGCTGAGCTGGCTGAGCACCATTTTGGGCAGTGCCTCTCTGGAGCCAGCCAGCCCTTTCGGGCCATTCGTCCCGCCGCTGCCACCAGCCTCTGCCCCTTGTAAGGGCAGGCACAGGAGCCGCGGTTGGGAGAACACAGCGCCGACAGCAGCTGCATAGGTAGGCAGGGGAGGGGCTGGTGGAGAGAGGGGGAGAAAGAGAAGCACCCTCCGCCATTTGCGTGGTCTGGCCTGTCACAAGGTCTGGGGGACGGTGAACCAGCCCCCTCCAAAAAAGTTTGCTGACCCCTGTTGTAGACTCTGGACCAGGCATTCCCAAAATGTGGTCCACAAACCACCTGCAAGGATTATTCTGGTGGTCCATATTGTATCTCTAGCTTTGTAGCCAAAGACAGGACACAGCACATCTATCACGTTAATATTAATTTTTATTTTCATTTTTTTGAAAAAATCCCGCGCGCGGTCAGAATTTCAGCAAAAATCTGACCTTCTGCAATTCACTCAAAAATGGTACCAAACGGTTGCAAATGTTCCCCTGAAATGTTTTCTGTGGGAAACAGAATGGGTTTTTCTGAAAGGACAAGAAATCAGCCCTCGACATCTTAACTTCCGTAAAAGCATTTTTTAAAAAAAATCCCTAAGCCGCGAGGTCAGAATTTCAACAAAAATCTGACCTTCTGCAATTCACTCAAAAATGGTGCCAAACTGTTGCAAATGCTCCCCTGAAAGGTTTTTCTGGGGAAACAGAAGGGGTTTTATCATCAGACAAACAATTAGCCCTCGACATTTTAATTTGCATAAAAACATTTTTTTAAAAAAATCCCTAAGCCGCACGGTCAGAATTTCAGCAAAAATCTGACCTTCTGCAATTCAGTCAAAAATGGTACCAAACGGTTGCAAATGCTCCCCTGAAATGTTTTTTGTGGGAAACAGAACGGGTTTTTCTGAAAGGACAAGAAATCAGCCCTCAACATCTTAACTTCCGTAAAAGCATTTTTTTGAAAAAATCCCTAAGCCGCGAGGTCAGAATTTCAACAAAAATCTGACCTTCTACAATTCACTCAAAAATTGTGCCAAACGGTTGCAAATGCTCCCCTGAAATGTTTTTCGTGGGAAACAGAGGGGTTTTTCTGAAAGGACAAGAAATCAGCATTCAACATCTTAACTTGCGGGAAAGCATTTTTTTGAAAAAATCCCTAAGCCGCGAGGTCAGAATTTCAGCAAAAATCCCTGACCTTCTGCAATTCACTCAAAAATGGTGCCAAACGGTTGCAAATGCTGGACTTCCGGGGAGGTGCCTCTGGATAATGGCGGAATTCCTTTGACCGGGAGGAATTAGCCCCGTGGGAATTGGTTCTGGCCGCCACGGCGAAGGCGGAGACCCGCAAAAAATCACAGGTGGGAGAAGCCTGTGAGCGTGGGATTCGGCGGGCACCTTTTGCGCCTCCCCTACTCGCGGGGAAACCCAGTTTCGGGGATCCGGAGCAAAGTGTGGTGAGTGGCGCGGTGCTTCGAATCGTCTGCTTCTTCCACGGAGCATAGCTGTTGCCAGAGAGCACTGACTTTTTCCTGTGGACAATTTGATTTCAAAAAGCTATCCGTGAGTAGAGCGGAAGAGGGAGAATTGGACTTTAAAAGTTTTAATTTGGCATCGAAAATGGGGGAGGTCTAACACAGGAAGTCCGCCTTCCCCATTTGTAAATAGACGGAAGCAATAAGGCTGCAAACTAAAGTCTTGGAAAGCCTTCTGTAAAAGACTAAATTTCCATCAGAAGAGAGTATAACCCCCCCCCCTTGGTGGCAGGAGAAGAGGGGGGGGAGTTGAAGACAGAGTATACCTGCGAGAGCGAGTGATGAGAGTAAAATACTGCCGCTCTGACCCTGGAAACGGGCTGCTAGCAGGATCGATGTTTGGAACGTTCATTGACAGCGCTTAGAACGTTCTTTGACAGCTAGCAAAATAAGAGAAATACACTGTTTCTATTGTCTCCGGCTGTTACTAAAAAGGAGTTAAAGTATTGAAAAATTGAAACTAATTCTGGATTGGTGTTTGAAAGAGGATACTAATTGACTACTACAAATAGAAACTGTTTCCCCCTAGTGGAAGTTTTTAAACTGGTTACTTTAAAAGAGCTGGGCTAGGGGAATTTCCAGTCACAAGATAAGAAACCGTGAGACTTTGGGGCTGATCTTGAATTTGTCAAGTGTTATGGCAGATGAAAAGGGAAAAACAGAACAGCCAGCAGCTGGGGGAACATTAAGATCTGGTAAGACTTGGCAGCAACCCAGGAGAGCTTCAACATCAGGCCCCTCAGCCACTTCTGCGACTGCTGTTTCTGCATCAGTACATTTAAAATCAAAAGGAATGTCGACAGAAGAGGCTCTAGCAGTTGCATTAAGTAAGATAAATGCTACATTGAAACAACTTAATAAGAAAGTGGACACTGCAACTGAAAGTATAAATAACCTGGGACAAAAGGTGAACACTAATACAGAATCCATTCAGAAATTGATACAGGAATCCACTTTGACACGGCAGACTGCGGAGGAAGCTAAGGAGAAGGCAGCAGTAGCTGATTGTAAAATAACTAAATTGGAGAAAGAGGTAGTGCCAATCCTACAGAGACAACTTGACAAACACAAGGTGACGCTTGCTATGATTGAACTTAAAGAAAAACAGACAAATTTGAGGATCAGAGCCATACTGGAATTGGAGAAGGAAAGTTTGATAGATGTTCTTACACAGGAATTTGCTGATTTTTGGGAATTGGATTTGGGTCAAGAAGAGTTTAGAATTGTGAAGGCATTTAGACTTGGAAGAGGAGGGAAGAAAGAGAAGAATAGAATAAGAGATTGTTTGATTTCCCTCCGGACCAAAGAAGAGAGAGACAAAATTTTGGGTTGGAACTACCAGAAGAATCTAGAAATACATCAGTTAAGAGTGGAAATTTTTAAAGACGTCCCAAAATATCTTTTGGATCTTAGATCCGACTACAGAGATAGTGTTGCTCTGCTGAGAAGGAATAAAATCATCTTTAGGTGGGAGTTTCCCCAAGGCCTATCTTTCAGCTTCAAAGAAAGGAAAATAAAAATAAGATCAATAGAAGATAAAGTAAAGTTTCTGACTAAATACGAAGAAGATCTGCAGAAGGGAATTGGAAAAGAGCCAACAGCATTGGATAGAAGATCACTAGATAGAGGACCAGAGCAAAGAGCATAGGATAAAAGATCACCAAACAGGGGAACATTGGATATATCGACATTATCCTTTGGATTAGACCCCCCAGTGAACGTGCCATCATCACTACCAACAGAAGAGGAGCAAGCATTGGGTGCAGTTGGGGGGGGGCACCAAAGTAACCACATGATGGTGCTGCAGGTCTTGAGTTGGAATGTTAATGGACTGAACTCCTCTGAAAAAAGGCGGAGAGTATTTCATTTATTGAAAAAAGAGCATTTGGACTTGATTTGTTTACAATAAACACATGTGATTAGGCTACATAGGAAAATATTGAATAATAAAAGATTAGGCCAAGAATTTATTTCATCGGATAAAGTTTTTTAAAAAAGGAGTGGTGCTCTATGCAAAGGAGAGCCTATCACCAAAATTCATATTTAAAGGTGATCAAGGAAGATTCGTTGCAATTGAAATTCAATTACAAGGAGAGAAATTTTTGATTGTAGGTATTTATGCACCAAATGAAGGAAAATCGGAGTTCTTTAAGAAGCTACATGAGACTTTGATGGACTATATGGACTATAAAATGATCTTGATGGGAGACGTGAATGGAGTGGTGTCTACAAATATGGACAAGGCACAGAGACAGGTAGTCACCAAAGATGGTAGACTACCAAAAACCTTTTTTGATATGACTGAAAGTATGGACTTAGTTGACATTTGGAGAACGAGGAACCCTCTGGGAAGAGAGGGAACTTTTTTCTCTGAGGCTAAAATGACTTGGACAAGAATCGACCAAATTTGTGTAACCAGGGGACTGGTCCCAAAGATCTGCAAAACGGAGATTTGCCCTAAAACCTGCTCTGATCATAATGCTGTGAAGATGGAAATGAAATTGACGTCAATTGGTTCCTTTAGATGGAAGATGAATGATACTTTGTTTAGGAATGAAGAAGTGACCAAGAAGGCCCAAAAAACTCTAAGAGATTATTTTGAGATAAATATGAATACTACAGTGGAAAAAAGAGTAATTTGGGACTCAAGCAAGGCGGTTATGAGAGGATTCCTAATACAACAGAATGCAATTAAGAAGAGAATTCAGAATAAAAAAAGGATAAAATCCTGGGGAAAATAAAGGAAGGAGAGAAAAAACTGAGAGCAAAACCAAAGTCACAGGAGATCCTGAAAGAGATAAAGCTATATCAAACACAATATATGAAGTTGATGAACCAGGAAATAGAATGGAAAATCAAACAGATGAGGCAAAAGACTTTTGAATCGGCAAATAAGTGTGGAAAATTGTTGGCCTGGCAGATGAAAAAAAGACAAAAACTCAATACCATTACGAACTTGGAAGTGGAAGGAAAGAATATACAGAACCCAGTGTTTTCAGAGATACTTCAAACAACTCTATACACAGGAGAAGCAAAAAGAAATGGATATTGATCGATTTTTAAAAATGAATGGACTACGTAAAATCTCTCAGGAAAAACAGTTAATGTTGAACTATAAGATAACGGACCAGGAGGTGGAAGGGGCCATCCAAAACATGCAATTAGGCAAATCTCCAGGACCAGATGGTTTGACTTCAAGATACTACAGATCTTTGAAAGAATGGTTAATACAACCATTGAAGGAAGTCTGCAATGAAATAATGGAGGGAAGACAGGCACCAGAGTTGTGGAAGGAAGCTTACAAAACAGAGACTGAAAAGACACAGCTCAAGAACTACCGCCCTATATCGCTGCTTAATGTGGCTTACAAAATCTTCGCAGATATTTTGGCTAAAAGATTAAAAAAGGTGTTAGCAGAAGAAATTCATACAGACCAAGCGGGCTTTCTCCTGGGCAGACATTTGTCTGACAATACGAGGAATATAATTAATATTTTAGAAAAACTACAAGTGAATATCAACACTAAAGCAGTTTTGATATTTGTTGGATGCAGAGAAAGCCTTTGACAATATTTCTTGGAGTTTTATGAAGAAGAATTTACAGGGGATGGGGGTAGGACAAGGTTTTGAAAATGGTATAGGTGCAATTTATTCAGAACAAAAGGCAAAATTAATTTTGAATAATGTGATGACAGAAGAGTTTAAGAAAAAGGGACACGACAAGGCTGCCCAATTTCTCCACTGCTTTTTATATCGGTCCTAGAGGTTTTGCTAAATATGATTAGAAAGGACCAAGAGGTTAAAGGTATACAGGTGGGAGCTAAAGGGTATAAATTGAAAGCATTTGCTGATGATTTAGTATTGACCTTACAGGAGCCAGAACCTAGTACTAAAAGGGTATTGGAGCTGATTCAAGAATTTGGACAGGTTGCAGGTTTTAAGTTGAATAAGATGAAAACCAAGTTTCTAGAGAAAAATTTAACTATGAATGAGACAGAGAAGTTTCAGGAGGAGACAGGACTAACATTGGTTTAAAAAGTGAAATACTTAGGGGTTAACATGACTGCTAAAAATGTGAACCTATTCAAGGATAATTATGAAAAATGTTGGACTGAAGTGAAAAAGGACTTAGAAGTATGGACAAATTTGAAGTTATCATTGTTAGGTCGAATTGCTGTGATAAAAATGAATGTGCTGCCAAGGATGTTATTTTTGTTCTAAACATTGCAAATATTGGATAAGATGGATTGTTTCAAGAAGTGGCAGAAGGATATTTCTAGATTTGTTTGGCAGGGCAAGAAGCCTCGAATAAAATTTAAGATATTAACGGATGCTAAAGAAAGAGGTGGATTTGCCCTGCCAGACCTTAAACTTTATTATGAATCAGCTGCTTTTTGTTGGCTGAGAGAATGGCTGCTTCTTGAAAATACTGAAGTGTTGGATTTAGAAGGTTTCAACAATGTATTCAGATGGCATGCATATTTGTGGTATGATAAGGTAAAAGCACATAAAGCATTTAAAAATCATATTGTTAGAAAAGCATTGTTTAATGTTTGGATAAGATATAAGGATTTGTTAGGGGGGGGACCCCAAGATGGTTGTCACCAATGGAAGCAAAGGCACAGAAAAAACTCAATATGGAGGCCAAATGGCCAAAATATTGGGAAATTCTGGAACAAGATGGAGAGAGAATAAGATTGCAGAGCTTTGAAAAACTGAAAAACAAAGTGCGAGATTGGCTCCATTACTATCAAATAATGGAGGCATATAAATTGGATAAAAAAGTTGGATTCCAGGTGGAAAAATCAAAATTGGAAACAGAATTGTTAGATCCAAAAACTAAGAATTTGTCAAGAATGTATAACTTGCTGTTGAATTGGAACACTCAGGATGAAACGGTGAAATCAGCTATGATTAAATGGGCACAAGATGTTGGACATAATATAATGATGGCTGACTGGGAACGGTTATGGACCACAGGTATGAAATTTACGGCATGTAATGCCTTAAGAGAAAATTTAATGAAAATGATTTATAGGTGGTACATGACACCAGTTAAGCTTCAAAAAATCTACCATTTGCCTGATAATAAATGTTGGAAATGTAATGAGACTGAAGGTACATTCTTTCACCTTTGGTGGACATGCCCAAGGATTAAGACATTCTGGGAGATGATTTATAATGAGATGAAAAAGGTATTTAAATATACCTTCCTGAAGAAACCAGAGGCCTTTCCCCTGGGCATGGTTGGCCAATTGGTGCTAAAGAAGGATAGAACTTTTTTTATGTATACAACAACAGCAGCAAGAATACTCATCGCGAAATATTGGAAGACACAAAATTTACCCACCAGGGAAGAATGGCAGATGAAGTTGATGGACTACATGGAATTGGCGGAAATGACTGGCAGAATCCGAGACCAGGGAGAAGAGTCGGTGGAAGAAGACTGGAAAAAGTTTAAAGACTATTTACAGAAATACTGTAAAATTAATGAAAGTTAGAAAAATGTTGGAATGAAGTTATATGGCTTTAGTAGAAATGTTATAAGGAATTAAGTATAAATAGATTATTAGAGCATTAAAGGGAAAAATAAGGTTAGAGTGTGTTAAGACAATTATAAGATAGAAAATAGGGGAAGATGGAAAGGAATTGCTGAAACAATCAATAGAAGTGGAATACAAAAAGGGAGGTGTGAGGAGGTCGTGGAAATTAGTGAAAGAAGGATAAAATATTGAAATTGGACTGTGTTTTAAATGGTTTTTGTTTTGTTTTGTTAGTTGTATGTTAATGTTTTGCAGGGTTTTTTCTATTATTATTGTACTGTCTTATTGTATGTTTTTTCTTTTTTGGTTTTTTGTACTGTTCTGTTCAATTTGTTGGAAAATTAATAAATATTATTATTATTATTTAAAAAAAACCGTTGCAAATGCTCCCCTGAAAGATTTTTCAGGGAAAACAGAAGGGGTTTTATCTTCAGACAAACAATTAGCCCTCAAAATCTTAACTTGCGGAAAAGCAGTTTTTTAAAAAAAATTCCTAAAAAAATCAAGAAAAATGTGGCATTCTGCAATTCACTCAAAAATGGTGCCAAACTGTTGCAAATGCTCCCCTGAAAGGTTCTTTGGGGAAACAGAAGGGTTTTTTACCATTTGACAATCAATTAGCTCTCGACATCTTAACTTGCGTAAAAACATTTTTTTGAAAACATTCCAGACCTTATGCGATTCACTCAAAAATGGTGCCAAACATTTGCAAATGCTCCCCTGAAAGATTTGGCGGTTGAAACAGAAGGCTTTTTCTCAAAGGACAAGAAATCAGCCCTCGACAACTTAGCCGGCGGAAAAAGATTTTTTTAAAAAAATCCCTAAGCCCTGGGGTCACAATTTCAGCAAAAATCTTACTTTTGGCAATTCACTCCAAAATTTTGCCAGAAGCTTGCAAATTCTCTCCTGAAAGGTTTCGCAGTCAAAACAGAAGGCTTTTTATCTGAGGACAAGAAATCAGCCTTCAACAACTTAACCGGCGGAAAATACTTTTTTTGAAAAAATCCCTAAGCCCCGGGGTCACAATTTAAGCAGAAATCTGACTTTTGGCAATTTACTCCAAAATTTTGCCAGAAGCTTGCAAATGCTCACCTGAAAGGTTTGGCAGTCAAAACAGAAGGCTTTTTATCACAGGACAAGAAATCAGCCCTCAACAACTTAAACAGCGGAAAATATTTTTTTGAAAAAATCCCTAAGCCCCGGGGTCACAATTTCAGCAAAAATCTCACTTTTGGCAATTCACTCAAAAATGGTGCCAGAAGCTTGCAAATGCTATCCTGAAAGGTTTGGCAGTCAATACAGAAGGCTTTTTATCACAGGACAAGAAATCAGCCCTCAACAACTTAACCGGCAGAAAATATTTTTTTTGAAAAAAATCACTAAACCCCAGGGGTCACAATTTCAGCAAAAATCTAGCTTTTGGCAAATCACTCCAAAATTTTGCCAGAAGCTTGCAAATGGTCCCCAGAAAGCTTTGGCAATGGAAACAGAAGGGTTTTTATCTGAGGACAAGAAATAAGCCTTCAACAACTTAACCGGCAGAAAATAGTTTTTTGAAAAAATCCCTAAGCCCCGGGGGTCACAATTTCAGCAAAAATCTGACTTTTGGCAATTCACTCAAAAATGGTGCCAACTAGTTGCAAATGGTCCCCTGAAAGGTTTGTCGATGGAAACACAAGGTTTTTTATCACAGGACAAGAAATCAGCCCTTAACAACTTAACCGGCGGAAATTTTTTTTTTTGAAAAAATCCCTAAACCCCGGGATCACAATTTCAGCAAAATTCTGACTTTTGGCAATTCACTCAAATATGGTGCCAGAAGCTTGCAAATGCTCTCCTGAAAGGTTTGGCAGTCAAAACAGAAGGCTTTTTATCACAGGACAAGAAATCAGCCCTCGACAACTTTACCGGTGGAAAATATTTTTTTGAAAAAATCCCTAAGCCCCGGGGTCACAATTTCAGCAAAAATCTGACTTTTGGCAATTCACTCAAAAATGGTGCCAGAAGCTTGCAAATGCTCTCCTGAAAACGTTTCGCAGTCAAAACAGAAGGCTTTTTATCACAGGAGAAGAAATCAGCCCGCAACAACTTAACCAGCGGAAAATATTGTTTTGAAAAAATCCCTAAGCCGCGGGGTCACAATTTCAGCAAAAATCTGACTTTTGGCAATTGACTCAAAAATGGTGCCAACCGGTTGCAAATGCTCTCCTGAAAGGTTTGGCAGTCGAAACAGAAGGCTTTTTATCACAGGACAAGAAATCAGCCCTCAAGAACTTAACCAGCGGAAAATATTTTTTTGAAGAAATCCCTAAGCCCCGGGGTCACAATTTCAGCAAAAATCTGACTTTTGGCAATTCACTCAAAAATGGTGCCAGAAGCTTGCAAATGCTCTCCTGAAAGGTTTGGCAGTCGAAAGAGAAGGCTTTTTATCACAGGACAAGAAATCAGCCCTCAACAACTTAACCGGCAGAAAATATTTTTTTAAAAATATCCCTAAGCCCCGGGGTCACAATTTCAGCAAAAATCTGACTTTTGGCAAATCACTCAAAAATGGTGCCAGAAGCTTGCAAATGCTCTCCTGAAAGGTTTGGCAGTCGAAAGAGAAGGCTTTTTATCACAGGACAAGAAATCAGCCCTCAACAACTTAACCGGCAGAAAATATTTTTTTGAAAAAATCCCTAAGCCCCGGGGTCACAATTTCAGCAAAAATCTCACTTTTGGCAAATCACTCAAAAATTGTGCCAGAAGCTTGCAAATGCTCTCCTGAAAAGGTTTGGCATTCGAAACAGAAGGCTTTTTATCACAGCACAAGAAATCAGCCCTCAACAACTTAACCGGCAGAAAATATTTTTTTGAAAAAATCCCTAAGCCCCGGGGTCACAATTTCAGCAAAAATCTGACTCTTGGCAATTCACTCAAAAATGGTGACAACCGGTTGCAAATGGTCCCCAGAAAGCTTTGGCGATGGATACAGAAGGCTTTTTATCTGAGGACAAGAAATAAGCCTTCAACAAATTAACCGGCAGAAAATATTTTTTTGAAAAAATCCCTAAGCCCCGGGGTCACAATTTCAGCAAAAATCTCACTTTTGGCAAATCACTCAAAAATGGTGCCAGAAGCTTGCAAATGCTCTCCTGAAAGGTTTGGCAGTCAATACAGAAGGCTTTTTATCAGAGGACAAGAAATCAGCCCTCAACAACTTAACCAGCAGAAAATATTTTTTTGAAAAAATCCCTAAGCCCCGGGGTCACAATTTCATCAAAAATTTGACTTTTGGCAAATCACTCAAAAATGGTGCCAGAAGCTTGCAAATGCTCTCCTGAAAGGTTTGGCAGTCTAAGAGAAGGCTTTTTAGCATAGGACAAGAAATCAGCCCTCAACAACTTAACCGGCAGAAAATATTTTTTTGAAAAAATCCCTAAGCCCCGGGGTCACAATTTGAGCAAAAATCTGACTTTTGGCAATTCACTCAAAAATGGTGCCAGAAGCTTGCAAATGCTCTCCTGAAAGGTTTGGCAGTCAATACAGAAGGCTTTTTATCACAGGACAAGAAATCAGCCCTCAACAACTTAACCGGCAGAAAATATTTTTTTGAAAAAATCCCTAAGCCCCGGGGTCACAATTTCAGCAAAAATCTCACTTTTGGCAATTCACTCAAAAATGGTGCCAACCGGTTGCAAATGTTCCCCAGAAAGCTTTGGCGATGGAAACAGAAGGCGTTTTATCTGAGGACAAGAAATCAGCCTTCAACAACTTAACCGGCAGAAAATATTTTTTTGAAAAAATCCCTAAGCCCCGGGGTCACAATTTCAGCAAAAATCTCACTTTTGGCAAATCACTCAAAAATGGTGCCAGAAGCTTCCAAATGCTCTCCTGAAAGGTTTGGCAGTCGAAAGAGAAGGCTTTTTAGCATAGGACAAGAAATCAGCCCTCAACAACTTAACCGGCAGAAAATATTTTTTTGAAAAAATCCCTAAGCCCCGGGGTCACAATTTGAGCAAAAATCTGACTTTTGGCAATTCACTCAAAAATGGTGCCAGAAGCTTGCAAATGCTCTCCTGAAAGGTTTGGCAGTCAATACAGAAGGCTTTTTATCACAGGACAAGAAATCAGCCCTCAACAACTTAACCGGCAGAAAATATTTTTTTGAAAAAATCCCTAAGCCCCGGGGTCACAATTTCAGCAAAAATCTCACTATTGGCAATTCACTCAAAAATGGTGCCAACCGGTTGCAAATGGTCCCCAGAAAGCTTTGGCGATGGAAACAGAAGGCGTTTTATCTGAGGACAAGAAATCAGCCTTCAACAACTTAACCGGCAGAAAATATTTTTTTGAAAAAATCCCTAAGCCCCGGGGTCACAATTTCAGCAAAGATTTGACTTTTGGCAAATCACTCAAAAATGGTGCCAGAAGCTTGCAAATGCTCTCCTGAAAGGTTTGGCAGTCGAAAGAGAAGGCTTTTTAGCATAGGACAAGAAATCAGCCCTCAACAACTTAACCGGCAGAAAATATTTTTTTGAAAAAATCCCTAAGCCCCGGGGTCACAATTTGAGCAAAAATCTGACTTTTGGCAATTCACTCAAAAATGGTGCCAGAAGCTTGCAAATGCTCTCCTGAAAAGGTTTGGCATTCGAAACAGAAGGCTTTTTATCACAGCGCAAGAAATCAGCCCTCAACAACTTAACCGGCAGAAAATATTTTTTTGAAAAAATCCCTAAGCCCCGGGGTCACAATTTCAGCGAAAATATGACACTTGGCAATTCACTCAAAAATGGTGGCAACCGGTTGCAAATGGTCCCCAGAAAGCTTTGGCGATGGATACAGAAGGCTTTTTATCTGAGGACAAGAAATAAGCCTTCAACAAATTAACCGGCAGAAAATATTTTTTTGAAAAAATCCCTAAGCCCCGGGGTCACAATTTCAGCAAAAATCTGACGTTTGGCAATTCACTCAAAAATGGTGCCAGAAGCTTGCAAATGCTCTCCTGAAAGGTTTGGCAGTCAATACAGAAGGCTTTTTATCACAGGACAAGAAATCAGCCCTCAACAACTTAACCGGCAGAAAATATTTTTTTGAAAAAATCCCTATGCCCCGGGGTCACAATTTCAGCAAAGATTTGACTTTTGGCAAATCACTCAAAAATGGTGCCAACCGGTTGCAAATGGTCCCCAGAAAGCTTTGGCGATGGAAACAGAAGGCTTTTTATCACAGGACAAGAAATCAGCCCTCAACAACTTAACCGGCAGAAAATATTTTTTTGAAAAAATCCCTAAGCCCCGGGGTCACAATTTCAGCAAAGATTTGACTTTTGGCAAATCACTCAAAAATGGTGCCAGAAGCTTGCACATGCTCTCCTGAAAGGTTTGGCAGTCAATACAGAAGGCTTTTTATCACAGGACAAGAAATCAGCCCTCAACAACTTAACCGGCAGAAAATATTTTTTTGAAAAAATCCCTAAGCCCCGGGGTCACAATTTCAGCAAAAATCTCACTATTGGCAATTCACTCAAAAATGGTGCCAACCGGTTGCAAATGGTCCCCAGAAAGCTTTGGCGATGGAAACAGAAGGCGTTTTATCTGAGGACAAGAAATCAGCCTTCAACAACTTAACCGGCAGAAAATATTTTTTTGAAAAAATCCCTAAGCCCCGGGGTCACAATTTCAGCAAAAATCTCACTTTTGGCAAATCACTCAAAAATGGTGCCAGAAGCTTGCAAATGCTCTCCTGAAAGGTTTGGCAGTCGAAAGAGAAGGCTTTTTAGCATAGGACAAGAAATCAGCCCTCAACAACTTAACCGGCAGAAAATATTTTTTTGAAAAAATCCCTAAGCCCCGGGGTCACAATTTGAGCAAAAATCTGACTTTTGGCAATTCACTCAAAAATGGTGCCAGAAGCTTGCAAATGCTCTCCTGAAAAGGTTTGGCATTCGAAACAGAAGGCTTTTTATCACAGCGCAAGAAATCAGCCCTCAACAACTTAACCGGCAGAAAATATTTTTTTGAAAAAATCCCTAAGCCCCGGGGTCACAATTTCAGCGAAAATATGACTCTTGGCAATTCACTCAAAAATGGTGGCAACCGGTTGCAAATGGTCCCCAGAAAGCTTTGGCGATGGATACAGAAGGCTTTTTATCTGAGGACAAGAAATAAGCCTTCAACAAATTAACCGGCAGAAAATATTTTTTTGAAAAAATCCCTAAGCCCCGGGGTCACAATTTCAGCAAAAATCTGACGTTTGGCAATTCACTCAAAAATGGTGCCAGAAGCTTGCAAATGCTCTCCTGAAAGGTTTGGCAGTCAATACAGAAGGCTTTTTATCACAGGACAAGAAATCAGCCCTCAACAACTTAACCGGCAGAAAATATTTTTTTGAAAAAATCCCTATGCCCCGGGGTCACAATTTCAGCAAAGATTTGACTTTTGGCAAATCACTCAAAAATGGTGCCAACCGGTTGCAAATGGTCCCCAGAAAGCTTTGGCGATGGAAACAGAAGGCTTTTTATCACAGGACAAGAAATCAGCCCTCAACAACTTAACCGGCAGAAAATATTTTTTTGAAAAAATCCCTAAGCCCCGGGGTCACAATTTCAGCAAAGATTTGACTTTTGGCAAATCACTCAAAAATGGTGCCAGAAGCTTGCACATGCTCTCCTGAAAGGTTTGGCAGTCAATACAGAAGGCTTTTTATCACAGGACAAGAAATCAGCCCTCAACAACTTAACCGGCAGAAAATATTTTTTTGAAAAAATCCCTAAGCCCCGGGGTCACAATTTCAGCAAAAATCTCACTATTGGCAATTCACTCAAAAATGGTGCCAACCGGTTGCAAATGGTCCCCAGAAAGCTTTGGCGATGGAAACAGAAGGCGTTTTATCTGAGGACAAGAAATCAGCCTTCAACAACTTAACCGGCAGAAAATATTTTTTTGAAAAAATCCCTAAGCCCCGGGGTCACAATTTCAGCAAAAATCTCACTTTTGGCAAATCACTCAAAAATGGTGCCAGAAGCTTGCAAATGCTCTCCTGAAAGGTTTGGCAGTCGAAAGAGAAGGCTTTTTAGCATAGGACAAGAAATCAGCCCTCAACAACTTAACCGGCAGAAAATATTTTTTTGAAAAAATCCCTAAGCCCCGGGGTCACAATTTGAGCAAAAATCTGACTTTTGGCAATTCACTCAAAAATGGTGCCAGAAGCTTGCAAATGCTCTCCTGAAAAGGTTTGGCATTCGAAACAGAAGGCTTTTTATCACAGCGCAAGAAATCAGCCCTCAACAACTTAACCGGCAGAAAATATTTTTTTGAAAAAATCCCTAAGCCCCGGGGTCACAATTTCAGCGAAAATATGACTCTTGGCAATTCACTCAAAAATGGTGGCAACCGGTTGCAAATGGTCCCCAGAAAGCTTTGGCGATGGATACAGAAGGCTTTTTATCTGAGGACAAGAAATAAGCCTTCAACAAATTAACCGGCAGAAAATATTTTTTTGAAAAAATCCCTAAGCCCCGGGGTCACAATTTGAGCAAAAATCTGACTTTTGGCAATTCACTCAAAAATGGTGCCAGAAGCTTGCAAATGCTCTCCTGAAAGGTTTGGCAGTCGAAACAGAAGGCTTTTTATCACAGGACAAGAAATCAGCCCTCAACAACTTAACCGGCAGAAAATATTTTTTTGAAAAACTCCCTAAGCCCCGGGGTCACAATTTCAGCAAAAATCTCACTTTTGGCAATTCACTCAAAAATGGTGCCAACCGGTTGCAAATGTTCCCCAGAAAGCTTTGGCGATGGAAACAGAAGGCGTTTTATCTGAGGACAAGAAATCAGCCTTCAACAACTTAACCGGCAGAAAATATTTTTTTGAAAAAATCCCTAAGCCCCGGGGTCACAATTTCAGCAAAGATTTGACTTTTGGCAAATCACTCAAAAATGGTGCCAGAAGCTTGCAAATGCTCTCCTGAAAGGTTTGGCAGTCAATACCGAAGGCTTTTTATCACAGGACAAGAAATCAGCCCTCAACAACTTAAACGGCAGAAAATATTTTTTTGAAAAAATCCCTAAGCCCCGGGGTCACAATTTCAGCAAAAATCTCACTTTTGGCAAATCACTCAAAAATGGTGCCAGAAGCTTGCAAATGCTCTCCTGAAAGATTTGGCAGTCAATACAGAAGGCTTTTTATCAGAGGACAAGAAATCAGCCCTCAACAACTTAACCAGCAGAAAATATTTTTTTGAAAAAATCCCTAAGCCCCGGGGTCACAATTTCAGCAAAAATCTGACTTTTGACAAATCACTCAAAAATGGTGCCAGAAGCTTGCAAATGCTCTCCTGAAAGGTTTGGCAGTCTAAGAGAAGGCTTTTTAGCATAGGACAAGATATCAGCCCTCAACAACTTAACCGGCAGAAAATATTTTTTTGAAAAAATCCCTAAGCCCCGGGGTCACAATTTGAGCAAAAATCTGACTTTTGGCAATTCACTCAAAAATGGTGCCAGAAGCTTGCAAATGCTCTCCTGAAAGGTTTGGCAGTCGAAACAGAAGGCTTTTTATCACAGGACAAGAAATCAGCCCTCAACAACTTAACCGGCAGAAAATATTTTTTTGAAAAAATCCCTAAGCCCCGGGGTCACAATTTCAGCAAAAATCTCACTTTTGGCAATTCACTCAAAAATGGTGCCAACCGGTTGCAAATGTTCCCCAGAAAGCTTTGGCGATGGAAACAGAAGGCGTTTTATCTGAGGACAAGAAATCAGCCTTCAACAACTTAACCGGCAGAAAATATTTTTTTGAAAAAATCCCTAAGCCCCGGGGTCACAATTTCAGCAAAGATTTGACTTTTGGCAAATCACTCAAAAATGGTGCCAGAAGCTTGCAAATGCTCTCCTGAAAGGTTTGGCAGTCAATACCGAAGGCTTTTTATCACAGGACAAGAAATCAGCCCTCAACAACTTAAACGGCAGAAAATATTTTTTTGAAAAAATCCCTAAGCCCCGGGGTCACAATTTCAGCAAAAATCTCACTTTTGGCAAATCACTCAAAAATGGTGCCAGAAGCTTGCAAATGCTCTCCTGAAAGGTTTGGCAGTCAATACAGAAGGCTTTTTATCAGAGGACAAGAAATCAGCCCTCAACAACTTAACCAGCAGAAAATATTTTTTTGAAAAAATCCCTAAGCCCCGGGGTCACAATTTCAGCAAAAATCTGACTTTTGACAAATCACTCAAAAATGGTGCCAGAAGCTTGCAAATGCTCTCCTGAAAGGTTTGGCAGTCTAAGAGAAGGCTTTTTAGCATAGGACAAGATATCAGCCCTCAACAACTTAACCGGCAGAAAATATTTTTTTGAAAAAATCCCTAAGCCGGGGTCACAATTTGAGCAAAAATCTGACTTTTGGCAATTCACTCAAAAATGGTGCCAGAAGCTTGCAAATGCTCTCCTGAAAGGTTTGGCAGTCGAAACAGAAGGCTTTTTATCACAGGACAAGAAATCAGCCCTCAACAACTTAACCGGCAGAAAATATTTTTTTGAAAAACTCCCTAAGCCCCGGGGTCACAATTTCAGCAAAAATCTCACTTTTGGCAATTCACTCAAAAATGGTGCCAACCGGTTGCAAATGGTCCCCAGAAAGCTTTGGCGATGGAAACAGAAGGCGTTTTATCTGAGGACAAGAAATCAGCCTTCAACAACTTAACCGGCAGAAAATATTTTTTTGAAAAAATCCCTAAGCCCCGGGGTCACAATTTCAGCAAAAATTTCACTTTTGGCAAATCACTCAAAAATGGTGCCAGAAGCTTGCAAATGCTCTCCTGAAAGGTTTGGCAGTCAATACAGAAGGCTTTTTATCAGAGGACAAGAAATCAGCCCTCAACAACTTAACCAGCAGAAAATATTTTTTTGAAAAAATCCCTAAGCCCCGGGGTCACAATTTCAGCAAAAATCTGACTTTTGACAAATCACTCAAAAATGGTGCCAGAAGCTTGCAAATGCTCTCCTGAAAGGTTTGGCAGTCTAAGAGAAGGCTTTTTAGCATAGGACAAGATATCAGCCCTCAACAACTTAACCGGCAGAAAATATTTTTTTGAAAAAATCCCTAAGCCCCGGGGTCACAATTTGAGCAAAAATATGACTTTTGGCAATTCATTCAAAAATGGTGCCAGAAGCTTGCAAATGCTCTCCTGAAAGGTTTGGCAGTCGAAACAGAAGGCTTTTTATCACAGGACAAGAAATCAGCCCTCAACAACTTAACCGGCAGAAAATATTTTTTTGAAAAAATCCCTAAGCCCCGGGGTCACAATTTCAGCAAAAATCTCACTTTTGGCAATTCACTCAAAAATGGTGCCAGAAGCTTGCAAATGCTCTCCTGAAAGGTTTGGCAGTCGAAAGAGAAGGCTTTTTATCACAGGACAAGAAATCAGCCCTCAACAACTTAACCGGCAGAAAATATTTTTTTGAAAAAATCCCTAAGCCCCGGGGTCACAATTTCAGCAAAAATCTCACTTTTGGCAAATAACTCAAAAATTGTGCCAGAAGCTTGCAAATGCTCTCCTGAAAAGGTTTGGCATTCGAAACAGAAGGCTTTTTATCACAGCGCAAGAAATCAGCCCTCAACAACTTAACCGGCAGAAAATATTTTTTTGAAAAAATCCCTAAGCCCCGGGGTCACAATTTCAGCAAAAATCTCACTTTTGGCAAATCACTCAAAAATGGTGCCAGAAGCTTGCAAATGCTCTCCTGAAAGGTTTGGCAGTCAATACAGAAGGCTTTTTATCAGAGGACAAGAAATCAGCCCTCAACAACTTAACCAGCAGAAAATATTTTTTTGAAAAAATCCCTAAGCCCCGGGGTCACAATTTCAGCAAAAATCTGACTTTTGACAAATCACTCAAAAATGGTGCCAGAAGCTTGCAAATGCTCTCCTGAAAGGTTTGGCAGTCTAAGAGAAGGCTTTTTAGCATAGGACAAGATATCAGCCCTCAACAACTTAACCGGCAGAAAATATTTTTTTGAAAAAATCCCTAAGCCCCGGGGTCACAATTTGAGCAAAAATCTGACTTTTGGCAATTCACTCAAAAATGGTGCCAGAAGCTTGCAAATGCTCTCCTGAAAGGTTTGGCAGTCGAAACAGAAGGCTTTTTATCACAGGACAAGAAATCAGCCCTCAACAACTTAACCGGCAGAAAATATTTTTTTGAAAAAATCCCTAAGCCCCGGGGTCACAATTTCAGCAAAAATCTCACTTTTGGCAATTCACTCAAAAATGGTGCCAACCGGTTGCAAATGTTCCCCAGAAAGCTTTGGCGATGGAAACAGAAGGCGTTTTATCTGAGGACAAGAAATCAGCCTTCAACAACTTAACCGGCAGAAAATATTTTTTTGAAAAAATCCCTAAGCCCCGGGGTCACAATTTCAGCAAAGATTTGACTTTTGGCAAATCACTCAAAAATGGTGCCAGAAGCTTGCAAATGCTCTCCTGAAAGGTTTGGCAGTCAATACCGAAGGCTTTTTATCACAGGACAAGAAATCAGCCCTCAACAACTTAAACGGCAGAAAATATTTTTTTGAAAAAATCCCTAAGCCCCGGGGTCACAATTTCAGCAAAAATCTCACTTTTGGCAAATCACTCAAAAATGGTGCCAGAAGCTTGCAAATGCTCTCCTGAAAGGTTTGGCAGTCAATACAGAAGGCTTTTTATCAGAGGACAAGAAATCAGCCCTCAACAACTTAACCAGCAGAAAATATTTTTTTGAAAAAATCCCTAAGCCCCGGGGTCACAATTTCAGCAAAAATCTGACTTTTGACAAATCACTCAAAAATGGTGCCAGAAGCTTGCAAATGCTCTCCTGAAAGGTTTGGCAGTCTAAGAGAAGGCTTTTTAGCATAGGACAAGATATCAGCCCTCAACAACTTAACCGGCAGAAAATATTTTTTTGAAAAAATCCCTAAGCCCCGGGGTCACAATTTGAGCAAAAATCTGACTTTTGGCAATTCACTCAAAAATGGTGCCAGAAGCTTGCAAATGCTCTCCTGAAAGGTTTGGCAGTCGAAACAGAAGGCTTTTTATCACAGGACAAGAAATCAGCCCTCAACAACTTAACCGGCAGAAAATATTTTTTTGAAAAAATCCCTAAGCCCCGGGGTCACAATTTCAGCAAAAATCTCACTTTTGGCAATTCACTCAAAAATGGTGCCAACCGGTTGCAAATGGTCCCCAGAAAGCTTTGGCGATGGAAACAGAAGGCGTTTTATCTGAGGACAAGAAATCAGCCTTCAACAACTTAACCGGCAGAAAATATTTTTTTGAAAAAATCCCTAAGCCCCGGGGTCACAATTTCAGCAAAAATTTCACTTTTGGCAAATCACTCAAAAATGGTGCCAGAAGCTTGCAAATGCTCTCCTGAAAGGTTTGGCAGTCAATACAGAAGGCTTTTTATCAGAGGACAAGAAATCAGCCCTCAACAACTTAACCAGCAGAAAATATTTTTTTGAAAAAATCCCTAAGCCCCGGGGTCACAATTTCAGCGAAAATCTGACTCTTGGCAATTCACTCAAAAATGGTGGCAACCGGTTGCAAATGCTCTCCTGAAAGCTTTGGCAGTCTAAGAGAAGGCTTTTTAGCATAGGACAAGATATCAGCCCTCAACAACTTAACCGGCAGAAAATATTTTTTTGAAAAAATCCCTAAGCCCCGGGGTCACAATTTCAGCAAAAATCTGACGTTTGGCAATTCACTCAAAAATGGTGCCAGAAGCTTGCAAATGCTCTCCTGAAAAGGTTTGGCAGTCAATACAGAAGGCTTTTTATCAGAGGACAAGAAATCAGCCCTCAACAACTTAACCGGCAGAAAATATTTTTTTGAAAAAATCCCTAAGCCCCGGGGTCACAATTTCAGCAAAAATCTGACTTTTGGCAAATCACTCAAAAATGGTGCCAGAAGCTTGCAAATGCTCTCCTGAAAGGTTTGGCAGTCGAAAGAGAAGGCTTTTTATCTGAGGACAAGAAATCAGCCCTCAACAACTTAACCGGCAGAAAATATTTTTTTGAAAAAATCCCTAAGCCCCGGGGTCACAATTTCAGCAAAAATCTCACTTTTGGCAAATAACTCAAAAATTGTGCCAGAAGCTTGCAAATGCTCTCCTGAAAAGGTTTGGCATTCGAAACAGAAGGCTTTTTATCACAGCGCAAGAAATCAGCCCTCAACAACTTAACCGGCAGAAAATATTTTTTTGAAAAAATCCCTAAGCCCCGGGGTCACAATTTCAGCAAAAATCTCACTTTTGGCAATTCACTCAAAAATGGTGCCAACCGGTTGCAAATGGTCCCCAGAAAGCTTTGGCGATGGAAACAGAAGGCGTTTTATCTGAGGACAAGAAATCAGCCTTCAACAACTTAACCGGCAGAAAATATTTTTTTGAAAAAATCCCTAAGCCCCGGGGTCACAATTTCAGCAAAGATTTGACTTTTGGCAAATCACTCAAAAATGGTGCCAGAAGCTTGCACATGCTCTCTTGAAAGGTTTGGCAGTCAATACAGAAGGCTTTTTATCACAGGACAAGAAATCAGCCCTCAACAACTTAACCGGCAGAAAATATTTTTTTGAAAAAATCCCTAAGCCCTGGGGTCACAATTTCAGCAAAAATCTGACTTTTGGCAAATCACTCAAAAATGGTGCCAGAAGCTTGCAAATGCTCTCCTGAAAGGTTTGGCAGTCGAAAGAGAAGGCTTTTTATCACAGGACAAGAAATCAGCCCTCAACAACTTAACCGGCAGAAAATATTTTTTTGAAAAAATCCCTAAGCCCCGGGGTCACAATTTCAGCAAAAATCTAACTTTTGGCAAATCACTCAAAAATGGTGCCAGAAGCTTGCAAATGCTCTCCTGAAAGGTTTGGCAGTCGAAAGAGAAGGCTTTTTATCACAGGACAAGAAATCAGCCCTCAACAACTTAACCGGCAGAAAATATTTTTTTGAAAAAATCCCTAAGCCCCGGGGTCACAATTTCAGCAAAAATTTCACTTTTGGCAAATAACTCAAAAATGGTGCCAACCGGTTGCAAATGGTCCCCAGAAAGCTTTGGCGATGGAAACAGAAGGCTTTTTATCACAGGACAAGAAATCAGCCCTCAACAACTTAACCGGCAGAAAATATTTTTTTGAAAAAATCCCTAAGCCCCGGGGTCACAATTTCAGCAAAGATTTGACTCTTGGCAAATCACTCAAAAATGGTGCCAGAAGCTTGCACATGCTCTCCTGAAAGGTTTGGCAGTCAATACAGAAGGCTTTTTATCAGAGGACAAGAAATCAGCCCTCAACAACTTAACCGGCAGAAAATATTTTTTTGAAAAAATCCCTAAGCCCCGGGGTCACAATTTCAGCAAAAATCTCACTTTTGGCAAATAACTGAAAAATGGTGCCAGAAGCTTGCAAATGCTCTCCTGAAAGGTTTGGCAGTCTATACAGAAGGCTTTTTATCACAGGACAAGAAATCAGCCCTCAACAACTTAACCGGCAGAAAATATTTTTTTGAAAAAATCCCTAAGCCCCGGGGTCACAATTTGAGCAAAAATCTGACTTTTGGCAATTCACTCAAAAATGGTGCCAGAAGCTTGCAAATGCTCTCCTGAAAGGTTTGGCAGTCGAAACAGAAGGCTTTTTATCACAGGACAAGAAATCAGCCCTCAACAACTTAACCGGCAGAAAATATTTTTTTGAAAAAATCCCTAAGCCCCGGGGTCATACTTTCAGCAAAAATCTGACTTTTGGCAATTCACTCAAAAATGGTGCCAGAAGATTGCAAAGGCTCTCCTGAAAAGGTTTGGCAGTCGAAACAGAAGGCTTTTTATCACAGGACAAGAAATCAGCCCTCAACAACTTAACCGGCAGAAAATATTTTTTTGAAAAAATCCCTAAGCCCCGGGGTCACAATTTGAGCAAAAATCTGACTTTTGGCAATTCACTCAAAAATGGTGCCAGAAGCTTGCAAATGCTCTCCTGAAAAGGTTTGGCAGTCAATACAGAAGGCTTTTTATCAGAGGACAAGAAATCAGCCCTCAACAACTTAACCGGCAGAAAATATTTTTTTGAAAAAATCCCTAAGCCCCGGGGTCATACTTTCAGCAAAAATCTGACTTTTGGCAATTCACTCAAAAATGGTGCCAGAAGATTGCAAAGGCTCTCCTGAAAAGGTTTGGCAGTCGAAACAGAAGGCTTTTTATCACAGGACAAGAAATCAGCCCTCAACAACTTAACCGGCAGAAAATATTTTTTTGAAAAAATCCCTAAGCCCCGGGGTCATACTTTCAGCAAAAATCTCACTTTTGGCAAATAACTGAAAAATGGTGCCAGAAGCTTGCAAATGCTCTCCTGAAAGGTTTGGCAGTCTATACAGAAGGCTTTTTATCACAGGACAAGAAATCAGCCCTCAACAACTTAACCGGCAGAAAATATTTTTTTGAAAAAATCCCTAAGCCCCGGGGTCACAATTTGAGCAAAAATCTTACTTTTGGCAATTCACTCAAAAATGGTGCCAGAAGCTTGCAAATGCTCTCCTGAAAGGTTTGGCAGTCGAAACAGAAGGCTTTTTATCACAGGACAAGAAATCAGCCCTCAACAACTTAACCGGCAGAAAATATTTTTTTGAAAAAATCCCTAAGCCCCGGGGTCACAATTTCAGCAAAAAATTGACTTTTGGCAATTCACTCAAAAATGGTGCCAGAAGCTTGCAAATGCTCTCCTGAAAGGTTTGGCAGTCGAAACAGAAGGCTTTTTATCACAGGACAAGAAATCAGCCCTCAACAACTTAACCGGCAGAAAATATTTTTTTGAAAAAATCCCTAAGCCCCGGGGTCACAATTTCAGCAAAAATCTGACTTTTGGCAATTCACTCAAAAATGGTGCCAGAAGATTGCAAAGGCTCTCCTGAAAAGGTTTGGCAGTCAATACAGAAGGCTTTTTATCACAGGAGAAGAAATCAGCCCTCAACAACTTAACCGGCAGAAAATATTTTTTTGAAAAAATCCCTAAGCCCCGGGGTCATACTTTCAGCAAAAATCTGACTTTTGGCAATTCACTCAAAAATGGTGCCAGAAGCTTGCAAATGCTCTCCTGAAAAGGTTTGGCAGTCAATACAGAAGGCTTTTTATCAGAGGACAAGAAATCAGCCCTCAACAACTTAACCGGCAGAAAATATTTTTTTGAAAAAATCCCTAAGCCCCGGGGTCACAATTTCAGCAAAAATCTCACTTTTGGCAAATAACTGAAAAATGGTGCCAGAAGCTTGCAAATGCTCTCCTGAAAGGTTTGGCAGTCTATACAGAAGGCTTTTTATCACAGGACAAGAAATCAGCCCTCAACAACTTAACCGGCAGAAAATATTTTTTTGAAAAAATCCCTAAGCCCCGGGGTCATACTTTCAGCAAAAATCTGACTTTTGGCAATTCACTCAAAAATGGTGCCAGAAGCTTGCAAATGCTCTCCTGAAAAGGTTTGGCAGTCAATACAGAAGGCTTTTTATCACAGGAGAAGAAATCAGCCCTCAACAACTTAACCGGCAGAAAATATTTTTTTGAAAAAATCCCTAAGCCCCGGGGTCATACTTTCAGCAAAAATCTGACTTTTGGCAATTCACTCAAAAATGGTGCCAGAAGCTTGCAAATGCTCTCCTGAAAAGGTTTGGCAGTCAATACAGAAGGCTTTTTATCAGAGGACAAGAAATCAGCCCTCAACAACTTAACCGGCAGAAAATATTTTTTTGAAAAAATCCCTAAGCCCCGGGGTCACAATTTCAGCAAAAATCTCACTTTTGGCAAATAACTGAAAAATGGTGCCAGAAGCTTGCAAATGCTCTCCTGAAAGGTTTGGCAGTCTATACAGAAGGCTTTTTATCACAGGACAAGAAATCAGCCCTCAACAACTTAACCGGCAGAAAATATTTTTTTGAAAAAATCCCTAAGCCCCGGGGTCACAATTTGAGCAAAAATCTGACTTTTGGCAATTCACTCAAAAATGGTGCCAGAAGCTTGCAAATGCTCTCCTGAAAGGTTTGGCAGTCGAAACAGAAGGCTTTTTATCACAGGACAAGAAATCAGCCCTCAACAACTTAACCGGCAGAAAATATTTTTTTGAAAAAATCCCTAAGCCCCGGGGTCATACTTTCAGCAAAAATCTGACTTTTGGCAATTCACTCAAAAATGGTGCCAGAAGCTTGCAAATGCTCTCCTGAAAAGGTTTGGCAGTCAATACAGAAGGCTTTTTATCAGAGGACAAGAAATCAGCCCTCAACAACTTAACCGGCAGAAAATATTTTTTTGAAAAAATCCCTAAGCCCCGGGGTCACAATTTCAGCAAAAATCTCACTTTTGGCAAATAACTGAAAAATGGTGCCAGAAGCTTGCAAATGCTCTCCTGAAAGGTTTGGCAGTCTATACAGAAGGCTTTTTATCACAGGACAAGAAATCAGCCCTCAACAACTTAACCGGCAGAAAATATTTTTTTGAAAAAATCCCTAAGCCCCGGGGTCATACTTTCAGCAAAAATCTGACTTTTGGCAATTCACTCAAAAATGGTGCCAGAAGCTTGCAAATGCTCTCCTGAAAAGGTTTGGCAGTCAATACAGAAGGCTTTTTATCACAGGAGAAGAAATCAGCCCTCAACAACTTAACCGGCAGAAAATATTTTTTTGAAAAAATCCCTAAGCCCCGGGGTCATACTTTCAGCAAAAATCTGACTTTTGGCAATTCACTCAAAAATGGTGCCAGAAGCTTGCAAATGCTCTCCTGAAAAGGTTTGGCAGTCAATACAGAAGGCTTTTTATCAGAGGACAAGAAATCAGCCCTCAACAACTTAACCGGCAGAAAATATTTTTTTGAAAAAATCCCTAAGCCCCGGGGTCACAATTTCAGCAAAAATCTCACTTTTGGCAAATAACTGAAAAATGGTGCCAGAAGCTTGCAAATGCTCTCCTGAAAGGTTTGGCAGTCTATACAGAAGGCTTTTTATCACAGGACAAGAAATCAGCCCTCAACAACTTAACCGGCAGAAAATATTTTTTTGAAAAAATCCCTAAGCCCCGGGGTCACAATTTGAGCAAAAATCTGACTTTTGGCAATTCACTCAAAAATGGTGCCAGAAGCTTGCAAATGCTCTCCTGAAAGGTTTGGCAGTCGAAACAGAAGGCTTTTTATCACAGGACAAGAAATCAGCCCTCAACAACTTAACCGGCAGAAAATATTTTTTTGAAAAAATCCCTAAGCCCCGGGGTCACAATTTCAGCAAAAATCTCACTTTTGGCAATTCACTCAAAAAGGGTGCCAGAAGCTTGCAAATGCTCTCCTGAAAGGTTTGGCAGTCGAAAGAGAAGGCTTTTTATCACAGGACAAGAAATCAGCCCTCAACAACGTAACCGGCAGAAAATATTTTTTTGAAAAAATCCCTAAGCCCCGGGGTCACAATTTCAGCAAAAATCTCACTTTTGGCAAATAACTCAAAAATTGTGCCAGAAGCTTGCAAATGCTCTCCTGAAAAGGTTTGGCATTCGAAACAGAAGGCTTTTTATCACAGCGCAAGAAATCAGCCCTCAACAACTTAACCGGCAGAAAATATTTTTTTGAAAAAATCCCTAAGCCCCGGGGTCACAATTTCAGCGAAAATCTGACTCTTGACAATTCACTCAAAAATGGTGGCAACCGGTTGCAAATGGTCCCCAGAAAGCTTTGGCAATGGATACAGAAGGCTTTTTATCTGAGGACAAGAAATAAGCCTTCAACAAATTAACCGGCAGAAAATATTTTTTTGAAAAAATCCCTAAGCCCCGGGGTCACAATTTCAGCAAAAATCTGACGTTTGGCAATTCACTCAAAAATTGTGCCAGAAGCTTGCAAATGCTCTCCTGAAAAGGTTTGGCAGTCAATACAGAAGGCTTTTTATCACAGGAGAAGAAATCAGCCCTCAACAACTTAACCGGCAGAAAATATTTTTTTGAAAAAATCCCTAAGCCCCGGGGTCACAATTTCAGCAAAAATCTCACTTTTGGCAAATAACTGAAAAATGGTGCCAGAAGCTTGCAAATGCTCTCCTGAAAGGTTTGGCAGTCGAAACAGAAGGCTTTTTATCACAGGACAAGAAATCAGCCCTCAACAACTTAACCGGCAGAAAATATTTTTTTGAAAAAATCCCTAAGCCCCGGGGTCACAATTTCAGCAAAAATTTCACTTTTGGCAAATAACTCAAAAATGGTGCCAGAAGCTTCCAAATGCTCTCCTGAAAATGTTTGGCATTCGAAACAGAAGGCTTTTTATCACAGCACAAGAAATCAGCCCTCAACAACTTAACCGGCAGAAAATATTTTTTTGAAAAAATCCCTAAGCCCCGGGGTCACAATTTCAGCAAAAATCTGACTCTTGGCAATTCACTCAAAAATGGTGCCAACCGGTTGCAAATGGTCCCCAGAAAGCTGTGGCGATGGATACAGAAGGCTTTTTACCTGAGGACAAGAAATAAGCCTTCAACAAATTAACCGGCTAGAAAATATTTTTTTGAAAAAATCCCTAAGCCCCGGGGTCACAATTTCAGCAAAAATCTGACGTTTGGCAATTCACTCAAAAATTGTGCCAGAAGCTTGCAAATGCTCTCCTGAAACGTTTGGCAGTCGAAACAGAAGGCTTTTTATCACAGGACAAGAAATCAGCCCTCAACAACTTAACCGGCAGAAAATATTTTTTTGAAAAAATCCCTAAGCCCCGGGGTCACAATTTCAGCAAAAATCTCACTTTTGGCAATTCACTCAAAAATGGTGCCAGAAGCTTGCAAATGCTCTCCTGAAAGGTTTGGCAGTCGAAAGAGAAGGCTTTTTATCACAGGACAAGAAATCAGCCCTCAACAACTTAACCGGCAGAAAATATTTTTTTGAAAAAATCCCTAAGCCCCGGGGTCACAATTTCAGCAAAAATCTCACTTTTGGCAAATAACTCAAAAATTGTGCCAGAAGCTTGCAAATGCTCTCCTGAAAAGGTTTGGCATTCGAAACAGAAGGCTTTTTATCACAGCGCAAGAAATCAGCCCTCAACAACTTAACCGGCAGAAAATATTTTTTTGAAAAAATCCCTAAGCCCCGGGGTCACAATTTCAGCGAAAATCTGACTCTTGGCAATTCACTCAAAAATGGTGGCAACCGGTTGCAAATGGTCCCCAGAAAGCTTTGGCAATGGATACAGAAGGCTTTTTATCTGAGGACAAGAAATAAGCCTTCAACAAATTAACCGGCAGAAAATATTTTTTTGAAAAAATCCCTAAGCCCCGGGGTCACAATTTCAGCAAAGATTTGACTTTTGGCAAATCACTCAAAAATGGTGCCAACCGGTTGCAAATGGTCCCCAGAAAGCTTTGGCGATGGAAACAGAAGGCTTTTTATCACAGGACAAGAAATCAGCCCTCAACAACTTAACCGGCAGAAAATATTTTTTTGAAAAAATCCCTAAGCCCCGGGGTCACAATTTCAGCAAAGATTTGACTCTTGGCAAATCACTCAAAAATGGTGCCAGAAGCTTGCACATGCTCTCCTGAAAGGTTTGGCAGTCAATACAGAAGGCTTTTTATCACAGGACAAGAAATCAGACCTCAACAACTTAACCGGCAGAAAATATTTTTTTGAAAAAATCCCTAAGCCCTGGGGTCACAATTTCAGCAAAAATCTGACTTTTGGCAAATCACTCAAAAATGGTGCCAGAAGCTTGCAAATGCTCTCCTGAAAGGTTTGGCAGTCGAAAGAGAAGGCTTTTTATCACAGGACAAGAAATCAGCCCTCAACAACTTGACCGGCAGAAAATATTTTTTTGAAAAAATCCCTAAGCCCCGGGGTCACAATTTCAGCAAAAATTTCACTTTTGGCAAATCACTCAAAAATTGTGCCAGAAACTTCCAAATGCTCTCCTGAAAATGTTTGGCATTCGAAACAGAAGGCTTTTTATCACAGCACAAAGAAATCAGCCCTCAACAACTTAACCGGCAGAAAATATTTTTTTGAAAAAATCCCTAAGCCCCGGGGTCACAATTTCAGCAAAAATCTGACTCTTGGCAATTCACTCAAAAATGGTGCCAACCGGTTGCAAATGGTCCCCAGAAAGCTGTGGCGATGGATACAGAAGGCTTTTTATCTGAGGACAAGAAATAAGCCTTCAACAAATTAACCGGCAGAAAATATTTTTTTGAAAAAATCCCTAAGCCCCGGGGTCACAATTTCAGCAAAAATCTGACGTTTGGCAATTCACTCAAAAATGGTGCCAGAAGCTTGCAAATGCTCTCCTGAAAAGGTTTGGCAGTCAATACAGAAGGCTTTTTATCAGAGGACAAGAAATCAGCCCTCAACAACTTAACCGGCAGAAAATATTTTTTTGAAAAAATCCCTAAGCCCCGGGGTCACAATTTCAGCAAAAATCTCACTTTTGGCAAATAACTGAAAAATGGTGCCAGAAGCTTGCAAATGCTCTCCTGAAAGGTTTGGCAGTCTATACAGAAGGCTTTTTATCACAGGACAAGAAATCAGCCCTCAACAACTTAACCGGCAGAAAATATTTTTTTGAAAAAATCCCTAAGCCCCGGGGTCACAATTTGAGCAAAAATCTGACTTTTGGCAATTCACTCAAAAATGGTGCCAGAAGCTTGCAAATGCTCTCCTGAAAGGTTTGGCAGTCGAAACAGAAGGCTTTTTATCACAGGACAAGAAATCAGCCCTCAACAACTTAACCGGCAGAAAATATTTTTTTGAAAAAATCCCTAAGCCCCGGGGTCACAATTTCAGCAAAAATCTCACTTTTGGCAATTCACTCAAAAAGGGTGCCAGAAGCTTGCAAATGCTCTCCTGAAAGGTTTGGCAGTCGAAAGAGAAGGCTTTTTATCACAGGACAAGAAATCAGCCCTCAACAACGTAACCGGCAGAAAATATTTTTTTGAAAAAATCCCTAAGCCCCGGGGTCACAATTTCAGCAAAAATCTCACTTTTGGCAAATAACTCAAAAATTGTGCCAGAAGCTTGCAAATGCTCTCCTGAAAAGGTTTGGCATTCGAAACAGAAGGCTTTTTATCACAGCGCAAGAAATCAGCCCTCAACAACTTAACCGGCAGAAAATATTTTTTTGAAAAAATCCCTAAGCCCCGGGGTCACAATTTCAGCGAAAATCTGACTCTTGACAATTCACTCAAAAATGGTGGCAACCGGTTGCAAATGGTCCCCAGAAAGCTTTGGCAATGGATACAGAAGGCTTTTTATCTGAGGACAAGAAATAAGCCTTCAACAAATTAACCGGCAGAAAATATTTTTTTGAAAAAATCCCTAAGCCCCGGGGTCACAATTTCAGCAAAAATCTGACGTTTGGCAATTCACTCAAAAATTGTGCCAGAAGCTTGCAAATGCTCTCCTGAAAAGGTTTGGCAGTCAATACAGAAGGCTTTTTATCACAGGAGAAGAAATCAGCCCTCAACAACTTAACCGGCAGAAAATATTTTTTTGAAAAAATCCCTAAGCCCCGGGGTCACAATTTCAGCAAAAATCTCACTTTTGGCAAATAACTGAAAAATGGTGCCAGAAGCTTGCAAATGCTCTCCTGAAAGGTTTGGCAGTCAATACAGAAGGCTTTTTATCACAGGACAAGAAATCAGCCCTCAACAACTTAACCGGCAGAAAATATTTTTTTGAAAAAATCCCTAAGCCCCGGGGTCACAATTTCAGCAAAAATCTGACTTTTGGCAAATCACTCAAAAATGGTGCCAGAAGCTTGCAAATGCTCTCCTGAAAGGTTTGGCAGTCGAAAGAGAAGGCTTTTTATTTGAGGACAAGAAATCAGCCCTCAACAACTTAACCGGCAGAAAATATTTTTTTGAAAAAATCCCTAAGCCCCGGGGTCACAATTTCAGCAAAAATCTGACGTTTGGCAATTCACTCAAAAATTGTGCCAGAAGCTTGCAAATGCTCTCCTGAAACGTTTGGCAGTCGAAACAGAAGGCTTTTTATCACAGGACAAGAAATCAGCCCTCAACAACTTAACTGGCAGAAAATATTTTTTTGAAAAAATCCCTAAGCCCCGGGGTCACAATTTCAGCAAAAATCTCACTTTTGGCAATTCACTCAAAAATGGTGCCAGAAGCTTGCAAATGCTCTCCTGAAAGGTTTGGCAGTCGAAAGAGAAGGCTTTTTATCACAGGACAAGAAATCAGCCCTCAACAACTTAACCGGCAGAAAATATTTTTTTGAAAAAATCCCTAAGCCCCGGGGTCACAATTTCAGCAAAAATCTCACTTTTGGCAAATAACTCAAAAATTGTGCCAGAAGCTTGCAAATGCTCTCCTGAAAAGGTTTGGCATTCGAAACAGAAGGCTTTTTATCACAGCGCAAGAAATCAGCCCTCAACAACTTAACCGGCAGAAAATATTTTTTTGAAAAAATCCCTAAGCCCCGGGGTCACAATTTCAGCGAAAATCTGACTCTTGGCAATTCACTCAAAAATGGTGGCAACCGGTTGCAAATGGTCCCCAGAAAGCTTTGGCAATGGATACAGAAGGCTTTTTATCTGAGGACAAGAAATAAGCCTTCAACAAATTAACCGGCAGAAAATATTTTTTTAAAAAAATCCCTAAGCCCCGGGGTCACAATTTCAGCAAAAATCTGACGTTTGGCAATTCACTCAAAAATGGTGCCAGAAGCTTGCAAATGCTCTCCTGAAAGGTTTGGCAGTCAATACAGAAGGCTTTTTATCAGAGGACAAGAAATCAGCCCTCAACAACTTAACCAGCAGAAAATATTTTTTTGAAAAAATCCCTAAGCCCCGGGGTCACAATTTCAGCAAAAATCTGACTTTTGACAAATCACTCAAAAATGGTGCCAGAAGCTTGCAAATGCTCTCCTGAAAGGTTTGGCAGTCTAAGAGAAGGCTTTTTAGCATAGGACAAGATATCAGCCCTCAACAACTTAACCGGCAGAAAATATTTTTTTGAAAAAATCCCTAAGCCCCGGGGTCACAATTTGAGCAAAAATCTGACTTTTGGCAATTCACTCAAAAATGGTGCCAGAAGCTTGCAAATGCTCTCCTGAAAGGTTTGGCAGTCGAAACAGAAGGCTTTTTATCACAGGACAAGAAATCAGCCCTCAACAACTTAACCGGCAGAAAATATTTTTTTGAAAAAATCCCTAAGCCCCGGGGTCACAATTTCAGCAAAAATCTCACTTTTGGCAATTCACTCAAAAATGGTGCCAACCGGTTGCAAATGTTCCCCAGAAAGCTTTGGCGATGGAAACAGAAGGCGTTTTATCTGAGGACAAGAAATCAGCCTTCAACAACTTAACCGGCAGAAAATATTTTTTTGAAAAAATCCCTAAGCCCCGGGGTCACAATTTCAGCAAAGATTTGACTTTTGGCAAATCACTCAAAAATGGTGCCAGAAGCTTGCAAATGCTCTCCTGAAAGGTTTGGCAGTCAATACCGAAGGCTTTTTATCACAGGACAAGAAATCAGCCCTCAACAACTTAAACGGCAGAAAATATTTTTTTGAAAAAATCCCTAAGCCCCGGGGTCACAATTTCAGCAAAAATCTCACTTTTGGCAAATCACTCAAAAATGGTGCCAGAAGCTTGCAAATGCTCTCCTGAAAGGTTTGGCAGTCAATACAGAAGGCTTTTTATCAGAGGACAAGAAATCAGCCCTCAACAACTTAACCAGCAGAAAATATTTTTTTGAAAAAATCCCTAAGCCCCGGGGTCACAATTTCAGCAAAAATCTGACTTTTGACAAATCACTCAAAAATGGTGCCAGAAGCTTGCAAATGCTCTCCTGAAAGGTTTGGCAGTCTAAGAGAAGGCTTTTTAGCATAGGACAAGATATCAGCCCTCAACAACTTAACCGGCAGAAAATATTTTTTTGAAAAAATCCCTAAGCCCCGGGGTCACAATTTGAGCAAAAATCTGACTTTTGGCAATTCACTCAAAAATGGTGCCAGAAGCTTGCAAATGCTCTCCTGAAAGGTTTGGCAGTCGAAACAGAAGGCTTTTTATCACAGGACAAGAAATCAGCCCTCAACAACTTAACCGGCAGAAAATATTTTTTTGAAAAAATCCCTAAGCCCCGGGGTCACAATTTCAGCAAAAATCTCACTTTTGGCAATTCACTCAAAAATGGTGCCAACCGGTTGCAAATGGTCCCCAGAAAGCTTTGGCGATGGAAACAGAAGGCGTTTTATCTGAGGACAAGAAATCAGCCTTCAACAACTTAACCGGCAGAAAATATTTTTTTGAAAAAATCCCTAAGCCCCGGGGTCACAATTTCAGCAAAAATTTCACTTTTGGCAAATCACTCAAAAATGGTGCCAGAAGCTTGCAAATGCTCTCCTGAAAGGTTTGGCAGTCAATACAGAAGGCTTTTTATCAGAGGACAAGAAATCAGCCCTCAACAACTTAACCAGCAGAAAATATTTTTTTAAAAAAATCCCTAAGCCCCGGGGTCACAATTTCAGCGAAAATCTGACTCTTGGCAATTCACTCAAAAATGGTGGCAACCGGTTGCAAATGCTCTCCTGAAAGCTTTGGCAGTCTAAGAGAAGGCTTTTTAGCATAGGACAAGATATCAGCCCTCAACAACTTAACCGGCAGAAAATATTTTTTTGAAAAAATCCCTAAGCCCCGGGGTCACAATTTGAGCAAAAATCTCACTTTTGGCAAATAACTGAAAAATGGTGCCAGAAGCTTGCAAATGCTCTCCTGAAAGGTTTGGCAGTCTATACAGAAGGCTTTTTATCACAGGACAAGAAATCAGCCCTCAACAACTTAACCGGCAGAAAATATTTTTTTGAAAAAATCCCTAAGCCCCGGGGTCACAATTTCAGCAAAAATCTCACTTTTGGCAATTCACTCAAAAATGGTGCCAGAAGCTTGCAAATGCTCTCCTGAAAGGTTTGGCAGTCGAAAGAGAAGGCTTTTTATCACAGGACAAGAAATCAGCCCTCAACAACTTAACCGGCAGAAAATATTTTTTTGAAAAAATCCCTAAGCCCCGGGGTCACAATTTCAGCAAAAATCTCACTTTTGGCAAATAACTCAAAAATTGTGCCAGAAGCTTGCAAATGCTCTCCTGAAAAGGTTTGGCATTCGAAACAGAAGGCTTTTTATCACAGCGCAAGAAATCAGCCCTCAACAACTTAACCGGCAGAAAATATTTTTTTGAAAAAATCCCTAAGCCCCGGGGTCACAATTTCAGCGAAAATCTGACTCTTGGCAATTCACTCAAAAATGGTGGCAACCGGTTGCAAATGGTCCCCAGAAAGCTTTGGCGATGGATACAGAAGGCTTTTTATCTGAGGACAAGAAATCAGCCTTCAACAACTTAACCGGCAGAAAATATTTTTTTGAAAAAATCCCTAAGCCCCGGGGTCACAATTTCAGCAAAAATCTGACTCTTGGCAATTCACTCAAAAATGGTGCCAACCGGTTGCAAATGGTCCCCAGAAAGCTGTGGCGATGGATACAGAAGGCTTTTTATCTGAGGACAAGAAATAAGCCTTCAACAAATTAACCGGCAGAAAATATTTTTTTGAAAAAATCCCTAAGCCCCGGGGTCACAATTTCAGCAAAAATCTGACGTTTGGCAATTCACTCAAAAATGGTGCCAGAAGCTTGCAAATGCTCTCCTGAAAAGGTTTGGCAGTCAATACAGAAGGCTTTTTATCAGAGGACAAGAAATCAGCCCTCAACAACTTAACCGGCAGAAAATATTTTTTTGAAAAAATCCCTAAGCCCCGGGGTCACAATTTCAGCAAAAATCTGACTTTTGGCAAATCACTCAAAAATGGTGCCAGAAGCTTGCAAATGCTCTCCTGAAAGGTTTGGCAGTCGAAAGAGAAGGCTTTTTATCTGAGGACAAGAAATCAGCCCTCAACAACTTAACCGGCAGAAAATATTTTTTTGAAAAAATCCCTAAGCCCCGGGGTCACAATTTCAGCAAAAATCTCACTTTTGGCAAATAACTCAAAAATTGTGCCAGAAGCTTGCAAATGCTCTCCTGAAAAGGTTTGGCATTCGAAACAGAAGGCTTTTTATCACAGCGCAAGAAATCAGCCCTCAACAACTTAACCGGCAGAAAATATTTTTTTGAAAAAATCCCTAAGCCCCGGGGTCACAATTTCAGCAAAAATCTCACTTTTGGCAATTCACTCAAAAATGGTGCCAACCGGTTGCAAATGGTCCCCAGAAAGCTTTGGCGATGGAAACAGAAGGCGTTTTATCTGAGGACAAGAAATCAGCCTTCAACAACTTAACCGGCAGAAAATATTTTTTTGAAAAAATCCCTAAGCCCCGGGGTCACAATTTCAGCAAAGATTTGACTTTTGGCAAATCACTCAAAAATGGTGCCAGAAGCTTGCACATGCTCTCTTGAAAGGTTTGGCAGTCAATACAGAAGGCTTTTTATCACAGGACAAGAAATCAGCCCTCAACAACTTAACCGGCAGAAAATATTTTTTTGAAAAAATCCCTAAGCCCTGGGGTCACAATTTCAGCAAAAATCTGACTTTTGGCAAATCACTCAAAAATGGTGCCAGAAGCTTGCAAATGCTCTCCTGAAAGGTTTGGCAGTCGAAAGAGAAGGCTTTTTATCACAGGACAAGAAATCAGCCCTCAACAACTTAACCGGCAGAAAATATTTTTTTGAAAAAATCCCTAAGCCCCGGGGTCACAATTTCAGCAAAAATCTAACTTTTGGCAAATCACTCAAAAATGGTGCCAGAAGCTTGCAAATGCTCTCCTGAAAGGTTTGGCAGTCGAAAGAGAAGGCTTTTTATCACAGGACAAGAAATCAGCCCTCAACAACTTAACCGGCAGAAAATATTTTTTTGAAAAAATCCCTAAGCCCCGGGGTCACAATTTCAGCAAAAATTTCACTTTTGGCAAATAACTCAAAAATGGTGCCAACCGGTTGCAAATGGTCCCCAGAAAGCTTTGGCGATGGAAACAGAAGGCTTTTTATCACAGGACAAGAAATCAGCCCTCAACAACTTAACCGGCAGAAAATATTTTTTTGAAAAAATCCCTAAGCCCCGGGGTCACAATTTCAGCAAAGATTTGACTCTTGGCAAATCACTCAAAAATGGTGCCAGAAGCTTGCACATGCTCTCCTGAAAGGTTTGGCAGTCAATACAGAAGGCTTTTTATCACAGGACAAGAAATCAGACCTCAACAACTTAACCGGCAGAAAATATTTTTTTGAAAAAATCCCTAAGCCCTGGGGTCACAATTTCAGCAAAAATCTGACTTTTGGCAAATCACTCAAAAATGGTGCCAGAAGCTTGCAAATGCTCTCCTGAAAGGTTTGGCAGTCGAAAGAGAAGGCTTTTTATCACAGGACAAGAAATCAGCCCTCAACAACTTGACCGGCAGAAAATATTTTTTTGAAAAAATCCCTAAGCCCCGGGGTCACAATTTCAGCAAAAATTTCACTTTTGGCAAATCACTCAAAAATTGTGCCAGAAACTTCCAAATGCTCTCCTGAAAATGTTTGGCATTCGAAACAGAAGGCTTTTTATCACAGCACAAAGAAATCAGCCCTCAACAACTTAACCGGCAGAAAATATTTTTTTGAAAAAATCCCTAAGCCCCGGGGTCACAATTTCAGCAAAAATCTGACTCTTGGCAATTCACTCAAAAATGGTGCCAACCGGTTGCAAATGGTCCCCAGAAAGCTGTGGCGATGGATACAGAAGGCTTTTTATCTGAGGACAAGAAATAAGCCTTCAACAAATTAACCGGCAGAAAATATTTTTTTGAAAAAATCCCTAAGCCCCGGGGTCACAATTTCAGCAAAAATCTGACGTTTGGCAATTCACTCAAAAATGGTGCCAGAAGCTTGCAAATGCTCTCCTGAAAAGGTTTGGCAGTCAATACAGAAGGCTTTTTATCAGAGGACAAGAAATCAGCCCTCAACAACTTAACCGGCAGAAAATATTTTTTTGAAAAAATCCCTAAGCCCCGGGGTCACAATTTCAGCAAAAATCTCACTTTTGGCAAATAACTGAAAAATGGTGCCAGAAGCTTGCAAATGCTCTCCTGAAAGGTTTGGCAGTCTATACAGAAGGCTTTTTATCACAGGACAAGAAATCAGCCCTCAACAACTTAACCGGCAGAAAATATTTTTTTGAAAAAATCCCTAAGCCCCGGGGTCACAATTTGAGCAAAAATCTGACTTTTGGCAATTCACTCAAAAATGGTGCCAGAAGCTTGCAAATGCTCTCCTGAAAGGTTTGGCAGTCGAAACAGAAGGCTTTTTATCACAGGACAAGAAATCAGCCCTCAACAACTTAACCGGCAGAAAATATTTTTTTGAAAAAATCCCTAAGCCCCGGGGTCACAATTTCAGCAAAAATCTCACTTTTGGCAATTCACTCAAAAAGGGTGCCAGAAGCTTGCAAATGCTCTCCTGAAAGGTTTGGCAGTCGAAAGAGAAGGCTTTTTATCACAGGACAAGAAATCAGCCCTCAACAACGTAACCGGCAGAAAATATTTTTTTGAAAAAATCCCTAAGCCCCGGGGTCACAATTTCAGCAAAAATCTCACTTTTGGCAAATAACTCAAAAATTGTGCCAGAAGCTTGCAAATGCTCTCCTGAAAAGGTTTGGCATTCGAAACAGAAGGCTTTTTATCACAGCGCAAGAAATCAGCCCTCAACAACTTAACCGGCAGAAAATATTTTTTTGAAAAAATCCCTAAGCCCCGGGGTCACAATTTCAGCGAAAATCTGACTCTTGACAATTCACTCAAAAATGGTGGCAACCGGTTGCAAATGGTCCCCAGAAAGCTTTGGCAATGGATACAGAAGGCTTTTTATCTGAGGACAAGAAATAAGCCTTCAACAAATTAACCGGCAGAAAATATTTTTTTGAAAAAATCCCTAAGCCCCGGGGTCACAATTTCAGCAAAAATCTGACGTTTGGCAATTCACTCAAAAATTGTGCCAGAAGCTTGCAAATGCTCTCCTGAAAAGGTTTGGCAGTCAATACAGAAGGCTTTTTATCACAGGAGAAGAAATCAGCCCTCAACAACTTAACCGGCAGAAAATATTTTTTTGAAAAAATCCCTAAGCCCCGGGGTCACAATTTCAGCAAAAATCTCACTTTTGGCAAATAACTGAAAAATGGTGCCAGAAGCTTGCAAATGCTCTCCTGAAAGGTTTGGCAGTCGAAACAGAAGGCTTTTTATCACAGGACAAGAAATCAGCCCTCAACAACTTAACCGGCAGAAAATATTTTTTTGAAAAAATCCCTAAGCCCCGGGGTCACAATTTCAGCAAAAATTTCACTTTTGGCAAATAACTCAAAAATGGTGCCAGAAGCTTCCAAATGCTCTCCTGAAAATGTTTGGCATTCGAAACAGAAGGCTTTTTATCACAGCACAAGAAATCAGCCCTCAACAACTTAACCGGCAGAAAATATTTTTTTGAAAAAATCCCTAAGCCCCGGGGTCACAATTTCAGCAAAAATCTGACTCTTGGCAATTCACTCAAAAATGGTGCCAACCGGTTGCAAATGGTCCCCAGAAAGCTGTGGCGATGGATACAGAAGGCTTTTTATCTGAGGACAAGAAATAAGCCTTCAACAAATTAACCGGCTAGAAAATATTTTTTTGAAAAAATCCCTAAGCCCCGGGGTCACAATTTCAGCAAAAATCTGACGTTTGGCAATTCACTCAAAAATTGTGCCAGAAGCTTGCAAATGCTCTCCTGAAACGTTTGGCAGTCGAAACAGAAGGCTTTTTATCACAGGACAAGAAATCAGCCCTCAACAACTTAACCGGCAGAAAATATTTTTTTGAAAAAATCCCTAAGCCCCGGGGTCACAATTTCAGCAAAAATCTCACTTTTGGCAATTCACTCAAAAATGGTGCCAGAAGCTTGCAAATGCTCTCCTGAAAGGTTTGGCAGTCGAAAGAGAAGGCTTTTTATCACAGGACAAGAAATCAGCCCTCAACAACTTAACCGGCAGAAAATATTTTTTTGAAAAAATCCCTAAGCCCCGGGGTCACAATTTCAGCAAAAATCTCACTTTTGGCAAATAACTCAAAAATTGTGCCAGAAGCTTGCAAATGCTCTCCTGAAAAGGTTTGGCATTCGAAACAGAAGGCTTTTTATCACAGCGCAAGAAATCAGCCCTCAACAACTTAACCGGCAGAAAATATTTTTTTGAAAAAATCCCTAAGCCCCGGGGTCACAATTTCAGCGAAAATCTGACTCTTGGCAATTCACTCAAAAATGGTGGCAACCGGTTGCAAATGGTCCCCAGAAAGCTTTGGCAATGGATACAGAAGGCTTTTTATCTGAGGACAAGAAATAAGCCTTCAACAAATTAACCGGCAGAAAATATTTTTTTGAAAAAATCCCTAAGCCCCGGGGTCACAATTTCAGCAAAGATTTGACTTTTGGCAAATCACTCAAAAATGGTGCCAACCGGTTGCAAATGGTCCCCAGAAAGCTTTGGCGATGGAAACAGAAGGCTTTTTATCACAGGACAAGAAATCAGCCCTCAACAACTTAACCGGCAGAAAATATTTTTTTGAAAAAATCCCTAAGCCCCGGGGTCACAATTTCAGCAAAGATTTGACTCTTGGCAAATCACTCAAAAATGGTGCCAGAAGCTTGCACATGCTCTCCTGAAAGGTTTGGCAGTCAATACAGAAGGCTTTTTATCACAGGACAAGAAATCAGACCTCAACAACTTAACCGGCAGAAAATATTTTTTTGAAAAAATCCCTAAGCCCTGGGGTCACAATTTCAGCAAAAATCTGACTTTTGGCAAATCACTCAAAAATGGTGCCAGAAGCTTGCAAATGCTCTCCTGAAAGGTTTGGCAGTCGAAAGAGAAGGCTTTTTATCACAGGACAAGAAATCAGCCCTCAACAACTTGACCGGCAGAAAATATTTTTTTGAAAAAATCCCTAAGCCCCGGGGTCACAATTTCAGCAAAAATTTCACTTTTGGCAAATCACTCAAAAATTGTGCCAGAAACTTCCAAATGCTCTCCTGAAAATGTTTGGCATTCGAAACAGAAGGCTTTTTATCACAGCACAAAGAAATCAGCCCTCAACAACTTAACCGGCAGAAAATATTTTTTTGAAAAAATCCCTAAGCCCCGGGGTCACAATTTCAGCAAAAATCTGACTCTTGGCAATTCAGTCAAAAATGGTGCCAACCGGTTGCAAATGGTCCCCAGAAAGCTGTGGCGATGGATACAGAAGGCTTTTTATCTGAGGACAAGAAATAAGCCTTCAACAAATTAACCGGCAGAAAATATTTTTTTGAAAAAATCCCTAAGCCCCGGGGTCACAATTTCAGCAAAAATCTGACGTTTGGCAATTCACTCAAAAATGGTGCCAGAAGCTTGCAAATGCTCTCCTGAAAAGGTTTGGCAGTCAATACAGAAGGCTTTTTATCAGAGGACAAGAAATCAGCCCTCAACAACTTAACCGGCAGAAAATATTTTTTTGAAAAAATCCCTAAGCCCCGGGGTCACAATTTCAGCAAAAATCTCACTTTTGGCAAATAACTGAAAAATGGTGCCAGAAGCTTGCAAATGCTCTCCTGAAAGGTTTGGCAGTCTATACAGAAGGCTTTTTATCACAGGACAAGAAATCAGCCCTCAACAACTTAACCGGCAGAAAATATTTTTTTGAAAAAATCCCTAAGCCCCGGGGTCACAATTTGAGCAAAAATCTGACTTTTGGCAATTCACTCAAAAATGGTGCCAGAAGCTTGCAAATGCTCTCCTGAAAGGTTTGGCAGTCGAAACAGAAGGCTTTTTATCACAGGACAAGAAATCAGCCCTCAACAACTTAACCGGCAGAAAATATTTTTTTGAAAAAATCCCTAAGCCCCGGGGTCACAATTTCAGCAAAAATCTCACTTTTGGCAATTCACTCAAAAAGGGTGCCAGAAGCTTGCAAATGCTCTCCTGAAAGGTTTGGCAGTCGAAAGAGAAGGCTTTTTATCACAGGACAAGAAATCAGCCCTCAACAACGTAACCGGCAGAAAATATTTTTTTGAAAAAATCCCTAAGCCCCGGGGTCACAATTTCAGCAAAAATCTCACTTTTGGCAAATAACTCAAAAATTGTGCCAGAAGCTTGCAAATGCTCTCCTGAAAAGGTTTGGCATTCGAAACAGAAGGCTTTTTATCACAGCGCAAGAAATCAGCCCTCAACAACTTAACCGGCAGAAAATATTTTTTTGAAAAAATCCCTAAGCCCCGGGGTCACAATTTCAGCGAAAATCTGACTCTTGACAATTCACTCAAAAATGGTGGCAACCGGTTGCAAATGGTCCCCAGAAAGCTTTGGCAATGGATACAGAAGGCTTTTTATCTGAGGACAAGAAATAAGCCTTCAACAAATTAACCGGCAGAAAATATTTTTTTGAAAAAATCCCTAAGCCCCGGGGTCACAATTTCAGCAAAAATCTGACGTTTGGCAATTCACTCAAAAATTGTGCCAGAAGCTTGCAAATGCTCTCCTGAAAAGGTTTGGCAGTCAATACAGAAGGCTTTTTATCACAGGAGAAGAAATCAGCCCTCAACAACTTAACCGGCAGAAAATATTTTTTTGAAAAAATCCCTAAGCCCCGGGGTCACAATTTCAGCAAAAATCTCACTTTTGGCAAATAACTGAAAAATGGTGCCAGAAGCTTGCAAATGCTCTCCTGAAAGGTTTGGCAGTCAATACAGAAGGCTTTTTATCACAGGACAAGAAATCAGCCCTCAACAACTTAACCGGCAGAAAATATTTTTTTGAAAAAATCCCTAAGCCCCGGGGTCACAATTTCAGCAAAAATCTGACTTTTGGCAAATCACTCAAAAATGGTGCCAGAAGCTTGCAAATGCTCTCCTGAAAGGTTTGGCAGTCGAAAGAGAAGGCTTTTTATTTGAGGACAAGAAATCAGCCCTCAACAACTTAACCGGCAGAAAATATTTTTTTGAAAAAATCCCTAAGCCCCGGGGTCACAATTTCAGCAAAAATCTGACGTTTGGCAATTCACTCAAAAATTGTGCCAGAAGCTTGCAAATGCTCTCCTGAAACGTTTGGCAGTCGAAACAGAAGGCTTTTTATCACAGGACAAGAAATCAGCCCTCAACAACTTAACTGGCAGAAAATATTTTTTTGAAAAAATCCCTAAGCCCCGGGGTCACAATTTCAGCAAAAATCTCACTTTTGGCAATTCACTCAAAAATGGTGCCAGAAGCTTGCAAATGCTCTCCTGAAAGGTTTGGCAGTCGAAAGAGAAGGCTTTTTATCACAGGACAAGAAATCAGCCCTCAACAACTTAACCGGCAGAAAATATTTTTTTGAAAAAATCCCTAAGCCCCGGGGTCACAATTTCAGCAAAAATCTCACTTTTGGCAAATAACTCAAAAATTGTGCCAGAAGCTTGCAAATGCTCTCCTGAAAAGGTTTGGCATTCGAAACAGAAGGCTTTTTATCACAGCGCAAGAAATCAGCCCTCAACAACTTAACCGGCAGAAAATATTTTTTTGAAAAAATCCCTAAGCCCCGGGGTCACAATTTCAGCGAAAATCTGACTCTTGGCAATTCACTCAAAAATGGTGGCAACCGGTTGCAAATGGTCCCCAGAAAGCTTTGGCAATGGATACAGAAGGCTTTTTATCTGAGGACAAGAAATAAGCCTTCAACAAATTAACCGGCAGAAAATATTTTTTTTAAAAAATCCCTAAGCCCCGGGGTCACAATTTCAGCAAAAATCTGACGTTTGGCAATTCACTCAAAAATGGTGCCAGAAGCTTGCAAATGCTCTCCTGAAAGGTTTGGCAGTCAATACAGAAGGCTTTTTATCACAGGACAAGAAATCAGCCCTCAACAACTTAACCGGCAGAAAATATTTTTTTGAAAAAATCCCTAAGCCCCGGGGTCACAATTTCAGCAAAAATCTGACTTTTGGCAAATCACTCAAAAATGGTGCCAGAAGCTTGCAAATGCTCTCCTGAAAGGTTTGGCAGTCGAAAGAGAAGGCTTTTTATCTGAGGACAAGAAATCAGCCCTCAACAACTTAACCGGCAGAAAATATTTTTTTGAAAAAATCCCTAAGCCCCGGGGTCACAATTTCAGCAAAAATCTGACGTTTGGCAATTCACTCAAAAATTGTGCCAGAAGCTTGCAAATGCTCTCCTGAAACGTTTGGCAGTCGAAACAGAAGGCTTTTTATCACAGGACAAGAAATCAGCCCTCAACAACTTAACCGGCAGAAAATATTTTTTTGAAAAAATCCCTAAGCCCCGGGGTCACAATTTCAGCAAAAATCTCACTTTTGGCAATTCACTCAAAAATGGTGCCAGAAGCTTGCAAATGCTCTCCTGAAAGGTTTGGCAGTCGAAAGAGAAGGCTTTTTATCACAGGACAAGAAATCAGCCCTCAACAACTTAACCGGCAGAAAATATTTTTTTGAAAAAATCCCTAAGCCCCGGGGTCACAATTTGAGCAAAAATCTGACTTTTGGCAAATAACTCAAAAATTGTGCCAGAAGCTTGCAAATGCTCTCCTGAAAAGGTTTGGCATTCGAAACAGAAGGCTTTTTATCACAGCGCAAGAAATCAGCCCTCAACAACTTAACCGGCAGAAAATATTTTTTTGAAAAAATCCCTAAGCCCCGGGGTCACAATTTCAGCGAAAATCTGACTCTTGGCAATTCACTCAAAAATGGTGGCAACCGGTTGCAAATGGTCCCCAGAAAGCTTTGGCAATGGATACAGAAGGCTTTTTATCTGAGGACAAGAAATAAGCCTTCAACAAATTAACCGGCAGAAAATATTTTTTTAAAAAAATCCCTAAGCCCCGGGGTCACAATTTCAGCAAAAATCTGACGTTTGGCAATTCACTCAAAAATGGTGCCAGAAGCTTGCAAATGCTCTCCTGAAAGGTTTGGCAGTCAATACAGAAGGCTTTTTATCACAGGACAAGAAATCAGCCCTCAACAACTTAACCGGCAGAAAATATTTTTTTGAAAAAATCCCTAAGCCCCGGGGTCACAATTTCAGCAAAGATTTGACTTTTGGCAAATCACTCAAAAATGGTGCCAACCGGTTGCAAATGGTCCCCAGAAAGCTTTGGCGATGGAAACAGAAGGCTTTTTATCACAGGACAAGAAATCAGCCCTCAACAACTTAACCGGCAGAAAATATTTTTTTGAAAAAATCCCTAAGCCCCGGGGTCACAATTTCAGCAAAAATCTGACGTTTGGCAATTCACTCAAAAATGGTGCCAGAAGCTTGCAAATGCTCTCCTGAAAAGGTTTGGCAGTCAATACAGAAGGCTTTTTATCAGAGGACAAGAAATCAGCCCTCAACAACTTAACCGGCAGAAATATTTTTTTTGAAAAAATCCCTAAGCCCCGGGGTCACAATTTCAGCAAAAATCTCACTTTTTGGCAAATAACTGAAAAATGGTGCCAGAAGCTTGCAAATGCTCTCCTGAAAGGTTTGGCAGTCTATACAGAAGGCTTTTTATCACAGGACAAGAAATCAGCCCTCAACAACTTACCGGCAGAAAATATTTTTTTGAAAAAATCCCTAAGCCCCGGGGTCACAATTTGAGCAAAAATCTGACTTTTGGCAATTCACTCAAAAATGGTGCCAGAAGCTTGCAAATGCTCTCCTGAAAGGTTTGGCAGTCGAAACAGAAGGCTTTTTATCACAGGACAAGAAATCAGCCCTCAACAACTTAACCGGCAGAAAATATTTTTTTTGAAAAAATCCCTAAGCCCCGGGGTCACAATTTCAGCAAAAATCTCACTTTTGGCAATTCACTCAAAAAGGGTGCCAGAAGCTTGCAAATGCTCTCCTGAAAGGTTTGGCAGTCGAAACAGAAGGCTTTTTATCACAGGACAAGAAATCAGCCCTCAACAACTTAACCGGCAGAAAATATTTTTTTGAAAAAATCCCTAAGCCCCGGGGTCACAATTTCAGCAAAAATCTCACTTTTGGCAAATAACTGAAAAATGGTGCCAGAAGCTTGCAAATGCTCTCCTGAAAGGTTTGGCAGTCTATACAGAAGGCTTTTTATCACAGGACAAGAAATCAGCCCTCAACAACTTAACCGGCAGAAAATATTTTTTTGAAAAAATCCCTAAGCCCCGGGGTCACAATTTGAGCAAAAATCTGACTTTTGGCAATTCACTCAAAAATGGTGCCAGAAGCTTGCAAATGCTCTCCTGAAAGGTTTGGCAGTCGAAACAGAAGGCTTTTTATCACAGGACAAGAAATCAGCCCTCAACAACTTAACCGGCAGAAAATATTTTTTTGAAAAAATCCCTAAGCCCCGGGGTCACAATTTCAGCAAAAATCTCACTTTTGGCAATTCACTCAAAAAGGGTGCCAGAAGCTTGCAAATGCTCTCCTGAAAGGTTTGGCAGTCGAAACAGAAGGCTTTTTATCACAGGACAAGAAATCAGCCCTCAACAACGTAACCGGCAGAAAATATTTTTTTGAAAAAATCCCTAAGCCCCGGGGTCACAATTTCAGCAAAAATCTCACTTTTGGCAAATAACTCAAAAATTGTGCCAGAAGCTTGCAAATGCTCTCCTGAAAAGGTTTGGCATTCGAAACAGAAGGCTTTTTATCACAGCGCAAGAAATCAGCCCTCAACAACTTAACCGGCAGAAAATATTTTTTTGAAAAAATCCCTAAGCCCCGGGGTCACAATTTCAGCGAAAATCTGACTCTTGGCAATTCACTCAAAAATGGTGCCAGAAGCTTGCAAATGCTCTCCTGAAAGGTTTGGCAGTCGAAAGAGAAGGCTTTTTATCTGAGGACAAGAAATCAGCCCTCAACAACTTAACCGGCAGAAAATATTTTTTTGAAAAAATCCCTAAGCCCCGGGGTCACAATTTCAGCAAAAATCTGACGTTTGGCAATTCACTCAAAAATTGTGCCAGAAGCTTGCAAATGCTCTCCTGAAACGTTTGGCAGTCGAAACAGAAGGCTTTTTATCACAGGACAAGAAATCAGCCCTCAACAACTTAACCGGCAGAAAATATTTTTTTGAAAAAATCCCTAAGCCCCGGGGTCACAATTTCAGCAAAAATCTCACTTTTGGCAATTCACTCAAAAATGGTGCCAGAAGCTTGCAAATGCTCTCCTGAAAGGTTTGGCAGTCGAAAGAGAAGGCTTTTTATCACAGGACAAGAAATCAGCCCTCAACAACTTAACCGGCAGAAAATATTTTTTTGAAAAAATCCCTAAGCCCCGGGGTCACAATTTGAGCAAAAATCTGACTTTTGGCAAATAACTCAAAAATTGTGCCAGAAGCTTGCAAATGCTCTCCTGAAAAGGTTTGGCATTCGAAACAGAAGGCTTTTTATCACAGCGCAAGAAATCAGCCCTCAACAACTTAACCGGCAGAAAATATTTTTTTGAAAAAATCCCTAAGCCCCGGGGTCACAATTTCAGCGAAAATCTGACTCTTGGCAATTCACTCAAAAATGGTGGCAACCGGTTGCAAATGGTCCCCAGAAAGCTTTGGCAATGGATACAGAAGGCTTTTTATCTGAGGACAAGAAATAAGCCTTCAACAAATTAACCGGCAGAAAATATTTTTTTAAAAAAATCCCTAAGCCCCGGGGTCACAATTTCAGCAAAAATCTGACGTTTGGCAATTCACTCAAAAATGGTGCCAGAAGCTTGCAAATGCTCTCCTGAAAGGTTTGGCAGTCAATACAGAAGGCTTTTTATCACAGGACAAGAAATCAGCCCTCAACAACTTAACCGGCAGAAAATATTTTTTTGAAAAAATCCCTAAGCCCCGGGGTCACAATTTCAGCAAAGATTTGACTTTTGGCAAATCACTCAAAAATGGTGCCAACCGGTTGCAAATGGTCCCCAGAAAGCTTTGGCGATGGAAACAGAAGGCTTTTTATCACAGGACAAGAAATCAGCCCTCAACAACTTAACCGGCAGAAAATATTTTTTTGAAAAAATCCCTAAGCCCCGGGGTCACAATTTCAGCAAAGATTTGACTCTTGGCAAATCACTCAAAAATGGTGCCAGAAGCTTGCACATGCTCTCCTGAAAGGTTTGGCAGTCAATACAGAAGGCTTTTTATCACAGGACAAGAAATCAGACCTCAACAACTTAACCGGCAGAAAATATTTTTTTGAAAAAATCCCAAAGCCCTGGGGTCACAATTTCAGCAAAAATCTGACTTTTGGCAAATCACTCAAAAATGGTGCCAGAAGCTTGCAAATGCTCTCCTGAAAGGTTTGGCAGTCGAAAGAGAAGGCTTTTTATCACAGGACAAGAAATCAGCCCTCAACAACTGGACCGGCAGAAAATATTTTTTTGAAAAAATCCCTAAGCCCCGGGGTCACAATTTCAGCAAAAATTTCACTTTTGGCAAATCACTCAAAAATTGTGCCAGAAGCTTCCAAATGCTCTCCTGAAAATGTTTGGCATTCGAAACAGAAGGCTTTTTATCACAGCACAAAGAAATCAGCCCTCAACAACTTAACCGGCAGAAAATATTTTTTTGAAAAAATCCCTAAGCCCCGGGGTCGCAATTTCAGCAAAAATCTGACTCTTGGCAATTCACTCAAAAATGGTGCCAACCGGTTGCAAATGGTCCCCAGAAAGCTGTGGCGATGGATACAGAAGGCTTTTTATCTGAGGACAAGAAATAAGCCTTCAACAAATTAACCGGCAGAAAATATTTTTTTGAAAAAATCCCTAAGCCCCGGGGTCACAATTTCAGCAAAAATCTGACGTTTGGCAATTCACTCAAAAATGGTGCCAGAAGCTTGCAAATGCTCTCCTGAAAAGGTTTCGCAGTCAATACAGAAGGCTTTTTATCAGAGGACAAGAAATCAGCCCTCAACAACTTAACCGGCAGAAAATATTTTTTTAAAAAAATCCCTAAGCCCCGGGGTCACAATTTCAGCAAAAATCTGACGTTTGGCAATTCACTCAAAAATGGTGCCAGAAGCTTGCAAATGCTCTCCTGAAAGGTTTGGCAGTCAATACAGAAGGCTTTTTATCACAGGACAAGAAATCAGCCCTCAACAACTTAACCGGCAGAAAATATTTTTTTGAAAAAATCCCTAAGCCCCGGGGTCACAATTTCAGCAAAAATCTGACTTTTGGCAAATCACTCAAAAATGGTGCCAGAAGCTTGCAAATGCTCTCCTGAAAGGTTTGGCAGTCGAAAGAGAAGGCTTTTTATCTGAGGACAAGAAATCAGCCCTCAACAACTTAACCGGCAGAAAATATTTTTTTGAAAAAATCCCTAAGCCCCGGGGTCACAATTTCAGCAAAAATCTGACGTTTGGCAATTCACTCAAAAATTGTGCCAGAAGCTTGCAAATGCTCTCCTGAAAAGGTTTGGCATTCGAAACAGAAGGCTTTTTATCACAGCGCAAGAAATCAGCCCTCAACAACTTAACCGGCAGAAAATATTTTTTTGAAAAAATCCCTAAGCCCCGGGGTCACAATTTCAGCGAAAATCTGACTCTTGGCAATTCACTCAAAAATGGTGGCAACCGGTTGCAAATGGTCCCCAGAAAGCTTTGGCAATGGATACAGAAGGCTTTTTATCTGAGGACAAGAAATAAGCCTTCAACAAATTAACCGGCAGAAAATATTTTTTTAAAAAAATCCCTAAGCCCCGGGGTCACAATTTCAGCAAAAATCTGACGTTTGGCAATTCACTCAAAAATGGTGCCAGAAGCTTGCAAATGCTCTCCTGAAAGGTTTGGCAGTCAATACAGAAGGCTTTTTATCACAGGACAAGAAATCAGCCCTCAACAACTTAACCGGCAGAAAATATTTTTTTGAAAAAATCCCTAAGCCCCGGGGTCACAATTTCAGCAAAGATTTGACTTTTGGCAAATCACTCAAAAATGGTGCCAACCGGTTGCAAATGGTCCCCAGAAAGCTTTGGCGATGGAAACAGAAGGCTTTTTATCACAGGACAAGAAATCAGCCCTCAACAACTTAACCGGCAGAAAATATTTTTTTGAAAAAATCCCTAAGCCCCGGGGTCACAATTTCAGCAAAGATTTGACTCTTGGCAAATCACTCAAAAATGGTGCCAGAAGCTTGCACATGCTCTCCTGAAAGGTTTGGCAGTCAATACAGAAGGCTTTTTATCACAGGACAAGAAATCAGACCTCAACAACTTAACCGGCAGAAAATATTTTTTTGAAAAAATCCCAAAGCCCTGGGGTCACAATTTCAGCAAAAATCTGACTTTTGGCAAATCACTCAAAAATGGTGCCAGAAGCTTGCAAATGCTCTCCTGAAAGGTTTGGCAGTCGAAAGAGAAGGCTTTTTATCACAGGACAAGAAATCAGCCCTCAACAACTGGACCGGCAGAAAATATTTTTTTGAAAAAATCCCTAAGCCCCGGGGTCACAATTTCAGCAAAAATTTCACTTTTGGCAAATCACTCAAAAATTGTGCCAGAAGCTTCCAAATGCTCTCCTGAAAATGTTTGGCATTCGAAACAGAAGGCTTTTTATCACAGCACAAAGAAATCAGCCCTCAACAACTTAACCGGCAGAAAATATTTTTTTGAAAAAATCCCTAAGCCCCGGGGTCGCAATTTCAGCAAAAATCTGACTCTTGGCAATTCACTCAAAAATGGTGCCAACCGGTTGCAAATGGTCCCCAGAAAGCTGTGGCGATGGATACAGAAGGCTTTTTATCTGAGGACAAGAAATAAGCCTTCAACAAATTAACCGGCAGAAAATATTTTTTTGAAAAAATCCCTAAGCCCCGGGGTCACAATTTCAGCAAAAATCTGACGTTTGGCAATTCACTCAAAAATGGTGCCAGAAGCTTGCAAATGCTCTCCTGAAAAGGTTTCGCAGTCAATACAGAAGGCTTTTTATCAGAGGACAAGAAATCAGCCCTCAACAACTTAACCGGCAGAAAATATTTTTTTAAAAAAATCCCTAAGCCCCGGGGTCACAATTTCAGCAAAAATCTGACGTTTGGCAATTCACTCAAAAATGGTGCCAGAAGCTTGCAAATGCTCTCCTGAAAGGTTTGGCAGTCAATACAGAAGGCTTTTTATCACAGGACAAGAAATCAGCCCTCAACAACTTAACCGGCAGAAAATATTTTTTTGAAAAAATCCCTAAGCCCCGGGGTCACAATTTCAGCAAAAATCTGACTTTTGGCAAATCACTCAAAAATGGTGCCAGAAGCTTGCAAATGCTCTCCTGAAAGGTTTGGCAGTCGAAAGAGAAGGCTTTTTATCTGAGGACAAGAAATCAGCCCTCAACAACTTAACCGGCAGAAAATATTTTTTTGAAAAAATCCCTAAGCCCCGGGGTCACAATTTCAGCAAAAATCTGACGTTTGGCAATTCACTCAAAAATTGTGCCAGAAGCTTGCAAATGCTCTCCTGAAACGTTTGGCAGTCGAAACAGAAGGCTTTTTATCACAGGACAAGAAATCAGCCCTCAACAACTTAACCGGCAGAAAATATTTTTTTGAAAAAATCCCTAAGCCCCGGGGTCACAATTTCAGCAAAAATCTCACTTTTGGCAATTCACTCAAAAATGGTGCCAGAAGCTTGCAAATGCTCTCCTGAAAGGTTTGGCAGTCGAAAGAGAAGGCTTTTTATCACAGGACAAGAAATCAGCCCTCAACAACTTAACCGGCAGAAAATATTTTTTTGAAAAAATCCCTAAGCCCCGGGGTCACAATTTGAGCAAAAATCTGACTTTTGGCAAATAACTCAAAAATTGTGCCAGAAGCTTGCAAATGCTCTCCTGAAAAGGTTTGGCATTCGAAACAGAAGGCTTTTTATCACAGCGCAAGAAATCAGCCCTCAACAACTTAACCGGCAGAAAATATTTTTTTGAAAAAATCCCTAAGCCCCGGGGTCACAATTTCAGCGAAAATCTGACTCTTGGCAATTCACTCAAAAATGGTGGCAACCGGTTGCAAATGGTCCCCAGAAAGCTTTGGCAATGGATACAGAAGGCTTTTTATCTGAGGACAAGAAATAAGCCTTCAACAAATTAACCGGCAGAAAATATTTTTTTAAAAAAATCCCTAAGCCCCGGGGTCACAATTTCAGCAAAAATCTGACGTTTGGCAATTCACTCAAAAATGGTGCCAGAAGCTTGCAAATGCTCTCCTGAAAGGTTTGGCAGTCAATACAGAAGGCTTTTTATCACAGGACAAGAAATCAGCCCTCAACAACTTAACCGGCAGAAAATATTTTTTTGAAAAAATCCCTAAGCCCCGGGGTCACAATTTCAGCAAAGATTTGACTTTTGGCAAATCACTCAAAAATGGTGCCAACCGGTTGCAAATGGTCCCCAGAAAGCTTTGGCGATGGAAACAGAAGGCTTTTTATCACAGGACAAGAAATCAGCCCTCAACAACTTAACCGGCAGAAAATATTTTTTTGAAAAAATCCCTAAGCCCCGGGGTCACAATTTCAGCAAAGATTTGACTCTTGGCAAATCACTCAAAAATGGTGCCAGAAGCTTGCACATGCTCTCCTGAAAGGTTTGGCAGTCAATACAGAAGGCTTTTTATCACCGGACAAGAAATCAGACCTCAACAACTTAACCGGCAGAAAATATTTTTTTGAAAAAATCCCAAAGCCCTGGGGTCACAATTTCAGCAAAAAACTGACTTTTGGCAAATCACTCAAAAATGGTGCCAGAAGCTTGCAAATGCTCTCCTGAAAGGTTTGGCAGTCGAAAGAGAAGGCTTTTTATCACAGGACAAGAAATCAGCCCTCAACAACTGGACCGGCAGAAAATATTTTTTTGAAAAAATCCCTAAGCCCCGGGGTCACAATTTCAGCAAAAATTTCACTTTTGGCAAATCACTCAAAAATTGTGCCAGAAGCTTCCAAATGCTCTCCTGAAAATGTTTGGCATTCGAAACAGAAGGCTTTTTATCACAGCACAAAGAAATCAGCCCTCAACAACTTAACCGGCAGAAAATATTTTTTTGAAAAAATCCCTAAGCCCCGGGGTCGCAATTTCAGCAAAAATCTGACTCTTGGCAATTCACTCAAAAATGGTGCCAACCGGTTGCAAATGGTCCCCAGAAAGCTGTGGCGATGGATACAGAAGGCTTTTTATCTGAGGACAAGAAATAAGCCTTCAACAAATTAACCGGCAGAAAATATTTTTTTGAAAAAATCCCTAAGCCCCGGGGTCACAATTTCAGCAAAAATCTGACGTTTGGCAATTCACTCAAAAATGGTGCCAGAAGCTTGCAAATGCTCTCCTGAAAAGGTTTCGCAGTCAATACAGAAGGCTTTTTATCAGAGGACAAGAAATCAGCCCTCAACAACTTAACCGGCAGAAAATATTTTTTTGAAAAAATCCCTAAGCCCCGGGGTCACAATTTCAGCAAAAATCTCACTTTTGGCAAATAACTGAAAAATGGTGCCAGAAGCTTGCAAATGCTCTCCTGAAAGGTTTGGCAGTCTATACAGAAGGCTTTTTATCACAGGACAAGAAATCAGCCCTCAACAACTTAACCGGCAGAAAATATTTTTTTGAAAAAATCCCTAAGCCCCGGGGTCACAATTTGAGCAAAAATCTGACTTTTGGCAATTCACTCAAAAATGGTGCCAGAAGCTTGCAAATGCTCTCCTGAAAGGTTTGGCAGTCGAAACAGAAGGCTTTTTATCACAGGACAAGAAATCAGCCCTCAACAACTTAACCGGCAGAAAATATTTTTTTGAAAAAATCCCTAAGCCCCGGGGTCACAATTTCAGCAAAAATCTCACTTTTGGCAATTCACTCAAAAATGGTGCCAGAAGCTTGCAAATGCTCTCCTGAAAGGTTTGGCAGTCGAAAGAGAAGGCTTTTTATCACAGGACAAGACATCAGCCCTCAACAACTTAACCGGCAGAAAATATTTTTTTGAAAAAATCCCTAAGCCCCGGGGTCACAATTTCAGCAAAAATCTCACTTTTGGCAATTCACTCAAAAATGGTGCCAGAAGCTTGCAAATGCTCTCCTGAAAGGTTTGGCAGTCGAAAGAGAAGGCTTTTTATCACAGGACAAGAAATCAGCCCTCAACAACGTAACCGGCAGAAAATATTTTTTTGAAAAAATCCCTAAGCCCCGGGGTCACAATTTCAGCAAAAATCTCACTTTTGGCAAATAACTCAAAAATTGTGCCAGAAGCTTGCAAATGCTCTCCTGAAAAGGTTTGGCATTCGAAACAGAAGGCTTTTTATCACAGCGCAAGAAATCAGCCCTCAACAACTTAACCGGCAGAAAATATTTTTTTGAAAAAATCCCTAAGCCCCGGGGTCACAATTTCAGCGAAACTCTGACTCTTGACAATTCACTCAAAAATGGTGGCAACCGGTTGCAAATGGTCCCCAGAAAGCTTTGGCAATGGATACAGAAGGCTTTTTATCTGAGGACAAGAAATAAGCCTTCAACAAATTAACCGGCAGAAAATATTTTTTTGAAAAAATCCCTAAGCCCCGGGGTCACAATTTCAGCAAAAATCTGACGTTTGGCAATTCACTCAAAAATTGTGCCAGAAGCTTGCAAATGCTCTCCTGAAAAGGTTTGGCAGTCAATACAGAAGGCTTTTTATCACAGGAGAAGAAATCAGCCCTCAACAACTTAACCGGCAGAAAATATTTTTTTGAAAAAATCCCTAAGCCCCGGGGTCACAATTTCAGCAAAAATCTCACTTTTGGCAAATAACTGAAAAATGGTGCCAGAAGCTTGCAAATGCTCTCCTGAAAGGTTTGGCAGTCAATACAGAAGGCTTTTTATCACAGGACAAGAAATCAGCCCTCAACAACTTAACCGGCAGAAAATATTTTTTTGAAAAAATCCCTAAGCCCCGGGGTCACAATTTCAGCAAAAATCTCACTTTTGGCAATTCACTCAAAAATGGTGCCAACCGGTTGCAAATGGTCCCCAGAAAGCTTTGGCGATGGAAACAGAAGGCGTTTTATCTGAGGACAAGAAATCAGCCTTCAACAACTTAACCGGCAGAAAATATTTTTTTGAAAAAATCCCTAAGCCCCGGGGTCACAATTTCAGCAAAGATTTGACTTTTGGCAAATCCCTCAAAAATGGTGCCAGAAGCTTGCACATGCTCTCCTGAAAGGTTTGGCAGTCAATACAGAAGGCTTTTTATCACAGGACAAGAAATCAGCCCTCAACAACTTAACCGGCAGAAAATATTTTTTTGAAAAAATCCCTAAGCCCCGGGGTCACAATTTCAGCAAAAATCTGACTTTTGGCAAATCACTCAAAAATGGTGCCAGAAGCTTGCAAATGCTCTCCTGAAAGGTTTGGCAGTCGAAAGAGAAGGCTTTTTATCTGAGGACAAGAAATCAGCCCTCAACAACTTAACCGGCAGAAAATATTTTTTTGAAAAAATCCCTAAGCCCCGGGGTCACAATTTCAGCAAAAATCTCACTTTTGGCAATTCACTCAAAAATGGTGCCAACCGGTTGCAAATGGTCCCCAGAAAGCTTTGGCGATGGAAACAGAAGGCGTTTTATCTGAGGACAAGAAATCAGCCCTCAACAACTTAACCGGCAGAAAATATTTTTTTAAAAAAATCCCTAAGCCCCAGGGTCACAATTTCAGCAAAAATCTCACTTTTGGCAATTCAATCAAAAATGGTGCCAGAAGCTTGCAAATGCTCTACTGAAAAGGTTTGGCAGTCAATACAGAAGGCTTTTTATCACAGGACAAGAAATCAGCCCTCAACAACTTAACCGGCAGAAAATATTTTTTTGAAAAAATCCCTAAGCCCCGGGGTCACAATTTCAGCAAAAATCTCACTTTTGGCAAATCAATCAAAAATGGTGCCAGAAGCTTGCAAATGCTCCCCTGAAAAGGTTTGGCAGTCAATACAGAAGGCTTTTTATCACAGGAGAAGAAATCAGCCCTCAACAACTTAACCGGCAGAAAATATTTTTTTGAAAAAATCCCTAAGCCCCGGGGTCACAATTTCAGCAAAAATCTCACTTTTGGCAAATCACTCAAAAATGGTGCCAGAAGCTTGCAAATGCTCTCCTGAAAAGTTTGGTAGTCAATACAGAAGGCTTTTTATCACAGGACAAGAAATCAGCCCTCAACAACTTAACCGGCAGAAAATATTTTTTTGAAAAAATCCCTAAGCCCCGGGGTCACAATTTCAGCAAAGATTTGACTTTTGGTAATTCACTCAAAAATGGTGCCAACCGGTTGCAAATGGTCCCCAGAAAGCTTTGGTGATGGAAACAGAAGGCGTTTTATCTGAGGACAAGAAATCAGCCTTCAACAACGTAACCGGCAGAAATTTTTTTTTTGAAAAAATCCCTAAGCCCCGTTGTCACAATTTCAGCAAAAATTTGACTTTTGGCAAATCACTCAAAAATGGTGCCAGAAGCTTGCACATGCTCTCCTGAAAGATTTGGCAGTCAATACAGAAGGCTTTTTATCACAGGACAAGATATCAGCCCTCAACAACTTAACCGGCAGAAAATATTTTTTTGAAAAAATCCCTAAGCCCCGGGGTCACAATTTCAGCAAAAATCTGACTTTTGGCAAATCACTCAAAAATGGTGCCAGAAGCTTGCAAATGCTCTCCTGAAAGGTTTGGCAGTCAATACAGAAGGCTTTTTATCTGAGGACAGGAAATCAGCCCTCAACAACTTAACCGGCAGAAAATATTTTTTGAAAATATCCCTAAGCCCCGGGGTCACAATTTCAGCAAAAATCTCACTTTTGGCAATTCACTCAAAAATGGTGCCAACCGGTTGCAAATGGTCCCCAGAAAGCTTTGGCGATGGAAACAGAAGGCTTTTTATCACAGGACAAGAAATCAGCCTTCAACAACTTAACCGGCAGAAAATATTTTTTTGAAAAAATCCCTAAGCCCCGTTGTCACAATTTCATCAAAAATTTGACTTTTGGCAAATCACTCAAAAATGGTGCGAGAAGCTTGCAAATGCTCTCCTGAAAGGTTTGGCAGTCAATACAGAAGGCTTTTTATCACAGGACAAGAAATCAGCCCTCAACAACTTAACTGGTAGAAAATATTCTTTTGAAAAAATCCCTAAGCCCCGGGGTCACAATTTCAGCAAAAATTTGACTTTTGACAAATCACTCAAAAATGGTGCCAGAAGCTTGCAAATGCTCTCCTGAAAGGCTGGCAGTCGAAAGAGAAGGCTTTTTAGCATAGGACAAGAAATCAGCCCTCAACAACTTAACCGGCAGAAAATATTTTTTTGAAAAAATCCCTAAGCCCCGGAGTCACAATTTGAGCAAAAATCTGACTTTTGGCAATTCACTCAAAAATGGTGCCAGAAGCTTGCAAATGCTCTCCTGAAAGGTTTGGCAGTCGAAACAGAAGGCTTTTTATCACAGGACAAGAAATCAGCCCTCAACAACTTAACCGGCAGAAAATATTTTTTTGAAAAAATCCCTAAGCCCCGGGGTCACAATTTCAGCAAAAATCTCACTTTTGGCAATTCACTCAAAAATGGTGCCAACCGGTTGCAAATGGTCCCCAGAAAGCTTTGGCGATGGAAACAGAAGGCGTTTTATCACAGGACAAGAAATCAGCCTTCAACAACTTAACCTGCAGAAAATATTTTTTTGAAAAAATCCCTAAGCCCCGTTGTCACAATTTCAGGAAAAATTTGACTTTTGGCAAATCACTCAAAAATAGTGCCAGAAGCTTGCAAATGCTCTCCTGAAAGGTTTGGCAGTCAATACAGAAGGCTTTTTATCACAGGACAAGAAATCAGCCCTCAACAACTTAACCGGCAGAAAATATTTTTTTGAAAAAATCCCTAAGCCCCGGGGTCACAATTTCAGCAAAAACCTGACTTTTGACAAATCACTCAAAAATGGTGCCAGAAGCTTGCAAATGCTCTCCTGAAAGGTTTGGCAGTCGAAAGAGAAGGCTTATTAGCATAGGACAAGAAATCAGCCCTCAACAACTTAACCGGCAGAAAATATTTTTTTGAAAAAATCCCTAAGCTCCGGGGTCACAATTTCAGCGAAAATCTCATTTTTGGCAATTCACTCAAAAATGGTGCCAACCGGTTGCAAATGGTCCCCAGAAAGCTTTGGCGATGGAAACAGAAGGCTTTTTATCTGAGGACAAGAAATCAGCCTTCAACAACTTAAACGGCAAAAAATATTTTTTTGAAAAAATCCATAAGCCACGGGGTCACAATTTCAGCAAAAATCTGACTTTTGGCAATTCACTCAAAAATGGTGCCAGAAGCTTGCAAATGCTCTCCTGAAAGATTTGGCAGTCGAAACAGAAGGCGTTTTATCTGAGGACAAGAAATCAGCCTTCAACAACTTAACCGGCAGAAAATATTTTTTTGAAAAAATCCCTCAGCCCCGGGGTCACAATTTCAGCAAAAATCTGACTTTTGACAAATCACTCAAAAATGGTGCCAGAAGCTTGCACATGCTCTCCTGAAAGGTTTGGCAGTCGAAAGAGAAGGCTTTTTATCACAGGACAAGAAATCAGCCCTCAACAACTTAACCGGCAGAAAATATTTTTTTGAAAAAATCCCTAAGCCCCGGGGTCACAATTTCAGCAAAAATCTGACTTTTGGCAAATCACTCAAAAATGGTGCCAGAAGCTTGCAAATGCTCTCCTGAAAGGTTTGGCAGTCGAAAGAGAAGGCTTTTTATCTGAGGACAAGAAATCAGCCCTCAACAACTTAACCGGCAGAAAATATTTTTTGAAAAAATCCCTAAGCCCCGGGGTCACAATTTCAGCAAAAATCTCACTTTTGGCAATTCACTCAAAAATGGTGCCAACCGGTTGCAAATGGTCCCCAGAAAGCTTTGGCGATGGAAACAGAAGGCGTTTTATCTGAGGACAAGAAATCAGCCTTCAACAACTTAACAGGCAGAAAATATTTTTTTGAAAAAATCCCTAAGCCCCGTTGTCACAATTTCAGCAAAAATCTGACTTTTGGGCAATTCAATCAAAAATGGCGCCAGAAGCTTGCAAATGCTCTACTGAAAAGGTTTGGCAGTCAATACAGAAGGCTTTTTATCACAGGACAAGAAATCAGCCCTCAACAACTTAACCGGCAGAAAATATTTTTTTGAAAAAATCCCTAAGCCCCGGGGTCACAATTTCAGCAAAAATCTCACTTTTGGCAAATCAATCAAAAATGGTGCCAGAAGCTTGCAAATGCTCCCCTGAAGAGGTTTGGCAGTCAATACAGAAGGCTTTTTATCACAGGAGAAGAAATCAGCCCTCAACAACTTAACCGGCAGAAAATATTTTTTTGAAAAAATCCCTAAGCCCCGGGGTCACAATTTCAGCAAAAATCTCACTTTTGGCAAATCACTCAAAAATGGTGCCAGAAGCTTGCAAATGCTCTCCTGAAAAGTTTGGTAGTCAATACAGAAGGCTTTTTATCACAGGACAAGAAATCAGCCCTCAACAACTTAACCGGCAGAAAATATTTTTTTGAAAAAATCCCTAAGCCCCGGGGTCACAATTTCAGCAAAGATTTGACTTTTGGTAATTCACTCAAAAATGGTGCCAGAAGCTTGCAAATGCTCTACTGAAAAGGTTTGGCAGTCAATACAGAAGGCTTTTTATCACAGGACAAGAAATCAGCCCTCAACAACTTAACCGGCAGAAAATATTTTTTTGAAAAAATCCCTAAGCCCCGGGGTCACAATTTCAGCAAAAATCTCACTTTTGGCAAATCAATCAAAAATGGTGCCAGAAGCTTGCAAATGCTCCCCTGAAGAGGTTTGGCAGTCAATACAGAAGGCTTTTTATCACAGGAGAAGAAATCAGCCCTCAACAACTTAACCGGCAGAAAATATTTTTTTGAAAAAATCCCTAAGCCCCGGGGTCACAATTTCAGCAAAAATCTCACTTTTGGCAAATCACTCAAAAATGGTGCCAGAAGCTTGCAAATGCTCTCCTGAAAAGTTTGGTAGTCAATACAGAAGGCTTTTTATCACAGGACAAGAAATCAGCCCTCAACAACTTAACCGGCAGAAAATATTTTTTTGAAAAAATCCCTAAACCCCGGGGTCACAATTTCAGCAAAGATTTGACTTTTGGTAATTCACTCAAAAATGGTGCCAACCGGTTGCAAATGGTCCCCAGAAAGCTTTGGTGATGGAAACAGAAGGCGTTTTATCTGAGGACAAGAAATCAGCCTTCAACAACGTAACCGGCAGAATTTTTTTTTTTGAAAAAATCCCTAAGCCCCGTTGTCACAATTTCAGCAAAAATTTGACTTTTGGCAAATCACTCAAAAATGGTGCCAGAAGCTTGCACATGCTCTCCTGAAAGATTTGGCAGTCAATACAGAAGGCTTTTTATCACAGGACAAGATATCAGCCCTCAACAACTTAACCGGCAGAAAATATTTTTTTGAAAAAATCCCTAAGCCCCGGGGTCACAATTTCAGCAAAAATCTGACTTTTGGCAAATCACTCAAAAATGGTGCCAGAAGCTTGCAAATGCTCTCCTGAAAGGTTTGGCAGTCAATACAGAAGGCTTTTTATCTGAGGACAGGAAATCAGCCCTCAACAACTTAACCGGCAGAAAATATTTTTTTGAAAATATCCCTAAGCCCCGGGGTCACAATTTCAGCAAAAATCTCACTTTTGGCAATTCACTCAAAAATGGTGCCAACCGGTTGCAAATGGTCCCCAGAAAGCTTTGGCGATGGAAACAGAAGGCGTTTTATCTGAGGACAAGAAATCAGCCTTCAACAACTTAACCGGCAGAAAATATTTTTTTGAAAAAATCCCTAAGCCCCGTTGTCACAATTTCATCAAAAATTTGACTTTTCGCAAATCACTCAAAAATGGTGCGAGAAGCTTGCAAATGCTCTCCTGAAAGGTTTGGCAGTCAATACAGAAGGCTTTTTATCACAGGACAAGAAATCAGCCCTCAACAACTTAACCGGTAGAAAATATTCTTTTGAAAAAATCCCTAAGCCCCGGGGTCACAATTTCAGCAAAAATTTGACTTTTGACAAATCACTCAAAAATGGTGCCAGAAGCTTGCAAATGCTCTCCTGAAAGGCTGGCAGTCGAAAGAGAAGGCTTTTTAGCATAGGACAAGAAATCAGCCCTCAACAACTTAACCGGCAGAAAATATTTTTTTGAAAAAATCCCTAAGCCCCGGAGTCACAATTTGAGCAAAAATCTGACTTTTGGCAATTCACTCAAAAATGGTGCCAGAAGCTTGCAAATGCTCTCCTGAAAGGTTTGGCAGTCGAAACAGAAGGCTTTTTATCACAGGACAAGAAATCAGCCCTCAACAACTTAACCGGCAGAAAATATTTTTTTGAAAAAATCCCTAAGCCCCGGGGTCACAATTTCAGCAAAAATCTCACTTTTGGCAATTCACTCAAAAATGGTGCCAACCGGTTGCAAATGGTCCCCAGAAAGCTTTGGCGATGGAAACAGAAGGCGTTTTATCACAGGACAAGAAATCAGCCTTCAACAACTTAACCTGCAGAAAATATTTTTTTGAAAAAATCCCTAAGCCCCGTTGTCACAATTTCAGGAAAAATTTGACTTTTGGCAAATCACTCAAAAATAGTGCCAGAAGCTTGCAAATGCTCTCCTGAAAGGTTTGGCAGTCAATACAGAAGGCTTTTTATCACAGGACAAGAAATCAGCCCTCAACAACTTAACCGGCAGAAAATATTTTTTTGAAAAAATCCCTAAGCCCCGGGGTCACAATTTCAGCAAAAACCTGACTTTTGACAAATCACTCAAAAATGGTGCCAGAAGCTTGCAAATGCTCTCCTGAAAGGTTTGGCAGTCGAAAGAGAAGGCTTATTAGCATAGGACAAGAAATCAGCCCTCAACAACTTAACCGGCAGAAAATATTTTTTTGAAAAAATCCCTAAGCTCCGGGGTCACAATTTCAGCGAAAATCTCATTTTTGGCAATTCACTCAAAAATGGTGCCAACCGGTTGCAAATGGTCCCCAGAAAGCTTTGGCGATGGAAACAGAAGGCTTTTTATCTGAGGACAAGAAATCAGCCTTCAACAACTTAAACGGCAAAAAATATTTTTTTGAAAAAATCCATAAGCCACGGGGTCACAATTTCAGCAAAAATCTGACTTTTGGCAATTCACTCAAAAATGGTGCCAGAAGCTTGCAAATGCTCTCCTGAAAGATTTGGCAGTCGAAACAGAAGGCGTTTTATCTGAGGACAAGAAATCAGCCTTCAACAACTTAACCGGCAGAAAATATTTTTTTGAAAAAATCCCTAAGCCCCGGGGTCACAATTTCAGCAAAGATTTAACTTTTGGCAAATCACTCAAAAATGGTGCCAGAAGCTTGCACATGCTCTCCTGAAAGGTTTGGCAGTCAATACAGAAGGCTTTTTATCACAGGACAAGAAATCAGCCCTCAACAACTTAACCGGCAGAAAATATTTTTTTGAAAAAATCCCTAAGCCCCGGGGTCACAATTTCAGCAAAAATCTGACTTTTGACAAATCACTCAAAAATGGTGCCAGAACCTTGCAAATGCTCTCCTGAAAGGTTTGGCAGTCAATACAGAAGGCTTTTTATCTGAGGACAGGAAATCAGCCCTCAACAACTTAACCGGCAGAAAATATTTTTTTGAAAATATCCCTAAGCCCCGGGGTCACAATTTCAGCAAAAATCTCACTTTTGGCAATTCACTCAAAAATGGTGCCAACCGGTTGCAAATGGTCCCCAGAAAGCTTTGGCGATGGAAACAGAAGGCGTTTTATCTGAGGACAAGAAATCAGCCTTCAACAACTTAACCGGCAGAAAATATTTTTTTGAAAAAATCCCTAAGCCCCGTTGTCACAATTTCATCAAAAATTTGACTTTTGGCAAATCACTCAAAAATGGTGCGAGAAGCTTGCAAATGCTCTCCTGAAAGGTTTGGCAGTCAATACAGAAGGCTTTTTATCACAGGACAAGAAATCAGCCCTCAACAACTTAACCGGTAGAAAATATTCTTTTGAAAAAATCCCTAAGCCCCGGGGTCACAATTTCAGCAAAAATTTGACTTTTGACAAATCACTCAAAAATGGTGCCAGAAGCTTGCAAATGCTCTCCTGAAAGGCTGGCAGTCGAAAGAGAAGGCTTTTTAGCATAGGACAAGAAATCAGCCCTCAACAACTTAACCGGCAGAAAATATTTTTTTGAAAAAATCCCTAAGCCCCGGAGTCACAATTTGAGCAAAAATCTGACTTTTGGCAATTCACTCAAAAATGGTGCCAGAAGCTTGCAAATGCTCTCCTGAAAGGTTTGGCAGTCGAAACAGAAGGCTTTTTATCACAGGACAAGAAATCAGCCCTCAACAACTTAACCGGCAGAAAATATTTTTTTGAAAAAATCCCTAAGCCCCGGGGTCACAATTTCAGCAAAAATCTCACTTTTGGCAATTCACTCAAAAATGGTGCCAACCGGTTGCAAATGGTCCCCAGAAAGCTTTGGCGATGGAAACAGAAGGCGTTTTATCACAGGACAAGAAATCAGCCTTCAACAACTTAACCTGCAGAAAATATTTTTTTGAAAAAATCCCTAAGCCCCGTTGTCACAATTTCAGGAAAAATTTGACTTTTGACAAATCACTCAAAAATGGTGCCAGAAGCTTGCAAATGCTCTCCTGAAAGGCTGGCAGTCGAAAGAGAAGGCTTTTTAGCATAGGACAAGAAATCAGCCCTCAACAACTTAACCGGCAGAAAATATTTTTTTGAAAAAATCCCTAAGCCCCGGAGTCACAATTTGAGCAAAAATCTGACTTTTGGCAATTCACTCAAAAATGGTGCCAGAAGCTTGCAAATGCTCTCCTGAAAGGTTTGGCAGTCGAAACAGAAGGCTTTTTATCACAGGACAAGAAATCAGCCCTCAACAACTTAACCGGCAGAAAATATTTTTTTGAAAAAATCCCTAAGCCCCGGGGTCACAATTTCAGCAAAAATCTCACTTTTGGCAATTCACTCAAAAATGGTGCCAACCGGTTGCAAATGGTCCCCAGAAAGCTTTGGCGATGGAAACAGAAGGCGTTTTATCACAGGACAAGAAATCAGCCTTCAACAACTTAACCTGCAGAAAATATTTTTTTGAAAAAATCCCTAAGCCCCGTTGTCACAATTTCAGGAAAAATTTGACTTTTGGCAAATCACTCAAAAATAGTGCCAGAAGCTTGCAAATGCTCTCCTGAAAGGTTTGGCAGTCAATACAGAAGGCTTTTTATCACAGGACAAGAAATCAGCCCTCAACAACTTAACCGGTAGAAAATATTTTTTTGAAAAAATCCCTAAGCCCCGGGGTCACAATTTCAGCAAAAACCTGACTTTTGACAAATCACTCAAAAATGGTGCCAGAAGCTTGCAAATGCTCTCCTGAAAGGTTTGGCAGTCGAAAGAGAAGGCTTATTAGCATAGGACAAGAAATCAGCCCTCAACAACTTAACCGGCAGAAAATATTTTTTTGAAAAAATCCCTAAGCTCCGGGGTCACAATTTCAGCGAAAATCTCATTTTTGGCAATTCACTCAAAAATGGTGCCAACCGGTTGCAAATGGTCCCCAGAAAGCTTTGGCGATGGAAACAGAAGGCTTTTTATCTGAGGACAAGAAATCAGCCTTCAACAACTTAAACGGCAAAAAATATTTTTTTGAAAAAATCCATAAGCCACGGGGTCACAATTTCAGCAAAAATCTGACTTTTGGCAATTCACTCAAAAATGGTGCCAGAAGCTTGCAAATGCTCTCCTGAAAGATTTGGCAGTCGAAACAGAAGGCGTTTTATCTGAGGACAAGAAATCAGCCTTCAACAACTTAACCGGCAGAAAATATTTTTTTGAAAAAATCCCTAAGCCCCGGGGTCACAATTTCAGCAAAGATTTAACTTTTGGCAAATCACTCAAAAATGGTGCCAGAAGCTTGCACATGCTCTCCTGAAAGGTTTGGCAGTCAATACAGAAGGCTTTTTATCACAGGACAAGAAATCAGCCCTCAACAACTTAACCGGCAGAAAATATTTTTTTGAAAAAATCCCTAAGCCCCGGGGTCACAATTTCAGCAAAAATCTGACTTTTGACAAATCACTCAAAAATGGTGCCAGAACCTTGCAAATGCTCTCCTGAAAGGTTTGGCAGTCAATACAGAAGGCTTTTTATCTGAGGACAGGAAATCAGCCCTCAACAACTTAACCGGCAGAAAATATTTTTTTGAAAATATCCCTAAGCCCCGGGGTCACAATTTCAGCAAAAATCTCACTTTTGGCAATTCACTCAAAAATGGTGCCAACCGGTTGCAAATGGTCCCCAGAAAGCTTTGGCGATGGAAACAGAAGGCGTTTTATCTGAGGACAAGAAATCAGCCTTCAACAACTTAACCGGCAGAAAATATTTTTTTGAAAAAATCCCTAAGCCCCGTTGTCACAATTTCATCAAAAATTTGACTTTTGGCAAATCACTCAAAAATGGTGCGAGAAGCTTGCAAATGCTCTCCTGAAAGGTTTGGCAGTCAATACAGAAGGCTTTTTATCACAGGACAAGAAATCAGCCCTCAACAACTTAACCGGTAGAAAATATTCTTTTGAAAAAATCCCTAAGCCCCGGGGTCACAATTTCAGCAAAAATTTGACTTTTGACAAATCACTCAAAAATGGTGCCAGAAGCTTGCAAATGCTCTCCTGAAAGGCTGGCAGTCGAAAGAGAAGGCTTTTTAGCATAGGACAAGAAATCAGCCCTCAACAACTTAACCGGCAGAAAATATTTTTTTGAAAAAATCCCTAAGCCCCGGAGTCACAATTTGAGCAAAAATCTGACTTTTGGCAATTCACTCAAAAATGGTGCCAGAAGCTTGCAAATGCTCTCCTGAAAGATTTGGCAGTCGAAACAGAAGGCGTTTTATCTGAGGACAAGAAATCAGCCTTCAACAACTTAACCGGCAGAAAATATTTTTTTGAAAAAATCCCTAAGCCCCGGGGTCAAAATTTCAGCAAAAATCTAACTTTTGACAAATCACGCAAAAATGGTGCCAGAAGCTTGCAAATGCTCTCCTGAAAGGTTTGGCAGTCGAAAGAGAAGGCTTTTTATCACAGGACAAGAAATCAGCCCTCAACAACTTAACCGGCAGAAAATATTTTTTTGAAAAAATCCCTAAGCCCCGTTGTCACAATTTCATCAAAAATTTGACTTTTGGCAAATCACTCAAAAATGGTGCGAGAAGCTTGCAAATGCTCTCCTGAAAGGTTTGGCAGTCGAAAGAGAAGGCTTTTTATCACAGGACAAGAAATCAGCCCTCAACAACTTAACCAGCAGAAAATATTTTTTTGAAAAAATCCCTAAGCCCCGGGGTCACAATTTCAGCAAAGATTTGACTTTTGGTAATTCACTCAAAAATGGTGCCAACCGGTTGCAAATGGTCCCCAGAAAGCTTTGGCGATGGAAACAGAAGGCGTTTTATCTGAGGACAAGAAATCAGCCTTCAACAACTTAACCGGCAGAAAATATTTTTTTGAAAAAATCCCTAAGCCCCGTTATCACAATTTCAGCAAAAATTTGACTTTTGGCAAATCACTCAAAAATGGTGCCAGAAGCTTGCAAATGCTCTCCTGAAAGGTTTGGCAGTCAATACAGAAGGCTTTTTATCACAGGACAAGAAATCAGCCCTAAACAACTTAACCGGCAGAAAATATTTTTTTGAAAAAATCCCTAAGCCCCGGGGTCACAATTTCAGCAAAAACCTGACTTTTGACAAATCACTCAAAAATGGTGCCAGAAGCTTGCAAATGCTCTCCTGGAAGGCTGGCAGTCGAAAGAGAAGGCTTTTTAGCATAGGACAAGAAATCAGCCCTCAACAACTTAACCGGCAGAAAATATTTTTTTGAAAAAATCCCTAAGCCCCGGGGTCACAATTTCAGCAAAAATCTCACTTTTGGCAAATCACTCAAAAATGGTGCCAGAAGCTTGCAAATGCTCTCCTGAAAGGTTTGGCAGTCGAAAGAGAAGGCTTTTTATCACAGGACAAGAAATCAGCCCTCAACAACTTAACCGGCAGAAAATATTTTTTTGAAAAAATCCCTAAGCCCCGGGGTCACAATTTCAGCAAAAATCTCAATTTTGGCAATTCACTCAAAAATGGTGCCAACCGGTTGCAAATGGTCCCCAGAAAGCTTTGGCGATGGAAACAGAAGGCTTTTTAGCATAGGACAAGAAATCAGCCCTCAACAACTTAACCGGCAGAAAATATTTTTTTGAAATAATCACTAAGCCCCGGAGTCACAATTTCAGCAAAAATCTCACTTTTGGCAAATCACACAAAAATGGTGCCAGAAGCTTGCAAATGCTCTCCTGAAAGGTTTGACAGTCGAAAGAGAAGGCTTTTTATCACAGGACAAGAAATCAGCCCTCAACAACTTAACCGGCAGATAATATTTTTTTGAAAAAATCCCTAAGCCCCGGGGTCACAATTTCAGCAAAAATCTCACTTTTGACAATTCACTCAAAAATGGTGCCAACCGGTTGCAAATGGTCCCCAGAAAGCTTTGGCGATGGAAACAGAAGGCTTTTTAGCATAGGACAAGAAATCAGCCCTCAACAACTTAACCGGCAGAAAATATTCTTTTTGAAAAAATCCCTAACCCCGGGGTCACAATTTCAGCAAAAATCTCACTTTTGACAAATCACTCAAAAATGGTGCCAGAAGCTTGCAAATGCTCTCCTGAAAGGTTTGGTAGTCAATACAGAAGGCTTTTTATCTGAGGACAAGAAATCAGCCTTCAACAACTTAACCGGCAGAAAATATTTTTTTGAAAAAATCCCTAAGCCCCGGGGTCACAATTTCAGCAAAAATCTCACTTTCGGCAATTCACTCAAAAATGGTGCCAACCGGTTGCAAATGTTCCCCAGAAAGCTTTGGCAATGGAAACAGAAGGCGTTTTATCTGAGGACAAGAAATCAGCCTTCAACAACTTAACCGGCAGAAAATATTTTTTTGAAAAAATCCCTAAGCCCCGGGGTCACAATTTCAGCAAAAATCTGACTTTTGACAAATCACTCAAAAATGGTGCCAGAAGCTTGCACATGCTCTCCTGAAAGGTTTGGCAGTCAATACAGAAGGCTTTTTATCACAGGACAAGAAATCAGCCCTCAACAACTTAACCGGCAGAAAATATTTTTTTGAAAAAATCCCTAAGCCCCGGGGTCACAATTTCAGCAAAAATCTGACTTTTGACAAATCACTCAAAAATGGTGCCAGAAGCTTGCAAATGCTCTCCTGAAAGGTTTGGCAGTCGAAAGAGTAGGCTTTTTAGCATAGGACAAGAAATCAGCCCTCAACAACTTAACCGGCAGAAAATAATTTTTTGAAAAAATCCCTAAGCCCCGGGGTCACAATTTCAGCAAAAATTTGACTTTTGGCAAATCACTCAAAAATGGTGCCAGAAGCTTGCAAATGCTCTCCTGAAAGGTTTGGCAGTCGAAACAGAAGGCTTTTTATCACAGGACAAGAAATCAGCCCTCAACAACTTAACCGGCAGAAAATATTTTTTTGAAAAAATCCCTAAGCCCCGTTGTCACAATTTCATCAAAAATTTGACTTTTGGCAAATCACTCAAAAATGGTGCGAGAAGCTTGCAAATGCTCTCCTGAAAGGTTTGGCAGTCAATACAGAAGGCTTTTTATCACAGGACAAGAAATCAGCCCTCAACAACTTAACCGGCAGAAAATATTTTTTTGAAAAAATCCCTAAGCCCCGGGGTCACAATTTCAGCAAAAATCTAACTTTTGACAAATCACGCAAAAATGGTGCCAGAAGCTTGCAAATGCTCTCCTGAAAGGTTTGGCAGTCGAAAGAGAAGGCTTTTTATCACAGGACAAGAAATCAGCCCTCAACAACTTAACCGGCAGAAAATATTTTTTTGAAAAAATCCCTAAGCCCCGTTGTCACAATTTCATCAAAAATTTGACTTTTGGCAAATCACTCAAAAATGGTGCGAGAAGCTTGCAAATGCTCTCCTGAAAGGTTTGGCAGTCGAAAGAGAAGGCTTTTTATCACAGGACAAGAAATCAGCCCTCAACAACTTAACCGGCAGAAAATATTTTTTTGAAATAATCACTAAGCCCCGGAGTCACAATTTCAGCAAAAATCTCACTTTTGGCAAATCACACAAAAATGGTGCCAGAAGCTTGCAAATGCTCTCCTGAAAGGTTTGACAGTCGAAAGAGAAGGCTTTTTATCACAGGACAAGAAATCAGCCCTCAACAACTTAACCGGCAGATAATATTTTTTTGAAAAAATCCCTAAGCCCCGGGGTCACAATTTCAGCAAAAATCTCACTTTTGACAATTCACTCAAAAATGGTGCCAACCGGTTGCAAATGGTCCCCAGAAAGCTTTGGCGATGGAAACAGAAGGCTTTTTAGCATAGGACAAGAAATCAGCCCTCAACAACTTAACCGGCAGAAAATATTTTTTTGAAAAAATCCCTAAGCCCCGGGGTCACAATTTCAGCAAAAATCTCACTTTTGGCAAATAACTGAAAAATGGTGCCAGAAGCTTGCAAATGCTCTCCTGAAAGGTTTGGCAGTCAATACAGAAGGCTTTTTATCACAGGACAAGAAATCAGCCCTCAACAACTTAACCGGCAGAAAATATTTTTTTGAAAAAATCCCTAAGCCCCGGGGTCACAATTTCAGCAAAAATCTCACTTTTGGCAATTCACTCAAAAATGGTGCCAGAAGCTTGCAAATGCTCTCCTGAAAGGTTTGGCAGTCGAAACAGAAGGCTTTTTATCACAGGACAAGAAATCAGCCCTCAACAACTTAACCGGCAGAAAATATTTTTTTGAAAAAATCCCTAAGCCCCGGGGTCACAATTTCAGCAAAAATCTCACTTTCGGCAATTCACTCAAAAATGGTGCCAACCGGTTGCAAATGTTCCCCAGAAAGCTTTGGCAATGGAAACAGAAGGCGTTTTATCTGAGGACAAGAAATCAGCCTTCAACAACTTAACCGGCAGAAAATATTTTTTTGAAAAAATCCCTAAGCCCCGGGGTCACAATTTCAGCAAAGATTTGACTTTTGGCAAATCACTCAAAAATGGTGCCAGAAGCTTGCACATGCTCTCCTGAAAGGTTTGGCAGTCAATACAGAAGGCTTTTTATCACAGGACAAGAAATCAGCCCTCAACAACTTAACCGGCAGAAAATATTTTTTTGAAAAAATCCCTAAGCCCCGGGGTCACAATTTCAGCAAAAATCTGACTTTTGACAAATCACTCAAAAATGGTGCCAGAAGCTTGCAAATGCTCTCCTGAAAGGTTTGGCAGTCGAAAGAGTAGGCTTTTTAGCATAGGACAAGAAATCAGCCCTCAACAACTTAAGCGGCAGAAAATATTTTTTTGAAAAAATCCCTAAGCCCCGGGGTCACAATTTCAGCAAAAATCTCACTTTTGGCAATTCACTCAAAAATGGTGCCAGAAGCTTGCAAATGCTCTCCTGAAAGGTTTGGCAGTCGAAACAGAAGGCTTTTTATCACAGGACAAGAAATCAGCCCTCAACAACTTTACCGGCAGAAAATATTTTTTTGAAAAAATCCCTAAGCCCCGGGGTCACAATTTCAGCAAAAATATGACTTTTGGCAATTCACTCAAAAATGGTGCCAGAAGCTTGCAAATGCTCTCCTGAAAGGTTTGGCAGTCGAAACAGAAGGCTTTTTATCACAGGACAAGAAATCAGCCCTCAACAACTTAACCGGCAGAAAATATTTTTTTGAAAAAATCCCTAAGCCCCGGGGTCACAATTTCAGCAAAAATTTGACTTTTGGCAAATCACTCAAAAATGGTGCCAGAAGCTTGCAAATGCTCTCCTGAAAGGTTTGGCAGTCAATACAGAAGGCTTTTTATCACAGGACAAGAAATCAGCCCTCAACAACTTAACCGGCAGAAAATATTTTTTTTGAAAAAATCCCTAAGCCCCGGGGTCACAATTTCAGCAAAAACCTGACTTTTGACAAATCACTCAAAAATGGTGCCAGAAGCTTGCAAATGCTCTCCTGAAAGGCTGGCAGTCGAAAGAGAAGGCTTTTTAGCATAGGACAAGAAATCAGCCCTCAACAACTTAACCGGCAGAAAATAATTTTTTGAAAAAATCCCTAAGCCCCGGGGTCACAATTTCAGCAAAAATTTGACTTTTGACAAATCACTCAAAAATGGTGCCAGAAGCTTGCAAATGCTCTCCTGAAAGGTTTGGCAGTCGAAACAGAAGGCTTTTTATCACAGGACAAGAAATCAGCCTTCAACAACTTAACCGGCAGAAAATATTTTTTTGAAAAAATCCCTAAGCCCCGGGGTCACAATTTCAGCAAAAATTTGACTTTTGACAAATCACTCAAAAATGGTGCCAGAAGCTTGCAAATGGTCCCCAGAAAGCTTTGGCGATGGAAACAGAAGGCTTTTTAGCATAGGACAAGAAATCAGCCCTCAACAACTTAACCGGCAGAAAATATTTTTTTGAAAAAATCCCTAAGCCCCGGGGTCACAATTTCAGCAAAAATCTCATTTTTGGCAATTCACTCAAAAATGGTGCCAACCGGTTGCAAATGGTCCCCAGAAAGCTTTGGCGATGGAAACAGAAGGCTTTTCATCTGAGGACAAGAAATTAGCCTTCAACAACTTAACCGGCAGAAAATATTTTTTTGAAAAAATCCCTAAGCCCCGGGGTCACAATTTCAGCAAAAATCTGACTTTTGACAAATCACTCAAAAATGGTGCCAGAAGATTGCAAATGCTCTCCTGAAAGGTTTGGCAGTCGAAAGAGAAGGCTTTTTATCACAGGACAAGAAATCAGCCCTCAACAACTTTACCGGCAGAAAATATTTTTTTGAAAAAATCCCTAAGCCCCGGGGTCACAATTTCAGCAAAAATTTGACTTTTGGCAAATCACTCAAAAATGGTGCCAGAAGATTGCAAATGCTCTCCTGAAAGGTTTGGCAGTCGAAAGAGAAGGCTTTTTATCACAGGACAAGAAATCAGCCCTCAACAACTTTACCGGCAGAAAATATTTTTTTGAAAAAATCCCTAAGCCCCGGGGTCACAATTTCAGCAAAAATCTCAATTTTGGCAATTCACTCAAAAATGGTGCCAACCGGTTGCAAATGGTCCCCAGAAAGCTTTGGCGATGGAAACAGAAGGCTTTTTAGCATAGGACAAGAAATCAGCCCTCAACAACTTAACCGGCAGAAAATATTTTTTTGAAATAATCACTAAGCCCCGGAGTCACAATTTCAGCAAAAATCTCACTTTTGGCAAATCACACAAAAATGGTGCCAGAAGCTTGCAAATGCTCTCCTGAAAGGTTTGACAGTCGAAAGAGAAGGCTTTTTATCACAGGACAAGAAATCAGCCCTCAACAACTTAACCGGCAGATAATATTTTTTTGAAAAAATCCCTAAGCCCCGGGGTCACAATTTCAGCAAAAATCTCACTTTTGACAATTCACTCAAAAATGGTGCCAACCGGTTGCAAATGGTCCCCAGAAAGCTTTGGCGATGGAAACAGAAGGCTTTTTAGCATAGGACAAGAAATCAGCCCTCAACAACTTAACCGGCAGAAAATATTCTTTTTGAAAAAATCCCTAACCCCCGGGGTCACAATTTCAGCAAAAATCTCACTTTTGACAAATCACTCAAAAATGGTGCCAGAAGCTTGCAAATGCTCTCCTGAAAGGTTTGGTAGTCAATACAGAAGGCTTTTTATCTGAGGACAAGAAATCAGCCTTCAACAACTTAACCGGCAGAAAATATTTTTTTGAAAAAATCCCTAAGCCCCGGGGTCACAATTTCAGCAAAAATCTGACTTTTGACAAATCACTCAAAAATGGTGCCAGAAGCTTGCAAATGCTCTCCTGAAAGGTTTGGCAGTCGAAAGAGTAGGCTTTTTAGCATAGGACAAGAAATCAGCCCTCAACAACTTAACCGGCAGAAAATAATTTTTTGAAAAAATCCCTAAGCCCCGGGGTCACAATTTCAGCAAAAATTTGACTTTTGGCAAATCACTCAAAAATGGTGCCAGAAGCTTGCAAATGCTCTCCTGAAAGGTTTGGCAGTCGAAACAGAAGGCTTTTTATCACAGGACAAGAAATCAGCCCTCAACAACTTAAGCGGCAGAAAATATTTTTTTGAAAAAATCCCTAAGCCCCGTTGTCACAATTTCAGCAAAAATTTGACTTTTGGCAAATCACTCAAAAATGGTGCCAGAAGATTGCAAATGCTCTCCTGAAAGGTTTGGCAGTCAATACAGAAGGCTTTTTATCACAGGACAAGAAATCAGCCCTCAACAACTTAACCGGTAGAAAATATTTTTTTGAAAAAATCCCTAAGCCCCGTTGTCACAATTTCATCAAAAATTTGACTTTTGGCAAATCACTCAAAAATGGTGCGAGAAGCTTGCAAATGCTCTCCTGAAAGGTTTGGCAGTCAATACAGAAGGCTTTTTATCACAGGACAAGAAATCAGCCCTCAACAACTTAACCGGTAGAAAATATTCTTTTGAAAAAATCCCTAAGCCCCGGGGTCACAATTTCAGCAAAAATTTGACTTTTGACAAATCACTCAAAAATGGTGCCAGAAGCTTGCAAATGCTCTCCTGAAAGGCTGGCAGTCGAAAGAGAAGGCTTTTTAGCATAGGACAAGAAATCAGCCCTCAACAACTTAACCGGCAGAAAATATTTTTTTGAAAAAATCCCTAAGCCCCGGAGTCACAATTTGAGCAAAAATCTGACTTTTGGCAATTCACTCAAAAATGGTGCCAGAAGCTTGCAAATGCTCTCCTGAAAGGTTTGGCAGTCGAAACAGAAGGCTTTTTATCACAGGACAAGAAATCAGCCCTCAACAACTTAACCGGCAGAAAATATTTTTTTGAAAAAATCCCTAAGCCCCGGGGTCACAATTTCAGCAAAAATCTGACTTTTGGCAATTCACTCAAAAATGGTGCCAGAAGCTTGCAAATGCTCTCCTGAAAGGTTTGGCAGTCGAAACAGAAGGCTTTTTATCACAGGACAAGAAATCAGCCCTCAACAACTTAACCGGCAGAAAATATTTTTTTGAAAAAATCCCTAAGCCCCGGGGTCACAATTTCAGCAAAAATTTGACTTTTGGCAAATCACTCAAAAATGGTGCCAGAAGCTTGCAAATGCTCTCCTGAAAGGTTTGGCAGTCAATACAGAAGGCTTTTTATCACAGGACAAGAAATCAGCCCTCAACAACTTAACCGGCAGAAAATATTTTTTTTGAAAAAATCCCTAAGCCCCGGGGTCACAATTTCAGCAAAAACCTGACTTTTGACAAATCACTCAAAAATGGTGCCAGAAGCTTGCAAATGCTCTCCTGAAAGGCTGGCAGTCGAAAGAGAAGGCTTTTTAGCATAGGACAAGAAATCAGCCCTCAACAACTTAACCGGCAGAAAATAATTTTTTGAAAAAATCCCTAAGCCCCGGGGTCACAATTTCAGCAAAAATCTCACTTTTGGCAAATCACTCAAAAATGGTGCCAGAAGCTTGCAAATGCTCTCCTGAAAGGTTTGGCAGTCGAAACAGAAGGCTTTTTATCACAGGACAAGAAATCAGCCCTCAACAACTTTACCGGCAGAAAATATTTTTTTGAAAAAATCCCTAAGCCCCGGGGTCACAATTTCAGCAAAAATATGACTTTTGGCAATTCACTCAAAAATGGTGCCAGAAGCTTGCAAATGCTCTCCTGAAAGGTTTGGCAGTCGAAACAGAAGGCTTTTTATCACAGGACAAGAAATCAGCCCTCAACAACTTAACCGGCAGAAAATATTTTTTTGAAAAAATCCCTAAGCCCCGGGGTCACAATTTCAGCAAAAATTTGACTTTTGGCAAATCACTCAAAAATGGTGCCAGAAGCTTGCAAATGCTCTCCTGAAAGGTTTGGCAGTCAATACAGAAGGCTTTTTATCACAGGACAAGAAATCAGCCCTCAACAACTTAACCGGCAGAAAATATTTTTTTTGAAAAAATCCCTAAGCCCCGGGGTCACAATTTCAGCAAAAACCTGACTTTTGACAAATCACTCAAAAATGGTGCCAGAAGCTTGCAAATGCTCTCCTGAAAGGCTGGCAGTCGAAAGAGAAGGCTTTTTAGCATAGGACAAGAAATCAGCCCTCAACAACTTAACCGGCAGAAAATATATTTTTCAAAAAATACCTAAGACCCGGGGTCACAATTTCAGCAAAAATCTCACTTTTGGCAATTCACTCAAAAATGGTGCCAGAAGCTTGCAAATGCTCTCCTGAAAGGTTTGGCAGTCGAAACAGAAGGCTTTTTATCACAGGACAAGAAATCAGCCTTCAACAACTTAACCGGCAGAAAATATTTTTTTGAAAAAATCCCTAAGCCCCGGGGTCACAATTTCAGCAAAAATCTGACTTTTGGCAATTCACTCAAAAATGGTGCCAGAAGCTTGCAAATGGTCCCCAGAAAGCTTTGGCGATGGAAACAGAAGGCTTTTTATCACAGGACAAGAAATCAGCCCTCAACAACTTAACCGGCAGAAAATATTTTTTTGAAAAAATCCCTAAGCCCCGGGGTCACAATTTCAGCAAAAATCTCATTTTTGGCAATTCACTCAAAAATGGTGCCAACCGGTTGCAAATGGTCCCCAGAAAGCTTTGGCGATGGAAACAGAAGGCTTTTTATCTGAGGACAAGAAATCAGCCTTCAACAACTTAACCGGCAGAAAATATTTTTTTGAAAAAATCCCTAAGCCCCGGGGTCACAATTTCAGCAAAAATCTGACTTTTGGCAATTCACTCAAAAATGGTGCCAGAAGCTTGCAAATGCTCTCCTGAAAGGTTTGGCAGTCGAAACAGAAGGCTTTTTATCACAGGACAAGAAATCAGCCCTCAACAACTTAACCGGCAGAAAATATTTTTTTGAAAAAATCCCTAAGCCCCGGGGTCACAATTTCAGCAAAAATCTGACTTTTGACAAATCACTCAAAAAAGGTGCCAGAAGCTTGCAAATGCTCTCCTGAAAGGTTTGGCAGTCGAAAGAGAAGGCTTTTTAGCATAGGACAAGAAATCAGCCCTCAACAACTTAACCGGCAGAAAATATTTTTTTGAAAAAATCACTAAGCCCCGGGGTCACAATTTCAGCAAAAATCTCACTTTTGACAAATCACTCAAAAATGCTGCCAGAAGCTTGCAAATGCTCTCCTGAAAGGTTTGGCAGTCGAAAGAGAAGGCTTTTTAGCATAGGACAAGAAATCAGCCCTCAACAACTTAACCGGCAGAAAATATTTTTTTGAAAAAATCCCTAAGCCCCGGGGTCACAATTTCAGCAAAAATCTCATTTTTGGCAATTCACTCAAAAATGGTGCCAACCGGTTGCAAATGGTCCCCAGAAAGCTTTGGCGATGGAAACAGAAGGCTTTTCATCTGAGGACAAGAAATTAGCCTTCAACAACTTAACCGGCAGAAAATATTTTTTTGAAAAAATCCCTAAGCCCCGGGGTCACAATTTCAGCAAAAATCTGACTTTTGACAAATCACTCAAAAATGGTGCCAGAAGATTGCAAATGCTCTCCTGAAAGGTTTGGCAGTCGAAAGAGAAGGCTTTTTATCACAGGACAAGAAATCAGCCCTCAACAACTTTACCGGCAGAAAATATTTTTTTGAAAAAATCCCTAAGCCCCGGGGTCACAATTTCAGCAAAAATTTGACTTTTGGCAAATCACTCAAAAATGGTGCCAGAAGATTGCAAATGCTCTCCTGAAAGGTTTGGCAGTCGAAAGAGAAGGCTTTTTATCACAGGACAAGAAATCAGCCCTCAACAACTTAACCGGCAGAAAATATTTTTTTGAAAAAATCCCTAAGCCCCGGGGTCACAATTTCAGCAAAAATCTCAATTTTGGCAATTCACTCAAAAATGGTGCCAACCGGTTGCAAATGGTCCCCAGAAAGCTTTGGCGATGGAAACAGAAGGCTTTTTAGCATAGGACAAGAAATCAGCCCTCAACAACTTAACCGGCAGAAAATATTTTTTTGAAATAATCACTAAGCCCCGGAGTCACAATTTCAGCAAAAATCTCACTTTTGGCAAATCACACAAAAATGGTGCCAGAAGCTTGCAAATGCTCTCCTGAAAGGTTTGACAGTCGAAAGAGAAGGCTTTTTATCACAGGACAAGAAATCAGCCTTCAACAACTTAACCGGCAGAAAATATTTTTTTGAAAAAATCCCTAAGCCCCGGGGTCACAATTTCAGCAAAAATCTCACTTTCGGCAATTCACTCAAAAATGGTGCCAACCGGTTGCAAATGTTCCCCAGAAAGCTTTGGCAATGGAAACAGAAGGCGTTTTATCTGAGGACAAGAAATCAGCCTTCAACAACTTAACCGGCAGAAAATATTTTTTTGAAAAAATCCCTAAGCCCCGGGGTCACAATTTCAGCAAAGATTTGACTTTTGGCAAATCACTCAAAAATGGTGCCAGAAGCTTGCACATGCTCTCCTGAAAGGTTTGGCAGTCAATACAGAAGGCTTTTTATCACAGGACAAGAAATCAGCCCTCAACAACTTAACCGGCAGAAAATATTTTTTTGAAAAAATCCCTAAGCCCCGGGGTCACAATTTCAGCAAAAATCTGACTTTTGACAAATCACTCAAAAATGGTGCCAGAAGCTTGCAAATGCTCTCCTGAAAGGTTTGGCAGTCGAAAGAGTAGGCTTTTTAGCATAGGACAAGAAATCAGCCCTCAACAACTTAACCGGCAGAAAATAATTTTTTGAAAAAATCCCTAAGCCCCGGGGTCACAATTTCAGCAAAAATTTGACTTTTGGCAAATCACTCAAAAATGGTGCCAGAAGCTTGCAAATGCTCTCCTGAAAGGTTTGGCAGTCGAAACAGAAGGCTTTTTATCACAGGACAAGAAATCAGCCCTCAACAACTTAAGCGGCAGAAAATATTTTTTTGAAAAAATCCCTAAGCCCCGGGGTCACAATTTCAGCAAAAATCTCACTTTTGGCAATTCACTCAAAAATGGTGCCAGAAGCTTGCAAATGCTCTCCTGAAAGGTTTGGCAGTCGAAACAGAAGGCTTTTTATCACAGGACAAGAAATCAGCCCTCAACAACTTAACCGGCAGAAAATATTTTTTTGAAAAAATCCCTAAGCCCCGGGGTCACAATTTCAGCAAAAATTTGACTTTTGGCAAATCACTCAAAAATGGTGCCAGAAGCTTGCAAATGCTCTCCTGAAAGGTTTGGCAGTCAATACAGAAGGCTTTTTATCACAGGACAAGAAATCAGCCCTCAACAACTTAACCGGCAGAAAATATTTTTTTGAAAAAATCCCTAAGCCCCAGGGTCACAATTTCAGCAAAAACCTGACTTTTGACAAATCACTCAAAAATGGTGCCAGAAGCTTGCAAATGCTCTCCTGAAAGGCTGGCAGTCGAAAGAGAAGGCTTTTTAGCATAGGACAAGAAATCAGCCCTCAACAACTTAACCGGCAGAAAATATTTTTTTGAAAAAATCCCTAAGCCCCGGGGTCACAATTTCAGCAAAAATTTGACTTTTGGCAAATCACTCAAAAATGGTGCCAGAAGCTTGCAAATGCTCTCCTGAAAGGTTTGGCAGTCGAAACAGAAGGCTTTTTATCACAGGACAAGAAATCAGCCCTCAACAACTTAACCGGCAGAAAATATTTTTTTGAAAAAATCCCTAAGCCCCGGGGTCACAATTTCAGCAAAAATCTGACTTTTGGCAATTCACTCAAAAATGGTGCCAGAAGCTTGCAAATGCTCTCCTAAAAGGTTTGGCAGTCGAAACAGAAGGCTTTTTATCACAGGACAAGAAATCAGCCCTCAACAACTTAACCGGCAGAAAATATTTTTTTGAAAAAATCCCTAAGCCCCGGGGTCACAATTTCAGCAAAAATTTGACTTTTGGCAAATCACTCAAAAATGGTGCCAGAAGCTTGCAAATGCTCTCCTGAAAGGTTTGGCAGTCAATACAGAAGGCTTTTTATCACAGGACAAGAAATCAGCCCTCAACAACTTAACCGGCAGAAAATATTTTTTTTGAAAAAATCCCTAAGCCCCGGGGTCACAATTTCAGCAAAAACCTGACTTTTGACAAATCACTCAAAAATGGTGCCAGAAGCTTGCAAATGCTCTCCTGAAAGGCTGGCAGTCGAAAGAGAAGGCTTTTTAGCATAGGACAAGAAATCAGCCCTCAACAACTTAACCGGCAGAAAATAATTTTTTGAAAAAATCCCTAAGCCCCGGGGTCACAATTTCAGCAAAAATCTCACTTTTGGCAAATCACTCAAAAATGGTGCCAGAAGCTTGCAAATGCTCTCCTGAAAGGTTTGGCAGTCGAAACAGAAGGCTTTTTATCACAGGACAAGAAATCAGCCCTCAACAACTTAACCGGCAGAAAATATTTTTTTGAAAAAATCCCTAAGCCCCGGGGTCACAATTTCAGCAAAAATCTGACTTTCGGCAATTCACTCAAAAATGGTGCCAACCGGTTGCAAATGGTCCCCAGAAAGCTTTGGCGATGGAAACAGAAGGCTTTTTATCACAGGACAAGAAATCAGCCCTCAACAACTTAACCGGCAGAAAATATTTTTTTGAAAAAATCCCTAAGCCCCGGGGTCACAATTTCAGCAAAAATTTGACTTTTGGCAAATCACTCAAAAATGGTGCCAGAAGCTCGCAAATGCTCTCCTGAAAGGTTTGGCAGTCAATACAGAAGGCTTTTTATCACAGGACAAGAAATCAGCCCTCAACAACTTAACCGGCAGAAAATATTTTTTTTGAAAAAATCCCTAAGCCCCGGGGTCACAATTTCAGCAAAAACCTGACTTTTGACAAATCACTCAAAAATGGTGCCAGAAGCTTGCAAATGCTCTCCTGAAAGGCTGGCAGTCGAAAGAGAAGGCTTTTTAGCATAGGACAAGAAATCAGCCCTCAACAACTTAACCGGCAGAAAATAATTTTTTGAAAAAATCCCTAAGCCCCGGGGTCACAATTTCAGCAAAAATCTCACTTTTGGCAAATCACTCAAAAATGGTGCCAGAAGCTTGCAAATGCTCTCCTGAAAGGTTTGGCAGTCGAAAGAGAAGGCTTTTTAGCATAGGACAAGAAATCAGCCCTCAACAACTTAACCGGCAGAAAATATTTTTTTGAAAAAATCCCTAAGCCCCAGAGTCACAATTTCAGCAAAAATCTCACTTTTGGCAATTCACTCAAAAATGGTGCCAACCGGTTGCAAATGGTCCCCAGAAAGCTTTGGCGATGGAAACAGAAGGCGTTTTATCTGAGGACAAGAAATCAGCCTTCAACAACTTAACCGGCAGAAAATATTTTTTTGAAAAAATCCCTAAGCCCCGGGGTCACAATTTCAGCAAAGATTTGACTTTTGGCAAATCACTCAAAAATGGTGCCAGAAGCTTGCACATGCTCTCCTGAAAGATTTGCCAGTCAATACAGAAGGCTTTTTATCACAGGACAAGAAATCAGCCCTCAACAACTTAACCAGCAGAAAATATTTTTTTGAAAAAATCCCTAAGCCCCGGGGTCACAATTTCAGCAAAAATCTCACTTTTGGCAAATCACTCAAAAATGGTGCCAGAAGCTTGCAAATGCTCTCCTGAAAGGTTTGGCAGTCGAAACAGAAGGCTTTTTATCACAGGACAAGAAATCAGCCCTCAACAACTTAAACGGCAGAAAATATTTTTTTGAAAAAATCTCTGAGACCCGGGGTCACAATTTCAGCAAAAATCTGACTTTTGAGAAATCACTCAAAAATGGTGCCAGAAGCTTGCAAATGCTCTCCTGAAAGGTTTGGCAGTCGAAAGAGAAGGCTTTTTAGCATAGGACAAGAAATCAGCCCTCAACAACTTAACCGGCAGAAAATATTTTTTTGAAAAAATCCCTAAGCCCCAGAGTCACAATTTCAGCAAAAATCTCACTTTTGGCAATTCACTCAAAAATGGTGCCAACCGGTTGCAAATGGTCCCCAGAAAGCTTTGGCGATGGAAACAGAAGGCGTTTTATCTGAGGACAAGAAATCAGCCTTCAACAACTTAACCGGCAGAAAATATTTTTTTGAAAAAATCCCTAAGCCCTGGGGTCACAATTTCAGCAAAAATCTCACTTTTGGCAAATCACTCAAAAATGGTGCCAGAAGATTGCAAATGCTCTCCTGAAAGGTTTGGCAGTCAATACAGAAGGCTTTTTATCACAGGACAAGAAATCAGCCCTCAACAACTTAACTGCAGAAAATATTTTTTTGAAAAAATCCCTAAGCCCCGGGGTCACAATTTCAGTAAAAATCTGACTTTTGACAAATCACTCAAAAATGGTGCCAGAAGCTTGCAAATGCTCTCCTGAAAGGTTTGGCAGTCGAAAGAGAAGGCTTTTTATCACAGGACAAGAAATCAGCCCTCAACAACTTAACCGGCAGAAAATATTTTTTTGAAAAAATCCCTAAGCCCCGGGGTCACAATTTCAGCAAAAATCTGACTTTTGGCAATTCACTCAAAAATGGTGCCAGAAGCTTGCAAATGCTCTCCTGAAAGGTTTGGCAGTCGAAACAGAAGGCTTTTTATCACAGGACAAGAAATCAGCCCTCAACAACTTAACCGGCAGAAAATATTTTTTTGAAAAAATCCCTAAGCCCCGGGGTCACAATTTCAGCAAAAATCTCACTTTTGGCAAATCACTCAAAAATTGTGCCAGAAGCTTGCAAATGCTCTCCTGAAAGGTTTGGAAGTCAATACATAAGGCTTATTAGCATAGGACAAGAAATCAGCCCTCAACAACTTAACCGGCAGAAAATATTTTTTTGAAAAAATCCCTAAGCCCCGGGGTCACAATTTCAGCGAAAATCTCATTTTTGGCAATTCACTCAAAAATGGTGCCAACCGGTTGCAAATGGTCCCCAGAAAGCTTTGGCGATGGAAACAGAAGGCTTTTTATCTGAGGACAAGAAATCAGCCTTCAACAACTTAAACGGCAAAATTTTTTTTTTGAAAAAATCCATAAGCCCCGGGGTCACAATTTCAGCAAAAATCTGACTTTTGGCAATTCACTCAAAAATGGTGCCAGAAGCTGGCAAATGCTCTCCTGAAAGATTTGGCAGTCGAAACAGAAGTCTTTTTATCACAGGACAAGTAATCAGCCCTCAACAACTTAACCGGCAGAAAATATTTTTTTGAAAAAATCCCTAAGCCCCGTTGTCACAATTTCAGCAAAAAATTGACTTTTGGCAAATCACTCAAAAATGGTGCCAGAAGCTTGCACATGCTCTCCTGAAAGATTTGGCAGTCAATACAGAGGGCTTTTTATCACAGGACAAGATATCAGCCCTCAACAACTTAACCGGCAGAAAATATTTTTTTGAAAAAATCCCTAAGCCCCGGGGTCACAATTTCAGCAAAAATCTGACTTTTGACAAATCACTCAAAAATGGTGCCAGAAGCTTGCAAATGCTCTCCTGAAAGGTTTGGCAGTCGAAAGAGAAGGCTTTTTATCACAGGACAAGAAATCAGCCCTCAACAACTTAACCGGCAGAAAATATTTTTTTGAAAAAATCCCTAAGCCCCGGGGTCACAATTTCAGCAAAAATCTCACTTTTGGCAATTCACTCAAAAATGGTGCCAACCGGTTGCAAATGGTCCCCAGAAAGCTTTGGCGATGGAAACAGAAGGCGTTTTATCTGAGGACAAGAAATCAGCCCTCAACAACTTAACCGGCAGAAAATATTTTTTTGAAAAAATCCCTAAGCCCCGTTGTCACAATTTCATCAAAAATTTGACTTTTGGCAAATCACTCAAAAATGGTGCGAGAAGCTTGCAAATGCTCTCCTGAAAGGTTTGGCAGTCAATACAGAAGGCTTTTTATCACAGGACAAGAAATCAGCCCTCAACAACTTAACCGGTAGAAAATATTCTTTTGAAAAAATCCCTAAGCCCCGGGGTCACAATTTCAGCAAAAACCTGACTTTTGACAAATCACTCAAAAATGGTGCCAGAAGCTTGAAAATGCTCTCCTGAAAGGCTGGCAGTCGAAACAGAAGGCTTTTTAGCATAGGACAAGAAATCAGCCCTCAACAACTTAAACGGCAGAAAATATTTTTTTGAAAAAATCCCTAAGCCCCGGGGTCACAATTTCAGCAAAAATCTCACTTTTGGCAATTCACTCAAAAATGGTGCCAACCGGTTGCAAATGGTCCCCAGAAAGCTTTGGCGATGGATACAGAAGGCTTTTTATCTGAGGACAAGAAATCAGCCTTCAACAACTTAACCGGCAGAAAATATTTTTTTGAAAAAATCCCTAAGCCCCGGGGTCACAATTTCAGCAAAAATCTCACTTTTGGCAAATCACTCAAAAATGGTGCCAGAAGCTTGCAAATGCTCTCCTGAAAGGTTTGGCAGTCGAAAAAGAAGGCTTTTTATCACAGGACAAGAAATCAGCCCTCAACAACTTAACCGGCAGAAAATATTTTTTTGAAAAAATCCCTAAGCCCCGGGGTCACAATTTCAGCAAAAATCTCACTTTTGACAAATCACTCAAAAATGGTGCCAGAAGCTTGCAAATGCTCTCCTCAAAGGTTTGGTAGTCAATACAGAAGGCTTTTTATCACAGGACAAGAAATCTGCCCTCAACAACTTAACTGGCAGAAAATATTTTTTTGAAAAAATCCCTAAGCCCCGGGGTCACAATTTCAGCAAAAATCTCACTTTTGGCAAATCACTCAAAAATGGTGCCAGAAGCTTGCAAATGCTCTCCTGAAAGGTTTGGCAGTCGAAAGAGAAGGCTTTTTATCACAGGACAAGAAATCAGCCCTCAACAACTTAACCGGCAGAAAATATTTTTTTGAAAAAATCCCTAAGCCCCGGGGTCACAATTTCAGCAAAAATTTGACTTTTGGCAAATCACTCAAAAATGGTGCCAGAAGCTTGCAAATGCTCTCCTGAAAGGTTTGGCAGTCGAAACAGAAGGCTTTTTATCACAGGACAAGAAATGACCCTCGACAACTTAACCGGCAGAAAATGTTTTTTTGAAAAAATCCCTAAGCCCCGGAGTCACAATTTCAGCAAAAATCTGACTCTTGGCAATTCACTCAAAAATGGTGCCAACCGGTTACAAATGGTCCCCAGAAAGCTTTGGCGATGGATACAGAAGGCTTTTTATCTGAGGACAAGAAATAAGCCTTCAACAACTTAACCGGCAGAAAATATTTTTTTGAAAAAATCCCTAAGCCCCGGGGTCACAATTTCAGCAAAAATCTGACTTTTGGCAATTCACTCAAAAATGGTGCCAGAAGCTTGAAAATGCTCTCCTGAAAGGTTTGGCAGTCAATGCAGAAGACTTTTTATCACAGGACAAGAAATCAGCCCTCAACAACTTAACCGGCAGAAAATATTTTTTTGAAAAAATCCCTAAGCCCCGGGGTCACACTTTCAGCAAATATCTGACTTTTGGCAATTCACTCAAAAATGGTGCCAGAAGCTTGCGAATGCTCTCCTGAAATGTTTGGCAGTCAAAACAGAAGGCTTTTTAACACAGGACAAGAAATCAGCCCTTGACAACTTAACCGGCGGAAAATATTTTTTTGCAAAAATCCCTAAGCCCCGGGGTCACAATTTCAGCCAAAATCTGACTTTTGGCAATTCACTCAAAAATTGTGCCAACCGGTTGCAAATGGTCCCCAGAAAGCTTTGGCGATGGAAACAGAAGGCTTTTTATCACAGCACAAGAAATCAGCCCTCAACAACTTAACCGGCAGAAAATATTTTTTTGAAAAAATCCCTAAGCCCCGGGGTCACAATTTCAGCAAAAATCTGACTTTTGGCAATTCAGTAAAAATGGTGCCAACCGGTTGCAAATCGTCCCCAGAAAGCTTTGGCGATGGAAACAGAAGGCTTTTTATCTGAGGACAAGAAATCAGCCTTCAACAACTTAACCGGCAGAAAATATTTTTTTGAAAAAATCCCTAAGCCCCGGGGTCACAATTTCAGCAAAAATCTGACTTTTGGCAATTCACTCAAAAATGGTGCCAGAAGCTTGCAAATGCTCTCCTGAAAGGTTTGGCAGTCGAAAGAGAAGGCTTTTTATCACAGGACAAGAAATCAGCCCTCAACAACTTAACCGGCAGAAAATATTTTTTTGAAAAAATCCCTAAGCCCCGGGGTCACACTTTCAGCAAAAATCTCACTTTTGGCAATTCACTCAAATATGGTGCCAACCGGTTGCAAATTGTCCCCAGAAAGCTTTGGCGATGGAAACAGAAGGCTTTTTATCACAGGACAAGAAATCAGCCTTCAACAACTTAACCGGCAGAAAATATTTTTTTGAAAAAATCCCTAAGCCCCGGGGTCACAATTTCAGCAAAAATCTGACTTTCGGCAATTCACTCAAAAATGGTGCCAACCGGTTGCAAATGGTCCCCAGAAAGCTTTGGCGATGGAAACAGAAGGCTTTTTATCACAGGACAAGAAATCAGCCCTCAACAACTTAACCGGCAGAAAATATTTTTTTGAAAAAATCCCTAAGCCCCGGGGTCACAATTTCAGCAAAAATCTCACTTTTGGCAAATCACTCAAAAATGGTGCCAGAAGCTTGCAAATGCTCTCCTGAAAGGTTTGGCAGTCGAAAGAGAAGGCTTTTTATCACAGGACAAGAAATCAGCCCTCAACAACTTAACCGGCAGAAAATATTTTTTTGAAAAAATCCCTAAGCCCCGGGGTCACACGTTCAGCAAAAATCTCACTTTTGGCAATTCACTCAAAAATGGTGCCAACCGGTTGCAAATGGTCCCCAGAAAGCTTTGGCGATGGAAACAGAAGGCTTTTTATCTGAGGACAAGAAATCAGCCTTCAACAACTTAACCGGCAGAAAATATTTTTTTGAAAAAATCCCTAAGCCCCGGGGTCACAATTTCATCAAAAATCTGACTTTTGGCAATACACTCAAAAATGGTGCCAGAAGCTTGCAAATGCTCTCCTGAAAGGTTTGGCAGTCAATACAGAAGGCTTTTTATCACAGGACAAGAAATCAGCACTCAACAACTTAACCGGCAGAAAATATTTTTTTGAAAAAATCCCTAAGCCCCGGGGTCACAATTTCATCAAAAATCTCACTTTTGGCAATTCACTCAAAAATGGTGCCAACCGGTTGCAAATGGTCCCCAGAAAGCTTTGGAGATGGAAACAGAAGGCTTTTTATCACAGGACAAGAAATCAGCCCTCAACAACTTAACCGGCAGAAAATATTTTTTTGAAAAAATCCCTAAGCCCCGGGGTGACAATTTCAGCAAAAATCTGACGTTTGGCAATTCACTCAAAAATGGTGCCAGAAGCTTGCAAATGCTCTCCTGAAAAGGTTTGGCAGTCAATACAGAAGGCTTTTTATCACAGGACAAGAAATCAGCCCTCAACAACTTAACCGGCAGAAAATATTTTTTTGAAAAAATCCCTAAGCCCCGGGGTCACAATTTCAGCAAAAATCTCACTTTTGGCAAATCACTCCAAAATGGTGCCAGAAGCCTGCAAATGCTCTCCTGAAAGGTTTGGCAGTCAATACAGAAGGCTTTTTATCACAGGACAAGAAATCAGCCCTCAACAACTTAACCGGCAGAAAATATTTTTTTGAAAAAATCCCTAAGCCCCGGGGTCACAATTTCAGCAAAAATCTGACTCTTGGCAATTCACTCAAAAATGGTGCCAACCGGTTACAAATGGTCCCCAGAAAGCTTTGGCGATGGATACAGAAGGCTTTTTATCTGAGGACAAGAAATAAGCCTTCAACAACTTAACCGGCAGAAAATATTTTTTTGAAAAAATCCCTAAGCCCCGGGGTCACAATTTCAGCAAAAATCTGACTTTTGGCAATTCACTCAAAAATGGTGCCAGAAGCTTGAAAATGCTCTCCTGAAAGGTTTGGCAGTCAATACAGAAGACTTTTTATCACAGGACAAGAAATCAGCCCTCAACAACTTAACCGGCAGAAAATATTTTTTTGAAAAAATCCCTAAGCCCCGGGGTCACACTTTCAGCAAATATCTGACTTTTGGCAATTCACTCAAAAATGGTGCCAGAAGCTTGCGAATGCTCTCCTGAAATGTTTGGCAGTCAAAACAGAAGGCTTTTTAACACAGGACAAGAAATCAGCCCTTGACAACTTAACCGGCGGAAAATATTTTTTTGCAAAAATCCCTAAGCCCCGGGGTCACAATTTCAGCCAAAATCTGACTTTTGGCAATTCACTCAAAAATGGTGCCAACCGGTTGCAAATGGTCCCCAGAAAGCTTTGGCGATGGAAACAGAAGGCTTTTTATCTGAGGACAAGAAATCAGCCCTCAACAACTTAACCGGCAGAAAATATTTTTTTGAAAAAATCCCTAAGCCCCGGGGTCACAATTTCAGCAAAAATCTGACTTTTGGCAATTCACTCAAAAATGGTGCCAGAAGCTTGCAAATGCTCTCCTGAAAGGTTTGGCAGTCGAAAGAGAAGGCTTTTTATCACACGACAAGAAATCAGCCCTCAACAACTTAACCGGCAGAAAATATTTTTTTGAAAAAATCCCTAAGCCCCGGGGTCATACTTTCAGCAAAAATCTGACTTTTGGCAATTCACTCAAAAATGGTGCCAGAAGCTTGCAAATGGTCCCCAGAAAGCTTTGGCGATGGAAACAGAAGGCTTTTTATCACAGGACAAGAAATCAGCCCTCAACAACTTAACCGGCAGAAAATATTTTTTTGAAAAAATCCCTAAGCCCCGGGGTCACAATTTCAGCAAAAATCTGACTTTCGGCAATTCACTCAAAAATGGTGCCAACCGGTTGCAAATGGTCCCCAGAAAGCTTTGGCGATGGAAACAGAAGGCTTTTTATCACAGGACAAGAAATCTGCCCTCAACAACTTAAGGGGCAGAAAATATTTTTTTGAAAAAATCCCTAAGCCCCGGGGTCACAATTTCAGCAAAAATTTGACTTTTGGCAAATCACTCAACAATGGTGCCAGAAGCTTGCATATGCTCTCCTGAAAGGTTTGGCAGTCAATACAGAAGGCTTTTTATCACAGGACAAGAAATCAGCCCTCAACAACTTAACCGGCAGAAAATATTTTTTTGAAAAAATCCCTAAGCCCCGGGGTCACAATTTCAGCAAAAATCTGACTTTTGACAAATCACTCAAAAATGGTGCCAGAAGCTTGCAAATGCTCTCCTGAAAGGTTTGGCAGTCGAAAGAGAAGGCTTTTTATCACAGGACAAGAAATCAGCCCTCAACAACTTAACCGGCAGAAAATATTTTTTTGAAAAAATCCCTAAGCCCCGGGGTCACAATTTCAGCAAAAATCTCACTTTTGGCAATTCACTCAAAAATGGTGCCAAACGGTTGCAAATGGTCCCCAGAAAGCTTTGGCGATGGAAACAGAAGGCGTTTTATCTGAGGACAAGAAATCAGCCCTCAACAACTTAACCGGCAGAAAATATTTTTTTGAAAAAATCCCTAAGCCCCGTTGTCACAATTTCATCAAAAATTTGACTTTTGGCAAATCACTCAAAAATGGTGCGAGAAGCTTGCAAATGCTCTCCTGAAAGGTTTGGCAGTCAATACAGAAGGCTTTTTATCACAGGACAAGAAATCAGCCCTCAACAACTTAACCGGTAGAAAATATTCTTTTGAAAAAATCCCTAAGCCCCGGGGTCACAATTTCAGCAAAAACCTGACTTTTGACAAATCACTCAAAAATGGTGCCAGAAGCTTGAAAATGCTCTCCTGAAAGGCTGGCAGTCGAAACAGAAGGCTTTTTAGCATAGGACAAGAAATCAGCCCTCAACAACTTAACCGGCAGAAAATATTTTTTTGAAAAAATCCCTAAGCCCCGGGGTCACAATTTCAGCAAAAATCTCACTTTTGGCAAATCACTCAAAAATGGTGCCAGAAGCTTGCAAATGCTCTCCTGAAAGGTTTGGCAGTCGAAAAAGAAGGCTTTTTATCACAGGACAAGAAATCAGCCCTCAACAACTTAACCGGCAGAAAATATTTTTTTGAAAAAATCCCTAAGCCCCGGGGTCACAATTTCAGCAAAAATCTCACTTTTGACAAATCACTCAAAAATGGTGCCAGAAGCTTGCAAATGCTCTCCTCAAAGGTTTGGTAGTCAATACAGAAGGCTTTTTATCACAGGACAAGAAATCAGCCCTCAACAACTTAACTGGCAGAAAATATTTTTTTGAAAAAATCCCTAAGCCCCGGGGTCACAATTTCAGCAAAAATCTCACTTTTGGCAAATCACTCAAAAATGGTGCCAGAAGCTTGCAAATGCTCTCCTGAAAGGTTTGGCAGTCGAAAGAGAAGGCTTTTTATCACAGGACAAGAAATCAGCCCTCAACAACTTAACCGGCAGAAAATATTTTTTTGAAAAAATCCCTAAGCCCCGGGGTCACAATTTCAGCAAAAATTTGACTTTTGGCAAATCACTCAAAAATGGTGCCAGAAGCTTGCAAATGCTCTCCTGAAAGGTTTGGCAGTCGAAACAGAAGGCTTTTTATCACAGGACAAGAAATGACCCTCGACAACTTAACCGGCAGAAAATGTTTTTTTGAAAAAATCCCTAAGCCCCGGAGTCACAATTTCAGCAAAAATCTCACTTTTGGCAATTCACTCAAAAATGGTGCCAGAAGCTTGCAAATGCTCTCCTGAAAGGTTTGGCAGTCAATGCAGAAGACTTTTTATCACAGGACAAGAAATCAGCCCTCAACAACTTAACCGGCAGAAAATATTTTTTTGAAAAAATCCCTAAGCCCCGGGGTCACACTTTCAGCAAATATCTGACTTTTGGCAATTCACTCAAAAATGGTGCCAGAAGCTTGCGAATGCTCTCCTGAAATGTTTGGCAGTCAAAACAGAAGGCTTTTTAACACAGGACAAGAAATCAGCCCTTGACAACTTAACCGGCGGAAAATATTTTTTTGCAAAAATCCCTAAGCCCCGGGGTCACAATTTCAGCCAAAATCTGACTTTTGGCAATTCACTCAAAAATTGTGCCAACCGGTTGCAAATGGTCCCCAGAAAGCTTTGGCGATGGAAACAGAAGGCTTTTTATCACAGCACAAGAAATCAGCCCTCAACAACTTAACCGGCAGAAAATATTTTTTTGAAAAAATCCCTAAGCCCCGGGGTCACAATTTCAGCAAAAATCTGACTTTTGGCAATTCACTAAAAATGGTGCCAACCGGTTGCAAATCGTCCCCAGAAAGCTTTGGCGATGGAAACAGAAGGCTTTTTATCTGAGGACAAGAAATCAGCCTTCAACAACTTAACCGGCAGAAAATATTTTTTTGAAAAAATCCCTAAGCCCCGGGGTCACAATTTCAGCAAAAATCTGACTTTTGGCAATTCACTCAAAAATGGTGCCAGAAGCTTGCAAATGCTCTCCTGAAAGGTTTGGCAGTCGAAAGAGAAGGCTTTTTATCACAGGACAAGAAATCAGCCTTCAACAACTTAACCGGCAGAAAATATTTTTTTGAAAAAATCCCTAAGCCCCGGGGTCACAATTTCAGCAAAAATCTGACTTTCGGCAATTCACTCAAAAATGGTGCCAACCGGTTGCAAATGGTCCCCAGAAAGCTTTGGCGATGGAAACAGAAGGCTTTTTATAACAGGACAAGAAATCAGCCCTCAACAACTTAACCGGCAGAAAATATTTTTTTGAAAAAATCCCTAAGCCCCGGGGTCACACGTTCAGCAAAAATCTCACTTTTGGCAATTCACTCAAAAATGGTGCCAACCGGTTGCAAATGGTCCCCAGAAAGCTTTGGAGATGGAAACAGAAGGCTTTTTATCACAGGACAAGAAATCAGCCCTCAACAACTTAACCGGCAGAAAATATTTTTTTGAAAAAATCCCTAAGCCCCGGGGTGACAATTTCAGCAAAAATCTGACGTTTGGCAATTCACTCAAAAATGGTGCCAGAAGCTTGCAAATGCTCTCCTGAAAAGGTTTGGCAGTCAATACAGAAGGCTTTTTATCACAGGACAAGAAATCAGCCCTCAACAACTTAACTGGCAGAAAATATTTTTTTGAAAAAATCCCTAAGCCCCGGGGTCACAATTTCAGCAAAAATCTCACTTTTGGCAAATCACTCCAAAATGGTGCCAGAAGCCTGCAAATGCTCTCCTGAAAGGTTTGGCAGTCAATACAGAAGGCTTTTTATCACAGGACAAGAAATCAGCCCTCAACAACTTAACCGGCAGAAAATATTTTTTTGAAAAAATCCCTAAGCCCCGGGGTCACAATTTCAGCAAAAATCTGACTCTTGGCAATTCACTCAAAAATGGTGCCATCCGGTTACAAATGGTCCCCAGAAAGCTTTGGCGATGGATACAGAAGGCTTTTTATCTGAGGACAAGAAATAAGCCTTCAACAACTTAACCGGCAGAAAATATTTTTTTGAAAAAATCCCTAAGCCCCGGGGTCACAATTTCAGCAAAAATCTGACTTTTGGCAATTCACTCAAAAATGGTGCCAGAAGCTTGAAAATGCTCTCCTGAAAGGTTTGGCAGTCAATACAGAAGACTTTTTATCACAGGACAAGAAATCAGCCCTCAACAACTTAACCGGCAGAAAATATTTTTTTGAAAAAATCCCTAAGCCCCGGGGTCACACTTTCAGCAAATATCTGACTTTTGGCAATTCACTCAAAAATGGTGCCAGAAGCTTGCGAATGCTCTCCTGAAATGTTTGGCAGTCGAAAGAGAAGGCTTTTTATCACAGGACAAGAAATCAGCCCTCAACAACTTAACCGGCAGAAAATATTTTTTTGCAAAAATCCCTAAGCCCCGGGGTCACAATTTCAGCCAAAATCTGACTTTTGGCAATTCACTCAAAAATGGTGCCAACCGGTTGCAAATGGTCCCCAGAAAGCTTTGGCGATGGAAACAGAAGGCTTTTTATCTGAGGACAAGAAATCAGCCTTCAACAACTTAACCGGCAGAAAATATTTTTTTGAAAAAATCCCTAAGCCCCGGGGTCACAATTTCAGCAAAAATCTGACTTTTGGCAATTCACTCAAAAATGGTGCCAGAAGCTTGCAAATGCTCTCCTGAAAGGTTTGGCAGTCGAAAGAGAAGGCTTTTTATCACACGACAAGAAATCAGCCCTCAACAACTTAACCGGCAGAAAATATTTTTTTGAAAAAATCCCTAAGCCCCGGGGTCACATTTTCAGCAAAAATCTCACTTTTGGCAATTCACTCAAATATGGTGCCAACCGGTTGCAAATGGTCCCCAGAAAGCTTTGGCGATGGAAACAGAAGGCTTTTTATCACAGGACAAGAAATCAGCCTTCAACAACTTAACCGGCAGAAAATATTTTTTTGAAAAAATCCCTAAGCCCCGGGGTCACAATTTCAGCAAAAATCTGACTTTCGGCAATTCACTCAAAAATGGTGCCAACCGGTTGCAAATGGTCCCCAGAAAGCTTTGGCGATGGAAACAGAAGGCTTTTTATCACAGGACAAGAAATCTGCCCTCAACAACTTAAGGGGCAGAAAATATTTTTTTGAAAAAATCCCTAAGCCCCGGGGTCACAATTTCAGCAAAAATTTGACTTTTGGCAAATCACTCAACAATGGTGCCAGAAGCTTGCATATGCTCTCCTGAAAGGTTTGGCAGTCAATACAGAAGGCTTTTTATCACAGGACAAGAAATCAGCCCTCAACAACTTAACCGGCAGAAAATATTTTTTTGAAAAAATCCCTAAGCCCCGGGGTACCAATTTCAGCAAAAATCTCACTTTTGGCAAATCACTCAAAAATGGTGCCAGAAGCTTGCAAATGCTCTCCTGAAAGGTTTGGTAGTCAATACAGAAGGCTTTTTATCACAGGACAAGAAATCAGCCCTCAACAACTTAACCGGCAGAAAATATTTTTTTGAAAAAATCCCTAAGCCCCGGGGTCACAATTTCAGCAAAAATCTCACTTTTGGCAAATCACTCAAAAATGGTGCCAGAAGCTTGCAAATTCTCTCCTGAAAGGTTTGGCAGTCGAAAGAGAAGGCTTTTTATCACAGGACAAGAAATCAGCCCTCAACAACTTAAGCGGCAGAAAATATTTTTTTGAAAAAATCCCTAAGCCCCGGGGTCACACGTTCAGCAAAAATCTCACTTTTGGCAATTCACTCAAAAATGGTGCCAACCGGTTGCAAATGGTCCCCAGAAAGCTTTGGCGATGGAAACAGAAGGCTTTTTATCTGAGGACAAGAAATCAGCCTTCAACAACTTAACCGGCAGAAAATATTTTTTTGAAAAAATCCCTAAGCCCCGGGGTCACAATTTCAGCAAAAATCTGACTTTTGGCAATTCACTCAAAAATGGTGCCAGAAGCTTGCAAATGCTCTCCTGAAAGGTTTGGCAGTCAATACAGAAGGCTTTTTATCACAGGACAAGAAATCAGCCTTCAACAACTTAACCGGCAGAAAATATTTTTTTGAAAAAATCCCTAAGCTCCGGGGTCACAATTTCAGCAAAAATTTGACTTTTGGCAAATCACTCAACAATGGTGCCAAAAGCTTGCATATGCTCTCCTGAAAGGTTTGGCAGTCAATACAGAAGGCTTTTTATCACAGGACAAGAAATCAGCCCTCAACAACTTAACCGGCAGAAAATATTTTTTTGAAAAAATCCCTAAGCCCCGGGGTCACAATTTCAGCAAAAATCTCACTTTTGGCAAATCACTCAAAAATGGTGCCAGAAGCTTGCAAATTCTCTCCTGAAAGGTTTGGCAGTCGAAAGAGAAGGCTTTTTATCACAGGACAAGAAATCAGCCCTCAACAACTTAACCGGCAGAAAATATTTTTTTGAAAAAATCCCTAAGCCCCGGGGTGACAATTTCAGCAAAAATCTGACGTTTGGCAATTCACTCAAAAATGGTGCCAGAAGCTTGCAAATGCTCTCCTGAGAAGTTTTGGCAGTCAATACAGAAGGCTTTTTATCACAGGACAAGAAATCAGCCCTCAACAACTTAACCGGCAGAAAATATTTTTTTGAAAAAATCCCTAAGCCCCGGGGTCACAATTTCAGCAAAAATCTCACTTTCGACAAATCACTCAAAAATGGTGCCAGAAGCTTGCAAATGCTCTCCTGAAAGGTTTGGCAGTCGAAAGAGAAGCCTTTTTATCACAGGACAAGAAATCAGCCCTCAACAACTTAACCGGCAGAAAATATTTTTTTGAAAAAATCCCTAAGCCCCGGGGTGACAATTTCAGCAAAAATCTGACGTTTGGCAATTCACTCAAAAATGGTGCCAGAAGCTTGCAAATGCTCTCCTGAAAGGTTTGGCAGTCAATACAGAAGGCTTTTTATCACAGGACAAGAAATCAGCCCTCAACAACTTAACCGGCAGAAAATATTTTTTTGAAAAAATCCCCAAGCCCCGGGGTCACAATTTCAGCAAAAATCTCACTTTCGACAAATCACTCAAAAATGGTGCCAGAAGCTTGCAAATGCTCTCCTGAAAGGTTTGGCAGTCGAAAGAGAAGGCTTTTTATCACAGGACAAGAAATCAGCCCTCAACAACTTAACCGACAGAAAATATTTTTTTGAAAAAATCCCTAAGCCCCGGGGTCACAATTTCAGCAAAAATCTCACTTTTGGCAATTCACTCAAAAATGGTGCCAACCGGTTGCAAATGGTCCCCAGAAAGCTTTGGCGATGGAAACAGAAGGCTTTTTATCTGAGGACAAGAAATCAGCCTTCAACAACTTAACCGGCAGAAAATATTTTTTTGAAAAAATCCCTAAGCCCCGGGGTCACAATTTCAGCAAAAATCTGACTTTTGGCAATTCACTCAAAAATGGTGCCAGAAGCTTGCAAATGCTCTCCTGAAAGGTTTGGCAGTCAATACAGAAGGCTTTTTATCACAGGACAAGAAATCAGCCTTCAACAACTTAACCGGCAGAAAATATTTTTTTGAAAAAATCCCTAAGCTCCGGGGTCACAATTTCAGCAAAAATTTGACTTTTGGCAAATCACTCAACAATGGTGCCAGAAGCTTGCATATGCTCTCCTGAAAGGTTTGGCAGTCAATACAGAAGGCTTTTTATCATAGGACAAGAAATCAGCCCTCAACAACTTAACCGGCAGAAAATATTTTTTTGAAAAAATCCCTAAGCCCCGGGGTCACAATTTCAGCAAAAATCTCACTTTTGGCAAATCACTCAAAAATGGTGCCAGAAGCTTGCAAATTCTCTCCTGAAAGGTTTGGCAGTCGAAAGAGAAGGCTTTTTATCACAGGACAAGAAATCAGCCCTCAACAACTTAACCGGCAGAAAATATTTTTTTGAAAAAATCCCTAAGCCCCGGGGTGACAATTTCAGCAAAAATCTGACGTTTGGCAATTCACTCAAAAATGGTGCCAGAAGCTTGCAAATGCTCTCCTGAGAAGTTTTGGCAGTCAATACAGAAGGCTTTTTATCACAGGACAAGAAATCAGCCCTCAACAACTTAACCGGCAGAAAATATTTTTTTGAAAAAATCCCTAAGCCCCGGGGTCACAATTTCAGCAAAAATCTCACTTTCGACAAATCACTCAAAAATGGTGCCAGAAGCTTGCAAATGCTCTCCTGAAATGTTTGGCAGTCGAAAGAGAAGGCTTTTTATCACAGGACAAGAAATCAGCCCTCAACAACTTAACCGACAGAAAATATTTTTTTGAAAAAATCCCTAAGCCCCGGGGTCACAATTTCAGCAAAAATCTCACTTTTGGCAAATCACTCAAAAATGGTGCCAGAAGCTTGCAAATTCTCTCCTGAAAGGTTTGGCAGTCGAAAGAGAAGGGTTTTTATCACAGGACAAGAAATCAGCCCTCAACAACTTAACCGGCAGAAAATATTTTTTTTGAAAAAATCCCTAAGCCCCGGGGTGACAATTTCAGCAAAAATCTGACGTTTGGCAATTCACTCAAAAATGGTGCCAGAAGCTTGCAAATGCTCTCCTGAAAAGGTTTGGCAGTCAATACAGAAGGCTTTTTATCCCAGGACAAGAAATCAGCCCTCAACAACTTAACCGGCAGAAAATATTTTTTTGAAAAAATCCCTAAGCCCCGGGGTCACAATTTCAGCAAAAATCTGACTCTTGGCAATTCACTCAAAAATGGTGCCAACCGGTTGCAAATGGTCCCCAGAAAGCTTTGGCGATGGAAACAGAAGGCTTTTTATCTGAGGACAAGAAATCAGCCTTCAACAACTTAACCGGCAGAAAATATTTTTTTGAAAAAATCCATAAGCCCCGGGGTCACAATTTCAGCAAAAATCTGACTTTTGGCAATTCACTCAAAAATGGTGCCAGAAGCTTGCAAATGCTCTCCTGAAAGGTTTGGCAGTCGAAAGAGAAGGCTTTTTATCACAGGACAAGAAATCTGCCCTCAACAACTTAAGGGGCAGAAAATATTTTTTTGAAAAAATCCCTAAGCCCCGGGGTCACAATTTCAGCAAAAATCTGACTTTTGGCAAATCACTCAACAATGGTGCCAGAAGCTTGCATATGCTCTCCTGAAAGGTTTGGCAGTCAATACAGAAGGCTTTTTATCACAGGACAAGAAATCAGCCCTCAACAACTTAACCGGCAGAAAATATTTTTTTGAAAAAATCCCTAAGCCCCGGGGTACCAATTTCAGCAAAAATCTCACTTTTGGCAAATCACTCAAAAATGGTGCCAGAAGCTTGCAAATGCTCTCCTGAAAGGATTGGTAGTCAATACAGAAGGCTTTTTATCACAGGACAAGAAATCAGCCCTCAACAACTTAACCGGCAGAAAATATTTTTTTGAAAAAATCCCTAAGCCCCGGGGTCACAATTTCAGCAAAAATCTCACTTTTGGCAAATCACTCAAAAATGGTGCCAGAAGCTTGCAAATTCTCTCCTGAAAGGTTTGGCAGTCGAAAGAGAAGGCTTTTTATCACAGGACAAGAAATCAGCCCTCAACAACTTAACCGGCAGAAAATATTTTTTTGAAAAAATCCCTAAGCCCCGGGGTCACACGTTCAGCAAAAATCTCACTTTTGGCAATTCACTCAAAAATGGTGCCAACCGGTTGCAAATGGTCCCCAGAAAGCTTTGGCGATGGAAACAGAAGGCTTTTTATCTGAGGACAAGAAATCAGCCTTCAACAACTTAACCGGCAGAAAATATTTTTTTGAAAAAATCCCTAAGCCCCGGGGTCACAATTTCAGCAAAAATCTGGCTTTTGGCAATTCACTCAAAAATGGTGCCAGAAGCTTGCAAATGCTCTCCTGAAAGGTTTGGCAGTCAATACAGAAGGCTTTTTATCACAGGACAAGAAATCAGCCCTCAACAACTTAACCGGCAGAAAATATTTTTTTGAAAAAATCCCTAAGCCCCAGGGTCACAATTTCAGCAAAAATCTCACTTTCGACAAATCACTCAAAAATGGTGCCAGAAGCTTGCAAATGCTCTCCTGAAAGGTTTGGCAGTCGAAAGAGAAGGCTTTTTATCACAGGACAAGAAATCAGCCCTCAACAACTTAACCGGCAGAAAATATTTTTTTGAAAAAATCCCTAAGCCCCGGGGTCACAATTTCAGCAAAAATCTCACTTTTGGCAAATCACTCAAAAATGGTGCCAGAAGATTGCAAATTCTCTCCTGAAAGGTTTGGCAGTTGAAAGAGAAGGCTTTTTATCACAGGACAAGAAATCAGCCCTCAACAACTTAACCGGCAGAAAATATTTTTTTGAAAAAATCCCTAAGCCCCGGGGTGACAATTTCAGCAAAAATCTCACTTTTGGCAAATCTCTCCAAAATGGTGCCAGAAGCCTGCAAATGCTCTCCTGAAAGGTTTGGCAGTCAATACAGAAGGCTTTTTATCACAGGACAAGAAATCAGCCCTCAACTACTTAACCGGCAGAAAATATTTTTTTGAAAAAATCCCTAAGCCCCGGGGTCACAATTTCAGCAAAAATCTCACTATTGGCAAATCACTCAAAAATGGTGCCAACCGGTTGCAAATGGTCCCCAGAAAGCTTTGGCGATGGATACAGAAGGCTTTTTATCTGAGGACAAGAAATAAGCCTTCAACAACTTAGCCGGCAGAAAATATTTTTTTGAAAAAATCCCTAAGCCCCGGGGTCACAATTTCAGCAAAAATCTGACTTTTGGCAATTCACTCAAAAATGGTGCCAGAAGCTTGAAAATGCTCTCCTGAAAGGTTTGGCAGTCAATACAGAAGACTTTTTATCACAGGACAAGAAATCAGCCCTCAACAACTTAACCGGCAGAAAATATTTTTTTGAACAAATCCCTAAGCCCCGGGGTCACACTTTCAGCAAATATCTGACTTTTGGCAATTCACTCAAAAATGGTGCCAGAAGCTTGCGAATGCTCTCCTGAAATGTTTTGCAGTGAAAACAGAAGGCTTTTTAACACAGGACAAGAAATCAGCCCTTGACAACTAAACCGGCGGAAAATATTTTTTTACAAAAATCCCTAAGCCCCGGGGTCACAATTTCAGCCAAAATCTGACTTTTGGCAATTCACTCAAAAATGGTGCCAACCGGTTGCAAATGGTCCCCAGAAAGCTTTGGCGATGGAAACAGAAGGCTTTTTATCTGAGGACAAGAAATCAGCCTTCAACAACTTAACCGGCAGAAAATATTTTTTTGAAAAAATCCCTAAGCCCCGGGGTCACAATTTCAGCAAAAATCTGACTTTTGGCAATTCACTCAAAAATGGTGCCAGAAGCTTGCAAATGCTCTCCTGAAAGGTTTGGCAGTCGAAAGAGAAGGCTTTTTATCACAGGACAAGAAATCTGCCCTCAACAACTTAAGGGGCAGAAAATATTTTTTTGAAAAAATCCCTAAGCCCCGGGGTCACAATTTCAGCAAAAATTTGACTTTTGGCAAATCACTCAACAATGGTGCCAGAAGCTTGCATATGCTCTCCTGAAAGGTTTGGCAGTCAATACAGAAGGCTTTTTATCACAGGACAAGAAATCAGCCCTCAACAACTTAACCGGCAGAAAATATTTTTTTGAAAAAATCCCTAAGCCCCGGGGTACCAATTTCAGCAAAAATCTCACTTTTGGCAAATCACTCAAAAATGGTGCCAGAAGCTTGCAAATGCTCTCCTGAAAGGTTTGGTAGTCAATACAGAAGGCTTTTTATCACAGGACAAGAAATCAGCCCTCAACAACTTAACCGGCAGAAAATATTTTTTTGAAAAAATCCCTAAGCCCCGGGGTCACACGTTCAGCAAAAATCTCACTTTTGGCAATTCACTCAAAAATGGTGCCAACCGGTTGCAAATGGTCCCCAGAAAGCTTTGGCGATGGAAACAGAAGGCTTTTTATCTGAGGACAAGAAATCAGCCTTCAACAACTTAACCGGCAGAAAATATTTTTTTGAAAAAATCCCTAAGCCCCGGGGTCACAATTTCAGCAAAAATCTGGCTTTTGGCAATTCACTCAAAAATGGTGCCAGAAGCTTGCAAATGCTCTCCTGAAAGGTTTGGCAGTCAATACAGAAGGCTTTTTATCACAGGACAAGAAATCAGCCCTCAACAACTTAACCGGCAGAAAATATTTTTTTGAAAAAATCCCTAAGCCCCGGGGTGACAATTTCAGCAAAAATCTGACGTTTGGCAATTCACTCAAAAATGGTGCCAGAAGCTTGCAAATGCTCTCCTGAAAGGTTTGGCAGTCAATACAGAAGGCTTTTTATCACAGGACAAGAAATCAGCCCTCAACAACTTAACCGGCAGAAAATATTTTTTTGAAAAAATCCCTAAGCCCCGGGGTCACAATTTCAGCAAAAATCTCACTTTCGACAAATCACTCAAAAATGGTGCCAGAAGCTTGCAAATGCTCTCCTGAAAGGTTTGGCAGTCGAAAGAGAAGGCTTTTTATCACAGGACAAGAAATCAGCCCTCAACAACTTAACCGGCAGAAAATATTTTTTTGAAAAAATCCCTAAGCCCCGGGGTCACAATTTCAGCAAAAATCTCACTTTTGGCAAATCACTCAAAAATGGTGCCAGAAGATTGCAAATTCTCTCCTGAAAGGTTTGGCAGTTGAAAGAGAAGGCTTTTTATCACAGGACAAGAAATCAGCCCTCAACAACTTAACCGGCAGAAAATATTTTTTTGAAAAAATCCCTAAGCCCCGGGGTGACAATTTCAGCAAAAATCTCACTTTTGGCAAATCTCTCCAAAATGGTGCCAGAAGCCTGCAAATGCTCTCCTGAAAGGTTTGGCAGTCAATACAGAAGGCTTTTTATCACAGGACAAGAAATCAGCCCTCAACAACTTAACCGGCAGAAAATATTTTTTTGAAAAAATCCCTAAGCCCCGGGGTCACAATTTCAGCAAAAATCTCACTTTTGGCAAATCACTCAAAAATGGTGCCAACCGGTTGCAAATGGTCCCCAGAAAGCTTTGGCGCTGGAAACAGAAGGCGTTTTATTTGAGGACAAGAAATCAGCCTTCAACAACTTAACCGGCAGAAAATATTTTTTGAAAAAATCCCTAAGCCCCGGGGTCACAATTTCAGCAAAGATTTGACTTTTGGCAAATCACTCAAAAATGGTGCCAGAAGCTTGCACATGCTCTCCTGAAAGGTTTGGCAGTCAATACAGAAGGCTTTTTATCACAGGACAAGAAATCGGCCCTCAACAACTTAACCGGCAGAAAATATTTTTTTGAAAAAATCCCTAAGCCCCGGGGTCACAATTTCAGCAAAAATTTGACTTGTGGCAAATCACTCAAAAATGGTGCCAGAAGCTTGCAAATGCTCTGCTGAAAGGTTTGGCAGTCAATACAGAAGGCTTTTTATCACAGGACAAGAAATCAGCCCTCAACAACTTAACCGGCAGAAAATATTTTTTTGAAAAAAATCCCTAAGCCCCGGGGTCACAATTTCAGCAAAAATCTGACTTTCGACAAATCACTCAAAAATGGTGCCAGAAGCTTGCAAATGCTCTCCTGAAAGGTTTGGCAGTCGAAAGAGAAGGCTTTTTAGCAGAGGACAAGAAATCAGCCCTCAACAACTTAACCGGCAGAAAATATTTTTTTGAAAAAATCCCTAAGCCCCGGGGTCACAATTTCCGCAAAAATCTGACTTTTGGCAAATCACTCAAAAATGGTGCCAGAAGCTTGCAAATGCTCTCCTGAAAGGTTTGGCAGTCGAAACAGAAGGCTTTTTATCACAGGACAAGAAATCAGCCCTCAACAACTTAAGCGGCAGAAAATATTTTTTTGAAAAAATCCCTAAGCCCCGGGGTCACAATTTCAGCAAAAATTTGACTTTTGGCAATTCACTCAAAAATGGTGCCAGAAGATTGCAAATGCTCTCCTGAAAAGGTTTGGCAGTCAATACAGAAGGCTTTTTATCACAGGAGAAGAAATCAGCCCTCAACAACTTAACCGGCAGAAAATATTTTTTTGAAAAAATCCCTAAGCCCCGGGGTCATACTTTCATCAAAAATCTGACTTTTGGTAATTCACTCAAAAATGGTGCCAGAAGCTTGCAAATGGTCCCCAGAAAGCTTTGGCGATGAAAACAGAAGGCTTTTTATCACAGGACAAGAAATCAGCCCTCAACAACTTAACCGGCAGAAAATATTTTTTTTTAAATATCCCTAAGCCCCGGGGTCACAATTTCAGCAAAAATCTGACTTTTGGCAATTCACTCAAAAATGGTGCCAGAAGCTTGCAAATGGTCCCCAGAAAGCTTTGGCGATGGAAACAGAAGGCTTTTTATCACAGGACAAGAAATCAGCCCTCAACAACTTAACCGGCAGAAAATATTTTTTTGAAAAAATCCCTAAGCCCCGGGGTCACAATTTCAGCAAAAATCTGACTTTTGGCAATTCACTCAAAAATGGTGCCAACCGGTTGCAAATGGTCCCCAGAAAGCTTTGGCGATGGAAACAGAAGGCTTTTTATCTGAGGACAAGAAATCAGCCTTCAACAACTTAACCGGCAGAAAATATTTTTTTGAAAAAATCCCTAAGCCCCGGGGTCACAATTTCAGCAAAAATCTCACTTTTGGCAAATCACTCAAAAATGGTGCCAGAAGCTTGCAAATGCTCTCCTGAAAGGTTTGGCAGTCGAAACAGAAGGCTTTTTATCACAGGACAAGAAACCAGCCCTCAACAACTTAACCGGCAGAAAACATTTTTTTGAAAAAATCCCTAAGCCCCGGGGTCACAATTTCAGCAAAAATCTCACTTTTGGCAAATCACTCAAAAATGGTGCCAGAAGCTTGCAAATGCTCTCCTGAAAGATTTGGCATTCGAAAGGGAAGGCTTTTTATCACAGGACAAGAAATCAGTCCTCAACAACTTAACCGGCAGAAAACATTTTTTTGAAAAAATCCCTAAGCCCCGGGGTCACAATTTCAGCAAAAATCTCACTTTTGGCAAATCACTCAAAAATGGTGCCAGAAGCTTGCAAGTGCTCTCCTGAAAGGTTTGGCAGTCGAAACAGAAGGCTTTTTATCACAGGACAAGAAATCAGCCCTCAACAACTTAACCGGCAGAAAATATTTTTTTGAAAAAATCCCTAAGCCCCGGGGTCACAATTTCAGCAAAAATCTCACTTTTGGCAAATCACTCAAAAATTGTGCCAGAAGCTTGCAAATGCTCTCCTGAAAAGGTTTGGCAGTCAATACAGAAGGCTCTTTATCACAGGACAAGAAATCAGCCCTCAACAACTTAACCGGCAGAAAATATTTTTTTGAAAAAATCCCTAAGCCCCGGGGTCACAATTTCAGCAGAAATCTCACTTTTGGCAAATCACTCAAAAATGGTGCCAGAAGCTGGCAAATGCTCTCCTGAAAGGTTTGGAAGTCGAAAGAGAAGGCTTTTTATCACAGGACAAGAAATCAGCCCTCAACAACTTAACCGGCAGAAAATATTTTTTTGAAAAAATCCCTAAGCCCCGGGGTCACAATTTCAGCAAAAATCTGACTTTTGGCAATTCACTCAAAAATGGTGCCAACCGGTTGCAAATGGTCCCCAGAAAGCTTTGGCGATGGAAACAGAAGGCTTTTTATCTGAGGACAAGAAATCAGCCTTCAACAACTTAACGGGCAGAAAATATTTTTTTGAAAAAATCCCTAAGCCCCGGGGTCACAATTTCAGCAAAAATCTGACTTTTGGCAATTCACTCAAAAATGGTGCCAACCGGTTGCAAATGGTCCCCAGAAAGCTTTGGCGATGGAAACAGAAGGCTTTTTATCTGAGGACAAGAAATCAGCCTTCAACAACTTAACCGGCAGAAAATATTTTTTTGAAAAAATCCCTAAGCCCCGGGGTCACAAATTCAGCAAAAATCTCACTTTCGACAAATCACTCAAAAATGGTGCCAGAAGCTTGCAAATGCTCTCCTGAAAGGTTTGGCAGTCGAAACAGAAGGCTTTTTATCACAGGACAAGAAATCAGCCCTCAACTACTTAAGCGGCAGAAAATATTTTTTTGAAAAAATCCCTAAGCCCCGGGGTCACAATTTCAGCAAAAATCTGACTTTTGGCAATTCACTCAAAAATGGTGCCAACCGGTTGCAAATGGTCCCCAGAAAGCTTTGGCGATGGAAACAGAAGGCTTTTTATCTGAGGACAAGAAATCAGCCTTCAACAACTTAACCGGCAGAAAATATTTTTTTGAAAAAATCCCTAAGCCCCGGGGTCACAATTTCAGCAAAAATCTCACTTTTGGCAAATCACTCAAAAATGGTGCCAGAAGCTTGCAAATGCTCTCCTGAAAGGTTTGGCAGTCGAAACAGAAGGCTTTTTATCACAGGACAAGAAACCAGCCCTCAACAACTTAACCGGCAGAAAACATTTTTTTGAAAAAATCCCTAAGCCCCGGGGTCACAATTTCAGCAAAAATCTCACTTTTGGCAAATCAATCAAAAATGGTGCCAGAAGCTTGCAAATGCTCTCCTGAAAGATTTGGCAGTCGAAAGGGAAGGCTTTTTATCACAGGACAAGAAATCAGTCCTCAACAACTTAACCGGCAGAAAACATTTTTTTGAAAAAATCCCTAAGCCCCGGGGTCACAATTTCAGCAAAAATTTGACTTTTGGCAAATCACTCAAAAATGGTGCCAGAAGCTTGCAAGTGCTCTCCTGAAAGGTTTGGCAGTCGAAACAGAAGGCTTTTTATCACAGGACAAGAAATCAGCCCTCAACAACTTAACCGGCAGAAAATATTTTTTTGAAAAAATCCCTAAGCCCCGGGGTCACAATTTCAGCAAAAATCTCACTTTTGGCAAATCACTCAAAAATTGTGCCAGAAGCTTGCAAATGCTCTCCTGAAAAGGTTTGGCAGTCAATACAGAAGGCTTTTTATCACAGGACAAGAAATCAGCCCTCAACAACTTAACCGGCAGAAAATATTTTTTTGAAAAAATCCCTAAGCCCCGGGGTCACAATTTCAGCAAAAATCTCACTTTTGGCAATTCACTCAAAAATGGTGCCAACCGGTTGCAAATGGTCCCCAGAAAGCTTTGGCGATGGAAACAGAAGGCTTTTTATCTGAGGACAAGAAATCAGCCTTCAACAACTTAACCGGCAGAAAATATTTTTTTGAAAAAATCCCTAAGCCCCGGGGTCACAATTTCAGCAAAAATTTGACTTTTGGCAAATCACTCAAAAATAGTGCCAGAAGCTTGCAAGTGCTCTCCTGAAAGGTTTGGCAGTCGAAACAGAAGGCTTTTTATCACAGGACAAGAAATCAGCCCTCAACAACTTAACCGGCAGAAAATATTTTTTTGAAAAAATCCCTAAGCCCCGGGGTCACAATTTCAGCAAAAATCTCACTTTTGGCAAATCACTCAAAAATTGTGCCAGAAGCTTGCAAATGCTCTCCTGAAAAGGTTTGGCAGTCAATACAGAAGGCTTTTTATCACAGGACAAGAAATCAGCCCTCAACAACTTAACCGGCAGAAAATATTTTTTTGAAAAAATCCCTAAGCCCCGGGGTCACAATTTCAGCAAAAATCTCACTTTTGGCAAATCACTCAAAAATGGTGCCAGAAGCTTGCAAATGCTCTCCTGAAAGGTTTGGCAGTCAATACAGAAGGCTTTTTATCACAGGACAAGAAATCAGCCCTCAACAACTTAACCGGCAGAAAATATTTTTTTGAAAAAATCCCTAAGCCCCGGGGTCACAATTTCAGCAAAAATCTCACTTTTGGCAATTCACTCAAAAATGGTGCCAACCGGTTGCAAATGGTCCCCAGAAAGCTTTGGCGATGGAAACAGAAGGCTTTTTATCTGAGGACAAGAAATCAGCCTTCAACAACTTAACCGGCAGAAAATATTTTTTTGAAAAAATCCCTAAGCCCCGGGGTCATACTTTCAGCAAAAATCTGACTTTTGGCAATTCACTCAAAAATGGTGCCAGAAGCTTGCAAATGGTCCCCAGAAAGCTTTGGCGATGGAAACAGAAGGCTTTTTATCACAGGACAAGAAATCAGCCCTCAACAACTTAACCGGCAGAAAATATTTTTTTGAAAAAATCCCTAAGCCCCGGGGTCACAATTTCAGCAAAAATTTGACTTTTGGCAAATCACTCAAAAATGGTGCCAGAAGCTTGCAAGTGCTCTCCTGAAAGGTTTGGCAGTCGAAACAGAAGGCTTTTTATCACAGGACAAGAAATCAGCCCTCAACAACTTAACCGGCAGAAAATATTTTTTTGAAAAAATCCCTAAGCGGTCACAATTTCAGCAAAAATCTCACTTTTGGCAATTCACTCAAAAATGGTGCCAACCGGTTGCAAATGGTCCCCAGAAAGCTTTGGCGATGGAAACAGAAGGCTTTTTATCTGAGGACAAGAAATCAGCCTTCAACAACTTAACCGGCAGAAAATATTTTTTTGAAAAAATCCCTAAGCCCCGGGGTCACAATTTCAGCAAAAATTTGACTTTTGGCAAATCACTCAAAAATGGTGCCAGAAGCTTGCAAGTGCTCTCCTGAAAGGTTTGGCAGTCGAAACAGAAGGCTTTTTATCACAGGACAAGAAATCAGCCCTCAACAACTTAACCGGCAGAAAATATTTTTTTGAAAAAATCCCTAAGCCCCGGGGTCACAATTTCAGCAAAAATCTCACTTTTGGCAAATCACTCAAAAATTGTGCCAGAAGCTTGCAAATGCTCTCCTGAAAAGGTTTGGCAGTCAATACAGAAGGCTTTTTATCACAGGACAAGAAATCAGCCCTCAACAACTTAACCGGCAGAAAATATTTTTTTGAAAAAATCCCTAAGCCCCGGGGTCACAATTTCAGCAAAAATCTCACTTTTGGCAATTCACTCAAAAATGGTGCCAACCGGTTGCAAATGGTCCCCAGAAAGCTTTGGCGATGGAAACAGAAGGCTTTTTATCTGAGGACAAGAAATCAGCCTTCAACAACTTAACCGGCAGAAAATATTTTTTTGAAAAAATCCCTAAGCCCCGGGGTCACAATTTCAGCAAAAATCTCACTTTTGGCAAATCACTCAAAAATTGTGCCAGAAGCTTGCAAATGCTCTCCTGAAAAGGTTTGGCAGTCAATACAGAAGGCTTTTTATCACAGGACAAGAAATCAGCCCTCAACAACTTAACCGGCAGAAAATATTTTTTTGAAAAAATCCCTAAGCCCCGGGGTCACAATTTCAGCAAAAATCTCACTTTTGGCAAATCACTCAAAAATGGTGCCAGAAGCTGGCAAATGCTCTCCTGAAAGGTTTGGAAGTCGAAAGAGAAGGCTTTTTATCACAGGACAAGAAATCAGCCCTCAACAACTTAACCGGCAGAAAATATTTTTTTGAAAAAATCCCTAAGCTGTCACAATTTCAGCAAAAATCTCACTTTTGGCAATTCACTCAAAAATGGTGCCAGAAGCGTGCAAATGGTCTCCTGAAAGGTTTGGCAGTCGAAACTGAAGGCTTTTTATCACAGGACAAGAAATCAGCCCTCAACAACTTAACCGGCAGAAAATATTTTTTTGAAAAAATCCCTAAGCCCCGGGGTCACAATTTCAGCAAAAATCTCACTTTTGGCAATTCACTCAAAAATGGTGCCAACCGGTTGCAAATGGTCCCCAGAAAGCTTTGGCGATGGAAACAGAAGGCTTTTTATCTGAGGACAAGAAATCAGCCTTCAACAACTTAACCGGCAGAAAATATTTTTTTGAAAAAATCCCTAAGCCCCGGGGTCATACTTTCAGCAAAAATCTGACTTTTGGCAATTCACTCAAAAATGGTGCCAGAAGCTTGCAAATGGTCCCCAGAAAGCTTTGGCGATGGAAACAGAAGGCTTTTTATCACAGGACAAGAAATCAGCCCTCAACAACTTAACCGGCAGAAAATATTTTTTTGAAAAAATCCCTAAGCCCCGGGGTCACAATTTCAGCAAAAATCTCACTTTTGGCAAATCACTCAAAAATTGTGCCAGAAGCTTGCAAATGCTCTCCTGAAAAGGTTTGGCAGTCAATACAGAAGGCTTTTTATCACAGGACAAGAAATCAGCCCTCAACAACTTAACCGGCAGAAAATATTTTTTTGAAAAAATCCCTAAGCCCCGGGGTCACAATTTCAGCAAAAATCTCACTTTTGGCAATTCACTCAAAAATGGTGCCAACCGGTTGCAAATGGTCCCCAGAAAGCTTTGGCGATGGAAACAGAAGGCTTTTTATCTGAGGACAAGAAATCAGCCTTCAACAACTTAACCGGCAGAAAATATTTTTTTGAAAAAATCCCTAAGCCCCGGGGTCACAATTTCAGCAAAAATTTGACTTTTGGCAAATCACTCAAAAATAGTGCCAGAAGCTTGCAAGTGCTCTCCTGAAAGGTTTGGCAGTCGAAACAGAAGGCTTTTTATCACAGGACAAGAAATCAGCCCTCAACAACTTAACCGGCAGAAAATATTTTTTTGAAAAAATCCCTAAGCCCCGGGGTCACAATTTCAGCAAAAATCTCACTTTTGGCAAATCACTCAAAAATTGTGCCAGAAGCTTGCAAATGCTCTCCTGAAAAGGTTTGGCAGTCAATACAGAAGGCTTTTTATCACAGGACAAGAAATCAGCCCTCAACAACTTAACCGGCAGAAAATATTTTTTTGAAAAAATCCCTAAGCCCCGGGGTCACAATTTCAGCAAAAATCTCACTTTTGGCAAATCACTCAAAAATGGTGCCAGAAGCTGGCAAATGCTCTCCTGAAAGGTTTGGAAGTCGAAAGAGAAGGCTTTTTATCACAGGACAAGAAATCAGCCCTCAACAACTTAACCGGCAGAAAATATTTTTTTGAAAAAATCCCTAAGCGGTCACAATTTCAGCAAAAATCTCACTTTTGGCAATTCACTCAAAAATGGTGCCAGAAGCGTGCAAATGGTCTCCTGAAAGGTTTGGCAGTCGAAACTGAAGGCTTTTTATCACAGGACAAGAAATCAGCCCTCAACAACTTAACCGGCAGAAAATATTTTTTTGAAAAAATCCCTAAGCCCCGGGGTCACAATTTCAGCAAAAATCTCACTTTTGGCAATTCACTCAAAAATGGTGCCAACCGGTTGCAAATGGTCCCCAGAAAGCTTTGGCGATGGAAACAGAAGGCTTTTTATCTGAGGACAAGAAATCAGCCTTCAACAACTTAACCGGCAGAAAATATTTTTTTGAAAAAATCCCTAAGCCCCGGGGTCATACTTTCAGCAAAAATCTGACTTTTGGCAATTCACTCAAAAATGGTGCCAGAAGCTTGCAAATGGTCCCCAGAAAGCTTTGGCGATGGAAACAGAAGGCTTTTTATCACAGGACAAGAAATCAGCCCTCAACAACTTAACCGGCAGAAAATATTTTTTTGAAAAAATCCCTAAGCCCCGGGGTCACAATTTCAGCAAAAATCTGACTTTTGGCAATTCACTCAAAAATGGTGCCAGAAGCTTGCAAATGGTCCCCAGAAAGCTTTGGCGATGGAAACAGAAGGCTTTTTATCAAAGGACAAGAAATCAGCCCTCAACAACTTAACCGGCAGAAAATATTTTTTTGAAAAAATCCCTAAGCCCCGGGGTCACAATTTCAGCAAAAATCTCACTTTTGGCAAATCACTCAAAAATGGTGCCAGAAGCTTGCAAATGCTCTCCTGAAAGATTTGGCAGTCGAAAGGGAAGGCTTTTTATCACAGGACAAGAAATCAGTCCTCAACAACTTAAGCGGCAGAAAATATTTTTTTGAAAAAATCCCTAAGCCCCGGGGTCACAATTTCAGCAAAAATCTGACTTTTGGCAATTCACTCAAAAATGGTGCCAGAAGCTTGCAAATGGTCCCCAGAAAGCTTTGGCGATGGAAACAGAAGGCTTTTTATCACAGGACAAGAAATCAGTCCTCAACAACTTAACCGGCAGAAAATATTTTTTTGAAAAAATCCCTAAGCCCCGGGGTCACAATTTCAGCAAAAATCTCACTTTTGGCAAATCACTCAAAAATGGTGCCAGAAGCTTGCAAATGCTCTCCTGAAAGGTTTGGCAGTCAAAACAGAAGGCTTTTTATCACAGGACAAGAAATCAGCCCTCAACAACTTAAGCGGCAGAAAATATTTTTTTGAAAAAATCCCTAAGCCCCGGGGTCACAATTTCAGCAAAAATCTCACTTTTGGCAAATCACTCAAAAATGGTGCCAGAAGCTTGCAAATGCTCTCCTGAAAGGTTTGGCAGTCGAAACAGAAGGCTTTTTATCACAGGACAAGAAATCAGCCCTCAACAACTTAAGCGGCAGAAAATATTTTTTTGAAAAAATCCCTAAGCCCCGGGGTCACAATTTCAGCAAAAATTTGACTTTTGGCAATTCACTCAAAAATGGTGCCAGAAGCTTGCAAATGCTCTCCTGAAAAGGTTTGGCAGTCAATACAGAAGGCTTTTTATCACAGGAGAAGAAATCAGCCCTCAACAACTTAACCGGCAGAAAATATTTTTTTGAAAAAATCCCTAAGCCCCGGGGTCATACTTTCAGCAAAAATCTGACTTTCGACAAATCACTCAAAAATGGTGCCAGAAGCTTGCAAATGCTCTCCTGAAAGGTTTGGCAGTCGAAAGAGAAGGCTTTTTAGCAGAGGACAAGAAATCAGCCCTCAACAACTTAACCGGCAGAAAATATTTTTTTGAAAAAATCCCTAAGCCCCGGGGTCACAATTTCCGCAAAAATCTGACTTTTGGCAAATCACTCAAAAATGGTGCCAGAAGCTTGCAAATGCTCTCCTGAAAGGTTTGGCAGTCGAAACAGAAGGCTTTTTATCACAGGACAAGAAATCAGCCCTCAACAACTTAAGCGGCAGAAAATATTTTTTTGAAAAAATCCCTAAGCCCCGGGGTCACAATTTCAGCAAAAATTTGACTTTTGGCAATTCACTCAAAAATGGTGCCAGAAGATTGCAAATGCTCTCCTGAAAAGGTTTGGCAGTCAATACAGAAGGCTTTTTATCACAGGAGAAGAAATCAGCCCTCAACAACTTAACCGGCAGAAAATATTTTTTTGAAAAAATCCCTAAGCCCCGGGGTCATACTTTCATCAAAAATCTGACTTTTGGTAATTCACTCAAAAATGGTGCCAGAAGCTTGCAAATGGTCCCCAGAAAGCTTTGGCGATGAAAACAGAAGGCTTTTTATCACAGGACAAGAAATCAGCCCTCAACAACTTAACCGGCAGAAAATATTTTTTTTTAAATATCCCTAAGCCCCGGGGTCACAATTTCAGCAAAAATCTGACTTTTGGCAATTCACTCAAAAATGGTGCCAGAAGCTTGCAAATGGTCCCCAGAAAGCTTTGGCGATGGAAACAGAAGGCTTTTTATCACAGGACAAGAAATCAGCCCTCAACAACTTAACCGGCAGAAAATATTTTTTTGAAAAAATCCCTAAGCCCCGGGGTCACAATTTCAGCAAAAATCTGACTTTTGGCAATTCACTCAAAAATGGTGCCAACCGGTTGCAAATGGTCCCCAGAAAGCTTTGGCGATGGAAACAGAAGGCTTTTTATCTGAGGACAAGAAATCAGCCTTCAACAACTTAACCGGCAGAAAATATTTTTTTGAAAAAATCCCTAAGCCCCGGGGTCACAATTTCAGCAAAAATCTCACTTTTGGCAAATCACTCAAAAATGGTGCCAGAAGCTTGCAAATGCTCTCCTGAAAGGTTTGGCAGTCGAAACAGAAGGCTTTTTATCACAGGACAAGAAACCAGCCCTCAACAACTTAACCGGCAGAAAACATTTTTTTGAAAAAATCCCTAAGCCCCGGGGTCACAATTTCAGCAAAAATCTCACTTTTGGCAAATCACTCAAAAATGGTGCCAGAAGCTTGCAAATGCTCTCCTGAAAGATTTGGCAGTCGAAAGGGAAGGCTTTTTATCACAGGACAAGAAATCAGTCCTCAACAACTTAACCGGCAGAAAACATTTTTTTGAAAAAATCCCTAAGCCCCGGGGTCACAATTTCAGCAAAAATCTCACTTTTGGCAAATCACTCAAAAATGGTGCCAGAAGCTTGCAAGTGCTCTCCTGAAAGGTTTGGCAGTCGAAAGAGAAGGCTTTTTATCACAGGACAAGAAATCAGCCCTCAACAACTTAACCGGCAGAAAATATTTTTTTGAAAAAATCCCTAAGCCCCGGGGTCACAATTTCAGCAAAAATCTCACTTTTGGCAAATCACTCAAAAATGGTGCCAGAAGCTTGCAAATGCTCTCCTGAAAGGTTTGGCAGTCGAAACAGAAGGCTTTTTATCACAGGACAAGAAATCAGCCCTCAACAACTTAAGCGGCAGAAAATATTTTTTTGAAAAAATCCCTAAGCCCCGGGGTCACAATTTCAGCAAAAATTTGACTTTTGGCAATTCACTCAAAAATGGTGCCAGAAGATTGCAAATGCTCTCCTGAAAAGGTTTGGCAGTCAATACAGAAGGCTTTTTATCACAGGAGAAGAAATCAGCCCTCAACAACTTAACCGGCAGAAAATATTTTTTTGAAAAAATCCCTAAGCCCCGGGGTCATACTTTCATCAAAAATCTGACTTTTGGTAATTCACTCAAAAATGGTGCCAGAAGCTTGCAAATGGTCCCCAGAAAGCTTTGGCGATGAAAACAGAAGGCTTTTTATCACAGGACAAGAAATCAGCCCTCAACAACTTAACCGGCAGAAAATATTTTTTTTTAAATATCCCTAAGCCCCGGGGTCACAATTTCAGCAAAAATCTGACTTTTGGCAATTCACTCAAAAATGGTGCCAGAAGCTTGCAAATGGTCCCCAGAAAGCTTTGGCGATGGAAACAGAAGGCTTTTTATCACAGGACAAGAAATCAGCCCTCAACAACTTAACCGGCAGAAAATATTTTTTTGAAAAAATCCCTAAGCCCCGGGGTCACAATTTCAGCAAAAATCTGACTTTTGGCAATTCACTCAAAAATGGTGCCAACCGGTTGCAAATGGTCCCCAGAAAGCTTTGGCGATGGAAACAGAAGGCTTTTTATCTGAGGACAAGAAATCAGCCTTCAACAACTTAACCGGCAGAAAATATTTTTTTGAAAAAATCCCTAAGCCCCGGGGTCACAATTTCAGCAAAAATCTCACTTTTGGCAAATCACTCAAAAATGGTGCCAGAAGCTTGCAAATGCTCTCCTGAAAGGTTTGGCAGTCGAAACAGAAGGCTTTTTATCACAGGACAAGAAACCAGCCCTCAACAACTTAACCGGCAGAAAACATTTTTTTGAAAAAATCCCTAAGCCCCGGGGTCACAATTTCAGCAAAAATCTCACTTTTGGCAAATCACTCAAAAATGGTGCCAGAAGCTTGCAAATGCTCTCCTGAAAGATTTGGCAGTCGAAAGGGAAGGCTTTTTATCACAGGACAAGAAATCAGTCCTCAACAACTTAACCGGCAGAAAACATTTTTTTGAAAAAATCCCTAAGCCCCGGGGTCACAATTTCAGCAAAAATCTCACTTTTGGCAAATCACTCAAAAATGGTGCCAGAAGCTTGCAAGTGCTCTCCTGAAAGGTTTGGCAGTCGAAACAGAAGGCTTTTTATCACAGGACAAGAAATCAGCCCTCAACAACTTAACCGGCAGAAAATATTTTTTTGAAAAAATCCCTAAGCCCCGGGGTCACAATTTCAGCAAAAATCTCACTTTTGGCAAATCACTCAAAAATTGTGCCAGAAGCTTGCAAATGCTCTCCTGAAAAGGTTTGGCAGTCAATACAGAAGGCTCTTTATCACAGGACAAGAAATCAGCCCTCAACAACTTAACCGGCAGAAAATATTTTTTTGAAAAAATCCCTAAGCCCCGGGGTCACAATTTCAGCAGAAATCTCACTTTTGGCAAATCACTCAAAAATGGTGCCAGAAGCTGGCAAATGCTCTCCTGAAAGGTTTGGAAGTCGAAAGAGAAGGCTTTTTATCACAGGACAAGAAATCAGCCCTCAACAACTTAACCGGCAGAAAATATTTTTTTGAAAAAATCCCTAAGCCCCGGGGTCACAATTTCAGCAAAAATCTGACTTTTGGCAATTCACTCAAAAATGGTGCCAACCGGTTGCAAATGGTCCCCAGAAAGCTTTGGCGATGGAAACAGAAGGCTTTTTATCTGAGGACAAGAAATCAGCCTTCAACAACTTAACGGGCAGAAAATATTTTTTTGAAAAAATCCCTAAGCCCCGGGGTCACAATTTCAGCAAAAATCTGACTTTTGGCAATTCACTCAAAAATGGTGCCAACCGGTTGCAAATGGTCCCCAGAAAGCTTTGGCGATGGAAACAGAAGGCTTTTTATCTGAGGACAAGAAATCAGCCTTCAACAACTTAACCGGCAGAAAATATTTTTTTGAAAAAATCCCTAAGCCCCGGGGTCACAAATTCAGCAAAAATCTCACTTTCGACAAATCACTCAAAAATGGTGCCAGAAGCTTGCAAATGCTCTCCTGAAAGGTTTGGCAGTCGAAACAGAAGGCTTTTTATCACAGGACAAGAAATCAGCCCTCAACTACTTAAGCGGCAGAAAATATTTTTTTGAAAAAATCCCTAAGCCCCGGGGTCACAATTTCAGCAAAAATCTGACTTTTGGCAATTCACTCAAAAATGGTGCCAACCGGTTGCAAATGGTCCCCAGAAAGCTTTGGCGATGGAAACAGAAGGCTTTTTATCTGAGGACAAGAAATCAGCCTTCAACAACTTAACCGGCAGAAAATATTTTTTTGAAAAAATCCCTAAGCCCCGGGGTCACAATTTCAGCAAAAATCTCACTTTTGGCAAATCACTCAAAAATGGTGCCAGAAGCTTGCAAATGCTCTCCTGAAAGGTTTGGCAGTCGAAACAGAAGGCTTTTTATCACAGGACAAGAAACCAGCCCTCAACAACTTAACCGGCAGAAAACATTTTTTTGAAAAAATCCCTAAGCCCCGGGGTCACAATTTCAGCAAAAATCTCACTTTTGGCAAATCAATCAAAAATGGTGCCAGAAGCTTGCAAATGCTCTCCTGAAAGATTTGGCAGTCGAAAGGGAAGGCTTTTTATCACAGGACAAGAAATCAGTCCTCAACAACTTAACCGGCAGAAAACATTTTTTTGAAAAAATCCCTAAGCCCCGGGGTCACAATTTCAGCAAAAATTTGACTTTTGGCAAATCACTCAAAAATGGTGCCAGAAGCTTGCAAGTGCTCTCCTGAAAGGTTTGGCAGTCGAAACAGAAGGCTTTTTATCACAGGACAAGAAATCAGCCCTCAACAACTTAACCGGCAGAAAATATTTTTTTGAAAAAATCCCTAAGCCCCGGGGTCACAATTTCAGCAAAAATCTCACTTTTGGCAAATCACTCAAAAATTGTGCCAGAAGCTTGCAAATGCTCTCCTGAAAAGGTTTGGCAGTCAATACAGAAGGCTTTTTATCACAGGACAAGAAATCAGCCCTCAACAACTTAACCGGCAGAAAATATTTTTTTGAAAAAATCCCTAAGCCCCGGGGTCACAATTTCAGCAAAAATCTCACTTTTGGCAATTCACTCAAAAATGGTGCCAACCGGTTGCAAATGGTCCCCAGAAAGCTTTGGCGATGGAAACAGAAGGCTTTTTATCTGAGGACAAGAAATCAGCCTTCAACAACTTAACCGGCAGAAAATATTTTTTTGAAAAAATCCCTAAGCCCCGGGGTCACAATTTCAGCAAAAATTTGACTTTTGGCAAATCACTCAAAAATAGTGCCAGAAGCTTGCAAGTGCTCTCCTGAAAGGTTTGGCAGTCGAAACAGAAGGCTTTTTATCACAGGACAAGAAATCAGCCCTCAACAACTTAACCGGCAGAAAATATTTTTTTGAAAAAATCCCTAAGCCCCGGGGTCACAATTTCAGCAAAAATCTCACTTTTGGCAAATCACTCAAAAATTGTGCCAGAAGCTTGCAAATGCTCTCCTGAAAAGGTTTGGCAGTCAATACAGAAGGCTTTTTATCACAGGACAAGAAATCAGCCCTCAACAACTTAACCGGCAGAAAATATTTTTTTGAAAAAATCCCTAAGCCCCGGGGTCACAATTTCAGCAAAAATCTCACTTTTGGCAAATCACTCAAAAATGGTGCCAGAAGCTGGCAAATGCTCTCCTGAAAGGTTTGGCAGTCGAAACTGAAGGCTTTTTATCACAGGACAAGAAATCAGCCCTCAACAACTTAACCGGCAGAAAATATTTTTTTGAAAAAATCCCTAAGCCCCGGGGTCACAATTTCAGCAAAAATCTCACTTTTGGCAATTCACTCAAAAATGGTGCCAACCGGTTGCAAATGGTCCCCAGAAAGCTTTGGCGATGGAAACAGAAGGCTTTTTATCTGAGGACAAGAAATCAGCCTTCAACAACTTAACCGGCAGAAAATATTTTTTTGAAAAAATCCCTAAGCCCCGGGGTCATACTTTCAGCAAAAATCTGACTTTTGGCAATTCACTCAAAAATGGTGCCAGAAGCTTGCAAATGGTCCCCAGAAAGCTTTGGCGATGGAAACAGAAGGCTTTTTATCACAGGACAAGAAATCAGCCCTCAACAACTTAACCGGCAGAAAATATTTTTTTGAAAAAATCCCTAAGCCCCGGGGTCACAATTTCAGCAAAAATTTGACTTTTGGCAAATCACTCAAAAATGGTGCCAGAAGCTTGCAAGTGCTCTCCTGAAAGGTTTGGCAGTCGAAACAGAAGGCTTTTTATCACAGGACAAGAAATCAGCCCTCAACAACTTAACCGGCAGAAAATATTTTTTTGAAAAAATCCCTAAGCGGTCACAATTTCAGCAAAAATCTCACTTTTGGCAATTCACTCAAAAATGGTGCCAACCGGTTGCAAATGGTCCCCAGAAAGCTTTGGCGATGGAAACAGAAGGCTTTTTATCTGAGGACAAGAAATCAGCCTTCAACAACTTAACCGGCAGAAAATATTTTTTTGAAAAAATCCCTAAGCCCCGGGGTCACAATTTCAGCAAAAATTTGACTTTTGGCAAATCACTCAAAAATGGTGCCAGAAGCTTGCAAGTGCTCTCCTGAAAGGTTTGGCAGTCGAAACAGAAGGCTTTTTATCACAGGACAAGAAATCAGCCCTCAACAACTTAACCGGCAGAAAATATTTTTTTGAAAAAATCCCTAAGCCCCGGGGTCACAATTTCAGCAAAAATCTCACTTTTGGCAAATCACTCAAAAATTGTGCCAGAAGCTTGCAAATGCTCTCCTGAAAAGGTTTGGCAGTCAATACAGAAGGCTTTTTATCACAGGACAAGAAATCAGCCCTCAACAACTTAACCGGCAGAAAATATTTTTTTGAAAAAATCCCTAAGCCCCGGGGTCACAATTTCAGCAAAAATCTCACTTTTGGCAATTCACTCAAAAATGGTGCCAACCGGTTGCAAATGGTCCCCAGAAAGCTTTGGCGATGGAAACAGAAGGCTTTTTATCTGAGGACAAGAAATCAGCCTTCAACAACTTAACCGGCAGAAAATATTTTTTTGAAAAAATCCCTAAGCCCCGGGGTCACAATTTCAGCAAAAATTTGACTTTTGGCAAATCACTCAAAAATAGTGCCAGAAGCTTGCAAGTGCTCTCCTGAAAGGTTTGGCAGTCGAAACAGAAGGCTTTTTATCACAGGACAAGAAATCAGCCCTCAACAACTTAACCGGCAGAAAATATTTTTTTGAAAAAATCCCTAAGCCCCGGGGTCACAATTTCAGCAAAAATCTCACTTTTGGCAAATCACTCAAAAATTGTGCCAGAAGCTTGCAAATGCTCTCCTGAAAAGGTTTGGCAGTCAATACAGAAGGCTTTTTATCACAGGACAAGAAATCAGCCCTCAACAACTTAACCGGCAGAAAATATTTTTTTGAAAAAATCCCTAAGCCCCGGGGTCACAATTTCAGCAAAAATCTCACTTTTGGCAAATCACTCAAAAATGGTGCCAGAAGCTGGCAAATGCTCTCCTGAAAGGTTTGGAAGTCGAAAGAGAAGGCTTTTTATCACAGGACAAGAAATCAGCCCTCAACAACTTAACCGGCAGAAAATATTTTTTTGAAAAAATCCCTAAGCTGTCACAATTTCAGCAAAAATCTCACTTTTGGCAATTCACTCAAAAATGGTGCCAGAAGCGTGCAAATGGTCTCCTGAAAGGTTTGGCAGTCGAAACTGAAGGCTTTTTATCACAGGACAAGAAATCAGCCCTCAACAACTTAACCGGCAGAAAATATTTTTTTGAAAAAATCCCTAAGCCCCGGGGTCACAATTTCAGCAAAAATCTCACTTTTGGCAATTCACTCAAAAATGGTGCCAACCGGTTGCAAATGGTCCCCAGAAAGCTTTGGCGATGGAAACAGAAGGCTTTTTATCTGAGGACAAGAAATCAGCCTTCAACAACTTAACCGGCAGAAAATATTTTTTTGAAAAAATCCCTAAGCCCCGGGGTCATACTTTCAGCAAAAATCTGACTTTTGGCAATTCACTCAAAAATGGTGCCAGAAGCTTGCAAATGGTCCCCAGAAAGCTTTGGCGATGGAAACAGAAGGCTTTTTATCACAGGACAAGAAATCAGCCCTCAACAACTTAACCGGCAGAAAATATTTTTTTGAAAAAATCCCTAAGCCCCGGGGTCACAATTTCAGCAAAAATCTCACTTTTGGCAAATCACTCAAAAATTGTGCGAGAAGCTTGCAAATGCTCTCCTGAAAAGGTTTGGCAGTCAATACAGAAGGCTTTTTATCACAGGACAAGAAATCAGCCCTCAACAACTTAACCGGCAGAAAATATTTTTTTGAAAAAATCCCTAAGCCCCGGGGTCACAATTTCAGCAAAAATCTCACTTTTGGCAATTCACTCAAAAATGGTGCCAACCGGTTGCAAATGGTCCCCAGAAAGCTTTGGCGATGGAAACAGAAGGCTTTTTATCTGAGGACAAGAAATCAGCCTTCAACAACTTAACCGGCAGAAAATATTTTTTTGAAAAAATCCCTAAGCCCCGGGGTCACAATTTCAGCAAAAATTTGACTTTTGGCAAATCACTCAAAAATAGTGCCAGAAGCTTGCAAGTGCTCTCCTGAAAGGTTTGGCAGTCGAAACAGAAGGCTTTTTATCACAGGACAAGAAATCAGCCCTCAACAACTTAACCGGCAGAAAATATTTTTTTGAAAAAATCCCTAAGCCCCGGGGTCACAATTTCAGCAAAAATCTCACTTTTGGCAAATCACTCAAAAATTGTGCCAGAAGCTTGCAAATGCTCTCCTGAAAAGGTTTGGCAGTCAATACAGAAGGCTTTTTATCACAGGACAAGAAATCAGCCCTCAACAACTTAACCGGCAGAAAATATTTTTTTGAAAAAATCCCTAAGCCCCGGGGTCACAATTTCAGCAAAAATCTCACTTTTGGCAAATCACTCAAAAATGGTGCCAGAAGCTGGCAAATGCTCTCCTGAAAGGTTTGGAAGTCGAAAGAGAAGGCTTTTTATCACAGGACAAGAAATCAGCCCTCAACAACTTAACCGGCAGAAAATATTTTTTTGAAAAAATCCCTAAGCGGTCACAATTTCAGCAAAAATCTCACTTTTGGCAATTCACTCAAAAATGGTGCCAGAAGCGTGCAAATGGTCTCCTGAAAGGTTTGGCAGTCGAAACTGAAGGCTTTTTATCACAGGACAAGAAATCAGCCCTCAACAACTTAACCGGCAGAAAATATTTTTTTGAAAAAATCCCTAAGCCCCGGGGTCACAATTTCAGCAAAAATCTCACTTTTGGCAATTCACTCAAAAATGGTGCCAACCGGTTGCAAATGGTCCCCAGAAAGCTTTGGCGATGGAAACAGAAGGCTTTTTATCTGAGGACAAGAAATCAGCCTTCAACAACTTAACCGGCAGAAAATATTTTTTTGAAAAAATCCCTAAGCCCCGGGGTCATACTTTCAGCAAAAATCTGACTTTTGGCAATTCACTCAAAAATGGTGCCAGAAGCTTGCAAATGGTCCCCAGAAAGCTTTGGCGATGGAAACAGAAGGCTTTTTATCACAGGACAAGAAATCAGCCCTCAACAACTTAACCGGCAGAAAATATTTTTTTGAAAAAATCCCTAAGCCCCGGGGTCACAATTTCAGCAAAAATCTGACTTTTGGCAATTCACTCAAAAATGGTGCCAGAAGCTTGCAAATGGTCCCCAGAAAGCTTTGGCGATGGAAACAGAAGGCTTTTTATCAAAGGACAAGAAATCAGCCCTCAACAACTTAACCGGCAGAAAATATTTTTTTGAAAAAATCCCTAAGCCCCGGGGTCACAATTTCAGCAAAAATCTCACTTTTGGCAAATCACTCAAAAATGGTGCCAGAAGCTTGCAAATGCTCTCCTGAAAGATTTGGCAGTCGAAAGGGAAGGCTTTTTATCACAGGACAAGAAATCAGTCCTCAACAACTTAAGCGGCAGAAAATATTTTTTTGAAAAAATCCCTAAGCCCCGGGGTCACAATTTCAGCAAAAATCTGACTTTTGGCAATTCACTCAAAAATGGTGCCAGAAGCTTGCAAATGGTCCCCAGAAAGCTTTGGCGATGGAAACAGAAGGCTTTTGATCACAGGACAAGAAATCAGTCCTCAACAACTTAACCGGCAGAAAATATTTTTTTGAAAAAATCCCTAAGCCCCGGGGTCACAATTTCAGCAAAAATCTCACTTTTGGCAAATCACTCAAAAATGGTGCCAGAAGCTTGCAAATGCTCTCCTGAAAGGTTTGGCAGTCAAAACAGAAGGCTTTTTATCACAGGACAAGAAATCAGCCCTCAACAACTTAAGCGGCAGAAAATATTTTTTTGAAAAAATCCCTAAGCCCCGGGGTCACAATTTCAGCAAAAATCTCACTTTTGGCAAATCACTCAAAAATGGTGCCAGAAGCTTGCAAATGCTCTCCTGAAAGGTTTGGCAGTCGAAACAGAAGGCTTTTTATCACAGGACAAGAAATCAGCCCTCAACAACTTAAGCGGCAGAAAATATTTTTTTGAAAAAATCCCTAAGCCCCGGGGTCACAATTTCAGCAAAAATTTGACTTTTGGCAATTCACTCAAAAATGGTGCCAGAAGCTTGCAAATGCTCTCCTGAAAAGGTTTGGCAGTCAATACAGAAGGCTTTTTATCACAGGAGAAGAAATCAGCCCTCAACAACTTAACCGGCAGAAAATATTTTTTTGAAAAAATCCCTAAGCCCCGGGGTCATACTTTCAGCAAAAATCTGACTTTTGGCAATTCACTCAAAAATGGTGCCAGAAGCTTGCAAATGGTCCCCAGAAAGCTTTGGTGATGAAAACAGAAGGCTTTTTATCACAGGACAAGAAATCAGCCCTCAACAACTTAACCGGCAGAAAATATTTTTTTGAAAAAATCCCTAAGCCCCGGGGTCACAATTTCAGCAAAAATCTGACTTTTGACAAATCACTCAAAAAAGGTGCCAGAAGCTTGCAAATGCTCTCCTGAAAGGTTTGGCAGTCGAAAGAGAAGGCTTTTTAGCATAGGACAAGAAATCAGCCCTCAACAACTTAACCGGCAGAAAATATTTTTTTGAAAAAATCCCTAAGCCCCGGGGTCACAATTTCAGCAAAAATCTGACTTTTGACAAATCACTCAAAAATGGTGCCAGAAGCTTGCAAATGCTCTCCTGAAAGGTTTGGCAGTCGAAAGAGAAGGCTTTTTAGCATAGGACAAGAAATCAGCCCTCAACAACTTAACCGGCAGAAAATATTTTTTTGAAAAAATCCCTAAGCCCCGGGGTCACAATTTCAGCAAAAATCTCATTTTTGGCAATTCACTCAAAAATGGTGCCAACCGGTTGCAAATGGTCCCCAGAAAGCTTTGGCGATGGAAACAGAAGGCTTTTTAGCAGAGGACAAGAAATCAGCCTTCAATAACTTAACCGGCAGAAAATATTTTTTTGAAAAAATCCCTAAGCCCCGGGGTCATAATTTCAGCAAAAATCTCACTTTTGGCAAATCACTCAAAAATGGTGCCAGAAGATTGCAAAGGCTCTCCTGAAAAGGTTTGGCAGTCAATACAGAAGGCTTTTTATCACAGGAGAAGAAATCAGCCCTCAACAACTTAACCGGCAGAAAATATTTTTTTGAAAAAATCCCTAAGCCCCGGGGTCATACTTTCAGCAAAAATCTGACTTTTGGCAATTCACTCAAAAATGGTGCCAGAAGCTTGCAAATGGTCCCCAGAAAGCTTTGGCGATGGAAACAGAAGGCTTTTTATCACAGGACAAGAAATCAGCCCTCAACAACTTAAGCGGCAGAAAATATTTTTTTGAAAAAATCCCTAAGCCCCGGGGTCACAATTTCAGAAAAATCTGACTTTTGGCAATTCACTCAAAAATGGTGCCAGAAGATTGCAAAGGCTCTCCTGAAAAGGTTTGGCAGTCAATACAGAAGGCTTTTTATCACAGGAGAAGAAATCAGCCCTCAACAACTTAACCGGCAGAAAATATTTTTTTGAAAAAATCCCTAAGCCCCGGGGTCATACTTTCAGCAAAAATCTGACTTTTGGCAATTCACTCAAAAATGGTGCCAGAAGCTTGCAAATGGTCCCCAGAAAGCTTTGGCGATGGAAACAGAAGGCTTTTTATCACAGGACAAGAAATCAGCCCTCAACAACTTAAGCGGCAGAAAATATTTTTTTGAAAAAATCCCTAAGCCCCGGGGTCACAATTTCAGCAAAAATTTGACTTTTGGCAATTCACTCAAAAATGGTGCCAGAAGCTTGCAAATGCTCTCCTGAAAGGTTTGGCAGTCGAAAGAGAAGGCTTTTTAGCATAGGACAAGAAATCAGCCCTCAACAACTTAACCGGCAGAAAATATTTTTTTTAAAATATCCCTAAGCCCCGGGGTCACAATTTCAGAAAAATCTGACTTTTGGCAATTCACTCAAAAATGGTGCCAGAAGATTGCAAAGGCTCTCCTGAAAAGGTTTGGCAGTCAATACAGAAGGCTTTTTATCACAGGAGAAGAAATCAGCCCTCAACAACTTAACCGGCAGAAAATATTTTTTTGAAAAAATCCCTAAGCCCCGGGGTCATACTTTCAGCAAAAATCTGACTTTTGGCAATTCACTCAAAAATGGTGCCAGAAGCTTGCAAATGGTCCCCAGAAAGCTTTGGCGATGGAAACAGAAGGCTTTTTATCACAGGACAAGAAATCAGCCCTCAACAACTTAAGCGGCAGAAAATATTTTTTTGAAAAAATCCCTAAGCCCCGGGGTCACAATTTCAGCAAAAATTTGACTTTTGGCAATTCACTCAAAAATGGTGCCAGAAGCTTGCAAATGCTCTCCTGAAAGGTTTGGCAGTCAATACAGAAGGCTTTTTATCACAGGACAAGAAATCAGCCCTCAACAACTTAACCGGCAGAAAATATTTTTTTTAAAATATCCCTAAGCCCCGGGGTCACAATTTCAGAAAAATCTGACTTTTGGCAATTCACTCAAAAATGGTGCCAGAAGATTGCAAAGGCTCTCCTGAAAAGGTTTGGCAGTCAATACAGAAGGCTTTTTATCACAGGAGAAGAAATCAGCCCTCAACAACTTAACCGGCAGAAAATATTTTTTTGAAAAAATCCCTAAGCCCCGGGGTCATACTTTCAGCAAAAATCTGACTTTTGGCAATTCACTCAAAAATGGTGCCAGAAGCTTGCAAATGGTCCCCAGAAAGCTTTGGCGATGGAAACAGAAGGCTTTTTATCACAGGACAAGAAATCAGCCCTCAACAACTTAACCGGCAGAAAATATTTTTTTGAAAAAATCCCTAAGCCCCGGGGTCACAATTTCAGCAAAAATCTGACTTTTGGCAATTCACTCAAAAATGGTGCCAGAAGATTGCAAATGCTCTCCTGAAAAGGTTTGGCTGTCAATACAGAAGGCTTTTTATCACAGGAGAAGAAATCAGCCCTCAACAACTTAACCGGCAGAAAATATTTTTTTGAAAAAATCCCTAAGCCCCGGGGTCATACTTTCAGCAAAAATCTGACTTTTGGCAATTCACTCAAAAATGGTGCCAGAAGCTTGCAAATGGTCCCCAGAAAGCTTTGGCGATGGAAACAGAAGGCTTTTTATCACAGGACAAGAAATCAGCCCTCAACAACTTAACCGGCAGAAAATATTTTTTTGAAAAAATCCCTAAGCCCCGGGGTCACAATTTTAGCAAAAATCTGACTTTTGACAAATCACTCAAAAAAGGTGCCAGAAGCTTGCAAATGCTCTCCTGAAAGGTTTGGCAGTCGAAAGAGAAGGCTTTTTAGCATAGGACAAGAAATCAGCCCTCAACAACTTAACCGGCAGAAAATATTTTTTTAAAAATATCCCTAAGCCCCGGGGTGACAATTTCAGAAAAATCTGACTTTTGGCAATTCACTCAAAAATGGTGCCAGAAGATTGCAAAGGCTCTCCTGAAAAGGTTTGGCAGTCAATACAGAAGCCTTTTTATCACAGGAGAAGAAATCAGCCCTCAACAACTTAACCGGCAGAAAATATTTTTTTGAAAAAATCCCTAAGCCCCGGGGTCATACTTTCAGCAAAAATCTGACTTTTGGCAATTCACTCAAAAATGGTGCCAGAAGCTTGCAAATGGTCCCCAGAAAGCTTTGGCGATGGAAACAGAAGGCTTTTGATCACAGGACAAGAAATCAGCCCTCAACAACTTAACCGGCAGAAAATATTTTTTTGAAAAAATCCCTAAGCCCCGGGGTCACAATTTCAGCAAAAATCTGACTTTTGGCAATTCACTCAAAAATGGTGCCAGAAGCTTGCAAATGGTCCCCAGAAAGCTTTGGCGATGGAAACAGAAGGCTTTTTATCACAGGACAAGAAATCAGTCCTCAACAACTTAACCGGCAGAAAATATTTTTTTGAAAAAATCCCTAAGCCCCGGGGTCACAATTTCAGCAAAAATCTCACTTTTGGCAAATCACTCAAAAATGGTGCCAGAAGCTTGCAAATGCTCTCCTGAAAGGTTTGGCAGTCAAAACAGAAGGCTTTTTATCACAGGACAAGAAATCAGCCCTCAACAACTTAAGCGGCAGAAAATATTTTTTTGAAAAAATCCCTAAGCCCCGGGGTCACAATTTCAGCAAAAATCTCACTTTTGGCAAATCACTCAAAAATGGTGCCAGAAGCTTGCAAATGCTCTCCTGAAAGGTTTGGCAGTCGAAACAGAAGGCTTTTTATCACAGGACAAGAAATCAGCCCTCAACAACTTAAGCGGCAGAAAATATTTTTTTGAAAAAATCCCTAAGCCCCGGGGTCACAATTTCAGCAAAAATTTGACTTTTGGCAATTCACTCAAAAATGGTGCCAGAAGCTTGCAAATGCTCTCCTGAAAAGGTTTGGCAGTCAATACAGAAGGCTTTTTATCACAGGAGAAGAAATCAGCCCTCAACAACTTAACCGGCAGAAAATATTTTTTTGAAAAAATCCCTAAGCCCCGGGGTCATACTTTCAGCAAAAATCTGACTTTTGGCAATTCACTCAAAAATGGTGCCAGAAGCTTGCAAATGGTCCCCAGAAAGCTTTGGTGATGAAAACAGAAGGCTTTTTATCACAGGACAAGAAATCAGCCCTCAACAACTTAAGCGGCAGAAAATATTTTTTTGAAAAAATCCCTAAGCCCCGGGGTCACAATTTCAGCAAAAATTTGACTTTTGGCAATTCACTCAAAAATGGTGCCAGAAGCTTGCAAATGCTCTCCTGAAAGGTTTGGCAGTCAATACAGAAGGCTTTTTATCACAGGAGAAGAAATCAGCCCTCAACAACTTAACCGGCAGAAAATATTTTTTTGAAAAAATCCCTAAGCCCCGGGGTCATACTTTCAGCAAAAATCTGACTTTTGGCAATTCACTCAAAAATGGTGCCAGAAGCTTGCAAATGGTCCCCAGAAAGCTTTGGCGATGGAAACAGAAGGCTTTTTATCACAGGACAAGAAATCAGCCCTCAACAACTTAACCGGCAGAAAATATTTTTTTGAAAAAATCCCTAAGCCCCGGGGTCACAATTTCAGCAAAAATCTGACTTTTGGCAATTCACTCAAAAATGGTGCCAGAAGATTGCAAATGCTCTCCTGAAAAGGTTTGGCTGTCAATACAGAAGGCTTTTTATCACAGGAGAAGAAATCAGCCCTCAACAACTTAACCGGCAGAAAATATTTTTTTGAAAAAATCCCTAAGCCCCGGGGTCATACTTTCAGCAAAAATCTGACTTTTGGCAATTCACTCAAAAATGGTGCCAGAAGCTTGCAAATGGTCCCCAGAAAGCTTTGGCGATGGAAACAGAAGGCTTTTTATCACAGGACAAGAAATCAGCCCTCAACAACTTAACCGGCAGAAAATATTTTTTTGAAAAAATCCCTAAGCCCCGGGGTCACAATTTTAGCAAAAATCTGACTTTTGACAAATCACTCAAAAAAGGTGCCAGAAGCTTGCAAATGCTCTCCTGAAAGGTTTGGCAGTCGAAAGAGAAGGCTTTTTAGCATAGGACAAGAAATCAGCCCTCAACAACTTAACCGGCAGAAAATATTTTTTTAAAAATATCCCTAAGCCCCGGGGTGACAATTTCAGAAAAATCTGACTTTTGGCAATTCACTCAAAAATGGTGCCAGAAGATTGCAAAGGCTCTCCTGAAAAGGTTTGGCAGTCAATACAGAAGCCTTTTTATCACAGGAGAAGAAATCAGCCCTCAACAACTTAACCGGCAGAAAATATTTTTTTGAAAAAATCCCTAAGCCCCGGGGTCATACTTTCAGCAAAAATCTGACTTTTGGCAATTCACTCAAAAATGGTGCCAGAAGCTTGCAAATGGTCCCCAGAAAGCTTTGGCGATGGAAACAGAAGGCTTTTTATCACAGGACAAGAAATCAGCCCTCAACAACTTAACCGGCAGAAAATATTTTTTTGAAAAAATCCCTAAGCCCCGGGGTCACAATTTCAGCAAAAATCTGACTTTTGGCAATTCACTCAAAAATGGTGCCAGAAGCTTGCAAATGGTCCCCAGAAAGCTTTGGCGATGGAAACAGAAGGCTTTTTATCACAGGACAAGAAATCAGTCCTCAACAACTTAACCGGCAGAAAATATTTTTTTGAAAAAATCCCTAAGCCCCGGGGTCACAATTTCAGCAAAAATCTCACTTTTGGCAAATCACTCAAAAATGGTGCCAGAAGCTTGCAAATGCTCTCCTGAAAGGTTTGGCAGTCAAAACAGAAGGCTTTTTATCACAGGACAAGAAATCAGCCCTCAACAACTTAAGCGGCAGAAAATATTTTTTTGAAAAAATCCCTAAGCCCCGGGGTCACAATTTCAGCAAAAATCTCACTTTTGGCAAATCACTCAAAAATGGTGCCAGAAGCTTGCAAATGCTCTCCTGAAAGGTTTGGCAGTCGAAACAGAAGGCTTTTTATCACAGGACAAGAAATCAGCCCTCAACAACTTAAGCGGCAGAAAATATTTTTTTGAAAAAATCCCTAAGCCCCGGGGTCACAATTTCAGCAAAAATTTGACTTTTGGCAATTCACTCAAAAATGGTGCCAGAAGCTTGCAAATGCTCTCCTGAAAAGGTTTGGCAGTCAATACAGAAGGCTTTTTATCACAGGAGAAGAAATCAGCCCTCAACAACTTAACCGGCAGAAAATATTTTTTTGAAAAAATCCCTAAGCCCCGGGGTCATACTTTCAGCAAAAATCTGACTTTTGGCAATTCACTCAAAAATGGTGCCAGAAGCTTGCAAATGGTCCCCAGAAAGCTTTGGTGATGAAAACAGAAGGCTTTTTATCACAGGACAAGAAATCAGCCCTCAACAACTTAACCGGCAGAAAATATTTTTTTGAAAAAATCCCTAAGCCCCGGGGTCACAATTTCAGCAAAAATCTGACTTTTGACAAATCACTCAAAAAAGGTGCCAGAAGCTTGCAAATGCTCTCCTGAAAGGTTTGGCAGTCGAAAGAGAAGGCTTTTTAGCATAGGACAAGAAATCAGCCCTCAACAACTTAACCGGCAGAAAATATTTTTTTGAAAAAATCCCTAAGCCCCGGGGTCACAATTTCAGCAAAAATCTGACTTTTGACAAATCACTCAAAAATGGTGCCAGAAGCTTGCAAATGCTCTCCTGAAAGGTTTGGCAGTCGAAAGAGAAGGCTTTTTAGCATAGGACAAGAAATCAGCCCTCAACAACTTAACCGGCAGAAAATATTTTTTTGAAAAAATCCCTAAGCCCCGGGGTCACAATTTCAGCAAAAATCTCATTTTTGGCAATTCACTCAAAAATGGTGCCAACCGGTTGCAAATGGTCCCCAGAAAGCTTTGGCGATGGAAACAGAAGGCTTTTTAGCAGAGGACAAGAAATCAGCCTTCAATAACTTAACCGGCAGAAAATATTTTTTTGAAAAAATCCCTAAGCCCCGGGGTCATAATTTCAGCAAAAATCTCACTTTTGGCAAATCACTCAAAAATGGTGCCAGAAGCTTGCAAATGCTCTCCTGAAAGGTTTGGCAGTCGAAACAGAAGGCTTTTTATCACAGGACAAGAAATCAGCCCTCAACAACTTAAGCGGCAGAAAATATTTTTTTGAAAAAATCCCTAAGCCCCGGGGTCACAATTTCAGAAAAATCTGACTTTTGGCAATTCACTCAAAAATGGTGCCAGAAGATTGCAAAGGCTCTCCTGAAAAGGTTTGGCAGTCAATACAGAAGGCTTTTTATCACAGGAGAAGAAATCAGCCCTCAACAACTTAACCGGCAGAAAATATTTTTTTGAAAAAATCCCTAAGCCCCGGGGTCATACTTTCAGCAAAAATCTGACTTTTGGCAATTCACTCAAAAATGGTGCCAGAAGCTTGCAAATGGTCCCCAGAAAGCTTTGGCGATGGAAACAGAAGGCTTTTTATCACAGGACAAGAAATCAGCCCTCAACAACTTAACCGGCAGAAAATATTTTTTTGAAAAAATCCCTAAGCCCCGGGGTCACAATTTCAGCAAAAATCTCATTTTTGGCAATTCACTCAAAAATGGTGCCAACCGGTTGCAAATGGTCCCCAGAAAGCTTTGGCGATGGAAACAGAAGGCTTTTTAGCAGAGGACAAGAAATCAGCCTTCAATAACTTAACCGGCAGAAAATATTTTTTTGAAAAAATCCCTAAGCCCCGGGGTCATAATTTCAGCAAAAATCTCACTTTTGGCAAATCACTCAAAAATGGTGCCAGAAGCTTGCAAATGCTCTCCTGAAAGGTTTGGCAGTCGAAACAGAAGGCTTTTTATCACAGGACAAGAAATCAGCCCTCAACAACTTAAGCGGCAGAAAATATTTTTTTGAAAAAATCCCTAAGCCCCGGGGTCACAATTTCAGAAAAATCTGACTTTTGGCAATTCACTCAAAAATGGTGCCAGAAGATTGCAAAGGCTCTCCTGAAAAGGTTTGGCAGTCAATACAGAAGGCTTTTTATCACAGGAGAAGAAATCAGCCCTCAACAACTTAACCGGCAGAAAATATTTTTTTGAAAAAATCCCTAAGCCCCGGGGTCATACTTTCAGCAAAAATCTGACTTTTGGCAATTCACTCAAAAATGGTGCCAGAAGCTTGCAAATGGTCCCCAGAAAGCTTTGGCGATGGAAACAGAAGGCTTTTTATCACAGGACAAGAAATCAGCCCTCAACAACTTAAGCGGCAGAAAATATTTTTTTGAAAAAATCCCTAAGCCCCGGGGTCACAATTTCAGCAAAAATTTGACTTTTGGCAATTCACTCAAAAATGGTGCCAGAAGCTTGCAAATGCTCTCCTGAAAGGTTTGGCAGTCAATACAGAAGGCTTTTTATCACAGGACAAGAAATCAGCCCTCAACAACTTAACCGGCAGAAAATATTTTTTTTAAAATATCCCTAAGCCCCGGGGTCACAATTTCAGAAAAATCTGACTTTTGGCAATTCACTCAAAAATGGTGCCAGAAGATTGCAAAGGCTCTCCTGAAAAGGTTTGGCAGTCAATACAGAAGGCTTTTTATCACAGGAGAAGAAATCAGCCCTCAACAACTTAACCGGCAGAAAATATTTTTTTGAAAAAATCCCTAAGCCCCGGGGTCATACTTTCAGCAAAAATCTGACTTTTGGCAATTCACTCAAAAATGGTGCCAGAAGCTTGCAAATGGTCCCCAGAAAGCTTTGGCGATGGAAACAGAAGGCTTTTTATCACAGGACAAGAAATCAGCCCTCAACAACTTAACCGGCAGAAAATATTTTTTTGAAAAAATCCCTAAGCCCCGGGGTCACAATTTCAGCAAAAATCTGACTTTTGGCAATTCACTCAAAAATGGTGCCAGAAGATTGCAAATGCTCTCCTGAAAAGGTTTGGCAGTCAATACAGAAGGCTTTTTATCACAGGAGAAGAAATCAGCCCTCAACAACTTAACCGGCAGAAAATATTTTTTTGAAAAAATCCCTAAGCCCCGGGGTCATACTTTCAGCAAAAATCTGACTTTTGGCAAATCACTCAAAAATGGTGCCAGAAGCTTGCAAATGGTCCCCAGAAAGCTTTGGCGATGGAAACAGAAGGCTTTTTATCACAGGACAAGAAATCAGCCCTCAACAACTTAACCGGCAGAAAATATTTTTTTGAAAAAATCCCTAAACCCCGGGGTCACAATTTTAGCAAATATCTGACTTTTGACAAATCACTCAAAAAAGGTGCCAGAAGCTTGCAAATGCTCTCCTGAAAGGTTTGGCAGTCGAAAGAGAAGGCTTTTTAGCATAGGACAAGAAATCAGCCCTCAACAACTTAACCGGCAGAAAATATTTTTTTTAAAATATCCCTAAGCCCCGGGGTCACAATTTCAGAAAAATCTGACTTTTGGCAATTCACTCAAAAATGGTGCCAGAAGATTGCAAAGGCTCTCCTGAAAAGGTTTGGCAGTCAATACAGAAGGCTTTTTATCACAGGAGAAGAAATCAGCCCTCAACAACTTAACCGGCAGAAAATATTTTTTTGAAAAAATCCCTAAGCCCCGGGGTCATACTTTCAGCAAAAATCTGACTTTTGGCAATTCACTCAAAAATGGTGCCAGAAGCTTGCAAATGGTCCCCAGAAAGCTTTGGCGATGGAAACAGAAGGCTTTTTATCACAGGACAAGAAATCAGCCCTCAACAACTTAAGCGGCAGAAAATATTTTTTTGAAAAAATCCCTAAGCCCCGGGGTCACAATTTCAGCAAAAATTTGACTTTTGGCAATTCACTCAAAAATGGTGCCAGAAGCTTGCAAATGCTCTCCTGAAAGGTTTGGCAGTCAATACAGAAGGCTTTTTATCACAGGACAAGAAATCAGCCCTCAACAACTTAACCGGCAGAAAATATTTTTTTTAAAATATCCCTAAGCCCCGGGGTCACAATTTCAGAAAAATCTGACTTTTGGCAATTCACTCAAAAATGGTGCCAGAAGATTGCAAAGGCTCTCCTGAAAAGGTTTGGCAGTCAATACAGAAGGCTTTTTATCACAGGAGAAGAAATCAGCCCTCAACAACTTAACCGGCAGAAAATATTTTTTTGAAAAAATCCCTAAGCCCCGGGGTCACAATTTCAGCAAAAATCTGACTTTTGGCAATTCACTCAAAAATGGTGCCAGAAGCTTGCAAATGGTCCCCAGAAAGCTTTGGCGATGGAAACAGAAGGCTTTTTATCACAGGACAAGAAATCAGCCCTCAACAACTTAACCGGCAGAAAATATTTTTTTGAAAAAATCCCTAAGCCCCGGGGTCACAATTTTAGCAAAAATCTGACTTTTGGCAATTCACTCAAAAATGGTGCCAGAAGATTGCAAATGCTCTCCTGAAAGGTTTGGCAGTCGAAAGAGAAGGCTTTTTAGCATAGGACAAGAAATCAGCCCTCAACAACTTAACCGGCAGAAAATATTTTTTTTAAAATATCCCTAAGCCCCGGGGTCACAATTTCAGAAAAATCTGACTTTTGGCAATTCACTCAAAAATGGTGCCAGAAGATTGCAAAGGCTCTCCTGAAAAGGTTTGGCAGTCAATACAGAAGCCTTTTTATCACAGGAGAAGAAATCAGCCCTCAACAACTTAACCGGCAGAAAATATTTTTTTGAAAAAATCCCTAAGCCCCGGGGTCATACTTTCAGCAAAAATCTGACTTTTGGCAATTCACTCAAAAATGGTGCCAGAAGCTTGCAAATGGTCCCCAGAAAGCTTTGGCGATGGAAACAGAAGGCTTTTTATCACAGGACAAGAAATCAGCCCTCAACAACTTAAGCGGCAGAAAATATTTTTTTTGAAAAAATCCCTAAGCCCCGGGGTCACAATTTCAGCAAAAATTTGACTTTTGGCAATTCACTCAAAAATGGTGCCAGAAGCTTGCAAATGCTCTCCTGAAAGGTTTGGCAGTCAATACAGAAGGCTTTTTATCACAGGACAAGAAATCAGCCCTCAACAACTTAACCGGCAGAAAATATTTTTTTGAAAAAATCCCTAAGCCCCGGGGTCATACTTTCAGCAAAAATCTGACTTTTGGCAATTCACTCAAAAATGGTGCCAGAAGCTTGCAAATGGTCCCCAGAAAGCTTTGGCGATGGAAACAGAAGGCTTTTTATCACAGGACAAGAAATCAGCCCTCAACAACTTAACCGGCAGAAAATATTTTTTTGAAAAAATCCCTAAGCCCCGGGGTCACAATTTCAGCAAAAATCTCATTTTTGGCAATTCACTCAAAAATGGTGCCAACCGGTTGCAAATGGTCCCCAGAAAGCTTTGGCGATGGAAACAGAAGGCTTTTTATCTGAGGACAAGAAATCAGCCTTCAACAACTTAACCGGCAGAAAATATTTTTTTGAAAAAATCCCTAAGCCCCGGGGTCACAATTTCAGCAAAAATCTGACTTTTGGCAATTCACTCAAAAATGGTGCCAGAAGCTTGCAAATGCTCTCCTGAAAGGTTTGGCAGTCGAAACAGAAGGCTTTTTATCACAGGACAAGAAATCAGCCCTCAACAACTTAACCGGCAGAAAATATTTTTTTGAAAAAATCCCTAAGCCCCGGGGTCACAATTTCAGCAAAAATCTGACTTTTGACAAATCACTCAAAAAAGGTGCCAGAAGCTTGCAAATGCTCTCCTGAAAGGTTTGGCAGTCGAAAGAGAAGGCTTTTTAGCATAGGACAAGAAATCAGCCCTCAACAACTTAACCGGCAGAAAATATTTTTTTGAAAAAATCACTAAGCCCCGGGGTCACAATTTCAGCAAAAATCTCACTTTTGACAAATCACTCAAAAATGCTGCCAGAAGCTTGCAAATGCTCTCCTGAAAGGTTTGGCAGTCGAAAGAGAAGGCTTTTTAGCATAGGACAAGAAATCAGCCCTCAACAACTTAACCGGCAGAAAATATTTTTTTGAAAAAATCCCTAAGCCCCGGGGTCACAATTTCAGCAAAAATCTCATTTTTGGCAATTCACTCAAAAATGGTGCCAACCGGTTGCAAATGGTCCCCAGAAAGCTTTGGCGATGGAAACAGAAGGCTTTTCATCTGAGGACAAGAAATTAGCCTTCAACAACTTAACCGGCAGAAAATATTTTTTTGAAAAAATCCCTAAGCCCCGGGGTCACAATTTCAGCAAAAATCTGACTTTTGACAAATCACTCAAAAATGGTGCCAGAAGATTGCAAATGCTCTCCTGAAAGGTTTGGCAGTCGAAAGAGAAGGCTTTTTATCACAGGACAAGAAATCAGCCCTCAACAACTTTACCGGCAGAAAATATTTTTTTGAAAAAATCCCTAAGCCCCGGGGTCACAATTTCAGCAAAAATTTGACTTTTGGCAAATCACTCAAAAATGGTGCCAGAAGATTGCAAATGCTCTCCTGAAAGGTTTGGCAGTCGAAAGAGAAGGCTTTTTATCACAGGACAAGAAATCAGCCCTCAACAACTTAACCGGCAGAAAATATTTTTTTGAAAAAATCCCTAAGCCCCGGGGTCACAATTTCAGCAAAAATCTCACTTTTGGCAAATCACTCAAAAATGGTGCCAGAAGCTGGCAAATGCTCTCCTGAAAGGTTTGGAAGTCGAAAGAGAAGGCTTTTTATCACAGGACAAGAAATCAGCCCTCAACAACTTAACCGGCAGAAAATATTTTTTTGAAAAAATCCCTAAGCGGTCACAATTTCAGCAAAAATCTCACTTTTGGCAATTCACTCAAAAATGGTGCCAACCGGTTGCAAATGGTCCCCAGAAAGCTTTGGCGATGGAAACAGAAGGCTTTTTATCTGAGGACAAGAAATCAGCCTTCAACAACTTAACCGGCAGAAAATATTTTTTTGAAAAAATCCCTAAGCCCCGGGGTCACAATTTCAGCAAAAATTTGACTTTTGGCAAATCACTCAAAAATGGTGCCAGAAGCTTGCAAATGCTCTCCTGAAAGGTTTGGCAGTCGAAACAGAAGGCTTTTTATCACAGGACAAGAAATCAGCCCTCAACAACTTAACCGGCAGAAAATATTTTTTTGAAAAAATCCCTAAGCCCCGGGGTCACAATTTCAGCAAAAATCTCACTTTTGGCAAATCACTCAAAAATGGTGCCAGAAGCTTGCAAATGCTCTCCTTAAAGGTTTGGCAGTCAATACAGAAGGCTTTTTATCACAGGACAAGAAATCAGCCCTCAACAACTTAACCGGCAGAAAATATTTTTTTGAAAAAATCCCTAAGCCCCGGGGTCACAATTTCAGCAAAAATCTCACTTTCGACAAATCACTCAAAAATGGTGCCAGAAGCTGGCAAATGCTCTCCTGAAAGGTTTCGCAGTCGAAACAGAAGGCTTTTTATCACAGGACAAGAAATCAGCCCTCAACAACTTAAGCGGCAGAAAATATTTTTTTGAAAAAATCCCTAAGCCCCGGGGTCACAATTTCAGCAAAAATCTGACTTTTGGCAATTCACTCAAAAATGGTGCCAGAAGATTGCAAAGGCTCTCCTGAAAAGGTTTGGCAGTCGAAAGAGAAGGCTTTTTAGCATAGGACAAGAAATCAGCCCTCAACAACTTAACCGGCAGAAAATATTTTTTTGAAAATATCCCTAAGCCCCGGGGTCACAATTTCAGCAAAAATCTGACTTTTGGCAATTCACTCAAAAATGGTGCCAGAAGATTGCAAAGGCTCTCCTGAAAAGGTTTGGCAGTCAATACAGAAGGCTTTTTATCACAGGAGAAGAAATCAGCCCTCAACAACTTAACCGGCAGAAAATATTTTTTTGAAAAAATCCCTAAGCCCCGGGGTCATACTTTCAGCAAAAATCTGACTTTTGGCAATTCACTCAAAAATGGTGCCAGAAGCTTGCAAATGGTCCCCAGAAAGCTTTGGCGATGGAAACAGAAGGCTTTTTATCACAGGACAAGAAATCAGCCCTCAACAACTTAACCGGCAGAAAATATTTTTTTGAAAAAATCCCTAAGCCCCGGGGTCACAATTTCAGCAAAAATCTCATTTTTGGCAATTCACTCAAAAATGGTGCCAACCGGTTGCAAATGGTCCCCAGAAAGCTTTGGCGATGGAAACAGAAGGCTTTTCATCTGAGGACAAGAAATTAGCCTTCAACAACTTAACCGGCAGAAAATATTTTTTTGAAAAAATCCCTAAGCCCCGGGGTCACAATTTCAGCAAAAATCTGACTTTTGACAAATCACTCAAAAATGGTGCCAGCAGATTGCAAATGCTCTCCTGAAAGGTTTGGCAGTCGAAAGAGAAGGCTTTTTATCACAGGACAAGAAATCAGCCCTCAACAACTTAACCGGCAGAAAATATTTTTTTTTAAATATCCCTAAGCCCCGGGGTCACAATTTCAGCAAAAATCTGACTTTTGGCAATTCACTCAAAAATGGTGCCAGAAGATTGCAAATGCTCTCCTGAAAAGGTTTGGCAGTCAATACAGAAGGCTTTTTATCACAGGAGAAGAAATCAGCCCTCAGCAACTTAACCGGCAGAAAATATTTTTTTGAAAAAATCCCTAAGCCCCGGGGTCATACTTTCAGCAAAAATCTGACTTTTGGCAATTCACTCAAAAATGGTGCCAGAAGCTTGCAAATGGTCCCCAGAAAGCTTTGGCGATGGAAACAGAAGGCTTTTTATCACAGGACAAGAAATCAGCCCTCAACAACTTAACCGGCAGAAAATATTTTTTTTAAAAAATCCCTAAGCCCCGGGGTCACAATTTCAGCAAAAATCTGACTTTTGACAAATCACTCAAAAAAGGTGCCAGAAGCTTGAAAATGCTCTCCTGAAAGGTTTGGCAGTCGAAAGAGAAGGCTTTTTAGCATAGGACAAGAAATCAGCCCTCAACAACTTAACCTGCAGAAAACATTTTTTTGAAAAAATCCCTAATCCCCGGGGTCACAATTTCAGCAAAAATCTGACTTTTGACAAATCACTCAAAAATGGTGCCAGAAGCTTGCAAATGCTCTCCTGAAAGGTTTGGCAGTCGAAAGAGAAGGCTTTTTAGCATAGGACAAGAAATCAGCCCTCAACAACTTAACCGGCAGAAAATATTTTTTTGAAAAAATCCCTAAGCCCCGGGGTCATACTTTCAGCAAAAATCTGACTTTTGGCAATTCACTCAAAAATGGTGCCAGAAGCTTGCAAATGGTCCCCAGAAAGCTTTGGCGATGGAAACAGAAGGCTTTTTAGCAGAGGACAAGAAATCAGCCTTCAATAACTTAACCGGCAGAAAATATTTTTTTGAAAAAATCCCTAAGCCCCGGGGTCACAATTTCAGCAAAAATCTCATTTTTGGCAATTCACTCAAAAATGGTGCCAACCGGTTGCAAATGGTCCCCAGAAAGCTTTGGCGATGGAAACAGAAGGCTTTTTAGCAGAGGACAAGAAATCAGCCTTCAACAACTTAACCGGCAGAAAATATTTTTTTGAAAAAATCCCTAAGCCCCGGGGTCACAATTTCAGCAAAAATCTCACTTTTGGCAATTCACTCAAAAATGGTGCCAGAAGCTTGCAAATGGTCCCCAGAAAGCTTTGGCGATGGAAACAGAAGGCTTTTTATCACAGGACAAGAAATCAGCCCTCAACAACTTAACCGGCAGAAAATATTTTTTTGAAAAAATCCCTAAGCCCCGGGGTCACAATTTCAGCAAAAATCTCATTTTTGGCAATTCACTCAAAAATGGTGCCAACTGGTTGCAAATGGTCCCCAGAAAGCTTTGGCGATGGAAACAGAAGGCTTTTTATCTGAGGACAAGAAATCAGCCTTCAACAACTTAACCGGCAGAAAATATTTTTTTGAAAAAATCCCTAAGCCCCGGGGTCACAATTTCAGCAAAAATCTGACTTTTGACAAATCACTCAAAAATGGTGCCAGAAGCTTGCAAATGCTCTCCTGAAAGGTTTGGCAGTCGAAAGAGAAGGCTTTTTAGCATAGGACAAGAAATCAGCCCTCAACAACTTAACCGGCAGAAAATATTTTTTTTAAAAAATCCCTAAGCCCCGGGGTCACAATTTCAGCAAAAATCTGACTTTTGACAAATCACTCAAAAAAGGTGCCAGAAGCTTGCAAATGCTCTCCTGAAAGGTTTGGCAGTCGAAAGAGAAGGCTTTTTAGCATAGGACAAGAAATCAGCCCTCAACAACTTAACCGGCAGAAAATATTTTTTTGAAAAAATCCCTAAGCCCCGGGGTCACAATTTCAGCAAAAATCTGACTTTTGACAAATCACTCAAAAATGGTGCCAGAAGCTTGCAAATGCTCTCCTGAAAGGTTTGGCAGTCGAAAGAGAAGGCTTTTCATCTGAGGACAAGAAATTAGCCTTCAACAACTTAACCGGCAGAAAACATTTTTTTGAAAAAATCCCTAAGCCCCGGGGTCACAATTTCAGCAAAAATCTCATTTTTGGCAATTCACTCAAAAATGGTGCCAACCGGTTGCAAATGGTCCCCAGAAAGCTTTGGCGATGGAAACAGAAGGCTTTTTAGCAGAGGACAAGAAATCAGCCTTCAACAACTTAACCGGCAGAAAATATTTTTTTGAAAAAATCCCTAAGCCCCGGGGTCACAATTTCAGCAAAAATCTCACTTTTGGCAATTCACTCAAAAATGGTGCCAGAAGCTTGCAAATGGTCCCCAGAAAGCTTTGGCGATGGAAACAGAAGGCTTTTTATCACAGGACAAGAAATCAGCCCTCAACAACTTAACCGGCAGAAAATATTTTTTTGAAAAAATCCCTAAGCCCCGGGGTCACAATTTCAGCAAAAATCTCATTTTTGGCAATTCACTCAAAAATGGTGCCAACCGGTTGCAAATGGTCCCCAGAAAGCTTTGGCGATGGAAACAGAAGGCTTTTTATCTGAGGACAAGAAATCAGCCTTCAACAACTTAACCGGCAGAAAATATTTTTTTGAAAAAATCCCTAAGCCCCGGGGTCACAATTTCAGCAAAAATCTGACTTTTGACAAATCACTCAAAAATGGTGCCAGAAGCTTGCAAATGCTCTCCTGAAAGGTTTGGCAGTCGAAAGAGAAGGCTTTTTAGCATAGGACAAGAAATCAGCCCTCAACAACTTAACCGGCAGAAAATATTTTTTTGAAAAAATCCCTAAGCCCCGGGGTCACAATTTCAGCAAAAATCTCATTTTTGGCAATTCACTCAAAAATGGTGCCAACCGGTTGCAAATGGTCCCCAGAAAGCTTTGGCGATGGAAACAGAAGGCTTTTTAGCAGAGGACAAGAAATCAACCTTCAATAACTTAACCGGCAGAAAATATTTTTTTGAAAAAATCCCTAAGCTCCGGGGTCACAATTTCAGCAAAAATCTCACTTTTGGCAAATCACTCAAAAATGGTGCCAGAAGCTTGCAAATGGTCCCCAGAAAGCTTTGGCGATGGAAACAGAAGGCTTTTTATCACAGGACAAGAAATCAGCCCTCAACAACTTAACCGGCAGAAAATATTTTTTTGAAAAAATCCCTAAGCCCCGGGGTCACAATTTCAGCAAAAATCTCATTTTTGGCAATTCACTCAAAAATGGTGCCAACCGGTTGCAAATGGTCCCCAGAAAGCTTTGGCGATGGAAACAGAAGGCTTTTTATCTGAGGACAAGAAATCAGCCTTCAACAACTTAACCGGCAGAAAATATTTTTTTGAAAAAATCCCTAAGCCCCGGGGTCACAATTTCAGCAAAAATCTGACTTTTGACAAATCACTCAAAAATGGTGCCAGAAGCTTGCAAATGCTCTCCTGAAAGGTTTGGCAGTCGAAAGAGAAGGCTTTTTACAATAGGACAAGAAATCAGCCCTCAACAACTTAACCGGCAGAAAATATTTTTTTGAAAAAATCCCTAAGCCCCGGGGTCACAATTTCAGCAAAAATCTCATTTTTGGCAATTCACTCAAAAATGGTGCCAACCGGTTGCAAATGGTCCCCAGAAAGCTTTGGCGATGGAAACAGAAGGCTTTTTAGCAGAGGACAAGAAATCAGCCTTCAATAACTTAACCGGCAGAAAATATTTTTTTGAAAAAATCCCTAAGCTCCGGGGTCACAATTTCAGCAAAAATCTCACTTTTGGCAAATCACTCAAAAATGGTGCCAGAAGCTTGCAAATGCTCTCCTGAAAGGTTTGGCAGTCAAAACAGAAGGCTTTTTATCACAGGACAAGAAATCAGCCCTCAACAACTTAACCGGCAGAAAATATTTTTTTGAAAAAATCCCTAAGCCCCGGGGTCATACTTTCAGCAAAAATCTGACTTTTGGCAATTCACTCAAAAATGGTGCCAGAAGCTTGCAAATGGTCCCCAGAAAGCTTTGGCGATGGAAACAGAAGGCTTTTTATCACAGGACAAGAAATCAGCCCTCAACAACTTAACCGGCAGAAAATATTTTTTTGAAAAAATCCCTAAGCCCCGGGGTCACAATTTTAGCAAAAATCTGACTTTTGACAAATCACTCAAAAAAGGTGCCAGAAGCTTGCAAATGCTCTCCTGAAAGGTTTGGCAGTCGAAAGAGAAGGCTTTTTAGCATAGGACAAGAAATCAGCCCTCAACAACTTAACCGGCAGAAAATATTTTTTTGAAAAAATCCCTAAGCCCCGGGGTCACAATTTCAGCAAAAATCTCATTTTTGGCAATTCACTCAAAAACGGTGCCAACCGGTTGCAAATGGTCCCCAGAAAGCTTTGGCGATGGAAACAGAAGGCTTTTCATCTGAGGACAAGAAATCAGCCCTCAACAACTTAAGCGGCAGAAAATATTTTTTTGAAAAAATCCCTAAGCCCCGGGGTCACAATTTCAGCAAAAATCTGACTTTTGACAAATCACTCAAAAAAGGTGCCAGAAGCTTGCAAATGCTCTCCTGAAAGGTTTGGCAGTCGAAAGAGAAGGCTTTTTATCACAGGACAAGAAATCAGCCCTCAACAACTTTACCGGCAGAAAATATTTTTTTGAAAAAATCCCTAAGCCCCGGGGTCACAATTTCAGCAAAAATTTGACTTTTGGCAAATCACTCAAAAATGGTGCCAGAAGCTTGCAAATGCTCTTCTGAAAGGTTTGGCAGTCAATACAGAAGGCTTTTTATCACAGGACAAGAAATCAGCCCTCAACAACTTAACCGGCAGAAAATATTTTTTTCAAAAAATCCCTAAGCCCCGGGGTCACAATTTCAGCAAAAATCTCACTTTTGGCAAATCACTCAAAAATGGTGCCAGAAGCTTGCAAATGCTCTCCTGAAAGATTTGGCAGTCGAAAGGGAAGGCTTTTTATCACAGGACAAGAAATCAGTCCTCAACAACTTAACCGGCAGAAAACATTTTTTTGAAAAAATCCCTAAGCCCCGGGGTCACAATTTCAGCAAAAATCTGACTTTTGACAAATCACTCAAAAAAGGTGCCAGAAGCTTGCAAATGCTCTCCTGAAAGGTTTGGCAGTCGAAAGAGAAGGCTTTTTATCACAGGACAAGAAATCAGCCCTCAACAACTTTACCGGCAGAAAATATTTTTTTGAAAAAATCCCTAAGCCCCGGGGTCACAATTTCAGCAAAAATTTGACTTTTGGCAAATCACTCAAAAATGGTGCCAGAAGCTTGCAAATGCTCTTCTGAAAGGTTTGGCAGTCAATACAGAAGGCTTTTTATCACAGGACAAGAAATCAGCCCTCAACAACTTAACCGGCAGAAAATATTTTTTTCAAAAAATCCCTAAGCCCCGGGGTCACAATTTCAGCAAAAATCTCACTTTTGGCAAATCACTCAAAAATGGTGCCAGAAGCTTGCAAATGCTCTCCTGAAAGATTTGGCAGTCGAAAGGGAAGGCTTTTTATCACAGGACAAGAAATCAGTCCTCAACAACTTAACCGGCAGAAAACATTTTTTTGAAAAAATCCCTAAGCCCCGGGGTCACAATTTCAGCAAAAATTTGACTTTTGGCAAATCACTCAAAAATGGTGCCAGAAGCTTGCAAGTGCTCTCCTGAAAGGTTTGGCAGTCGAAACAGAAGGCTTTTTATCACAGGACAAGAAATCAGCCCTCAACAACTTAACCGGCAGAAAATATTTTTTTGAAAAAATCCCTAAGCCCCGGGGTCACAATTTCAGCAAAAATCTCACTTTTGGCAAATCACTCAAAAATGGTGCCAGAAGCTTGCAAATGCTCTCCTGAAAAGGTTTGGCAGTCAATACATGTCAGGGGTTCAGGAGCAGAGACGCAGAGAAGGGAGGAGACAGAGAGCGAGGGGGAGGAATACGAAGGAAGGATGAGTGGGGATGACGACCCGAGATCACCGAGCCTGTCTAGCGAGTCCGAGGATTCCCAGAAGGGAGCGCCAGCAGCCAGAGCAAGGGGGGAGAGCAGGGGGACACCCCAGGAAGAAGGGTCCAGAGAGGGATCAGAAAGCAGCAGTTGGAGATCGGGACCCACGTTCCCAGCCGGGAGCAGCGGGGAGAAAGGGGACCAGATATCGGGCTCCGGAGACTTTCAGAAGGAGGGAGGGCATGAGTCAGGAGTAGTCACGCCCACCTCGGGGAGCGAGGAAACGATCAAGAGGAAAGTGGAGAGTTGGGCGCGCGCGCCAAGTTCAAATGTAACGGAAGCTGGCGCAGCCAGCAGCCCAGAGAGTGAACCGAGTCCCAAAGCCCGCCGCAAGGAGGCGGAAGGGTCAGGGGGGTCCGCGTCAGAAGAGAGTAGGAAAGGAGAGACCCAGGGGGGCAGGAGGACCCAGAGACGGAAGGAAAGGCGCAGGAGGTGGAGCAAGGCTAGGGTATTAAGCTGGTGCGCTAGAGGCGGAGACTCAGACGGGTCTTCGTCGTTCTGACCTAGAAGAAGTAGGGCTGCACGTTGCAGTTTGGAAATGGAACCTGTAATCCAATAAAGACTCTTTGAAACTGAACGCTGGCTGACTTGGTCCTATGTGAGCTGGGACTGGGCGGCAGCCCTGACAGTAAGACCCGTCTCTCAAGCTTCTGACACCTGATACCTCGCAGCGGAGACAGAAGCAGCTGGAGGAGGGGATCGGTGTGTGGGAGCAAGCTCACGACGGTTGGCAAAGATGACGGAAGCAGAGAAAGTTTCAGCGCTGCAACAGGCAGTTACCCAATTGAATGCGGAGGTACTGGCATCCAAGAAAAGGGAGGAGGATGTGGCAGCCGCCTACCGAGATCTCCACGCCAGGTTTGAAGCATGGGTTAAGCATGGGCAGCCAGGACCCAGACCGGAGGGGGTTGGGTTGGCACGGAGAGCAGGAGGGCTGGTGGCTCACTTCGATGGGAATTTACAACAGTACCCCAACTTTCGAGCAGATGTGATGTGCGCACTGCAACTGCTGGCAAAAGACTTTAGAGATGAGCAAGAGAAAGTGGGGTTTATACTGTCCCATTTGCATGGGGATGCGAAGGCGTGGCTGCGCAATTTGTGGAGGGATAAAGATCCGGCGCTTCAGAGTGCAGATGCCTTTATCAAAGCGATGGATGCATGTTTTTTGTCTACCATTGATGTGGATCTTGCCCGACGGGAGATTCATGGACTGAAACAAGGGAGGGCGAGCGTCCGACAGTACCACGCCCGCTTTTTTGCGCTGGTCAGTGCATTGGAATGGGACCGGGACTCGCCCCCAGTCAGGGACCTGTTCTGGGAGGGTCTCAGCTCTGCTGTGAAGGATGAAATTGCGAGGGGGGAGAGGCCCCGAAGCACGCAGGAGGTGGTCCAAAGGGCGCTGACTGTGGGGGTGAGGCTGGAAGAACGTCCATGGTGCAGAGATGAAGGACGTGGAGGGCGCGAAGCAGCGAGAAGTTTCTCTTTCGTTCCAAGGGAAGCAGCGCGTGCGCAATCCACACCTCCGCCAGGAGGGGGAGTGGAACCTATGGAAGTGGGAGGCGCCAGGGCTCAGTCAGCTAGCAGAGCCTCTGCACCGACAGCAGTCAAGACTAAACCTCCTAGAGGGACCAGGAAGTGTTACATATGCGAGAGCCCTCAACACTTGGCGAAAGAGTGTCCCCAGAGGAGCTCCAAGCACACTGCAGCCTCCGCAACGGTGAAAGTGGCCACACAATGCAGCGAAGCCCAGCAGGGAAACGACGATGTCTGGCTGGAGACAGAGGCACTGGGGCCCAGCCAGACGCATCAGTGAAGCAGTCCCCAGCGATATTGCAACCCACGGACCCCCTCCCACCCAAACCAGTAGTGCAACTCACAGCGTCTCTCCAGCTACCCAATGGAGTCACCATCGAAGTGCCGCTTTCTGTGGATTCTGGAAGCAACGCAGACTTTATAGCACAGGATTTTGTGGAGCAGCACGCTATAAAGCTGCTGCCTGCCACTCTGCCCCTGCAAGTCGTCACAGTGGATGGCAGAGAGTTGCTAGGGGGGCAGGTGGTGAAGCAGACGCCACCAATGGTGATGCAACTTGGTAACCACAGGGAAGTCATCAGTTTTAATGTCACCCGACTGTCGGACACGCCCATTGTGTTGGGCATGAGTTGGCTGGACAGGCACAGTCCAACGCTGGCTTGGTACCAGAGACAGCTGATCTTCGGCTCCTCTTACTGCGCAGAACACTGCATCCTGCCCAGGCAGGAGGGGGAGGAGGAGGACTCACAACTGCAGTTGGGAACGTTGCAAGCAGTTCCCCACAAATACGCGGACTTTCTGGAGGTCTTCTGCGAGAAAGAGGCAGACAAGCTACCACCGCACAGGCAATATGACTGCAAGATTGACCTCCTGCCAGGGGCGACGCTGCCGAAGGGGAAGCTATATTCCATGTCTGAGGACGAACTACAGGAACTCAAACAGTTCATCGATCACAATTTGCAGCGCGGTTTCATCCGGGAGTCCAGCGCAGTAGGGGGCAGTCCTGTTTTCTTCGTGAAGAAAAAGGACACGCCCCAAAAAAGATTGGTCGTGGATTACCGCCTCTTAAACAGAATGACCAAGCCCTCCGATTTCCCTATGCCCAGGATTGACGACCTGCTGGCGACGGTGCGCAAGGGACGCGTGTTCACCAAGTTGGACCTGCGAGGAGCGTACAATCTCATCCGTATGAGGGAGGGCGATGAGTGGAAGACAGCCATGTTCACGCCTCTGGGCACCTACGAATATAGAGTTATGCCTTTTGGATTGCAAAATGGCTCCCACGTTTTTCAAGCTTTTATGCATCACGTGTTGGCGGGACTCCTCTACAAGAAGTGCGTCTGCTTTCTGGATGACATCCTGATATTCTCTGACTCGCAGCAAGCACACGACCAGGACGTTCGGGAGGTGCTGAAGAGGCTGCAGCAGCATAGACTGTACGCCAAACTGGAGAAGTGCCAGTTCGACACGACGGAGGTGGATTTCTTGGGTTACAAGCTGTCGGACAAGGGGCTAGCCATGGACAGCGCCAAGGTTCGTGCGGTGTTGGATTGGAAGAGCCCGCGCAACCGGAAAGAGGTCCAGAGGTTTGTCGGATTCGCCAATTTCTATCGCAAGTTCATCAAGGGGTTCGCGATGCAGACGGCAGCTATTACGGACACGCTAAGCTCCAAGAAAAAGAAATTCATCTGGACGGAGCAGGCGGAGCGGTCCTTTCAGACACTCAAGCGTCTCTTCGCGTCGGAAGAGCAACTGCTGCATATCGACCCCAGCAGACCGCTGAGGGTGGAGACAGACGCGTCCGATAGAGCAGTGGGAGCGGTACTGCTGCAGAAGGACCTGCAGGGGGTCTGGAGGCCGGGGGCGTTCTACTCCAGAAAGCTCAGCAAGTCGGAGCAGAACTACACCATCTGGGATAGGGAGCTGCTTGCCATTCATGCAGCTTTCAAGGCGTGGAGGCACTTCCTGATCGGCGCCAAGCACACGGTGCAGGTCTGCACGGACCACAAGAATCTGGAGCACTGGCGCACGGCTCGGTTCCTGAACCAGAGGCAGATCCGTTGGGCGGAGTTCTTTGCTGACTTCAATTTCCGAATTGAGTACGTCCCGGGCGACACCAACATCATGGCGGATGCCCTGTCCCGAAAACCGCAGTACCTCGAAGAGGCGACGCCAGCGGCGGCCATGCACATCTTCGCGCCAACAGCGTGGGCGTGCGCTTCAGCCACAGTAGACCTGGATGCGGTGCGAAGGGCGTTGACGGACGACTCATTCGCGCAGGCGAAGATGGCAGAGGTGCACAAGGGCACGGCGAAGGGCGACGAGTTCCAGATACGAGACGGCTTGCTCTTACGTAAAGGGGCCGTCTACGTGCCGGGAGACGAACTTCGCGCCCGGGTACTGCAGCAGCTGCACGACGCACCCACGGCCGGGCACTTTGGCACAGAAAAAACGGTGGAATTGGTCGCAAGAGACTTTTGGTGGCCCAGACTGAGGGGGGAAGTCGCGGACTACGTCGCGAGGTGTGACACCTGCCAGAGGGCCAAGCCGGTGCACAAACCACCGGCGGGACTGCTGGAACCGCTGCAAACGCCGTTTGAACCATGGGAGAGGGTGGCCCTGGACTTTGTCACGGATCTACCCAGCTCGAGAGGCAAGACAGCTGTACTAGTGGTGGTGGACTTGTTCACCAAGATGGCACATTTCATACCGTGTGCGAAGGTGGCCACGGCAGAACAAACAGCCAAATTGTTCATAGATCACGTGTTCAAAGTGCACGGGCTGCCACGGTCTATACTGTCCGACCGCGGACGCCAGTTCATCTCGAATTTCTGGCAAAAGCTGATGGGCTTCCTGAACGTCAAGATCAACCTGACATCGGCAAGGCACCCGCAGACCAACGGGCAAGCGGAGAGGGTCAATGCCATCATGCAGCAGTACCTGAGATGCTATGCCAATCAACAGCCGGCGACGTGGGTGGATTACCTGCCGCTCGCCGAATTCGCCTACAACAACACGAAACACGTATCCACAGGGGTGACGCCGTTCTTCGCCAACAATGGGAGGAATCCCAGAACCTTCCCGGGACTGGACAGAGTGGGGGAAGGGGAACCACAGACGGCGGACGCTTTCGCATCTGAGTTGCAAGAGGTTCACGATCAACTCAGACGGCAGCTGGAGCTGGCGAAGCACGCATACAAGGTCCAAGCTGACAAGCACAGGCGAGTTGGCGAGGAGATCCGAGTGGGAGACTGGGTCTGGTTGGCAGCCCACGCGGTGCCGACCCGATCGTTAGCCAAGAGGAAGCTAGGGCACAAGCAACTCGGTCCATACCGAGTCGAAGCGCAGATCAACCCGGTGGCTTTCCGGCTGGTGCTACCAGAGGGTTCCAGGATGCATCCGGTGTTCCACAGGTCGGTGCTCACTCCCTACAGGGCACCGCACAGGTTCCAGGAACCAGGAACGGCACCGAGTCAGTCTCCGGAGCGGACGGAGGTGGGAAGATTGCCACAGCAGGACCCCATCAACGAAGTCACGGAGATTTTGGACTCCAGATGGGGGGAAGACGGAGTAGAATATCTACTAGCAAGGGAGGGCACCCGGGCCAGTACTAATAGCTGGGTGCCGGACTACGCCTTGGAGGAAGCCCTGCTCAAGGATGAGTTTCATGCCCTTTTCCCACACAGACCTATGCCAGCGGGCTTCTTCGACGACTGGTTGTTCACGCCCACGCTTTCCTCCAGCACGTTCCATGGCTTCGACTCGGAAGGGGAACCCGCACCGCGCACACGTTCCCCAGAGGGGTCACCGGAGGGTTCGGCGTCCGACAACTCGTATTGGTGGGACGATCGGCCAGAGGAGCAGTGGCGCCGGAAGTGGCAGGAGACACCAGGTCCAGCGACAGACGCAGAGACGGACATGGACGTTTGCGGGGAGGACCTTGGTTTCGAGCACGGCGGCACCGAGATGGAGGCGGAGGAGACCACCGTTGACGAACGCGGGGAGGAAGACTCGGAGGTCTTCAGTTGGCGGCCAGCAACGGGGAGCGAACTGTATCCGACATTCACTCCCGTGATGACGGAGCACCCACCAACCACCCTTGAAAGCGGGGAGGGGGGAAGGGGGGGCTTCGAGGGGGGGATGGATGTCAGGGGTTCAGGAGCAGAGACGCAGAGAAGGGAGGAGACAGAGAGCGAGGGGGAGGAATACGAAGGAAGGATGAGTGGGGATGACGACCCGAGATCACCGAGCCTGTCTAGCGAGTCCGAGGATTCCCAGAAGGGAGCGCCAGCAGCCAGAGCAAGGGGGGAGAGCAGGGGGACACCCCAGGAAGAAGGGTCCAGAGAGGGATCAGAAAGCAGCAGTTGGAGATCGGGACCCACGTTCCCAGCCGGGAGCAGCGGGGAGAAAGGGGACCAGATATCGGGCTCCGGAGACTTTCAGAAGGAGGGAGGGCATGAGTCAGGAGTAGTCACGCCCACCTCGGGGAGCGAGGAAACGATCAAGAGGAAAGTGGAGAGTTGGGCGCGCGCGCCAAGTTCAAATGTAACGGAAGCTGGCGCAGCCAGCAGCCCAGAGAGTGAACCGAGTCCCAAAGCCCGCCGCAAGGAGGCGGAAGGGTCAGGGGGGTCCGCGTCAGAAGAGAGTAGGAAAGGAGAGACCCAGGGGGGCAGGAGGACCCAGAGACGGAAGGAAAGGCGCAGGAGGTGGAGCAAGGCTAGGGTATTAAGCTGGTGCGCTAGAGGCGGAGACTCAGACGGGTCTTCGTCGTTCTGACCTAGAAGAAGTAGGGCTGCACGTTGCAGTTTGGAAATGGAACCTGTAATCCAATAAAGACTCTTTGAAACTGAACGCTGGCTGACTTGGTCCTATGTGAGCTGGGACTGGGCGGCAGCCCTGACAATACAGAAGGCTTTTTATCACAGGACAAGAAATCAGCCCTCAACAACTTAACCGGCAGAAAATATTTTTTTGAAAAAATCCCTAAGCCCCGGGGTCACAATTTCAGCAAAAATCTCACTTTTGGCAAATCACTCAAAAATGGTGCCAGAAGCTGGCAAATGCTCTCCTGAAAGGTTTGGAAGTCGAAAGAGAAGGCTTTTTATCACAGGACAAGAAATCAGCCCTCAACAACTTAACCGGCAGAAAATATTTTTTTGAAAAAATCCCTAAGCGGTCACAATTTCAGCAAAAATCTCACTTTTGGCAATTCACTCAAAAATGGTGCCAACCGGTTGCAAATGGTCCCCAGAAAGCTTTGGCGATGGAAACAGAAGGCTTTTTATCTGAGGACAAGAAATCAGCCTTCAACAACTTAACCGGCAGAAAATATTTTTTTGAAAAAATCCCTAAGCCCCGGGGTCACAATTTCAGCAAAAATTTGACTTTTGGCAAATCACTCAAAAATGGTGCCAGAAGCTTGCAAATGCTCTCCTGAAAGGTTTGGCAGTCGAAACAGAAGGCTTTTTATCACAGGACAAGAAATCAGCCCTCAACAACTTAACCGGCAGAAAATATTTTTTTGAAAAAATCCCTAAGCCCCGGGGTCACAATTTCAGCAAAAATTTGACTTTTGGCAATTCACTCAAAAATGGTGCCAGAAGCTTGCAAATGCTCTCCTGAAAGGTTTGGCAGTCAATACAGAAGGCTTTTTATCACAGGACAAGAAATCAGCCCTCAACAACTTAACCGGCAGAAAATATTTTTTTGAAAATATCCCTAAGCCCCGGGGTCACAATTTCAGAAAAATCTGACTTTTGGCAATTCACTCAAAAATGGTGCCAGAAGATTGCAAAGGCTCTCCTGAAAAGGTTTGGCAGTCAATACAGAAGGCTTTTTATCACAGGAGAAGAAATCAGCCCTCAACAACTTAACCGGCAGAAAATATTTTTTTGAAAAAATCCCTAAGCCCCGGGGTCATACTTTCAGCAAAAATCTGACTTTTGGCAATTCACTCAAAAATGGTGCCAGAAGCTTGCAAATGGTCCCCAGAAAGCTTTGGGGATGGAAACAGAAGGCTTTTTATCACAGGACAAGAAATCAGCCCTCAACAACTTAAGCGGCAGAAAATATTTTTTTGAAAAAATCCCTAAGCCCCGGGGTCACAATTTCAGCAAAAATCTCATTTTTGGCAATTCACTCAAAAATGGTGCCAACCGGTTGCAAATGGTCCCCAGAAAGCTTTGGCGATGGAAACAGAAGGCTTTTTATCTGAGGACAAGAAATCAGCCCTCAACAACTTAACCGGCAGAAAATATTTTTTTGAAAAAATCCCTAAGCCCCGGGGTCATACTTTCAGCAAAAATCTGACTTTTGGCAATTCAATCAAAAATGGTGCCAGAAGCTTGCAAATGGTCCCCAGAAAGCTTTGGCGATGGAAACAGAAGGCTTTTTATCACAGGACAAGAAATCAGCCCTCAACAACTTAACCGGCAGAAAATATTTTTTTGAAAAAATCCCTAAGCCCCGGGGTCACAATTTCAGCAAAAATCTGACTTTTGGCAATTCACTCAAAAATGGTGCCAGAAGATTGCAAATGCTCTCCTGAAAAGGTTTGGCTGTCAATACAGAAGGCTTTTTATCACAGGAGAAGAAATCAGCCCTCAACAACTTAACCGGCAGAAAATATTTTTTTGAAAAAATCCCTAAGCCCCGGGGTCATACTTTCAGCAAAAATCTGACTTTTGGCAATTCACTCAAAAATGGTGCCAGAAGCTTGCAAATGGTCCCCAGAAAGCTTTGGCGATGGAAACAGAAGGCTTTTTATCACAGGACAAGAAATCAGCCCTCAACAACTTAACCGGCAGAAAATGTTTTTTTGAAAAAATCCCTAAGCGGTCACAATTTCAGCAAAAATCTCACTTTTGGCAATTCACTCAAAAATGGTGCCAACCGGTTGCAAATGGTCCCCAGAAAGCTTTGGCGATGGAAACAGAAGGCTTTTTATCTGAGGACAAGAAATCAGCCTTCAACAACTTAACCGGCAGAAAATATTTTTTTGAAAAAATCCCTAAGCCCCGGGGTCACAATTTCAGCAAAAATTTGACTTTTGGCAAATCACTCAAAAATGGTGCCAGAAGCTTGCAAATGCTCTCCTGAAAGGTTTGGCAGTCGAAACAGAAGGCTTTTTATCACAGGACAAGAAATCAGCCCTCAACAACTTAACCGGCAGAAAATATTTTTTTGAAAAAATCCCTAAGCCCCGGGGTCACAATTTCAGCAAAAATTTGACTTTTGGCAATTCACTCAAAAATGGTGCCAGAAGCTTGCAAATGCTCTCCTGAAAGGTTTGGCAGTCAATACAGAAGGCTTTTTATCACAGGACAAGAAATCAGCCCTCAACAACTTAACCGGCAGAAAATATTTTTTTGAAAATATCCCTAAGCCCCGGGGTCACAATTTCAGAAAAATCTGACTTTTGGCAATTCACTCAAAAATGGTGCCAGAAGATTGCAAAGGCTCTCCTGAAAAGGTTTGGCAGTCAATACAGAAGGCTTTTTATCACAGGAGAAGAAATCAGCCCTCAACAACTTAACCGGCAGAAAATATTTTTTTGAAAAAATCCCTAAGCCCCGGGGTCATACTTTCAGCAAAAATCTGACTTTTGGCAATTCACTCAAAAATGGTGCCAGAAGCTTGCAAATGGTCCCCAGAAAGCTTTGGTGATGAAAACAGAAGGCTTTTTATCACAGGACAAGAAATCAGCCCTCAACAACTTAAGCGGCAGAAAATATTTTTTTGAAAAAATCCCTAAGCCCCGGGGTCACAATTTCAGCAAAAATTTGACTTTTGGCAATTCACTCAAAAATGGTGCCAGAAGCTTGCAAATGCTCTCCTGAAAGGTTTGGCAGTCAATACAGAAGGCTTTTTATCACAGGAGAAGAAATCAGCCCTCAACAACTTAACCGGCAGAAAATATTTTTTTGAAAAAATCCCTAAGCCCCGGGGTCATACTTTCAGCAAAAATCTGACTTTTGGCAATTCACTCAAAAATGGTGCCAGAAGCTTGCAAATGGTCCCCAGAAAGCTTTGGCGATGGAAACAGAAGGCTTTTTATCACAGGACAAGAAATCAGCCCTCAACAACTTAACCGGCAGAAAATATTTTTTTGAAAAAATCCCTAAGCCCCGGGGTCACAATTTCAGCAAAAATCTGACTTTTGGCAATTCACTCAAAAATGGTGCCAGAAGATTGCAAATGCTCTCCTGAAAAGGTTTGGCTGTCAATACAGAAGGCTTTTTATCACAGGAGAAGAAATCAGCCCTCAACAACTTAACCGGCAGAAAATATTTTTTTGAAAAAATCCCTAAGCCCCGGGGTCATACTTTCAGCAAAAATCTGACTTTTGGCAATTCACTCAAAAATGGTGCCAGAAGCTTGCAAATGGTCCCCAGAAAGCTTTGGCGATGGAAACAGAAGGCTTTTTATCACAGGACAAGAAATCAGCCCTCAACAACTTAACCGGCAGAAAATATTTTTTTGAAAAAATCCCTAAGCCCCGGGGTCACAATTTTAGCAAAAATCTGACTTTTGGCAATTCACTCAAAAATGGTGCCAGAAGCTTGCAAATGCTCTCCTGAAAGGTTTGGCAGTCGAAAGAGAAGGCTTTTTAGCATAGGACAAGAAATCAGCCCTCAACAACTTAACCGGCAGAAAATATTTTTTTAAAAATATCCCTAAGCCCCGGGGTGACAATTTCAGAAAAATCTGACTTTTGGCAATTCACTCAAAAATGGTGCCAGAAGATTGCAAAGGCTCTCCTGAAAAGGTTTGGCAGTCAATACAGAAGCCTTTTTATCACAGGAGAAGAAATCAGCCCTCAACAACTTAACCGGCAGAAAATATTTTTTTGAAAAAATCCCTAAGCCCCGGGGTCATACTTTCAGCAAAAATCTGACTTTTGGCAATTCACTCAAAAATGGTGCCAGAAGCTTGCAAATGGTCCCCAGAAAGCTTTGGCGATGGAAACAGAAGGCTTTTTATCACAGGACAAGAAATCAGCCCTCAACAACTTAACCGGCAGAAAATATTTTTTTGAAAAAATCCCTAAGCCCCGGGGTCACAATTTCAGCAAAAATCTGACTTTTGGCAATTCACTCAAAAATGGTGCCAGAAGCTTGCAAATGGTCCCCAGAAAGCTTTGGCGATGGAAACAGAAGGCTTTTTATCACAGGACAAGAAATCAGTCCTCAACAACTTAACCGGCAGAAAATATTTTTTTGAAAAAATCCCTAAGCCCCGGGGTCACAATTTCAGCAAAAATCTCACTTTTGGCAAATCACTCAAAAATGGTGCCAGAAGCTTGCAAATGCTCTCCTGAAAGGTTTGGCAGTCAAAACAGAAGGCTTTTTATCACAGGACAAGAAATCAGCCCTCAACAACTTAAGCGGCAGAAAATATTTTTTTGAAAAAATCCCTAAGCCCCGGGGTCACAATTTCAGCAAAAATCTCACTTTTGGCAAATCACTCAAAAATGGTGCCAGAAGCTTGCAAATGCTCTCCTGAAAGGTTTGGCAGTCGAAACAGAAGGCTTTTTATCACAGGACAAGAAATCAGCCCTCAACAACTTAAGCGGCAGAAAATATTTTTTTGAAAAAATCCCTAAGCCCCGGGGTCACAATTTCAGCAAAAATTTGACTTTTGGCAATTCACTCAAAAATGGTGCCAGAAGCTTGCAAATGCTCTCCTGAAAAGGTTTGGCAGTCAATACAGAAGGCTTTTTATCACAGGAGAAGAAATCAGCCCTCAACAACTTAACCGGCAGAAAATATTTTTTTGAAAAAATCCCTAAGCCCCGGGGTCATACTTTCAGCAAAAATCTGACTTTTGGCAATTCACTCAAAAATGGTGCCAGAAGCTTGCAAATGGTCCCCAGAAAGCTTTGGTGATGAAAACAGAAGGCTTTTTATCACAGGACAAGAAATCAGCCCTCAACAACTTAACCGGCAGAAAATATTTTTTTGAAAAAATCCCTAAGCCCCGGGGTCACAATTTCAGCAAAAATCTGACTTTTGACAAATCACTCAAAAAAGGTGCCAGAAGCTTGCAAATGCTCTCCTGAAAGGTTTGGCAGTCGAAAGAGAAGGCTTTTTAGCATAGGACAAGAAATCAGCCCTCAACAACTTAACCGGCAGAAAATATTTTTTTGAAAAAATCCCTAAGCCCCGGGGTCACAATTTCAGCAAAAATCTGACTTTTGACAAATCACTCAAAAATGGTGCCAGAAGCTTGCAAATGCTCTCCTGAAAGGTTTGGCAGTCGAAAGAGAAGGCTTTTTAGCATAGGACAAGAAATCAGCCCTCAACAACTTAACCGGCAGAAAATATTTTTTTGAAAAAATCCCTAAGCCCCGGGGTCACAATTTCAGCAAAAATCTCATTTTTGGCAATTCACTCAAAAATGGTGCCAACCGGTTGCAAATGGTCCCCAGAAAGCTTTGGCGATGGAAACAGAAGGCTTTTTAGCAGAGGACAAGAAATCAGCCTTCAATAACTTAACCGGCAGAAAATATTTTTTTGAAAAAATCCCTAAGCCCCGGGGTCACAATTTCAGAAAAATCTGACTTTTGGCAATTCACTCAAAAATGGTGCCAGAAGATTGCAAAGGCTCTCCTGAAAAGGTTTGGCAGTCAATACAGAAGGCTTTTTATCACAGGAGAAGAAATCAGCCCTCAACAACTTAACCGGCAGAAAATATTTTTTTGAAAAAATCCCTAAGCCCCGGGGTCATACTTTCAGCAAAAATCTGACTTTTGGCAATTCACTCAAAAATGGTGCCAGAAGCTTGCAAATGGTCCCCAGAAAGCTTTGGCGATGGAAACAGAAGGCTTTTTATCACAGGACAAGAAATCAGCCCTCAACAACTTAACCGGCAGAAAATATTTTTTTGAAAAAATCCCTAAGCCCCGGGGTCACAATTTCAGCAAAAATCTGACTTTTGGCAATTCACTCAAAAATGGTGCCAGAAGCTTGCAAATGGTCCCCAGAAAGCTTTGGCGATGGAAACAGAAGGCTTTTTATCACAGGACAAGAAATCAGTCCTCAACAACTTAACCGGCAGAAAATATTTTTTTGAAAAAATCCCTAAGCCCCGGGGTCACAATTTCAGCAAAAATCTCACTTTTGGCAAATCACTCAAAAATGGTGCCAGAAGCTTGCAAATGCTCTCCTGAAAGGTTTGGCAGTCAAAACAGAAGGCTTTTTATCACAGGACAAGAAATCAGCCCTCAACAACTTAAGCGGCAGAAAATATTTTTTTGAAAAAATCCCTAAGCCCCGGGGTCACAATTTCAGCAAAAATCTCACTTTTGGCAAATCACTCAAAAATGGTGCCAGAAGCTTGCAAATGCTCTCCTGAAAGGTTTGGCAGTCGAAACAGAAGGCTTTTTATCACAGGACAAGAAATCAGCCCTCAACAACTTAAGCGGCAGAAAATATTTTTTTGAAAAAATCCCTAAGCCCCGGGGTCACAATTTCAGCAAAAATTTGACTTTTGGCAATTCACTCAAAAATGGTGCCAGAAGCTTGCAAATGCTCTCCTGAAAAGGTTTGGCAGTCAATACAGAAGGCTTTTTATCACAGGAGAAGAAATCAGCCCTCAACAACTTAACCGGCAGAAAATATTTTTTTGAAAAAATCCCTAAGCCCCGGGGTCATACTTTCAGCAAAAATCTGACTTTTGGCAATTCACTCAAAAATGGTGCCAGAAGCTTGCAAATGGTCCCCAGAAAGCTTTGGTGATGAAAACAGAAGGCTTTTTATCACAGGACAAGAAATCAGCCCTCAACAACTTAACCGGCAGAAAATATTTTTTTGAAAAAATCCCTAAGCCCCGGGGTCACAATTTCAGCAAAAATCTGACTTTTGACAAATCACTCAAAAAAGGTGCCAGAAGCTTGCAAATGCTCTCCTGAAAGGTTTGGCAGTCGAAAGAGAAGGCTTTTTAGCATAGGACAAGAAATCAGCCCTCAACAACTTAACCGGCAGAAAATATTTTTTTGAAAAAATCCCTAAGCCCCGGGGTCACAATTTCAGCAAAAATCTGACTTTTGACAAATCACTCAAAAATGGTGCCAGAAGCTTGCAAATGCTCTCCTGAAAGGTTTGGCAGTCGAAAGAGAAGGCTTTTTAGCATAGGACAAGAAATCAGCCCTCAACAACTTAACCGGCAGAAAATATTTTTTTGAAAAAATCCCTAAGCCCCGGGGTCACAATTTCAGCAAAAATCTCATTTTTGGCAATTCACTCAAAAATGGTGCCAACCGGTTGCAAATGGTCCCCAGAAAGCTTTGGCGATGGAAACAGAAGGCTTTTTAGCAGAGGACAAGAAATCAGCCTTCAATAACTTAACCGGCAGAAAATATTTTTTTGAAAAAATCCCTAAGCCCCGGGGTCATAATTTCAGCAAAAATCTCACTTTTGGCAAATCACTCAAAAATGGTGCCAGAAGCTTGCAAATGCTCTCCTGAAAGGTTTGGCAGTCGAAACAGAAGGCTTTTTATCACAGGACAAGAAATCAGCCCTCAACAACTTAAGCGGCAGAAAATATTTTTTTGAAAAAATCCCTAAGCCCCGGGGTCACAATTTCAGAAAAATCTGACTTTTGGCAATTCACTCAAAAATGGTGCCAGAAGATTGCAAAGGCTCTCCTGAAAAGGTTTGGCAGTCAATACAGAAGGCTTTTTATCACAGGAGAAGAAATCAGCCCTCAACAACTTAACCGGCAGAAAATATTTTTTTGAAAAAATCCCTAAGCCCCGGGGTCATACTTTCAGCAAAAATCTGACTTTTGGCAATTCACTCAAAAATGGTGCCAGAAGCTTGCAAATGGTCCCCAGAAAGCTTTGGCGATGGAAACAGAAGGCTTTTTATCACAGGACAAGAAATCAGCCCTCAACAACTTAAGCGGCAGAAAATATTTTTTTGAAAAAATCCCTAAGCCCCGGGGTCACAATTTCAGCAAAAATTTGACTTTTGGCAATTCACTCAAAAATGGTGCCAGAAGCTTGCAAATGCTCTCCTGAAAGGTTTGGCAGTCAATACAGAAGGCTTTTTATCACAGGACAAGAAATCAGCCCTCAACAACTTAACCGGCAGAAAATATTTTTTTTAAAATATCCCTAAGCCCCGGGGTCACAATTTCAGAAAAATCTGACTTTTGGCAATTCACTCAAAAATGGTGCCAGAAGATTGCAAAGGCTCTCCTGAAAAGGTTTGGCAGTCAATACAGAAGGCTTTTTATCACAGGAGAAGAAATCAGCCCTCAACAACTTAACCGGCAGAAAATATTTTTTTGAAAAAATCCCTAAGCCCCGGGGTCATACTTTCAGCAAAAATCTGACTTTTGGCAATTCACTCAAAAATGGTGCCAGAAGCTTGCAAATGGTCCCCAGAAAGCTTTGGCGATGGAAACAGAAGGCTTTTTATCACAGGACAAGAAATCAGCCCTCAACAACTTAACCGGCAGAAAATATTTTTTTGAAAAAATCCCTAAGCCCCGGGGTCACAATTTCAGCAAAAATCTGACTTTTGGCAATTCACTCAAAAATGGTGCCAGAAGATTGCAAATGCTCTCCTGAAAAGGTTTGGCAGTCAATACAGAAGGCTTTTTATCACAGGAGAAGAAATCAGCCCTCAACAACTTAACCGGCAGAAAATATTTTTTTGAAAAAATCCCTAAGCCCCGGGGTCATACTTTCAGCAAAAATCTGACTTTTGGCAAATCACTCAAAAATGGTGCCAGAAGCTTGCAAATGGTCCCCAGAAAGCTTTGGCGATGGAAACAGAAGGCTTTTTATCACAGGACAAGAAATCAGCCCTCAACAACTTAACCGGCAGAAAATATTTTTTTGAAAAAATCCCTAAGCCCCGGGGTCACAATTTTAGCAAATATCTGACTTTTGACAAATCACTCAAAAAAGGTGCCAGAAGCTTGCAAATGCTCTCCTGAAAGGTTTGGCAGTCGAAAGAGAAGGCTTTTTAGCATAGGACAAGAAATCAGCCCTCAACAACTTAACCGGCAGAAAATATTTTTTTTAAAATATCCCTAAGCCCCGGGGTCACAATTTCAGAAAAATCTGACTTTTGGCAATTCACTCAAAAATGGTGCCAGAAGATTGCAAAGGCTCTCCTGAAAAGGTTTGGCAGTCAATACAGAAGGCTTTTTATCACAGGAGAAGAAATCAGCCCTCAACAACTTAACCGGCAGAAAATATTTTTTTGAAAAAATCCCTAAGCCCCGGGGTCATACTTTCAGCAAAAATCTGACTTTTGGCAATTCACTCAAAAATGGTGCCAGAAGCTTGCAAATGGTCCCCAGAAAGCTTTGGCGATGGAAACAGAAGGCTTTTTATCACAGGACAAGAAATCAGCCCTCAACAACTTAAGCGGCAGAAAATATTTTTTTGAAAAAATCCCTAAGCCCCGGGGTCACAATTTCAGCAAAAATTTGACTTTTGGCAATTCACTCAAAAATGGTGCCAGAAGCTTGCAAATGCTCTCCTGAAAGGTTTGGCAGTCAATACAGAAGGCTTTTTATCACAGGACAAGAAATCAGCCCTCAACAACTTAACCGGCAGAAAATATTTTTTTTAAAATATCCCTAAGCCCCGGGGTCACAATTTCAGAAAAATCTGACTTTTGGCAATTCACTCAAAAATGGTGCCAGAAGATTGCAAAGGCTCTCCTGAAAAGGTTTGGCAGTCAATACAGAAGGCTTTTTATCACAGGAGAAGAAATCAGCCCTCAACAACTTAACCGGCAGAAAATATTTTTTTGAAAAAATCCCTAAGCCCCGGGGTCACAATTTCAGCAAAAATCTGACTTTTGGCAATTCACTCAAAAATGGTGCCAGAAGCTTGCAAATGGTCCCCAGAAAGCTTTGGCGATGGAAACAGAAGGCTTTTTATCACAGGACAAGAAATCAGCCCTCAACAACTTAACCGGCAGAAAATATTTTTTTGAAAAAATCCCTAAGCCCCGGGGTCACAATTTTAGCAAAAATCTGACTTTTGGCAATTCACTCAAAAATGGTGCCAGAAGATTGCAAATGCTCTCCTGAAAGGTTTGGCAGTCGAAAGAGAAGGCTTTTTAGCATAGGACAAGAAATCAGCCCTCAACAACTTAACCGGCAGAAAATATTTTTTTTAAAATATCCCTAAGCCCCGGGGTCACAATTTCAGAAAAATCTGACTTTTGGCAATTCACTCAAAAATGGTGCCAGAAGATTGCAAAGGCTCTCCTGAAAAGGTTTGGCAGTCAATACAGAAGCCTTTTTATCACAGGAGAAGAAATCAGCCCTCAACAACTTAACCGGCAGAAAATATTTTTTTGAAAAAATCCCTAAGCCCCGGGGTCATACTTTCAGCAAAAATCTGACTTTTGGCAATTCACTCAAAAATGGTGCCAGAAGCTTGCAAATGGTCCCCAGAAAGCTTTGGCGATGGAAACAGAAGGCTTTTTATCACAGGACAAGAAATCAGCCCTCAACAACTTAAGCGGCAGAAAATATTTTTTTTGAAAAAATCCCTAAGCCCCGGGGTCACAATTTCAGCAAAAATTTGACTTTTGGCAATTCACTCAAAAATGGTGCCAGAAGCTTGCAAATGCTCTCCTGAAAGGTTTGGCAGTCAATACAGAAGGCTTTTTATCACAGGACAAGAAATCAGCCCTCAACAACTTAACCGGCAGAAAATATTTTTTTGAAAAAATCCCTAAGCCCCGGGGTCATACTTTCAGCAAAAATCTGACTTTTGGCAATTCACTCAAAAATGGTGCCAGAAGCTTGCAAATGGTCCCCAGAAAGCTTTGGCGATGGAAACAGAAGGCTTTTTATCACAGGACAAGAAATCAGCCCTCAACAACTTAACCGGCAGAAAATATTTTTTTGAAAAAATCCCTAAGCCCCGGGGTCACAATTTCAGCAAAAATCTCATTTTTGGCAATTCACTCAAAAATGGTGCCAACCGGTTGCAAATGGTCCCCAGAAAGCTTTGGCGATGGAAACAGAAGGCTTTTTATCTGAGGACAAGAAATCAGCCTTCAACAACTTAACCGGCAGAAAATATTTTTTTGAAAAAATCCCTAAGCCCCGGGGTCACAATTTCAGCAAAAATCTGACTTTTGGCAATTCACTCAAAAATGGTGCCAGAAGCTTGCAAATGCTCTCCTGAAAGGTTTGGCAGTCGAAACAGAAGGCTTTTTATCACAGGACAAGAAATCAGCCCTCAACAACTTAACCGGCAGAAAATATTTTTTTGAAAAAATCCCTAAGCCCCGGGGTCACAATTTCAGCAAAAATCTGACTTTTGACAAATCACTCAAAAAAGGTGCCAGAAGCTTGCAAATGCTCTCCTGAAAGGTTTGGCAGTCGAAAGAGAAGGCTTTTTAGCATAGGACAAGAAATCAGCCCTCAACAACTTAACCGGCAGAAAATATTTTTTTGAAAAAATCACTAAGCCCCGGGGTCACAATTTCAGCAAAAATCTCACTTTTGACAAATCACTCAAAAATGCTGCCAGAAGCTTGCAAATGCTCTCCTGAAAGGTTTGGCAGTCGAAAGAGAAGGCTTTTTAGCATAGGACAAGAAATCAGCCCTCAACAACTTAACCGGCAGAAAATATTTTTTTGAAAAAATCCCTAAGCCCCGGGGTCACAATTTCAGCAAAAATCTCATTTTTGGCAATTCACTCAAAAATGGTGCCAACCGGTTGCAAATGGTCCCCAGAAAGCTTTGGCGATGGAAACAGAAGGCTTTTCATCTGAGGACAAGAAATTAGCCTTCAACAACTTAACCGGCAGAAAATATTTTTTTGAAAAAATCCCTAAGCCCCGGGGTCACAATTTCAGCAAAAATCTGACTTTTGACAAATCACTCAAAAATGGTGCCAGAAGATTGCAAATGCTCTCCTGAAAGGTTTGGCAGTCGAAAGAGAAGGCTTTTTATCACAGGACAAGAAATCAGCCCTCAACAACTTTACCGGCAGAAAATATTTTTTTGAAAAAATCCCTAAGCCCCGGGGTCACAATTTCAGCAAAAATTTGACTTTTGGCAAATCACTCAAAAATGGTGCCAGAAGATTGCAAATGCTCTCCTGAAAGGTTTGGCAGTCGAAAGAGAAGGCTTTTTATCACAGGACAAGAAATCAGCCCTCAACAACTTAACCGGCAGAAAATATTTTTTTGAAAAAATCCCTAAGCCCCGGGGTCACAATTTCAGCAAAAATCTCACTTTTGGCAAATCACTCAAAAATGGTGCCAGAAGCTGGCAAATGCTCTCCTGAAAGGTTTGGAAGTCGAAAGAGAAGGCTTTTTATCACAGGACAAGAAATCAGCCCTCAACAACTTAACCGGCAGAAAATATTTTTTTGAAAAAATCCCTAAGCGGTCACAATTTCAGCAAAAATCTCACTTTTGGCAATTCACTCAAAAATGGTGCCAACCGGTTGCAAATGGTCCCCAGAAAGCTTTGGCGATGGAAACAGAAGGCTTTTTATCTGAGGACAAGAAATCAGCCTTCAACAACTTAACCGGCAGAAAATATTTTTTTGAAAAAATCCCTAAGCCCCGGGGTCACAATTTCAGCAAAAATTTGACTTTTGGCAAATCACTCAAAAATGGTGCCAGAAGCTTGCAAATGCTCTCCTGAAAGGTTTGGCAGTCGAAACAGAAGGCTTTTTATCACAGGACAAGAAATCAGCCCTCAACAACTTAACCGGCAGAAAATATTTTTTTGAAAAAATCCCTAAGCCCCGGGGTCACAATTTCAGCAAAAATCTCACTTTTGGCAAATCACTCAAAAATGGTGCCAGAAGCTTGCAAATGCTCTCCTTAAAGGTTTGGCAGTCAATACAGAAGGCTTTTTATCACAGGACAAGAAATCAGCCCTCAACAACTTAACCGGCAGAAAATATTTTTTTGAAAAAATCCCTAAGCCCCGGGGTCACAATTTCAGCAAAAATCTCACTTTCGACAAATCACTCAAAAATGGTGCCAGAAGCTGGCAAATGCTCTCCTGAAAGGTTTCGCAGTCGAAACAGAAGGCTTTTTATCACAGGACAAGAAATCAGCCCTCAACAACTTAAGCGGCAGAAAATATTTTTTTGAAAAAATCCCTAAGCCCCGGGGTCACAATTTCAGCAAAAATCTGACTTTTGGCAATTCACTCAAAAATGGTGCCAGAAGATTGCAAAGGCTCTCCTGAAAAGGTTTGGCAGTCGAAAGAGAAGGCTTTTTAGCATAGGACAAGAAATCAGCCCTCAACAACTTAACCGGCAGAAAATATTTTTTTGAAAATATCCCTAAGCCCCGGGGTCACAATTTCAGCAAAAATCTGACTTTTGGCAATTCACTCAAAAATGGTGCCAGAAGATTGCAAAGGCTCTCCTGAAAAGGTTTGGCAGTCATTACAGAAGGCTTTTTATCACAGGAGAAGAAATCAGCCCTCAACAACTTAACCGGCAGAAAATATTTTTTTGAAAAAATCCCTAAGCCCCGGGGTCATACTTTCAGCAAAAATCTGACTTTTGGCAATTCACTCAAAAATGGTGCCAGAAGCTTGCAAATGGTCCCCAGAAAGCTTTGGCGATGGAAACAGAAGGCTTTTTATCACAGGACAAGAAATCAGCCCTCAACAACTTAACCGGCAGAAAATATTTTTTTGAAAAAATCCCTAAGCCCCGGGGTCACAATTTCAGCAAAAATCTCATTTTTGGCAATTCACTCAAAAATGGTGCCAACCGGTTGCAAATGGTCCCCAGAAAGCTTTGGCGATGGAAACAGAAGGCTTTTCATCTGAGGACAAGAAATTAGCCTTCAACAACTTAACCGGCAGAAAATATTTTTTTGAAAAAATCCCTAAGCCCCGGGGTCACAATTTCAGCAAAAATCTGACTTTTGACAAATCACTCAAAAATGGTGCCAGCAGATTGCAAATGCTCTCCTGAAAGGTTTGGCAGTCGAAAGAGAAGGCTTTTTATCACAGGACAAGAAATCAGCCCTCAACAACTTAACCGGCAGAAAATATTTTTTTTTAAATATCCCTAAGCCCCGGGGTCACAATTTCAGCAAAAATCTGACTTTTGGCAATTCACTCAAAAATGGTGCCAGAAGATTGCAAATGCTCTCCTGAAAAGGTTTGGCAGTCAATACAGAAGGCTTTTTATCACAGGAGAAGAAATCAGCCCTCAGCAACTTAACCGGCAGAAAATATTTTTTTGAAAAAATCCCTAAGCCCCGGGGTCATACTTTCAGCAAAAATCTGACTTTTGGCAATTCACTCAAAAATGGTGCCAGAAGCTTGCAAATGGTCCCCAGAAAGCTTTGGCGATGGAAACAGAAGGCTTTTTATCACAGGACAAGAAATCAGCCCTCAACAACTTAACCGGCAGAAAATATTTTTTTTAAAAAATCCCTAAGCCCCGGGGTCACAATTTCAGCAAAAATCTGACTTTTGACAAATCACTCAAAAAAGGTGCCAGAAGCTTGAAAATGCTCTCCTGAAAGGTTTGGCAGTCGAAAGAGAAGGCTTTTTAGCATAGGACAAGAAATCAGCCCTCAACAACTTAACCTGCAGAAAACATTTTTTTGAAAAAATCCCTAATCCCCGGGGTCACAATTTCAGCAAAAATCTGACTTTTGACAAATCACTCAAAAATGGTGCCAGAAGCTTGCAAATGCTCTCCTGAAAGGTTTGGCAGTCGAAAGAGAAGGCTTTTTAGCATAGGACAAGAAATCAGCCCTCAACAACTTAACCGGCAGAAAATATTTTTTTGAAAAAATCCCTAAGCCCCGGGGTCATACTTTCAGCAAAAATCTGACTTTTGGCAATTCACTCAAAAATGGTGCCAGAAGCTTGCAAATGGTCCCCAGAAAGCTTTGGCGATGGAAACAGAAGGCTTTTTAGCAGAGGACAAGAAATCAGCCTTCAATAACTTAACCGGCAGAAAATATTTTTTTGAAAAAATCCCTAAGCCCCGGGGTCACAATTTCAGCAAAAATCTCATTTTTGGCAATTCACTCAAAAATGGTGCCAACCGGTTGCAAATGGTCCCCAGAAAGCTTTGGCGATGGAAACAGAAGGCTTTTTAGCAGAGGACAAGAAATCAGCCTTCAACAACTTAACCGGCAGAAAATATTTTTTTGAAAAAATCCCTAAGCCCCGGGGTCACAATTTCAGCAAAAATCTCACTTTTGGCAATTCACTCAAAAATGGTGCCAGAAGCTTGCAAATGGTCCCCAGAAAGCTTTGGCGATGGAAACAGAAGGCTTTTTATCACAGGACAAGAAATCAGCCCTCAACAACTTAACCGGCAGAAAATATTTTTTTGAAAAAATCCCTAAGCCCCGGGGTCACAATTTCAGCAAAAATCTCATTTTTGGCAATTCACTCAAAAATGGTGCCAACTGGTTGCAAATGGTCCCCAGAAAGCTTTGGCGATGGAAACAGAAGGCTTTTTATCTGAGGACAAGAAATCAGCCTTCAACAACTTAACCGGCAGAAAATATTTTTTTGAAAAAATCCCTAAGCCCCGGGGTCACAATTTCAGCAAAAATCTGACTTTTGACAAATCACTCAAAAATGGTGCCAGAAGCTTGCAAATGCTCTCCTGAAAGGTTTGGCAGTCGAAAGAGAAGGCTTTTTAGCATAGGACAAGAAATCAGCCCTCAACAACTTAACCGGCAGAAAATATTTTTTTTAAAAAATCCCTAAGCCCCGGGGTCACAATTTCAGCAAAAATCTGACTTTTGACAAATCACTCAAAAAAGGTGCCAGAAGCTTGCAAATGCTCTCCTGAAAGGTTTGGCAGTCGAAAGAGAAGGCTTTTTAGCATAGGACAAGAAATCAGCCCTCAACAACTTAACCGGCAGAAAATATTTTTTTGAAAAAATCCCTAAGCCCCGGGGTCACAATTTCAGCAAAAATCTGACTTTTGACAAATCACTCAAAAATGGTGCCAGAAGCTTGCAAATGCTCTCCTGAAAGGTTTGGCAGTCGAAAGAGAAGGCTTTTCATCTGAGGACAAGAAATTAGCCTTCAACAACTTAACCGGCAGAAAATATTTTTTTGAAAAAATCCCTAAGCCCCGGGGTCACAATTTCAGCAAAAATCTCATTTTTGGCAATTCACTCAAAAATGGTGCCAACCGGTTGCAAATGGTCCCCAGAAAGCTTTGGCGATGGAAACAGAAGGCTTTTTAGCAGAGGACAAGAAATCAGCCTTCAACAACTTAACCGGCAGAAAATATTTTTTTGAAAAAATCCCTAAGCCCCGGGGTCACAATTTCAGCAAAAATCTCACTTTTGGCAATTCACTCAAAAATGGTGCCAGAAGCTTGCAAATGGTCCCCAGAAAGCTTTGGCGATGGAAACAGAAGGCTTTTTATCACAGGACAAGAAATCAGCCCTCAACAACTTAACCGGCAGAAAATATTTTTTTGAAAAAATCCCTAAGCCCCGGGGTCACAATTTCAGCAAAAATCTCATTTTTGGCAATTCACTCAAAAATGGTGCCAACCGGTTGCAAATGGTCCCCAGAAAGCTTTGGCGATGGAAACAGAAGGCTTTTTATCTGAGGACAAGAAATCAGCCTTCAACAACTTAACCGGCAGAAAATATTTTTTTGAAAAAATCCCTAAGCCCCGGGGTCACAATTTCAGCAAAAATCTGACTTTTGACAAATCACTCAAAAATGGTGCCAGAAGCTTGCAAATGCTCTCCTGAAAGGTTTGGCAGTCGAAAGAGAAGGCTTTTTAGCATAGGACAAGAAATCAGCCCTCAACAACTTAACCGGCAGAAAATATTTTTTTGAAAAAATCCCTAAGCCCCGGGGTCACAATTTCAGCAAAAATCTCATTTTTGGCAATTCACTCAAAAATGGTGCCAACCGGTTGCAAATGGTCCCCAGAAAGCTTTGGCGATGGAAACAGAAGGCTTTTTAGCAGAGGACAAGAAATCAACCTTCAATAACTTAACCGGCAGAAAATATTTTTTTGAAAAAATCCCTAAGCTCCGGGGTCACAATTTCAGCAAAAATCTCACTTTTGGCAAATCACTCAAAAATGGTGCCAGAAGCTTGCAAATGGTCCCCAGAAAGCTTTGGCGATGGAAACAGAAGGCTTTTTATCACAGGACAAGAAATCAGCCCTCAACAACTTAACCGGCAGAAAATATTTTTTTGAAAAAATCCCTAAGCCCCGGGGTCACAATTTCAGCAAAAATCTCATTTTTGGCAATTCACTCAAAAATGGTGCCAACCGGTTGCAAATGGTCCCCAGAAAGCTTTGGCGATGGAAACAGAAGGCTTTTTATCTGAGGACAAGAAATCAGCCTTCAACAACTTAACCGGCAGAAAATATTTTTTTGAAAAAATCCCTAAGCCCCGGGGTCACAATTTCAGCAAAAATCTGACTTTTGACAAATCACTCAAAAATGGTGCCAGAAGCTTGCAAATGCTCTCCTGAAAGGTTTGGCAGTCGAAAGAGAAGGCTTTTTACAATAGGACAAGAAATCAGCCCTCAACAACTTAACCGGCAGAAAATATTTTTTTGAAAAAATCCCTAAGCCCCGGGGTCACAATTTCAGCAAAAATCTCATTTTTGGCAATTCACTCAAAAATGGTGCCAACCGGTTGCAAATGGTCCCCAGAAAGCTTTGGCGATGGAAACAGAAGGCTTTTTAGCAGAGGACAAGAAATCAGCCTTCAATAACTTAACCGGCAGAAAATATTTTTTTGAAAAAATCCCTAAGCTCCGGGGTCACAATTTCAGCAAAAATCTCACTTTTGGCAAATCACTCAAAAATGGTGCCAGAAGCTTGCAAATGCTCTCCTGAAAGGTTTGGCAGTCAAAACAGAAGGCTTTTTATCACAGGACAAGAAATCAGCCCTCAACAACTTAACCGGCAGAAAATATTTTTTTGAAAAAATCCCTAAGCCCCGGGGTCATACTTTCAGCAAAAATCTGACTTTTGGCAATTCACTCAAAAATGGTGCCAGAAGCTTGCAAATGGTCCCCAGAAAGCTTTGGCGATGGAAACAGAAGGCTTTTTATCACAGGACAAGAAATCAGCCCTCAACAACTTAACCGGCAGAAAATATTTTTTTGAAAAAATCCCTAAGCCCCGGGGTCACAATTTTAGCAAAAATCTGACTTTTGACAAATCACTCAAAAAAGGTGCCAGAAGCTTGCAAATGCTCTCCTGAAAGGTTTGGCAGTCGAAAGAGAAGGCTTTTTAGCATAGGACAAGAAATCAGCCCTCAACAACTTAACCGGCAGAAAATATTTTTTTGAAAAAATCCCTAAGCCCCGGGGTCACAATTTCAGCAAAAATCTCATTTTTGGCAATTCACTCAAAAACGGTGCCAACCGGTTGCAAATGGTCCCCAGAAAGCTTTGGCGATGGAAACAGAAGGCTTTTCATCTGAGGACAAGAAATCAGCCCTCAACAACTTAAGCGGCAGAAAATATTTTTTTGAAAAAATCCCTAAGCCCCGGGGTCACAATTTCAGCAAAAATCTGACTTTTGACAAATCACTCAAAAAAGGTGCCAGAAGCTTGCAAATGCTCTCCTGAAAGGTTTGGCAGTCGAAAGAGAAGGCTTTTTATCACAGGACAAGAAATCAGCCCTCAACAACTTTACCGGCAGAAAATATTTTTTTGAAAAAATCCCTAAGCCCCGGGGTCACAATTTCAGCAAAAATTTGACTTTTGGCAAATCACTCAAAAATGGTGCCAGAAGCTTGCAAATGCTCTTCTGAAAGGTTTGGCAGTCAATACAGAAGGCTTTTTATCACAGGACAAGAAATCAGCCCTCAACAACTTAACCGGCAGAAAATATTTTTTTCAAAAAATCCCTAAGCCCCGGGGTCACAATTTCAGCAAAAATCTCACTTTTGGCAAATCACTCAAAAATGGTGCCAGAAGCTTGCAAATGCTCTCCTGAAAGATTTGGCAGTCGAAAGGGAAGGCTTTTTATCACAGGACAAGAAATCAGTCCTCAACAACTTAACCGGCAGAAAACATTTTTTTGAAAAAATCCCTAAGCCCCGGGGTCACAATTTCAGCAAAAATCTGACTTTTGACAAATCACTCAAAAAAGGTGCCAGAAGCTTGCAAATGCTCTCCTGAAAGGTTTGGCAGTCGAAAGAGAAGGCTTTTTATCACAGGACAAGAAATCAGCCCTCAACAACTTTACCGGCAGAAAATATTTTTTTGAAAAAATCCCTAAGCCCCGGGGTCACAATTTCAGCAAAAATTTGACTTTTGGCAAATCACTCAAAAATGGTGCCAGAAGCTTGCAAATGCTCTTCTGAAAGGTTTGGCAGTCAATACAGAAGGCTTTTTATCACAGGACAAGAAATCAGCCCTCAACAACTTAACCGGCAGAAAATATTTTTTTCAAAAAATCCCTAAGCCCCGGGGTCACAATTTCAGCAAAAATCTCACTTTTGGCAAATCACTCAAAAATGGTGCCAGAAGCTTGCAAATGCTCTCCTGAAAGATTTGGCAGTCGAAAGGGAAGGCTTTTTATCACAGGACAAGAAATCAGTCCTCAACAACTTAACCGGCAGAAAACATTTTTTTGAAAAAATCCCTAAGCCCCGGGGTCACAATTTCAGCAAAAATTTGACTTTTGGCAAATCACTCAAAAATGGTGCCAGAAGCTTGCAAGTGCTCTCCTGAAAGGTTTGGCAGTCGAAACAGAAGGCTTTTTATCACAGGACAAGAAATCAGCCCTCAACAACTTAACCGGCAGAAAATATTTTTTTGAAAAAATCCCTAAGCCCCGGGGTCACAATTTCAGCAAAAATCTCACTTTTGGCAAATCACTCAAAAATGGTGCCAGAAGCTTGCAAATGCTCTCCTGAAAAGGTTTGGCAGTCAATACATGTCAGGGGTTCAGGAGCAGAGACGCAGAGAAGGGAGGAGACAGAGAGCGAGGGGGAGGAATACGAAGGAAGGATGAGTGGGGATGACGACCCGAGATCACCGAGCCTGTCTAGCGAGTCCGAGGATTCCCAGAAGGGAGCGCCAGCAGCCAGAGCAAGGGGGGAGAGCAGGGGGACACCCCAGGAAGAAGGGTCCAGAGAGGGATCAGAAAGCAGCAGTTGGAGATCGGGACCCACGTTCCCAGCCGGGAGCAGCGGGGAGAAAGGGGACCAGATATCGGGCTCCGGAGACTTTCAGAAGGAGGGAGGGCATGAGTCAGGAGTAGTCACGCCCACCTCGGGGAGCGAGGAAACGATCAAGAGGAAAGTGGAGAGTTGGGCGCGCGCGCCAAGTTCAAATGTAACGGAAGCTGGCGCAGCCAGCAGCCCAGAGAGTGAACCGAGTCCCAAAGCCCGCCGCAAGGAGGCGGAAGGGTCAGGGGGGTCCGCGTCAGAAGAGAGTAGGAAAGGAGAGACCCAGGGGGGCAGGAGGACCCAGAGACGGAAGGAAAGGCGCAGGAGGTGGAGCAAGGCTAGGGTATTAAGCTGGTGCGCTAGAGGCGGAGACTCAGACGGGTCTTCGTCGTTCTGACCTAGAAGAAGTAGGGCTGCACGTTGCAGTTTGGAAATGGAACCTGTAATCCAATAAAGACTCTTTGAAACTGAACGCTGGCTGACTTGGTCCTATGTGAGCTGGGACTGGGCGGCAGCCCTGACAGTAAGACCCGTCTCTCAAGCTTCTGACACCTGATACCTCGCAGCGGAGACAGAAGCAGCTGGAGGAGGGGATCGGTGTGTGGGAGCAAGCTCACGACGGTTGGCAAAGATGACGGAAGCAGAGAAAGTTTCAGCGCTGCAACAGGCAGTTACCCAATTGAATGCGGAGGTACTGGCATCCAAGAAAAGGGAGGAGGATGTGGCAGCCGCCTACCGAGATCTCCACGCCAGGTTTGAAGCATGGGTTAAGCATGGGCAGCCAGGACCCAGACCGGAGGGGGTTGGGTTGGCACGGAGAGCAGGAGGGCTGGTGGCTCACTTCGATGGGAATTTACAACAGTACCCCAACTTTCGAGCAGATGTGATGTGCGCACTGCAACTGCTGGCAAAAGACTTTAGAGATGAGCAAGAGAAAGTGGGGTTTATACTGTCCCATTTGCATGGGGATGCGAAGGCGTGGCTGCGCAATTTGTGGAGGGATAAAGATCCGGCGCTTCAGAGTGCAGATGCCTTTATCAAAGCGATGGATGCATGTTTTTTGTCTACCATTGATGTGGATCTTGCCCGACGGGAGATTCATGGACTGAAACAAGGGAGGGCGAGCGTCCGACAGTACCACGCCCGCTTTTTTGCGCTGGTCAGTGCATTGGAATGGGACCGGGACTCGCCCCCAGTCAGGGACCTGTTCTGGGAGGGTCTCAGCTCTGCTGTGAAGGATGAAATTGCGAGGGGGGAGAGGCCCCGAAGCACGCAGGAGGTGGTCCAAAGGGCGCTGACTGTGGGGGTGAGGCTGGAAGAACGTCCATGGTGCAGAGATGAAGGACGTGGAGGGCGCGAAGCAGCGAGAAGTTTCTCTTTCGTTCCAAGGGAAGCAGCGCGTGCGCAATCCACACCTCCGCCAGGAGGGGGAGTGGAACCTATGGAAGTGGGAGGCGCCAGGGCTCAGTCAGCTAGCAGAGCCTCTGCACCGACAGCAGTCAAGACTAAACCTCCTAGAGGGACCAGGAAGTGTTACATATGCGAGAGCCCTCAACACTTGGCGAAAGAGTGTCCCCAGAGGAGCTCCAAGCACACTGCAGCCTCCGCAACGGTGAAAGTGGCCACACAATGCAGCGAAGCCCAGCAGGGAAACGACGATGTCTGGCTGGAGACAGAGGCACTGGGGCCCAGCCAGACGCATCAGTGAAGCAGTCCCCAGCGATATTGCAACCCACGGACCCCCTCCCACCCAAACCAGTAGTGCAACTCACAGCGTCTCTCCAGCTACCCAATGGAGTCACCATCGAAGTGCCGCTTTCTGTGGATTCTGGAAGCAACGCAGACTTTATAGCACAGGATTTTGTGGAGCAGCACGCTATAAAGCTGCTGCCTGCCACTCTGCCCCTGCAAGTCGTCACAGTGGATGGCAGAGAGTTGCTAGGGGGGCAGGTGGTGAAGCAGACGCCACCAATGGTGATGCAACTTGGTAACCACAGGGAAGTCATCAGTTTTAATGTCACCCGACTGTCGGACACGCCCATTGTGTTGGGCATGAGTTGGCTGGACAGGCACAGTCCAACGCTGGCTTGGTACCAGAGACAGCTGATCTTCGGCTCCTCTTACTGCGCAGAACACTGCATCCTGCCCAGGCAGGAGGGGGAGGAGGAGGACTCACAACTGCAGTTGGGAACGTTGCAAGCAGTTCCCCACAAATACGCGGACTTTCTGGAGGTCTTCTGCGAGAAAGAGGCAGACAAGCTACCACCGCACAGGCAATATGACTGCAAGATTGACCTCCTGCCAGGGGCGACGCTGCCGAAGGGGAAGCTATATTCCATGTCTGAGGACGAACTACAGGAACTCAAACAGTTCATCGATCACAATTTGCAGCGCGGTTTCATCCGGGAGTCCAGCGCAGTAGGGGGCAGTCCTGTTTTCTTCGTGAAGAAAAAGGACACGCCCCAAAAAAGATTGGTCGTGGATTACCGCCTCTTAAACAGAATGACCAAGCCCTCCGATTTCCCTATGCCCAGGATTGACGACCTGCTGGCGACGGTGCGCAAGGGACGCGTGTTCACCAAGTTGGACCTGCGAGGAGCGTACAATCTCATCCGTATGAGGGAGGGCGATGAGTGGAAGACAGCCATGTTCACGCCTCTGGGCACCTACGAATATAGAGTTATGCCTTTTGGATTGCAAAATGGCTCCCACGTTTTTCAAGCTTTTATGCATCACGTGTTGGCGGGACTCCTCTACAAGAAGTGCGTCTGCTTTCTGGATGACATCCTGATATTCTCTGACTCGCAGCAAGCACACGACCAGGACGTTCGGGAGGTGCTGAAGAGGCTGCAGCAGCATAGACTGTACGCCAAACTGGAGAAGTGCCAGTTCGACACGACGGAGGTGGATTTCTTGGGTTACAAGCTGTCGGACAAGGGGCTAGCCATGGACAGCGCCAAGGTTCGTGCGGTGTTGGATTGGAAGAGCCCGCGCAACCGGAAAGAGGTCCAGAGGTTTGTCGGATTCGCCAATTTCTATCGCAAGTTCATCAAGGGGTTCGCGATGCAGACGGCAGCTATTACGGACACGCTAAGCTCCAAGAAAAAGAAATTCATCTGGACGGAGCAGGCGGAGCGGTCCTTTCAGACACTCAAGCGTCTCTTCGCGTCGGAAGAGCAACTGCTGCATATCGACCCCAGCAGACCGCTGAGGGTGGAGACAGACGCGTCCGATAGAGCAGTGGGAGCGGTACTGCTGCAGAAGGACCCGCAGGGGGTCTGGAGGCCGGGGGCGTTCTACTCCAGAAAGCTCAGCAAGTCGGAGCAGAACTACACCATCTGGGATAGGGAGCTGCTTGCCATTCATGCAGCTTTCAAGGCGTGGAGGCACTTCCTGATCGGCGCCAAGCACACGGTGCAGGTCTGCACGGACCACAAGAATCTGGAGCACTGGCGCACGGCTCGGTTCCTGAACCAGAGGCAGATCCGTTGGGCGGAGTTCTTTGCTGACTTCAATTTCCGAATTGAGTACGTCCCGGGCGACACCAACATCATGGCGGATGCCCTGTCCCGAAAACCGCAGTACCTCGAAGAGGCGACGCCAGCGGCGGCCATGCACATCTTCGCGCCAACAGCGTGGGCGTGCGCTTCAGCCACAGTAGACCTGGATGCGGTGCGAAGGGCGTTGACGGACGACTCATTCGCGCAGGCGAAGATGGCAGAGGTGCACAAGGGCACGGCGAAGGGCGACGAGTTCCAGATACGAGACGGCTTGCTCTTACGTAAAGGGGCCGTCTACGTGCCGGGAGACGAACTTCGCGCCCGGGTACTGCAGCAGCTGCACGACGCACCCACGGCCGGGCACTTTGGCACAGAAAAAACGGTGGAATTGGTCGCAAGAGACTTTTGGTGGCCCAGACTGAGGGGGGAAGTCGCGGACTACGTCGCGAGGTGTGACACCTGCCAGAGGGCCAAGCCGGTGCACAAACCACCGGCGGGACTGCTGGAACCGCTGCAAACGCCGTTTGAACCATGGGAGAGGGTGGCCCTGGACTTTGTCACGGATCTACCCAGCTCGAGAGGCAAGACAGCTGTACTAGTGGTGGTGGACTTGTTCACCAAGATGGCACATTTCATACCGTGTGCGAAGGTGGCCACGGCAGAACAAACAGCCAAATTGTTCATAGATCACGTGTTCAAAGTGCACGGGCTGCCACGGTCTATACTGTCCGACCGCGGACGCCAGTTCATCTCGAATTTCTGGCAAAAGCTGATGGGCTTCCTGAACGTCAAGATCAACCTGACATCGGCAAGGCACCCGCAGACCAACGGGCAAGCGGAGAGGGTCAATGCCATCATGCAGCAGTACCTGAGATGCTATGCCAATCAACAGCCGGCGACGTGGGTGGATTACCTGCCGCTCGCCGAATTCGCCTACAACAACACGAAACACGTATCCACAGGGGTGACGCCGTTCTTCGCCAACAATGGGAGGAATCCCAGAACCTTCCCGGGACTGGACAGAGTGGGGGAAGGGGAACCACAGACGGCGGACGCTTTCGCATCTGAGTTGCAAGAGGTTCACGATCAACTCAGACGGCAGCTGGAGCTGGCGAAGCACGCATACAAGGTCCAAGCTGACAAGCACAGGCGAGTTGGCGAGGAGATCCGAGTGGGAGACTGGGTCTGGTTGGCAGCCCACGCGGTGCCGACCCGATCGTTAGCCAAGAGGAAGCTAGGGCACAAGCAACTCGGTCCATACCGAGTCGAAGCGCAGATCAACCCGGTGGCTTTCCGGCTGGTGCTACCAGAGGGTTCCAGGATGCATCCGGTGTTCCACAGGTCGGTGCTCACTCCCTACAGGGCACCGCACAGGTTCCAGGAACCAGGAACGGCACCGAGTCAGTCTCCGGAGCGGACGGAGGTGGGAAGATTGCCACAGCAGGACCCCATCAACGAAGTCACGGAGATTTTGGACTCCAGATGGGGGGAAGACGGAGTAGAATATCTACTAGCAAGGGAGGGCACCCGGGCCAGTACTAATAGCTGGGTGCCGGACTACGCCTTGGAGGAAGCCCTGCTCAAGGATGAGTTTCATGCCCTTTTCCCACACAGACCTATGCCAGCGGGCTTCTTCGACGACTGGTTGTTCACGCCCACGCTTTCCTCCAGCACGTTCCATGGCTTCGACTCGGAAGGGGAACCCGCACCGCGCACACGTTCCCCAGAGGGGTCACCGGAGGGTTCGGCGTCCGACAACTCGTATTGGTGGGACGATCGGCCAGAGGAGCAGTGGCGCCGGAAGTGGCAGGAGACACCAGGTCCAGCGACAGACGCAGAGACGGACATGGACGTTTGCGGGGAGGACCTTGGTTTCGAGCACGGCGGCACCGAGATGGAGGCGGAGGAGACCACCGTTGACGAACGCGGGGAGGAAGACTCGGAGGTCTTCAGTTGGCGGCCAGCAACGGGGAGCGAACTGTATCCGACATTCACTCCCGTGATGACGGAGCACCCACCAACCACCCTTGAAAGCGGGGAGGGGGGAAGGGGGGGCTTCGAGGGGGGGATGGATGTCAGGGGTTCAGGAGCAGAGACGCAGAGAAGGGAGGAGACAGAGAGCGAGGGGGAGGAATACGAAGGAAGGATGAGTGGGGATGACGACCCGAGATCACCGAGCCTGTCTAGCGAGTCCGAGGATTCCCAGAAGGGAGCGCCAGCAGCCAGAGCAAGGGGGGAGAGCAGGGGGACACCCCAGGAAGAAGGGTCCAGAGAGGGATCAGAAAGCAGCAGTTGGAGATCGGGACCCACGTTCCCAGCCGGGAGCAGCGGGGAGAAAGGGGACCAGATATCGGGCTCCGGAGACTTTCAGAAGGAGGGAGGGCATGAGTCAGGAGTAGTCACGCCCACCTCGGGGAGCGAGGAAACGATCAAGAGGAAAGTGGAGAGTTGGGCGCGCGCGCCAAGTTCAAATGTAACGGAAGCTGGCGCAGCCAGCAGCCCAGAGAGTGAACCGAGTCCCAAAGCCCGCCGCAAGGAGGCGGAAGGGTCAGGGGGGTCCGCGTCAGAAGAGAGTAGGAAAGGAGAGACCCAGGGGGGCAGGAGGACCCAGAGACGGAAGGAAAGGCGCAGGAGGTGGAGCAAGGCTAGGGTATTAAGCTGGTGCGCTAGAGGCGGAGACTCAGACGGGTCTTCGTCGTTCTGACCTAGAAGAAGTAGGGCTGCACGTTGCAGTTTGGAAATGGAACCTGTAATCCAATAAAGACTCTTTGAAACTGAACGCTGGCTGACTTGGTCCTATGTGAGCTGGGACTGGGCGGCAGCCCTGACAATACAGAAGGCTTTTTATCACAGGACAAGAAATCAGCCCTCAACAACTTAACCGGCAGAAAATATTTTTTTGAAAAAATCCCTAAGCCCCGGGGTCACAATTTCAGCAAAAATCTCACTTTTGGCAAATCACTCAAAAATGGTGCCAGAAGCTGGCAAATGCTCTCCTGAAAGGTTTGGAAGTCGAAAGAGAAGGCTTTTTATCACAGGACAAGAAATCAGCCCTCAACAACTTAACCGGCAGAAAATATTTTTTTGAAAAAATCCCTAAGCGGTCACAATTTCAGCAAAAATCTCACTTTTGGCAATTCACTCAAAAATGGTGCCAACCGGTTGCAAATGGTCCCCAGAAAGCTTTGGCGATGGAAACAGAAGGCTTTTTATCTGAGGACAAGAAATCAGCCTTCAACAACTTAACCGGCAGAAAATATTTTTTTGAAAAAATCCCTAAGCCCCGGGGTCACAATTTCAGCAAAAATTTGACTTTTGGCAAATCACTCAAAAATGGTGCCAGAAGCTTGCAAATGCTCTCCTGAAAGGTTTGGCAGTCGAAACAGAAGGCTTTTTATCACAGGACAAGAAATCAGCCCTCAACAACTTAACCGGCAGAAAATATTTTTTTGAAAAAATCCCTAAGCCCCGGGGTCACAATTTCAGCAAAAATTTGACTTTTGGCAATTCACTCAAAAATGGTGCCAGAAGCTTGCAAATGCTCTCCTGAAAGGTTTGGCAGTCAATACAGAAGGCTTTTTATCACAGGACAAGAAATCAGCCCTCAACAACTTAACCGGCAGAAAATATTTTTTTGAAAATATCCCTAAGCCCCGGGGTCACAATTTCAGAAAAATCTGACTTTTGGCAATTCACTCAAAAATGGTGCCAGAAGATTGCAAAGGCTCTCCTGAAAAGGTTTGGCAGTCAATACAGAAGGCTTTTTATCACAGGAGAAGAAATCAGCCCTCAACAACTTAACCGGCAGAAAATATTTTTTTGAAAAAATCCCTAAGCCCCGGGGTCATACTTTCAGCAAAAATCTGACTTTTGGCAATTCACTCAAAAATGGTGCCAGAAGCTTGCAAATGGTCCCCAGAAAGCTTTGGGGATGGAAACAGAAGGCTTTTTATCACAGGACAAGAAATCAGCCCTCAACAACTTAACCGGCAGAAAATATTTTTTTGAAAAAATCCCTAAGCCCCGGGGTCACAATTTCAGCAAAAATCTCATTTATGGCAATTCACTCAAAAATGGTGCCAACCGGTTGCAAATGGTCCCCAGAAAGCTTTAGCGATGGAAACAGAAGGCTTTTCATCTGAGGACAAGAAATCAGTCCTCAACAACTTAACCGGCAGAAAACATTTTTTTGAAAAAATCCCTAAGCCCCGGGGTCACAATTTCAGCAAAAATTTGACTTTTGGCAAATCACTCAAAAATGGAGCCAGAAGCTTGCAAGTGCTCTCCTGAAAGGTTTGGCAGTCGAAACAGAAGGCTTTTTATCACAGGACAAGAAATCAGCCCTCAACAACTTAACCGGCAGAAAATATTTTTTTGAAAAAATCCCTAAGCCCCGGGGTCACAATTTCAGCAAAAATCTCATTTTTGGCAATTCACTCAAAAATGGTGCCAACCGGTTGCAAATGGTCCCCAGAAAGCTTTAGCGATGGAAACAGAAGGCTTTTCATCTGAGGACAAGAAATCAGTCCTCAACAACTTAACCGGCAGAAAACATTTTTTTGAAAAAATCCCTAAGCCCCGGGGTCACAATTTCAGCAAAAATTTGACTTTTGGCAAATCACTCAAAAATGGAGCCTGAAGCTTGCAAGTGCCCTCCTGAAAGGTTTGGCAGTCGAAACAGAAGGCTTTTTATCACAGGACAAGAAATCAGCCCTCAACAACTTAACCGGCAGAAAATATTTTTTTGAAAAAATCCCTAAGCCCCGGGGTCACAATTTCAGCAAAAATCTCACTTTTGGCAAATCACTCAAAAATTGTGCCAGAAGCTTGCAAATGCTCTCCTGAAAAGGTTTGGCAGTCAATACAGAAGGCTTTTTATCACAGGACAAGAAATCAGCCCTCAACAACTTAACCGGCAGAAAATATTTTTTTGAAAAAATCCCTAAGCCCCGGGGTCACAATTTCAGCAAAAATCTCACTTTTGGCAAATCACTCAAAAATGGTGCCAGAAGCTGGCAAATGCTCTCCTGAAAGGTTTGGAAGTCGAAAGAGAAGGCTTTTTATCACAGGACAAGTAATCAGCCCTCAACAACTTAACCGGCAGAAAATATTTTTTTGAAAAAATCCCTAAGCGGTCACAATTTCAGCAAAAATCTCACTTTTGGCAATTCACTCAAAAATGGTGCCAACCGGTTGCAAATGGTCCCCAGAAAGCTTTGGCGATGGAAACAGAAGGCTTTTTATCTGAGGACAAGAAATCAGCCTTCAACAACTTAACCGGCAGAAAATATTTTTTTGAAAAAATCCCTAAGCCCCGGGGTCACAATTTCAGCAAAAATCTCACTTTCGACAAATCACTCAAAAATGGTGCCAGAAGCTTGCAAATGCTCTCCTGAAAGGTTTGGCAGTCGAAACAGAAGGCTTTTTATCACAGGACAAGAAATCAGCCCTCAACAACTTAAGCGGCAGAAAATATTTTTTTGAAAAAATCCCTAAGCCCCGGGGTCACAATTTCAGAAAAATCTGACTTTTGGCAATTCACTCAAAAATGGTGCCAGAAGATTGCAAAGGCTCTCCTGAAAAGGTTTGGCAGTCAATACAGAAGGCTTTTTATCACAGGAGAAGAAATCAGCCCTCAACAACTTAACCGGCAGAAAATATTTTTTTGAAAAAATCCCTAAGCCCCGGGGTCACAATTTCAGCAAAAATTTGACTTTTGGCAAATCACTCAAAAATGGTGCCAGAAGCTTGCAAGTGCTCTCCTGAAAGGTTTGGCAGTCGAAACAGAAGGCTTTTTATCACAGGACAAGAAATCAGCCCTCAACAACTTAACCGGCAGAAAATATTTTTTTGAAAAAATCCCTAAACCCCGGGGTCACAATTTCAGCAAAAATCTCATTTTTGGCAATTCACTCAAAAATGGTGCCAACCGGTTGCAAATGGTCCCCAGAAAGCTTTGGCGATGGAAACAGAAGGCTTTTCATCTGAGGACAAGAAATTAGCCTTCAACAACTTAACCGGCAGAAAATATTTTTTTGAAAAAATCCCTAAGCCCCGGAGTCACAATTTCAGCAAAAATCTGACTTTTGGCAAATCACTCAAAAATGGTGCCAGAAGATTGCAAATGCTCTCCTGAAAGGTTTGGCAGTCGAAAGAGAAGGCTTTTTATCACAGGACAAGAAATCAGCCCTCAACAACTTTACCGGCAGAAAATATTTTTTTGAAAAAATCCCTAAGCCCCGGGGTCACAATTTCAGCAAAAATTTGACTTTTGGCAAATCACTCAAAAATGGTGCCAGAAGCTTGCAAATGCTCTTCTGAAAGGTTTGGCAGTCAATACAGAAGGCTTTTTATCACAGGACAAGAAATCAGCCCTCAACAACTTAACCGGCAGAAAATATTTTTTTGAAAAAATCCCTAAGCCCCGGGGTCACAATTTCAGCAAAAATCTCACTTTTGGCAAATCACTCAAAAATGGTGCCAGAAGCTTGCAAATGCTCTCCTGAAAGATTTGGCAGTCGAAAGGGAAGGCTTTTTATCACAGGACAAGAAATCAGTCCTCAACAACTTAACCGGCAGAAAATATTTTTTTGAAAAAATCCCTAAGCCCCGGGGTCACAATTTCAGCAAAAATTTGACTTTTGGCAAATCACTCAAAAATGGAGCCAGAAGCTTGCAAGTGCTCTCCTGAAAGGTTTGGCAGTCGAAACAGAAGGCTTTTTATCACAGGACAAGAAATCAGCCCTCAACAACTTAACAGGCAGAAAATATTTTTTTTTAAATATCCCTAAGCCCCGGGGTCACAATTTCAGCAAAAATCTGACTTTTGGCAATTCACTCAAAAATGGTGCCAGAAGATTGCAAAGGCTCTCCTGAAAAGGTTTGGCAGTCAATACAGAAGGCTTTTTATCACAGGAGAAGAAATCAGCCCTCAACAACTTAACCGGCAGAAAATATTTTTTTGAAAAAATCCCTAAGCCCCGGGGTCATACTTTCAGCAAAAATCTGACTTTTGGCAATTCACTCAAAAATGGTGCCAGAAGCTTGCAAATGGTCCCCAGAAAGCTTTGGCGATGGAAACAGAAGGCTTTTTATCACAGGACAAGAAATCAGCCCTCAACAACTTAACCGGCAGAAAATATTTTTTTGAAAAAATCCCTAAGCCCCGGGGTCACAATTTCAGCAAAAATTTGACTTTTGGCAATTCACTCAAAAATGGTGCCAGAAGCTTGCAAATGCTCTCCTGAAAGGTTTGGCAGTCAATACAGAAGGCTTTTTATCACAGGACAAGAAATCAGCCCTCAACAACTTAACCGGCAGAAAATATTTTTTTTTTAAATATCCCTAAGCCCCGGGGTCACAATTTCAGCAAAAATCTGACTTTTGGCAATTCACTCAAAAATGGTGCCAGAAGATTGCAAATGCTCTCCTGAAAAGGTTTGGCAGTCAATACAGAAGGCTTTTTATCACAGGAGAAGAAATCAGCCCTCAACAACTTAAGCGGCAGAAAATATTTTTTTGAAAAAATCCCTAAGCCCCGGGGTCATACTTTCAGCAAAAATCTGACTTTTGGCAATTGACTCAAAAATGGTGCCAGAAGCTTGCAAATGGTCCCCAGAAAGCTTTGGCGATGGAAACAGAAGGCTTTTTATCACAGGACAAGAAATCAGCCCTCAACAACTTAACCGGCAGAAATTATTTTTTTGAAAAAATCCCTAAGCCCCGGGGTCACAATTTCAGCAAAAATCTGACTTTTGGCAGTTCACTCAAAAATGGTGCCAACCGGTTGCAAATGGTCCCCAGAAAGCTTTGGCGATGGAAACAGAAGGCTTTTCATCTGAGGACAAGAAATTAGCCTTCAACAACTTATCCGGCAGAAAATATTTTTTTGAAAAAATCCCTAAGCCCCGGGGTCACAATTTCAGCAAAAATCTGACTTTTGACAAATCACTCAAAAATGGTGCCAGAAGATTGCAAATGCTCTCCTGAAAGGTTTGGCATTCGAAAGAGAAGGCTTTTTATCACAGGACAAGAAATCAGCCCTCAACAACTTTACCGGCAGAAATTATTTTTTTGAAAAAATCCCTAAGCCCCGGGGTCACAATTTCAGCAAAAATTTGACTTTTGGCAAATCACTCAAAAATGGTGCCAGAAGCTTGCAAATGCTCTTCTGAAAGGTTTGGCAGTCAATACAGAAGGCTTTTTATCACAGGACAAGAAATCAGCCCTCAACAACTTAACCGGCAGAAAATATTTTTTTGAAAAAATCCCTAAGCCCCGGGGTAACAATTTCAGCAAAAATCTCACTTTTGGCAAATCACTCAAAAATGGTGCCAGAAGCTTGCAAATGCTCTCCTGAAAGATTTGGCAGTCGAAAGGGAAGGCTTTTTATCACAGGACAAGAAATCAGTCCTCAACAACTTAACCGGCAGAAAACATTTTTTTGAAAAAATCCCTAAGCCCCGGGGTCACAATTTCAGCAAAAATCTCATTTTTGGCAATTCACTCAAAAATGGTGCCAACCGGTTGCAAATGGTCCCCAGAAAGCTTTGGCGATGGAAACAGAAGGCTTTTTATCTGAGGACAAGAAATCAGCCTTCAACAACTTAACCGGCAGAAAATATTTTTTTGAAAAAATCCCTAAGCCCCGGGGTCACAATTTCAGCAAAAATCTGACTTTTGGCAATTCACTCAAAAATGGTGCCAGAAGCTTGCAAATGCTCTCCTGAAAGGTTTGGCAGTCGAAACAGAAGGCTTTTTATCACAGGACAAGAAATCAGCCCTCAACAACTTAAGCGGCAGAAAATATTTTTTTGAAAAAATCCCTAAGCCCCGGGGTCACAATTTCAGCAAAAATCTGACTTTTGACAAATCACTCAAAAAAGGTGCCAGAAGCTTGCAAATGCTCTCCTGAAAGGTTTGGCAGTCGAAAGAGAAGGCTTTTTAGCATAGGACAAGAAATCAGCCCTCAACAACTTAACCGGCAGAAAATATTTTTTTGAAAAAATCCCTAAGCCCCGGGGTCACAATTTCAGCAAAAATCTCATTTTTGGCAATTCACTCAAAAATGGTGCCAACCGGTTGCAAATGGTCCCCAGAAAGCTTTGGCGATGGAAACAGAAGGCTTTTCATCTGAGGACAAGAAATTAGCCTTCAACAACTTAACCGGCAGAAAATATTTTTTTGAAAAAATCCCTAAGCCCCGGGGTCACAATTTCAGCAAAAATCTGACTTTTGACAAATCACTCAAAAATGGTGCCAGAAGATTGCAAATGCTCTCCTGAAAGGTTTGGCAGTCGAAAGAGAAGGCTTTTTATCACAGGACAAGAAATCAGCCCTCAACAACTTTACCGGCAGAAAATATTTTTTTGAAAAAATCCCTAAGCCCCGGGGTCACAATTTCAGCAAAAATTTGACTTTTGGCAAATCACTCAAAAATGGTGCCAGAAGCTTGCAAATGCTCTTCTGAAAGGTTTGGCAGTCAATACAGAAGGCTTTTTATCACAGGACAAGAAATCAGCCCTCAACAACTTAACCGGCAGAAAATATTTTTTTGAAAAAATCCCTAAGCCCCGGGGTCACAATTTCAGCAAAAATCTCACTTTTGGCAAATCACTCAAAAATGGTGCCAGAAGCTTGCAAATGCTCTCCTGAAAGATTTGGCAGTCCAAAGGGAAGGCTTTTTATCACAGGACAAGAAATCAGTCCTCAACAACTTAACCGGCAGAAAACATTTTTTTGAAAAAATCCCTAAGCCCCGGGGTCACAATTTCAGCAAAAATTTGACTTTTGGCAAATCACTCAAAAATGGAGCCAGAAGCTTGCAAGTGCTCTCCTGAAAGGTTTGGCAGTCGAAACAGAAGGCTTTTTATCACAGGACAAGAAATCAGCCCTCAACAACTTAACCGGCAGAAAATATTTTTTTGAAAAAACCCCTTAGCCCCGGGGTCACAATTTCAGCAAAAATCTCACTTTTGGCAAATCACTCAAAAATTGTGCCAGAAGCTTGCAAATGCTCTCCTGAAAAGGTTTGGCAGTCAATACAGAAGGCTTTTTATCACAGGACAAGAAATCAGCCCTCAACAACTTAACCGGCAGAAAATATTTTTTTGAAAAAATCCCTAAGCCCCGGGGTCACAATTTCAGCAAAAATCTCACTTTTGGCAAATCACTCAAAAATGGTGCCAGAAGCTGGCAAATGCTCTCCTGAAAGGTTTGGAAGTCGAAAGAGAAGGCTTTTTATCACAGGACAAGAAATCAGCCCTCAACAACTTAACCGGCAGAAAATATTTTTTTGAAAAAATCCCTAAGCGGTCACAATTTCAGCAAAAATCTCACTTTTGGCAATTCACTCAAAAATGGTGCCAACCGGTTGCAAATGGTCCCCAGAAAGCTTTGGCGATGGAAACAGAAGGCTTTTTATCTGAGGACAAGAAATCAGCCTTCAACAACTTTACCGGCAGAAAATATTTTTTTGAAAAAATCCCTAAGCCCCGGGGTCACAATTTCAGCAAAAATTTGACTTTTGGCAAATCACTCAAAAATGGTGCCAGAAGCTTGCAAATGCTCTCCTGAAAGTTTTGGCAGTCGAAACAGAAGGCTTTTTATCATAGGACAAGAAATCAGCCCTCAACAACTTAACCGGCAGAAAATATTTTTTTGAAAAAATCCCTAAGCCCCGGGGTCACAATTTCAGCAAAAATCTCACTTTTGGCAATTCACTCAAAAATGGTGCCAACCGGTTGCAAATGGTCCCCAGAAAGCTTTGGCGATGGAAACAGAAGGCTTTTTATCACAGGACAAGAAATCAGCCCTCAACAACTTAAGCGGCAGAAAATATTTTTTTGAAAAAATCCCTAAGCCCCGGGGTCACAATTTCAGCAAAAATCTCACTTTTGGCAATTCACTCAAAAATGGTGCCAACCGGTTGCAAATGCTCTCCTGAAAGGTTTGGCAGTCAATACAGAAGGCTTTTTATCACAGGACAAGAAATCAGCCCTCAACAACTTAACCGGCAGAAAATATTTTTTTTTAAATATCCCTAAGCCCCGGGGTCACAATTTCAGCAAAAATCTGACTTTTGGCAATTCACTCAAAAATGGTGCCAGAAGATTGCAAAGGCTCTCCTGAAAAGGTTTGGCAGTCAATACAGAAGGCTTTTTATCACAGGAGAAGAAATCAGCCCTCAACAACTTAACCGGCAGAAAATATTTTTTTGAAAAAATCCCTAAGCCCCGGGGTCATACTTTCAGCAAAAATCTGACTTTTGGCAATTCACTCAAAAATGGTGCCAGAAGCTTGCAAATGGTCCCCAGAAAGCTTTGGCGATGGAAACAGAAGGCTTTTTATCACAGGACAAGAAATCAGCCCTCAACAACTTAACCGGCAGAAAATATTTTTTTGAAAAAATCCCTAAGCCCCGGGGTCACAATTTCAGCAAAAATTTGACTTTTGGCAATTCACTCAAAAATGGTGCCAGAAGCTTGCAAATGCTCTCCTGAAAGGTTTGGCAGTCAATACAGAAGGCTTTTTATCACAGGACAAGAAATCAGCCCTCAACAACTTAACCGGCAGAAAATATTTTTTTTTTAAATATCCCTAAGCCCCGGGGTCACAATTTCAGCAAAAATCTGACTTTTGGCAATTCACTCAAAAATGGTGCCAGAAGATTGCAAATGCTCTCCTGAAAAGGTTTGGCAGTCAATACAGAAGGCTTTTTATCACAGGAGAAGAAATCAGCCCTCAACAACTTAACCGGCAGAAAATATTTTTTTGAAAAAATCCCTAAGCCCCGGGGTCATACTTTCAGCAAAAATCTGACTTTTGGCAATTGACTCAAAAATGGTGCCAGAAGCTTGCAAATGGTCCCCAGAAAGCTTTGGCGATGGAAACAGAAGGCTTTTTATCACAGGACAAGAAATCAGCCCTCAAAAACTTAACCGGCAGAAAATATTTTTTTGAAAAAATCCCTAAGCCCCGGGGTCACAATTTCAGCAAAAATCTGACTTTTGACAAATCACTCAAAAAAGGTGACAGAAGCTTGCAAATGCTCTCCTGAAAGGTTTGGCAGTCGAAAGAGAAGGCTTTTTAGCATAGGACAAGAAATCAGCCCTCAACAACTTAACCGGCAGAAAATATTTTTTTGAAAAAATCCCTAAGCCCCGGGGTCACAATTTCAGCAAAAATCTCATTTTTGGCAATTCACTCAAAAATGGTGCCAACCGGTTGCAAATGGTCCCCAGAAAGCTTTGGCGATGGAAACAGAAGGCTTTTCATCTGAGGACAAGAAATTAGCCTTCAACAACTTAACCGGCAGAAAATATTTTTTTGAAAAAATCCCTAAGCCCCGGGGTCACAATTTCAGCAAAAATCTGACTTTTGACAAATCACTCAAAAATGGTGCCAGAAGATTGCAAATGCTCTCCTGAAAGGTTTGGCAGTCGAAAGAGAAGGCTTTTTATCACAGGACAAGAAATCAGCCCTCAACAACTTTACCGGCAGAAAATATTTTTTTGAAAAAATCCCTAAGCCCCGGGGTCACAATTTCAGCAAAAATTTGACTTTTGGCAAATCACTCAAAAATGGTGCCAGAAGCTTGCAAATGCTCTTCTGAAAGGTTTGGCAGTCAATACAGAAGGCTTTTTATCACAGGACAAGAAATCAGCCCTCAACAACTTAACCGGCAGAAAATATTTTTTTCAAAAAATCCCTAAGCCCCGGGGTCACAATTTCAGCAAAAATCTCACTTTTGGCAAATCACTCAAAAATGGTGCCAGAAGCTTGCAAATGCTCTCCTGAAAGATTTGGCAGTCGAAAGGGAAGGCTTTTTATCACAGGACAAGAAATCAGTCCTCAACAACTTAACCGGCAGAAAACATTTTTTTGAAAAAATCCCTAAGCCCCGGGGTCACAATTTCAGCAAAAATTTGACTTTTGGCAAATCACTCAAAAATGGTGCCAGAAGCTTGCAAGTGCTCTCCTGAAAGGTTTGGCAGTCGAAACAGAAGGCTTTTTATCACAGGACAAGAAATCAGCCCTCAACAACTTAACCGGCAGAAAATATTTTTTTGAAAAAATCCCTAAGCCCCGGGGTCACAATTTCAGCAAAAATCTCACTTTTGGCAAATCACTCAAAAATGGTGCCAGAAGCTTGCAAATGCTGTCCTGAAAAGGTTTGGCAGTCAATACAGAAGGCTTTTTATCACAGGACAAGAAATCAGCCCTCAACAACTTAACCGGCAGAAAATATTTTTTTGAAAAAATCCCTAAGCCCCGCGGTCACAATTTCAGCAAAAATCTCACTTTTGGCAAATCACTCAAAAATGGTGCCAGAAGCTGGCAAATGCTCTCCTGAAAGGTTTGGAAGTCGAAAGAGAAGGCTTTTTATCACAGGACAAGAAATCAGCCCTCAACAACTTAACCGGCAGAAAATATTTTTTTGAAAAAATCCCTAAGCGGTCACAATTTCAGCAAAAATCTCACTTTTGGCAATTCACTCAAAAATGGTGCCAACCGGTTGCAAATGGTCCCCAGAAAGCTTTGGCGATGGAAACAGAAGGCTTTTTATCTGAGGACAAGAAATCAGCCTTCAACAACTTAACCGGCAGAAAATATTTTTTTGAAAAAATCCCTAAGCCCCGGGGTCACAATTTCAGCAAAAATTTGACTTTTGGCAATTCACTCAAAAATGGTGCCAGAAGCTTGCAAATGCTCTCCTGAAAGGTTTGGCAGTCAATACAGAAGGCTTTTTATCTGAGGACAAGAAATCAGCCTTCAACAACTTAACCGGCAGAAAATATTTTTTTGAAAAAATCCCTAAGCCCCGGGGTCACAATTTCAGCAAAAATCTCACTTTTGGCAAATCACTCAAAAATGGTGCCAGAAGCTTGCAAATGCTCTCCTGAAAGATTTGGCAGTCGAAAGGGAAGGCTTTTTATCACAGGACAAGAAATCAGTCCTCAACAACTTAACCGGCAGAAAACATTTTTTTGAAAAAATCCCTAAGCCCCGGGGTCACAATTTCAGCAAAAATTTGACTTTTGGCAAATCACTCAAAAATGGAGCCAGAAGCTTGCAAGTGCTCTCCTGAAAGGTTTGGCAGTCGAAACAGAAGGCTTTTTATCACAGGACAAGAAATCAGCCCTCAACAACTTAACCGGCAGAAAATATTTTTTTGAAAAAATCCCTAAGCCCCGGGGTCACAATTTCAGCAAAAATCTCACTTTTGGCAAATCACTCAAAAATTGTGCCAGAAGCTTGCAAATGCTCTCCTGAAAAGGTTTGGCAGTCAATACAGAAGGCTTTTTATCACAGGACAAGAAATCAGCCCTCAACAACTTAACCGGCAGAAAATATTTTTTTGAAAAAATCCCTAAGCCCCGGGGTCACAATTTCAGCAAAAATCTCACTTTTGGCAAATCACTCAAAAATGGTGCCAGAAGCTGGCAAATGCTCTCCTGAAAGGTTTGGAAGTCGAAAGAGAAGGCTTTTTATCACAGGACAAGAAATCAGTCCTCAACAACTTAACCAGCAGAAAATATTTTTTTGAAAAAATCCCTAAGCGGTCACAATTTCAGCAAAAATCTCATTTTTGGCAATTCACTCAAAAATGGTGCCAACCGGTTGCAAATGGTCCCCAGAAAGCTTTGGCGATGGAAACAGAAGGCTTTTCATCTGAGGACAAGAAATTAGCCTTCAACAACTTAACCGGCAGAAAATATTTTTTTGAAAAAATCCCTAAGCCCCGGGGTCACAATTTCAGCAAAAATCTGACTTTTGACAAATCACTCAAAAATGGTGCCAGAAGATTGCAAATGCTCTCCTGAAAGGTTTGGCAGTCGAAAGAGAAGGCTTTTTATCACAGGACAAGAAATCAGCCCTCAACAACTTTACCGGCAGAAAATATTTTTTTGAAAAAATCCCTAAGCCCCGGGGTCACAATTTCAGCAAAAATTTGACTTTTGGCAAATCACTCAAAAATGGTGCCAGAAGCTTGCAAATGCTCTTCTGAAAGGTTTGGCAGTCAATACAGAAGGCTTTTTATCACAGGACAAGAAATCAGCCCTCAACAACTTAACCGGCAGAAAATATTTTTTTCAAAAAATCCCTAAGCCCCGGGGTCACAATTTCAGCAAAAATCTCACTTTTGGCAAATCACTCAAAAATGGTGCCAGAAGCTTGCAAATGCTCTCCTGAAAGATTTGGCAGTCGAAAGGGAAGGCTTTTTATCACAGGACAAGAAATCAGTCCTCAACAACTTAACCGGCAGAAAACATTTTTTTGAAAAAATCCCTAAGCCCCGGGGTCACAATTTCAGCAAAAATTTGACTTTTGGCAAATCACTCAAAAATGGTGCCAGAAGCTTGCAAGTGCTCTCCTGAAAGGTTTGGCAGTCGAAACAGAAGGCTTTTTATCACAGGACAAGAAATCAGCCCTCAACAACTTAACCGGCAGAAAATATTTTTTTGAAAAAATCCCTAAGCCCCGGGGTCACAATTTCAGCAAAAATCTCACTTTTGGCAAATCACTCAAAAATGGTGCCAGAAGCTTGCAAATGCTGTCCTGAAAAGGTTTGGCAGTCAATACAGAAGGCTTTTTATCACAGGACAAGAAATCAGCCCTCAACAACTTAACCGGCAGAAAATATTTTTTTGAAAAAATCCCTAAGCCCCGCGGTCACAATTTCAGCAAAAATCTCACTTTTGGCAAATCACTCAAAAATGGTGCCAGAAGCTGGCAAATGCTCTCCTGAAAGGTTTGGAAGTCGAAAGAGAAGGCTTTTTATCACAGGACAAGAAATCAGCCCTCAACAACTTAACCGGCAGAAAATATTTTTTTGAAAAAATCCCTAAGCGGTCACAATTTCAGCAAAAATCTCACTTTTGGCAATTCACTCAAAAATGGTGCCAACCGGTTGCAAATGGTCCCCAGAAAGCTTTGGCGATGGAAACAGAAGGCTTTTTATCTGAGGACAAGAAATCAGCCTTCAACAACTTAACCGGCAGAAAATATTTTTTTGAAAAAATCCCTAAGCCCCGGGGTCACAATTTCAGCAAAAATTTGACTTTTGGCAATTCACTCAAAAATGGTGCCAGAAGCTTGCAAATGCTCTCCTGAAAGGTTTGGCAGTCAATACAGAAGGCTTTTTATCTGAGGACAAGAAATCAGCCTTCAACAACTTAACCGGCAGAAAATATTTTTTTGAAAAAATCCCTAAGCCCCGGGGTCACAATTTCAGCAAAAATCTCACTTTTGGCAAATCACTCAAAAATGGTGCCAGAAGCTTGCAAATGCTCTCCTGAAAGATTTGGCAGTCGAAAGGGAAGGCTTTTTATCACAGGACAAGAAATCAGTCCTCAACAACTTAACCGGCAGAAAACATTTTTTTGAAAAAATCCCTAAGCCCCGGGGTCACAATTTCAGCAAAAATTTGACTTTTGGCAAATCACTCAAAAATGGAGCCAGAAGCTTGCAAGTGCTCTCCTGAAAGGTTTGGCAGTCGAAACAGAAGGCTTTTTATCACAGGACAAGAAATCAGCCCTCAACAACTTAACCGGCAGAAAATATTTTTTTGAAAAAATCCCTAAGCCCCGGGGTCACATTTTCAGCAAAAATCTCACTTTTGGCAAATCACTCAAAAATTGTGCCAGAAGCTTGCAAATGCTCTCCTGAAAAGGTTTGGCAGTCAATACAGAAGGCTTTTTATCACAGGACAAGAAATCAGCCCTCAACAACTTAACCGGCAGAAAATATTTTTTTGAAAAAATCCCTAAGCCCCGGGGTCACAATTTCAGCAAAAATCTCACTTTTGGCAAATCACTCAAAAATGGTGCCAGAAGCTGGCAAATGCTCTCCTGAAAGGTTTGGAAGTCGAAAGAGAAGGCTTTTTATCACAGGACAAGAAATCAGTCCTCAACAACTTAACCAGCAGAAAATATTTTTTTGAAAAAATCCCTAAGCGGTCACAATTTCAGCAAAAATCTCACTTTTGGCAATTCACTCAAAAATGGTGCCAACCGGTTGCAAATGGTCCCCAGAAAGCTTTGGCGATGGAAACAGAAGGCTTTTTATCTGAGGACAAGAAATCAGCCTTCAACAACTTTACCGGCAGAAAATATTTTTTTGAAAAAATCCCTAAGCCCCGGGGTCACAATTTCAGCAAAAATTTGACTTTTGGCAAATCACTCAAAAATGGTGCCAGAAGCTTGCAAATGCTCTCCTGAAAGGTTTGGCAGTCGAAACAGAAGGCTTTTTATCACAGGACAAGAAATCAGCCCTCAACAACTTAACCGGCAGAAAATATTTTTTTGAAAAAATCCCTAAGCCCCGGGGTCACAATTTCAGCAAAAATCTCACTTTTGGCAATTCACTCAAAAATGGTGCCAACCGGTTGCAAATGGTCCCCAGAAAGCTTTGGCGATGGAAACAGAAGGCTTTTTATCTGAGGACAAGAAATCAGCCTTCAACAACTTAACCGGCAGAAAATATTTTTTTGAAAAAATCCCTAAGCCCCGGGGTCACAATTTCAGCAAAAATCTCACTTTCGACAAATCACTCAAAAATGGTGCCAGAAGCTTGCAAATGCTCTCCTGAAAGATTTGGCAGTCGAAAGGGAAGGCTTTTTATCACAGGACAAGAAATCAGTCCTCAACAACTTTACCGGCAGAAAATATTTTTTTGAAAAAATCCCTAAGCCCCGGGGTCACAATTTCAGCAAAAATTTGACTTTTGGCAAATCACTCAAAAATGGTGCCAGAAGCTTGCAAATGCTCTTCTGAAAGGTTTGGCAGTCAATACAGAAGGCTTTTTATCACAGGACAAGAAATCAGCCCTCAACAACTTAACCGGCAGAAAATATTTTTTTCAAAAAATCCCTAAGCCCCGGGGTCACAATTTCAGCAAAAATCTCACTTTTGGCAAATCACTCAAAAATGGTGCCAGAAGCTTGCAAATGCTCTCCTGAAAGATTTGGCAGTCGAAAGGGAAGGCTTTTTATCACAGGACAAGAAATCAGTCCTCAACAACTTAACCGGCAGAAAACATTTTTTTGAAAAAATCCCTAAGCCCCGGGGTCACAATTTCAGCAAAAATTTGACTTTTGGCAAATCACTCAAAAATGGTGCCAGAAGCTTGCAAGTGCTCTCCTGAAAGGTTTGGCAGTCGAAACAGAAGGCTTTTTATCACAGGACAAGAAATCAGCCCTCAACAACTTAACCGGCAGAAAATATTTTTTTGAAAAAATCCCTAAGCCCCGGGGTCACAATTTCAGCAAAAATCTCACTTTTGGCAAATCACTCAAAAATGGTGCCAGAAGCTTGCAAATGCTGTCCTGAAAAGGTTTGGCAGTCAATACAGAAGGCTTTTTATCACAGGACAAGAAATCAGCCCTCAACAACTTAACCGGCAGAAAATATTTTTTTGAAAAAATCCCTAAGCCCCGCGGTCACAATTTCAGCAAAAATCTCACTTTTGGCAATTCACTCAAAAATGGTGCCAACCGGTTGCAAATGGTCCCCAGAAAGCTTTGGCGATGGAAACAGAAGGCTTTTTATCTGAGGACAAGAAATCAGCCTTCAACAACTTAACCGGCAGAAAATATTTTTTTGAAAAAATCCCTAAGCCCCGGGGTCACAATTTCAGCAAAAATCTCACTTTCGACAAATCACTCAAAAATGGTGCCAGAAGCTTGCAAATGCTCTCCTGAAAGATTTGGCAGTCGAAAGGGAAGGCTTTTTATCACAGGACAAGAAATCAGTCCTCAACAACTTTACCGGCAGAAAATATTTTTTTGAAAAAATCCCTAAGCCCCGGGGTCACAATTTCAGCAAAAATTTGACTTTTGGCAAATCACTCAAAAATGGTGCCAGAAGCTTGCAAATGCTCTTCTGAAAGGTTTGGCAGTCAATACAGAAGGCTTTTTATCACAGGACAAGAAATCAGCCCTCAACAACTTAACCGGCAGAAAATATTTTTTTCAAAAAATCCCTAAGCCCCGGGGTCACAATTTCAGCAAAAATCTCACTTTTGGCAAATCACTCAAAAATGGTGCCAGAAGCTTGCAAATGCTCTCCTGAAAGATTTGGCAGTCGAAAGGGAAGGCTTTTTATCACAGGACAAGAAATCAGTCCTCAACAACTTAACCGGCAGAAAACATTTTTTTGAAAAAATCCCTAAGCCCCGGGGTCACAATTTCAGCAAAAATTTGACTTTTGGCAAATCACTCAAAAATGGTGCCAGAAGCTTGCAAGTGCTCTCCTGAAAGGTTTGGCAGTCGAAACAGAAGGCTTTTTATCACAGGACAAGAAATCAGCCCTCAACAACTTAACCGGCAGAAAATATTTTTTTGAAAAAATCCCTAAGCCCCGGGGTCACAATTTCAGCAAAAATCTCACTTTTGGCAAATCACTCAAAAATGGTGCCAGAAGCTTGCAAATGCTGTCCTGAAAAGGTTTGGCAGTCAATACAGAAGGCTTTTTATCACAGGACAAGAAATCAGCCCTCAACAACTTAACCGGCAGAAAATATTTTTTTGAAAAAATCCCTAAGCCCCGCGGTCACAATTTCAGCAAAAATCTCACTTTTGGCAAATCACTCAAAAATGGTGCCAGAAGCTGGCAAATGCTCTCCTGAAAGGTTTGGAAGTCGAAAGAGAAGGCTTTTTATCACAGGACAAGAAATCAGCCCTCAACAACTTAACCGGCAGAAAATATTTTTTTGAAAAAATCCCTAAGCGGTCACAATTTCAGCAAAAATCTCACTTTTGGCAATTCACTCAAAAATGGTGCCAACCGGTTGCAAATGGTCCCCAGAAAGCTTTGGCGATGGAAACAGAAGGCTTTTTATCTGAGGACAAGAAATCAGCCTTCAACAACTTAACCGGCAGAAAATATTTTTTTGAAAAAATCCCTAAGCCCCGGGGTCACAATTTCAGCAAAAATTTGACTTTTGGCAATTCACTCAAAAATGGTGCCAGAAGCTTGCAAATGCTCTCCTGAAAGGTTTGGCAGTCAATACAGAAGGCTTTTTATCTGAGGACAAGAAATCAGCCTTCAACAACTTAACCGGCAGAAAATATTTTTTTGAAAAAATCCCTAAGCCCCGGGGTCACAATTTCAGCAAAAATCTCACTTTTGGCAAATCACTCAAAAATGGTGCCAGAAGCTTGCAAATGCTCTCCTGAAAGATTTGGCAGTCGAAAGGGAAGGCTTTTTATCACAGGACAAGAAATCAGTCCTCAACAACTTAACCGGCAGAAAACATTTTTTTGAAAAAATCCCTAAGCCCCGGGGTCACAATTTCAGCAAAAATTTGACTTTTGGCAAATCACTCAAAAATGGAGCCAGAAGCTTGCAAGTGCTCTCCTGAAAGGTTTGGCAGTCGAAACAGAAGGCTTTTTATCACAGGACAAGAAATCAGCCCTCAACAACTTAACCGGCAGAAAATATTTTTTTGAAAAAATCCCTAAGCCCCGGGGTCACATTTTCAGCAAAAATCTCACTTTTGGCAAATCACTCAAAAATTGTGCCAGAAGCTTGCAAATGCTCTCCTGAAAAGGTTTGGCAGTCAATACAGAAGGCTTTTTATCACAGGACAAGAAATCAGCCCTCAACAACTTAACCGGCAGAAAATATTTTTTTGAAAAAATCCCTAAGCCCCGGGGTCACAATTTCAGCAAAAATCTCACTTTTGGCAAATCACTCAAAAATGGTGCCAGAAGCTGGCAAATGCTCTCCTGAAAGGTTTGGAAGTCGAAAGAGAAGGCTTTTTATCACAGGACAAGAAATCAGTCCTCAACAACTTAACCAGCAGAAAATATTTTTTTGAAAAAATCCCTAAGCGGTCACAATTTCAGCAAAAATCTCACTTTTGGCAATTCACTCAAAAATGGTGCCAACCGGTTGCAAATGGTCCCCAGAAAGCTTTGGCGATGGAAACAGAAGGCTTTTTATCTGAGGACAAGAAATCAGCCTTCAACAACTTTACCGGCAGAAAATATTTTTTTGAAAAAATCCCTAAGCCCCGGGGTCACAATTTCAGCAAAAATTTGACTTTTGGCAAATCACTCAAAAATGGTGCCAGAAGCTTGCAAATGCTCTCCTGAAAGGTTTGGCAGTCGAAACAGAAGGCTTTTTATCACAGGACAAGAAATCAGCCCTCAACAACTTAACCGGCAGAAAATATTTTTTTGAAAAAATCCCTAAGCCCCGGGGTCACAATTTCAGCAAAAATCTCACTTTTGGCAATTCACTCAAAAATGGTGCCAACCGGTTGCAAATGGTCCCCAGAAAGCTTTGGCGATGGAAACAGAAGGCTTTTTATCTGAGGACAAGAAATCAGCCTTCAACAACTTAACCGGCAGAAAATATTTTTTTGAAAAAATCCCTAAGCCCCGGGGTCACAATTTCAGCAAAAATCTCACTTTCGACAAATCACTCAAAAATGGTGCCAGAAGCTTGCAAATGCTCTCCTGAAAGGTTTGGCAGTCGAAACAGAAGGCTTTTTATCACAGGACAAGAAATCAGCCCTCAACAACTTAAGCGGCAGAAAATATTTTTTTGAAAAAATCCCTAAGCCCCGGGGTCACAATTTCAGCAAAAAATTGACTTTTGGCAATTCACTCAAAAATGGTGCCAGAAGCTTGCAAATGCTCTCCTGAAAGGTTTGGCAGTCAATACAGAAGGCTTTTTATCACAGGACAAGAAATCAGCCCTCAACAACTTAACCGGCAGAAAATATTTTTTTTTAAATATCCCTAAGCCCCGGGGTCACAATTTCAGCAAAAATCTGACTTTTGGCAATTCACTCAAAAATGGTGCCAGAAGATTGCAAAGGCTCTCCTGAAAAGGTTTGGCAGTCAATACAGAAGGCTTTTTATCACAGGAGAAGAAATCAGCCCTCAACAACTTAACCGGCAGAAAATATTTTTTTGAAAAAATCCCTAAGCCCCGGGGTCATACTTTCAGCAAAAATCTGACTTTTGGCAATTCACTCAAAAATGGTGCCAGAAGCTTGCAAATGGTCCCCAGAAAGCTTTGGCGATGTAAACAGAAGGCTTTTTATCACAGGACAAGAAATCAGCCCTCAACAACTTAACCGGCAGAAAATATTTTTTTGAAAAAATCCCTAAGCCCCGGGGTCACAATTTCAGCAAAAATTTGACTTTTGGCAATTCACTCAAAAATGGTGCCAGAAGCTTGCAAATGCTCTCCTGAAAGGTTTGGCAGTCAATACAGAAGGCTTTTTATCACAGGACAAGAAATCAGCCCTCAACAACTTAACCGGCAGAAAATATTTTTTTTTTAGATATCCCTAAGCCCCGGGGTCACAATTTCAGCAAAAATCTGACTTTTGGCAATTCACTCAAAAATGGTGCCAGAAGATTGCAAATGCTCTCCTGAAAAGGTTTGGCAGTCAATACAGAAGGCTTTTTATCACAGGAGAAGAAATCAGCCCTCAACAACTTAACCGGCAGAAAATATTTTTTTGAAAAAATCCCTAAGCCCCGGGGTCATACTTTCAGCAAAAATCTGACTTTTGGCAATTGACTCAAAAATGGTGCCAGAAGCTTGCAAATGGTCCCCAGAAAGCTTTGGCGATGGAAACAGAAGGCTTTTTATCACAGGACAAGAAATCAGCCCTCAACAACTTAACCGGCAGAAAATATTTTTTTGAAAAAATCCCTAAGCCCCGGGGTCACAATTTCAGCAAAAATCTGACTTTTGACAAATCACTCAAAAAAGGTGCCAGAAGCTTGCAAATGCTCTCCTGAAAGGTTTGGCAGTCGAAAGACAAGGCTTTTTAGCATAGGACAAGAAATCAGCCCTCAACAACTTAACCGGCAGAAAATATTTTTTTGAAAAAATCCCTAAGCCCCGGGGTCACAATTTCAGCAAAAATCTCACTTTTGGCAAATCACTCAAAAATTGTGCCAGAAGCTTGCAAATGCTCTCCTGAAAAGGTTTGGCAGTCAATACAGAAGGCTTTTTATCACAGGACAAGAAATCAGCCCTCAACAACTTAACCGGCAGAAAATATTTTTTTGAAAAAATCCCTAAGCCCCGGGGTCACAATTTCAGCAAAAATTTGACTTTTGGCAAATCACTCAAAAATGGTGCCAGAAGCTGGCAAATGCTCTCCTGAAAGGTTTGGAAGTCGAAAGAGAAGGCTTTTTATCACAGGACAAGAAATCAGCCCTCAACAACTTAACCGGCAGAAAATATTTTTTTGAAAAAATCCCTAAGCGGTCACAATTTCAGCAAAAATCTCACTTTTGGCAATTCACTCAAAAATGGTGCCAACCGGTTGCAAATGGTCCCCAGAAAGCTTTGGCGATGGAAACAGAAGGCTTTTTATCTGAGGACAAGAAATCAGCCTTCAACAACTTAACCGGCAGAAAATATTTTTTTGAAAAAATCCCTAAGCCCCGGGGTCACAATTTCAGCAAAAATTTGACTTTTGGCAAATCACTCAAAAATGGTGCCAGAAGCTTGCAAATGCTCTCCTGAAAGGTTTGGCAGTCGAAACAGAAGGCTTTTTAGCATAGGACAAGAAATCAGCCCTCAACAACTTAACCGGCAGAAAATATTTTTTTGAAAAAATCCCTAAGCCCCGGGGTCACAATTTCAGCAAAAATTTGACTTTTGGCAAATCACTCAAAAACGGTGCCAGAAGCTTGCAAATGCTCTCCTGAAAGGTTTGGCAGTCAATACAGAAGGCTTTTTATCACAGGACCAGAAATCAGCCCTCAACAACTTAACCGGCAGAAAATATTTTTTTGAAAAAATCCCCTAGCCCCGGGGTCACAATTTCAGCAAAAATCTCACTTTTGGCAATTCACTCAAAAATGGTGCCAACCGGTTGCAAATGGTCCCCAGAAAGCTTTGGCGATGGAAACAGAAGGCTTTTTATCACAGGACAAGAAATCAGCCCTCAACAACTTAACCGGGAGAAAATATTTTTTTGAAAAAATCCCTAAGCCCCGGGGTCACAATTTCAGCAAAAATTTCACTTTTGGCAAATCACTCAAAAATGGTGCCAGAAGCTTGCAAATGCTCTCCTGAAAGGTTTGGCAGTAAATACAGAAGGCTTTTTATCACAGGACAAGAAATCAGCCCTCAACAACTTAACCGGCAGAAAAGATTTTTTTGAAAAAATCCCTAAGCGGTCACAATTTCAGCAAAAATCTCACTTTTGGCAATTCACTCAAAAATGGTGCCAACCGGTTGCAAATGGTCCCCAGAAACCTTTGGCGATGGAAACAGAAGGCTTTTTATCTGAGGACAAGAAATCAGCCTTCAACAACTTAACCGGCAGAAAATATTTTTTTGAAAAAATCCCTAAGCCCCGGGGTCACAATTTCAGCAAAAATTTGACTTTTGGCAAATCACTCAAAAATGGTGCCAGAAGCTTGCAAATGCTCTCCTGAAAGGTTTGGCAGTCGAAACAGAAGGCTTTTTATCAGAGGACAAGAAATCAGCCCTCAACAACTTAACCGGCAGAAAATATTTTTTTGAAAAAATCCCTAAGCGGTCACAATTTCAGCAAAAATCTCACTTTTGGCAATTAACTCAAAAATGGTGCCAACCGGTTGCAAATGGTCCCCAGAAAGCTTTGGTGATGGAAACAGAAGGCTTTTTATCTGAGGACAAGAAATCAGCCTTCAACAACTTAATGGGCAGAATATTTTTTTTTGAAAAAATCCCTAAGCCCCGGGGTCACAATTTCAGCAAAAATTTGACTTTTGGCAAATCACTCAAAAATGGTGCCAGAAGCTTGCAAATGCTCTCCTGAAAGGTTTGGCAGTCGAAACAGAAGGCTTTTTATCTGAGGACAAGAAATCAGCCCTCAACAACTTAACCGGCGAAAAATATTTTTTTGAAAAAATCCCTAAGTCCCGGGGTCACAATTTCAGCAAAAATCTCATTTTTGGCAATTCACTCAAAAATGGTGCCAAGCAGTTGCAAATGGTCCCCAGAAAGCTTTGGCGATGGAAACAGAAGGCTTTTTATCACAGGACAAGAAATCAGCCCTCAACAACTTAACCGGCAGAAAATATTTTTTTGAAAAAATCCCTAAGCCCCGGGGTCACAATTTCAGCAAAAATTTGACTTTTGGCAAATCACTCAAAAATGGTGCCAGAAGCTTGCAAATGCTCTCCTGAAAGGTTTGGGAGTCGAAACAGAAGGCTTTTTATCACAGGACAAGAAATCAGCCCTCAACAACTTAACCGGCAGAAAATATTTCTTTGAAAAAATCCCTAAGCCCCGGGGTCACAATTTCAGCAAAAATTTGACTTTTGGCAAATCACTCAAAAATGGTGCCAGAGGCTTGCAAATGCTCTCCTGAAAGGTTTGGCAGTCGAAACAGAAGGCTTTTTATCACAGGACAAGAAATCAGCCCTCAACAACTTAACCGGCAGAAAATATTTTTTTGAAAAAATCCCTAAGCCCCGGGGTCACAATTTCAGCAAAAATTTGACTTTTGGCAAATCACTCAAAAATGGTGCCAGAACCTTGCAAATGCTCTCCTGAAAGGTTTGGCAGTCGAAACAGAAGGCTTTTTATCACAGGACAAGAAATCAGCCCTCAGCAACTTAACTGGCAGAAAATATTTTTTTGAAAAAATCCCTAAGCCCCGGGGTCACAATTTCAGCAAAAATTTGACTTTTGGCAAATCACTCAAAAATGGTGCCAGAAGCTTGCAAATGCTCTCCTGAAAGGTTTGGCAGTCAATACAGAAGGCTTTTTATCACAGGACAAGAAATCAGCCCTCAACAACTTAACCGGCAGAAAATATTTTTTTTTGAAAAAATCCCTAAGCCCCGGGGTCACAATTTCAGCAAAAATCTCACTTTTGGCAATTCACTCAAAAATGGTGCCAACCGGTTGCAAATGGTCCCCAGAAAGCTTTGGCGATGGAAACAGAAGGCTTTTTATCTGAGGACCAGAAATCAGCCTTCAACAACTTAACCGGCAGAAAATATTTTTTTGAAAAAATCCCTAAGCCCCGGGGTCACAATTTCAGCAAAAATCTCACTTTTGGCAATTCACTCAAAAATGGTGCCAACCGGTTGCAAATGCTCTCCTGAAAGGTTTGGCAGTCGAAACAGAAGGCTTATTATCACAGGACAAGAAATCAGCCCTCAACAACTTAACCGGCAGAAAATATTTTTTTGAAAAAATCCCTAAGCCCCGGGGTCACAATTTCAGCAAAAATTTGACTATTGGCAATTCACTCAAAAATGGTGCCAGAAGCTTGCAAATGCTCTCCTGAAAGGTTTGGCAGTCGAAACAGAAGGCTTTTTATCACAGGACAAGAAATTAGCCCTCAACAACTTAAGCGGCAGAAAATATTTCTTTGAAAAAATCCCTAAGCCCCGGGGTCACAATTTCAGCAAATATCTGACTTTTGGCAATTCACTCAAAAATGGTGCCAACCGATTGCAAATCGTCTCCAGAAAGCTTTGGCGATGGAAACAGAAATCTTTTTATCACAGGAGAAGAAATCAGCCCACAACAACTTAACCGGCAGAAAATATTTTTTTGAAAAAATCCCTAAGCGGTCACAATTTCAGCAAAAATCTCACTTTTGGCAATTCACTCAAAAATGGTGCCAACCGGTTGCAAATGGTCCCCAGAAAGCTTTGGTGATGGAAACAGTAGGCTTTTTATCTGAGGACAAGAAATCAGCCTTCAACAACTTAACGGGCAGAATATTTTTTTTTGAAAAAATCCCTAAGCCCCGGGGTCACAATTTCAGCAAAAATTTGACTTTTGGCAAATCACTCAAAAATGGTGCCAGAAGCTTGCAAATGCTCTCCTGAAAGGTTTGGCAGTCGAAACAGAAGGCTTTTTATCACAGGACAAGAAATCAGCCCTCAAAAACTTAACCGGCAGAAAATATTTTTTTGAAAAAATCCCTAAGCCCCGGGGTAACAATTCCAGCAAAAATCTCACTTTCGGCAATTCACTCAAAAATAGTGCCAAGCAGTTGCAAATGGTCCCCAGAAAGCTTTGGCGATGGAAACAGAAGGCTTTTTATCACAGGACAAGAAATCAGCCCTCAACAACTTAACCGGCAGAAAATATTTTTTTGAAAAAATCCCTAAGCCCCGGGGTCACAATTTCAGCAAAAATCTCACTTTCGGCAATTCACTCAAAAATGGTGCCAAGCAGTTGCAAATGGTCCCCAGAAAGCTTTGGCGATGGAAACAGAAGGCTTTTTATCACAGGACAAGAAATCAGCCCTCAACAACTTAACCGGCAGAAAATATTTTTTTGAAAAAATTCCTAAGCCCCGGGGTCACAATTTCAGCAAAAATTTAACTTTTGGCAAATCACTCAAAAATGGTGCCAGAAGCTTGCAAATGCTCTCCTGAAAGGTTTGGCAGTCGAAACAGAAGGCTTTTTATCACAGGACAAGAAATCAGCCCTCAACAACTTAACCGGCAGAAAATATTTCTTTGAAAAAATCCCTAAGCCCCGGGGTCACAATTTCAGCAAAAATCTCACTTTTGGCAAATCACTCAAAAATGGTGCCAGAAGCTGGCAAATGCTCTCCTGAAAGGTTTGGAAGTCGAAAGAGAAGGCTTTTTATCACAGGACAAGAAATCAGCCCTCAACAACTTAACCGGCAGAAAATATTTTTTTGAAAAAATCCCTAAGCGGTCACAATTTCAGCAAAAATCTCACTTTTGGCAATTCACTCAAAAATGGTGCCAACCGGTTGCAAATGGTCCCCAGAAAGCTTTGGCGATGGAAACAGAAGGCTTTTTATCTGAGGACAAGAAATCAGCCTTCAACAACTTAACCGGCAGAAAATATTTTTTTGAAAAAATCCCTAAGCCCCGGGGTCACAATTTCAGCAAAAATTTGACTTTTGGCAAATCACTCAAAAATGGTGCCAGAAGCTTGCAAATGCTCTCCTGAAAGGTTTGGCAGTCGAAACAGAAGGCTTTTTATCACAGGACAAGAAATCAGCCCTCAACAACTTAACCGGCAGAAAATATTTTTTTGAAAAAATCCCTAAGCCCCGGGGTCACAATTTCAGCAAAAATTTGACTTTTGGCAATTCACTCAAAAATGGTGCCAGAAGCTTGCAAATGCTCTCCTGAAAGGTTTGGCAGTCAATACAGAAGGCTTTTTATCACAGGACAAGAAATCAGCCCTCAACAACTTAACCGGCAGAAAATATTTTTTTGAAAATATCCCTAAGCCCCGGGGTCACAATTTCAGAAAAATCTGACTTTTGGCAATTCACTCAAAAATGGTGCCAGAAGATTGCAAAGGCTCTCCTGAAAAGGTTTGGCAGTCAATACAGAAGGCTTTTTATCACAGGAGAAGAAATCAGCCCTCAACAACTTAACCGGCAGAAAATATTTTTTTGAAAAAATCCCTAAGCCCCGGGGTCATACTTTCAGCAAAAATCTGACTTTTGGCAATTCACTCAAAAATGGTGCCAGAAGCTTGCAAATGGTCCCCAGAAAGCTTTGGGGATGGAAACAGAAGGCTTTTTATCACAGGACAAGAAATCAGCCCTCAACAACTTAACCGGCAGAAAATATTTTTTTGAAAAAATCCCTAAGCCCCGGGGTCACAATTTCAGCAAAAATCTCATTTTTGGCAATTCACTCAAAAATGGTGCCAACCGGTTGCAAATGGTCCCCAGAAAGCTTTGGCGATGGAAACAGAAGGCTTTTCATCTGAGGACAAGAAATTAGCCTTCAACAACTTAACCGGCAGAAAATATTTTTTTGAAAAAATCCCTAAGCCCCGGGGTCACAATTTCAGCAAAAAATCTGACTTTTGACAAATCACTCAAAAATGGTGCCAGAAGATTGCAAATGCTCTCCTGAAAGGTTTGGCAGTCGAAAGAGAAGGCTTTTTATCACAGGACAAGAAATCAGCCCTCAACAACTTTACCGGCAGAAAATATTTTTTTGAAAAAATCCCTAAGCCCCGGGGTCACAATTTCAGCAAAAATCTCACTTTTGGCAAATCACTCAAAAATGGTGCCAGAAGCTTGCAAATGCTCTTCTGAAAGGTTTGGCAGTCAATACAGAAGGCTTTTTATCACAGGACAAGAAATCAGCCCTCAACAACTTAACCGGCAGAAAATATTTTTTTGAAAAAATCCCTAAGCCCCGGGGTCACAATTTCAGCAAAAATCTCACTTTTGGCAAATCACTCAAAAATGGTGCCAGAAGCTTGCAAATGCTCTCCTGAAAGATTTGGCAGTCGAAAGGGAAGGCTTTTTATCACAGGACAAGAAATCAGCCCTCAACAACTTAACCGGCAGAAAACATTTTTTTGAAAAAATCCCTAAGCCCCGGGGTCACAATTTCAGCAAAAATTTGACTTTTGGCAAATCACTCAAAAATGGAGCCAGAAGCTTGCAAGTGCTCTCCTGAAAGGTTTGGCAGTCGAAACAGAAGGCTTTTTATCACAGGACAAGAAATCAGCCCTCAACAACTTAACCGGCAGAAAATATTTTTTTGAAAAAATCCCTAAGCCCCGGGGTCACAATTTCAGCAAAAATCTCACTTTTGGCAAATCACTCAAAAATTGTGCCAGAAGCTTGCAAATGCTCTCCTGAAAAGGTTTGGCAGTCAATACAGAAGGCTTTTTATCACAGGACAAGAAATCAGCCCTCAGCAACTTAACTGGCAGAAAATATTTTTTTGAAAAAATCCCTAAGCCCCGGGGTCACAATTTCAGCAAAAATTTGACTTTTGGCAAATCACTCAAAAATGGTGCCAGAAGCTTGCAAATGCTCTCCTGAAAGGTTTGGCAGTCAATACAGAAGGCTTTTTATCACAGGACAAGAAATCAGCCCTCAACAACTTAACCGGCAGAAAATATTTTTTTTTGAAAAAATCCCTAAGCCCCGGGGTCACAATTTCAGCAAAAATCTCACTTTTGGCAATTCACTCAAAAATGGTGCCAACCGGTTGCAAATGGTCCCCAGAAAGCTTTGGCGATGGAAACAGAAGGCTTTTTATCTGAGGACCAGAAATCAGCCTTCAACAACTTAACCGGCAGAAAATATTTTTTTGAAAAAATCCCTAAGCCCCGGGGTCACAATTTCAGCAAAAATCTCACTTTTGGCAATTCACTCAAAAATGGTGCCAACCGGTTGCAAATGCTCTCCTGAAAGGTTTGGCAGTCGAAACAGAAGGCTTATTATCACAGGACAAGAAATCAGCCCTCAACAACTTAACCGGCAGAAAATATTTTTTTGAAAAAATCCCTAAGCCCCGGGGTCACAATTTCAGCAAAAATTTGACTATTGGCAATTCACTCAAAAATGGTGCCAGAAGCTTGCAAATGCTCTCCTGAAAGGTTTGGCAGTCGAAACAGAAGGCTTTTTATCACAGGACAAGAAATTAGCCCTCAACAACTTAAGCGGCAGAAAATATTTCTTTGAAAAAATCCCTAAGCCCCGGGGTCACAATTTCAGCAAATATCTGACTTTTGGCAATTCACTCAAAAATGGTGCCAACCGATTGCAAATCGTCTCCAGAAAGCTTTGGCGATGGAAACAGAAATCTTTTTATCACAGGAGAAGAAATCAGCCCACAACAACTTAACCGGCAGAAAATATTTTTTTGAAAAAATCCCTAAGCGGTCACAATTTCAGCAAAAATCTCACTTTTGGCAATTCACTCAAAAATGGTGCCAACCGGTTGCAAATGGTCCCCAGAAAGCTTTGGTGATGGAAACAGTAGGCTTTTTATCTGAGGACAAGAAATCAGCCTTCAACAACTTAACGGGCAGAATATTTTTTTTTGAAAAAATCCCTAAGCCCCGGGGTCACAATTTCAGCAAAAATTTGACTTTTGAAAAATCACTCAAAAATGGTGCCAGAAGCTTGCAAATGCTCTCCTGAAAGGTTTGGCAGTCGAAACAGAAGGCTTTTTATCACAGGACAAGAAATCAGCCCTCAAAAACTTAACCGGCAGAAAATATTTTTTTGAAAAAATCCCTAAGCCCCGGGGTAACAATTCCAGCAAAAATCTCACTTTCGGCAATTCACTCAAAAATAGTGCCAAGCAGTTGCAAATGGTCCCCAGAAAGCTTTGGCGATGGAAACAGAAGGCTTTTTATCACAGGACAAGAAATCAGCCCTCAACAACTTAACCGGCAGAAAATATTTTTTTGAAAAAATCCCTAAGCCCCGGGGTCACAATTTCAGCAAAAATCTCACTTTCGGCAATTCACTCAAAAATGGTGCCAAGCAGTTGCAAATGGTCCCCAGAAAGCTTTGGCGATGGAAACAGAAGGCTTTTTATCACAGGACAAGAAATCAGCCCTCAACAACTTAACCGGCAGAAAATATTTTTTTGAAAAAATTCCTAAGCCCCGGGGTCACAATTTCAGCAAAAATTTAACTTTTGGCAAATCACTCAAAAATGGTGCCAGAAGCTTGCAAATGCTCTCCTGAAAGGTTTGGCAGTCGAAACAGAAGGCTTTTTATCACAGGACAAGAAATCAGCCCTCAACAACTTAACCGGCAGAAAATATTTCTTTGAAAAAATCCCTAAGCCCCGGGGTCACAATTTCAGCAAAAATCTCACTTTTGGCAAATCACTCAAAAATGGTGCCAGAAGCTGGCAAATGCTCTCCTGAAAGGTTTGGAAGTCGAAAGAGAAGGCTTTTTATCTCAGGACAAGAAATCAGCCCTCAACAACTTAACCGGCAGAAAATATTTTTTTGAAAAAATCCCTAAGCGGTCACAATTTCAGCAAAAATCTCACTTTTGGCAATTCACTCAAAAATGGTGCCAACCGGTTGCAAATGGTCCCCAGAAAGCTTTGGCGATGGAAACAGAAGGCTTTTTATCTGAGGACAAGAAATCAGCCTTCAACAACTTAACCGGCAGAAAATATTTTTTTGAAAAAATCCCTAAGCCCCGGGGTCACAATTTCAGCAAAAATTTGACTTTTGGCAAATCACTCAAAAATGGTGCCAGAAGCTTGCAAATGCTCTCCTGAAAGGTTTGGCAGTCGAAACAGAAGGCTTTTTATCACAGGACAAGAAATCAGCCCTCAACAACTTAACCGGCAGAAAATATTTTTTTGAAAAAATCCCTAAGCCCCGGGGTCACAATTTCAGCAAAAATTTGACTTTTGGCAATTCACTCAAAAATGGTGCCAGAAGCTTGCAAATGCTCTCCTGAAAGGTTTGGCAGTCAATACAGAAGGCTTTTTATCACAGGACAAGAAATCAGCCCTCAACAACTTAACCGGCAGAAAATATTTTTTTGAAAATATCCCTAAGCCCCGGGGTCACAATTTCAGAAAAATCTGACTTTTGGCAATTCACTCAAAAATGGTGCCAGAAGATTGCAAAGGCTCTCCTGAAAAGGTTTGGCAGTCAATATAGAAGGCTTTTTATCACAGGAGAAGAAATCAGCCCTCAACAACTTAACCGGCAGAAAATATTTTTTTGAAAAAATCCCTAAGCCCCGGGGTCATACTTTCAGCAAAAATCTGACTTTTGGCAATTCACTCAAAAATGGTGCCAGAAGCTTGCAAATGGTCCCCAGAAAGCTTTGGGGATGGAAACAGAAGGCTTTTTATCACAGGACAAGAAATCAGCCCTCAACAACTTAACCGGCAGAAAATATTTTTTTGAAAAAATCCCTAAGCCCCGGGGTCACAATTTCAGCAAAAATCTCATTTTTGGCAATTCACTCAAAAATGGTGCCAACCGGTTGCAAATGGTCCCCAGAAAGCTTTGGCGATGGAAACAGAAGGCTTTTCATCTGAGGACAAGAAATTAGCCTTCAACAACTTAACCGGCAGAAAATATTTTTTTGAAAAAATCCCTAAGCCCCGGGGTCACAATTTCAGCAAAAAATCTGACTTTTGACAAATCACTCAAAAATGGTGCCAGAAGATTGCAAATGCTCTCCTGAAAGGTTTGGCAGTCGAAAGAGAAGGCTTTTTATCACAGGACAAGAAATCAGCCCTCAACAACTTTACCGGCAGAAAATATTTTTTTGAAAAAATCCCTAAGCCCCGGGGTCACAATTTCAGCAAAAATCTCACTTTTGGCAAATCACTCAAAAATGGTGCCAGAAGCTTGCAAATGCTCTTCTGAAAGGTTTGGCAGTCAATACAGAAGGCTTTTTATCACAGGACAAGAAATCAGCCCTCAACAACTTAACCGGCAGAAAATATTTTTTTGAAAAAATCCCTAAGCCCCGGGGTCACAATTTCAGCAAAAATCTCACTTTTGGCAAATCACTCAAAAATGGTGCCAGAAGCTTGCAAATGCTCTCCTGAAAGATTTGGCAGTCGAAAGGGAAGGCTTTTTATCACAGGACAAGAAATCAGCCCTCAACAACTTAACCGGCAGAAAACATTTTTTTGAAAAAATCCCTAAGCCCCGGGGTCACAATTTCAGCAAAAATTTGACTTTTGGCAAATCACTCAAAAATGGAGCCAGAAGCTTGCAAGTGCTCTCCTGAAAGGTTTGGCAGTCGAAACAGAAGGCTTTTTATCACAGGACAAGAAATCAGCCCTCAACAACTTAACCGGCAGAAAATATTTTTTTGAAAAAATCCCTAAGCCCCGGGGTCACAATTTCAGCAAAAATCTCACTTTTGGCAAATCACTCAAAAATTGTGCCAGAAGCTTGCAAATGCTCTCCTGAAAAGGTTTGGCAGTCAATACAGAAGGCTTTTTATCACAGGACAAGAAATCAGCCCTCAACAACTTAACCGGCAGAAAATATTTTTTTGAAAAAATCCCTAAGCCCCGGGGTCACAATTTCAGCAAAAATCTCACTTTTGGCAAATCACTCAAAAATGGTGCCAGAAGCTGGCAAATGCTCTCCTGAAAGGTTTGGAAGTCGAAAGAGAAGGCTTTTTAACACAGGACAAGAAATCAGTCCTCAACAACTTAACCAGCAGAAAATATTTTTTTGAAAAAATCCCTAAGCGGTCACAATTTCAGCAAAAATCTCACTTTTGGCATTTCACTCAAAAATGGTGCCAACCGGTTGCAAATGGTCCCCAGAAAGCTTTGGCGATGGAAACAGAAGGCTTTTTATCTGAGGACAAGAAATCAGCCTTCAACAACTTTACCGGCAGAAAATATTTTTTTGAAAAAATCCCTAAGCCCCGGGGTCACAATTTCAGCAAAAATTTGACTTTTGGCAAATCACTCAAAAATGGTGCCAGAAGCTTGCAAATGCTCTCCTGAAAGGTTTGGCAGTCGAAACAGAAGGCTTTTTATCACAGGACAAGAAATCAGCCCTCAACAACTTAACCGGCAGAAAATATTTTTTTGAAAAAATCCCTAAGCCCCGGGGTCACAATTTCAGCAAAAATCTCACTTTTGGCAATTCACTCAAAAATGGTGCCAACCGGTTGCAAATGGTCCCCAGAAAGCTTTGGCGATGGAAACAGAAGGCTTTTTATCTGAGGACAAGAAATCAGCCTTCAACAACTTAACCGGCAGAAAATATTTTTTTGAAAAAATCCCTAAGCCCCGGGGTCACAATTTCAGCAAAAATCTCACTTTCGACAAATCACTCAAAAATGGTGCCAGAAGCTTGCAAATGCTCTCCTGAAAGGTTTGGCAGTCGAAACAGAAGGCTTTTTATCACAGGACAAGAAATCAGCCCTCAACAACTTAAGCGGCAGAAAATATTTTTTTGAAAAAATCCCTAAGCCCCGGGGTCACAATTTCAGCAAAAAATTGACTTTTGGCAATTCACTCAAAAATGGTGCCAGAAGCTTGCAAATGCTCTCCTGAAAGGTTTGGCAGTCAATACAGAAGGCTTTTTATCACAGGACAAGAAATCAGCCCTCAACAACTTAACCGGCAGAAAATATTTTTTTTTAAATATCCCTAAGCCCCGGGGTCACAATTTCAGCAAAAATCTGACTTTTGGCAATTCACTCAAAAATGGTGCCAGAAGATTGCAAAGGCTCTCCTGAAAAGGTTTGGCAGTCAATACAGAAGGCTTTTTATCACAGGAGAAGAAATCAGCCCTCAACAACTTAACCGGCAGAAAATATTTTTTTGAAAAAATCCCTAAGCCCCGGGGTCATACTTTCAGCAAAAATCTGACTTTTGGCAATTCACTCAAAAATGGTGCCAGAAGCTTGCAAATGCTCTCCTGAAAGGTTTGGCAGTCGAAACAGAAGGCTTTTTATCAGAGGACAAGAAATCAGCCCTCAACAACTTAACCGGCAGAAAATATTTTTTTGAAAAAATCCCTAAGCGGTCACAATTTCAGCAAAAATCTCACTTTTGGCAATTAACTCAAAAATGGTGCCAACCGGTTGCAAATGGTCCCCAGAAAGCTTTGGTGATGGAAACAGAAGGCTTTTTATCTGAGGACAAGAAATCAGCCTTCAACAACTTAATGGGCAGAATATTTTTTTTTGAAAAAATCCCTAAGCCCCGGGGTCACAATTTCAGCAAAAATTTGACTTTTGGCAAATCACTCAAAAATGGTGCCAGAAGCTTGCAAATGCTCTCCTGAAAGGTTTGGCAGTCGAAACAGAAGGCTTTTTATCTGAGGACAAGAAATCAGCCCTCAACAACTTAACCGGCGAAAAATATTTTTTTGAAAAAATCCCTAAGTCCCGGGGTCACAATTTCAGCAAAAATCTCACTTTTGGCAATTCACTCAAAAATGGTGCCAAGCAGTTGCAAATGGTCCCCAGAAAGCTTTGGCGATGGAAACAGAAGGCTTTTTATCACAGGACAAGAAATCAGCCCTCAACAACTTAACCGGCAGAAAATATTTTTTTGAAAAAATCCCTAAGCCCCGGGGTCACAATTTCAGCAAAAATTTGACTTTTGGCAAATCACTCAAAAATGGTGCCAGAACCTTGCAAATGCTCTCCTGAAAGGTTTGGCAGTCGAAACAGAAGGCTTTTTATCACAGGACAAGAAATCAGCCCTCAGCAACTTAACTGGCAGAAAATATTTTTTTGAAAAAATCCCTAAGCCCCGGGGTCACAATTTCAGCAAAAATTTGACTTTTGGCAAATCACTCAAAAATGGTGCCAGAAGCTTGCAAATGCTCTCCTGAAAGGTTTGGCAGTCAATACAGAAGGCTTTTTATCACAGGACAAGAAATCAGCCCTCAACAACTTAACCGGCAGAAAATATTTTTTTTTGAAAAAATCCCTAAGCCCCGGGGTCACAATTTCAGCAAAAATCTCACTTTTGGCAATTCACTCAAAAATGGTGCCAACCGGTTGCAAATGGTCCCCAGAAAGCTTTGGCGATGGAAACAGAAGGCTTTTTATCTGAGGACAAGAAATCAGCCTTCAACAACTTAACCGGCAGAAAATATTTTTTTGAAAAAATCCCTAAGCCCCGGGGTCAAAATTTCAGCAAAAATCTGACTTTTGGCAATTCACTCAAAAATGGTGCCAGAAGTTTGCAAATGCTCTCCTGAAAAGGTTTGGCAGTCGAAACAGAAGGCTTTTTATCGCAGGACAAGAAATCAGCCCTCAACAACTTAACCGGCAGAAAATATTTTTTTGAAAAAATCCCTAAGCCCCGGGGTCACAATTTCAGCAAAAATCTCACTTTTGGCAATTCACTCAAAAATGGTGCCAACCGGTTGCAAATGCTCTCCTGAAAGGTTTGGCAGTCGAAACAGAAGGCTTTTTATCACAGGACAAGAAATCAGCCCTCAACAACTTAACCGGCAGAAAATATTTTTTTGAAAAAATCCCTAAGCCCCGGGGTCACAATTTCAGCAAAAATTTTACTATTGGCAATTCACTCAAAAATGGTGCCAGAAGCTTGCAAATGCTCTCCTGAAAGGTTTGGCAGTCGAAACAGAAGGCTTTTTATCACAGGACAAGAAATTAGCCCTCAACAACTTAAGCGGCAGAAAATATTTCTTTGAAAAAATCCCTAAGCCCCGGGGTCACAATTTCAGCAAATATCTGACTTTTGGCAATTCACTCAAAAATGGTGCCAACCGATTGCAAATCGTCTCCAGAAAGCTTTTGCGATGGAAACAGAAATCTTTTTATCACAGGAGAGGAAATCAGCCCACAACAACTTAACCGGCAGAAAATATTTTTTTGAAAAAATCCCTAAGCGGTCACAATTTCAGCAAAAATCTCACTTTTGGCAATTCACTCAAAAATGGTGCCAACCGGTTGCAAATGGTCCCCAGAAAGCTTTGGTGATGGAAACAGTAGGCTTTTTATCTGAGGACAAGAAATCAGCCTTCAACAACTTAACGGGCAGAATATTTTTTTTTGAAAAAATCCCTAAGCCCCGGGGTCACAATTTCAGCAAAAATTTGACTTTTGGCAAATCACTCAAAAATGGTGCCAGAAGCTTGCAAATGCTCTTCTGAAAGGTTTGGCAGTCGAAACAGAAGGCTTTTTATCACAGGACAAGAAATCAGCCCTCAAAAACTTAACCGGCAGAAAATATTTTTTTGAAAAAATCCCTAAGCCCCGGGGTCATACTTTCAGCAAAAATCTGACTTTTGGCAATTCACTCAAAAATAGTGCCAAGCAGTTGCAAATGGTCCCCAGAAAGCTTTGGCGATGGAAACAGAAGGCTTTTTATCACAGGACAAGAAATCAGCCCTCAACAACTTAACCGGCAGAAAATATTTTTTTGAAAAAATCCCTAAGCCCCGGGGTCACAATTTCAGCAAAAATCTCACTTTCGGCAATTCACTCAAAAATGGTGCCAAGCAGTTGCAAATGGTCCCCAGAAAGCTTTGGCGATGGAAACAGAAGGCTTTTTATCACAGGACAAGAAATCAGCCCTCAACAACTTAACCGGCAGAAAATATTTTTTTGAAAAAATCCCTAAGCCCCGGGGTCACAATTTCAGCAAAAATTTAACTTTTGGCAAATCACTCAAAAATGGTGCCAGAAGCTTGCAAATGCTCTCCTGAAAAGGTTTGGCAGTCGAAACAGAAGGCTTTTTATCAGAGGACAAGAAATCAGCCCTCAACAACTTAACCGGCAGAAAATATTTTTTTGAAAAAATCCCTAAGCGGTCACAATTTCAGCAAAAATCTCACTTTTGGCAATTAACTCAAAAATGGTGCCAACCGGTTGCAAATGGTCCCCAGAAAGCTTTGGTGATGGAAACAGAAGGCTTTTTATCTGAGGACAAGAAATCAGCCTTCAACAACTTAATGGGCAGAATATTTTTTTTTGAAAAAATCCCTAAGCCCCGGGGTCACAATTTCAGCAAAAATTTGACTTTTGGCAAATCACTCAAAAATGGTGCCAGAAGCTTGCAAATGCTCTCCTGAAAGGTTTGGCAGTCGAAACAGAAGGCTTTTTATCTGAGGACAAGAAATCAGCCCTCAACAACTTAACCGGCGAAAAATATTTTTTTGAAAAAATCCCTAAGTCCCGGGGTCACAATTTCAGCAAAAATCTCACTTTTGGCAATTCACTCAAAAATGGTGCCAAGCAGTTGCAAATGGTCCCCAGAAAGCTTTGGCGATGGAAACAGAAGGCTTTTTATCACAGGACAAGAAATCAGCCCTCAACAACTTAACCGGCAGAAAATATTTTTTTGAAAAAATCCCTAAGCCCCGGGGTCACAATTTCAGCAAAAATTTGACTTTTGGCAAATCACTCAAAAATGGTGCCAGAAGCTTGCAAATGCTCTCCTGAAAGGTTTGGGAGTCGAAACAGAAGGCTTTTTATCACAGGACAAGAAATCAGCCCTCAACAACTTAACCGGCAGAAAATATTTCTTTGAAAAAATCCCTAAGACCCGGGGTCACAATTTCAGCAAAAATTTGACTTTTGACAAATCACTCAAAAATGGTGCCAGAGGCTTGCAAATGCTCTCCTGAAAGGTTTGGCAGTCGAAACAGAAGGCTTTTTATCACAGGACAAGAAATCAGCCCTCAACAACTTAACCGGCAGAAAATATTTTTTTGAAAAAATCCCTAAGCCCCGGGGTCACAATTTCAGCAAAAATTTGACTTTTGGCAAATCACTCAAAAATGGTGCCAGAACCTTGCAAATGCTCTCCTGAAAGGTTTGGCAGTCGAAACAGAAGGCTTTTTATCACAGGACAAGAAATCAGCCCTCAGCAACTTAACTGGCAGAAAATATTTTTTTGAAAAAATCCCTAAGCCCCGGGGTCACAATTTCAGCAAAAATTTGACTTTTGGCAAATCACTCAAAAATGGTGCCAGAAGCTTGCAAATGCTCTCCTGAAAGGTTTGGCAGTCAATACAGAAGGCTTTTTATCACAGGACAAGAAATCAGCCCTCAAGAACTTAACCGGCAGAAAATATTTTTTTTTGAAAAAATCCCTAAGCCCCGGGGTCACAATTTCAGCAAAAATCTCACTTTTGGCAATTCACTCAAAAATGGTGCCAACCGGTTGCAAATGGTCCCCAGAAAGCTTTGGCGATGGAAACAGAAGGCTTTTTATCTGAGGACAAGAAATCAGCCTTCAACAACTTAACCGGCAGAAAATATTTTTTTGAAAAAATCCCTAAGCCCCGGGGTCAAAATTTCAGCAAAAATCTGACTTTTGGCAATTCACTCAAAAATGGTGCCAGAAGTTTGCAAATGCTCTCCTGAAAAGGTTTGGCAGTCGAAACAGAAGGCTTTTTATCGCAGGACAAGAAATCAGCCCTCAACAACTTAACCGGCAGAAAATATTTTTTTGAAAAAATCCCTAAGCCCCGGGGTCACAATTTCAGCAAAAATCTCACTTTTGGCAATTCACTCAAAAATGGTGCCAACCGGTTGCAAATGCTCTCCTGAAAGGTTTGGCAGTCGAAACAGAAGGCTTATTATCACAGGACAAGAAATCAGCCCTCAACAACTTAACCGGCAGAAAATATTTTTTTGAAAAAATCCCTAAGCCCCGGGGTCACAATTTCAGCAAAAATTTGACTATTGGCAATTCACTCAAAAATGGTGCCAGAAGCTTGCAAATGCTCTCCTGAAAGGTTTGGCAGTCGAAACAGAAGGCTTTTTATCACAGGACAAGAAATTAGCCCTCAACAACTTAAGCGGCAGAAAATATTTCTTTGAAAAAATCCCTAAGCCCCGGGGTCACAATTTCAGCAAATATCTGACCTTTGGCAATTCACTCAAAAATGGTGCCAACCGATTGCAAATCGTCTCCAGAAAGCTTTGGCGATGGAAACAGAAATCTTTTTATCACAGGAGAAGAAATCAGCCCACAACAACTTAACCGGCAGAAAATATTTTTTTGAAAAAATCCCTAAGCGGTCACAATTTCAGCAAAAATCTCACTTTTGGCAATTCACTCAAAAATGGTGCCAACCGGTTGCAAATGGTCCCCAGAAAGCTTTGGTGATGGAAACAGTAGGCTTTTTATCTGAGGACAAGAAATCAGCCTTCAACAACTTAACGGGCAGAATATTTTTTTTTGAAAAAATCCCTAAGCCCCGGGGTCACAATTTCAGCAAAAATTTGACTTTTGGCAAATCACTCAAAAATGGTGCCAGAAGCTTGCAAATGCTCTCCTGAAAGGTTTGGCAGTCGAAACAGAAGGCTTTTTATCACAGGACAAGAAATCAGCCCTCAAAAACTTAACCGGCAGAAAATATTTTTTTGAAAAAATCCCTAAGCCCCGGGGTAACAATTCCAGCAAAAATCTCACTTTCGGCAATTCACTCAAAAATAGTGCCAAGCAGTTGCAAATGGTCCCCAGAAAGCTTTGGCGATGGAAACAGAAGGCTTTTTATCACAGGACAAGAAATCAGCCCTCAACAACTTAACCGGCAGAAAATATTTTTTTGAAAAAATCCCTAAGCCCCGGGGTCACAATTTCAGCAAAAATCTCACTTTCGGCAATTCACTCAAAAATGGTGCCAAGCAGTTGCAAATGGTCCCCAGAAAGCTTTGGCGATGGAAACAGAAGGCTTTTTATCACAGCACAAGAAATCAGCCCTCAACAACTTAACCGGCAGAAAATATTTTTTTGAAAAAATCCCTAAGCCCCGGGGTCACAATTTCAGCAAAAATTTAACTTTTGGCAAATCACTCAAAAATGGTGCCAGAAGCTTGCAAATGCTCTCCTGAAAGGTTTGGCAGTCGAAACAGAAGGCTTTTTATCACAGGACAAGAAATCAGCCCTCAACAACTTAACCGGCAGAAAATATTTCTTTGAAAAAATCCCTAAGCCCCGGGGTCACAATTTCAGCAAAAATTTGACTTTTGGCAAATCACTCAAAAATGGTGCCAGAAGCTTGCAAATGCTCTCCTGAAAGGTTTGGCAGTCGAAACAGAAGGCTTTTTATCACAGGGCAAGAAATCAGCCCTCAACAACTTAACCGGCAGAAAATATTTCTTTGAAAAAATCCCTAAGCCCCGGGGTCACAATTTCAGCAAATATCTGACTTTTGGCAATTCACTCAAAAATGCTGCCAACCGATTGCAAATGGTCCCCAGAAAGCTTTGGCGATGGAAACAGAAATCTTTTTATCACAGGACAAGAAATCAGCCCTCAACAACTTAACCGGCAGAAAATATTTTTTTAAAAAAATCCCTAAGCCCCGGGGTCACAATTTCAGCAAAAATTTGACTTTTGGCAAATCACTCAAAAATGGTGCCAGAAGCTTGCAAATGCTCTCCTGAAAGGTTTGGCAGTCAATACAGAAGGCTTTTTATCACAGGACAAGAAATCAGCCCTCAACAACTTAACCGGCAGAAAATATTTTTTTGAAAAAATCCCTAAGCGGTCACAATTTTAGCAAAAATCTCACTTTTGGCAATTCACTCAAAAATGGTGCCAAGCAGTTGCAAATGGTCCCCAGAAAGCTTTGGCGATGGAAACAGAAGGCTTTTTATCACAGGACAAAAAATCAGCCCTCAACAACTTAACCAGCAGAAAATTTTTTTTTCAAAAAATCCCTAAGCCCCGGGGTCACAATTTCAGCAAAAATTTGACTTTTGGCAAATCACTCAAAAATGGTGCCAGAAGCTTGCAAATGCTCTCCTGAAAGGTTTGGCAGTCGAAACAGAAGGCTTTTTATCACAGGACAAGAAATCAGCCCTCAACAACTTAACCGGCAGAAAATATTTCTTTGAAAAAATCCCTAAGCCCCGGGGTCACAATTTCAGCAAAAATTTGACTTTTGGCAAATCACTCAAAAACGGTGCCAGAAGCTTGCAAATGCTCTCCTGAAAGGTTTGGCAGTCAATACAGAAGGCTTTTTATCACAGGACCAGAAATCAGCCCTCAACAACTTAACCGGCAGAAAATATTTCTTTGAAAAAATCCCTAAGCCCCGGGGTCACAATTTCAGCAAAAATTTGACTTTTGGCAAATCACTCAAAAACGGTGCCAGAAGCTTGCAAATGCTCTCCTGAAAGGTTTGGCAGTCAATACAGAAGGCTTTTTATCACAGGACCAGAAATCAGCCCTCAACAACTTAACCGGCAGAAAATATTTTTTTGAAAAAATCCCTAAGCCCCGGGGTCACAATTTCAGCAAAAATCTCACTTTTGGCAATTCACTCAAAAATGGTGCCAACCGGTTGCAAATGGTCCCCAGAAAGCTTTGGCGATGGAAACAGAAGGCTTTTTATCACAGGACAAGAAATCAGCCCTCAACAACTTAACCGGCAGAAAATATTTTTTTGAAAAAATCCCTAAGCCCCGGGGTCACAATTTCAGCAAAAATTTGACTTTTGGCAATTCACTCAAAAATGGTGCCAGAAGCTTGCAAATGCTCTCCTGAAAGGTTTGGCAGTCGAAACAGAAGGCTTTTTATCACAGGACAAGAAATCAGCCCTCAACAACTTAACGGGCAGAAAATATTTCTTTGAAAAAATCCCTAAGCCCCGGGGTCACAATTTCAGCAAATATCTGACTTTTGGCAATTCACTCAAAAATGGTGCCAACCGATTGCAAATGGTCCCCAGAAAGCTTTGGCGATGGAAACAGAAATCTTTTTATCACAGGTCAAGAAATCAGCCCTCAACAACTTAACCGGCAGAAAATATTTTTTTAAAAAAATCCCTAAGCCCCGGGGTCACAATTTCAGCAAAAATTTGACTTTTGGCAAATCACTCAAAAATGGTGCCAGAAGCTTGCAAATGCTCTCCTGAAAGGTTTGGCAGTCAATACAGAAGGCTTTTTATCACAGGACAAGAAATCAGCCCTCAACAACTTAACCGGCAGAAAAGATTTTTTTGAAAAAATCCCTAAGCGGTCACAATTTCAGCAAAAATCTCACTTTTGGCAATTCACTCAAAAATGGTGCCAAGCAGTTGCAAATGGTCCCCAGAAAGCTTTGGCGATGGAAACAGAAGGCTTTTTATCACAGGACAAGAAATCAGCCCTCAACAACTTAACCGGCAGAAAATATTTTTTTGAAAAAATCCCTAAGCCCCGGGGTCACAATTTCAGCAAAAATTTGACTTTTGGCAAATCACTCAAAAATGGTGCCAGAAGCTTGCAAATGCTCTCCTGAAAGGTTTGGGAGTCGAAACAGAAGGCTTTTTATCACAGGACAAGAAATCAGCCCTCAACAACTTAACCGGCAGAAAATATTTCTTTGAAAAAATCCCTAAGCCCCGGGGTCACAATTTCAGCAAAAATTTGACTTTTGGCAAATCACTCAAAAATGGTGCCAGAGGCTTGCAAATGCTCTCCTGAAAGGTTTGGCAGTCGAAACAGAAGGCTTTTTATCACAGGACAAGAAATCAGCCCTCAACAACTTAACCGGCAGAAAATATTTTTTTGAAAAAATCCCTAAGCCCCGGGGTCACAATTTCAGCAAAAATCTCACTTTTGGCAATTCACTCAAAAATGGTGCCAACCGGTTGCAAATGGTCCCCAGAAAGCTTTGGAGATGGAAACAGAAGGCTTTTTATCTGAGGACAAGAAATCAGCCTTCAACAACTTAACCGGCAGAAAATATTTTTTTGAAAAAATCCCTAAGCCCCGGGGTCAAAATTTCAGCAAAAATCTGACTTTTGGCAATTCACTCAAAAATGGTGCCAGAAGTTTGCAAATGCTCTCCTGAAAAGGTTTGGCAGTCGAAACAGAAGGCTTTTTATCGCAGGACAAGAAATCAACCCTCAACAACTTAACCGGCAGAAAATATTTTTTTGAAAAAATCCCTAAGCCCCGGGGTCACAATTTCAGCAAAAATCTCACTTTTGGCAATTCACTCAAAAATGGTGCCAACCGGTTGCAAATGCTCTCCTGAAAGGTTTGGCAGTCGAAACAGAAGGCTTATTATCACAGGACAAGAAATCAGCCCTCAACAACTTAACCGGCAGAAAATATATTTTTGAAAAAATCCCTAAGCCCCGGGGTCACAATTTCAGCAAAAATTTGACTATTGGCAATTCACTCAAAAATGGTGCCAGAAGCTTGCAAATGCTCTCCTGAAAGGTTTGGCAGTCGAAACAGAAGGCTTTTTATCACAGGACAAGAAATCAGCCCTCAACAACTTAACCGGCAGAAAATATTTTTTTTTAAAAAATCCCTAAGCCCTGGGGTCACAATTTCAGCAAAAATCTCACTTTTGGCAATTCACTCAAAAATGGTGCCAACCGGTTGCAAATGGTCCCCAGAAAGCTTTGGCGATGGAAACAGAAGGCTTTTTATCTGAGGACAAGAAATCAGCCTTCAACAACTTAACGGGCAGAATATATTTTTTTGAAAAAATACCTAAGCCCCGGGGTCACAATTTTAGCAAAAATTTGACTTTTGGCAAATCATTCAAAAATGGTGCCAGAAGCTTGCAAATGCTCGCCTGAAAGGTTTGGCAGTCGAAACAGAAGGCTTTTTATCACAGGACAAGAAATCAGCCCTCAGCAACTTAACTGGCAGAAAATATTTTTTTGAAAAAATCCCTAAGCCCCGGGGTCACAATTTCAGCAAAAATTTGACTTTTGGCAAATCACTCAAAAATGGTGCCAGAAGCTTGCAACTGCTCTCCTGAAAGGTTTCGCAGTTGAAACAGAAGGCTTTTTATCACAGGACAAGAAATCAGCCCTCAACAACTTAACCGGCAGAAAATATTTTTTTGAAAAAATCCATAAGCCCCGGGGTCACAATTTCAGCAAAAATTTGACTTTTGGCAAATCACTCAAAAATGGTGCCAGAAGCTTGCAAATGCTCTCCTGAAAGGTTTGGCAGTCAATACAGAAGGCTTTTTATCACAGGAGAAGAAATCAGCCCTCAACAACTTAACCGGCGAAAAATATTTTTTTGAAAAAATCCCTAAGTCCCGGGGTCACAATTTCAGCAAAAATCTCACTTTTGGCAAATCACTCAAAAATGGTGCCAGAAGCTTGCAAATGCTCTCCTGAAAGGTTTGGCAGTCGAAACAGAAGGCTTTTTATCTGAGGACAAGAAATCAGCCTTCAACAACTTAACCGGCAGAAAATATTTTTTTGAAAAAATCCCTAAGCCCCGGGGTCACAATTTCAGCAAAAATCTCACTTTTGGCAATTCACTCAAAAATGGTGCCAACCGGTTGCAAATGGTCCCCAGAAAGCTTTGGCAATGGAAACAGAAGGCTTTTTATCTGAGGACAAGAAATCAGCCTTCAACAACTTAACTGGCAGAAAATATTTTTTTGAAAAAATCCCTAAGCCCCGGGGTCAAAATTTCAGCAAAAATCTGACTTTTGGCAATTCACTCAAAAATGGTGCCAGAAGCTTGCAAATGCTCTCCTGAAAAGGTTTGGCAGTCAATACAGAAGGCTTTTTATCGCAGGACAAGAAATCAGCCCTCAACAACTTAACCGGCAGAAAATATTTTTTTGAAAAAATCCCTAAGCCCCGGGGTCACAATTTCAACAAAAATTTGACTTTTGGCAATTCACTCAAAAATGGTGCCAGAAGCTTGCAAATGCTCTCCTGAAAGGTTTGGCAGTCGAAACAGAAGGCTTTTTATCACAGGACAAGAAATCAGCCCTCAACAACTTAACGGGCAGAAAATATTTCTTTGAAAAAATCCCTAAGCCCCGGGGTCACAATTTCAGCAAATATCTGACTTTTGGCAATTCACTCAAAAATGGTGCCAACCGATTGCAAATGGTCCCCAGAAAGCTTTGGCGATGGAAACAGAAATCTTTTTATCACAGGTCAAGAAATCAGCCCTCAACAACTTAACCGGCAGAAAATATTTTTTTAAAAAAATCCCTAAGCCCCGGGGTCAAAATTTCAGCAAAAATTTGACTTTTGGCAAATCACTCAAAAATGGTGCCAGAAGCTTGCAAATGCTCTCCTGAAAGGTTTGGCAGTCAATACAGAAGGCTTTTTATCACAGGACAAGAAATCAGCCCTCAACAACTTAACCGGCAGAAAAGATTTTTTTGAAAAAATCCCTAAGCGGTCACAATTTCAGCAAAAATCTCACTTTTGGCAATTCACTCAAAAATGGTGCCAACCGGTAGCAAATGGTCCCCAGAAAGCTTTGGCGATGGAAACAGAAGGCTTTTTATCTGAGGACAAGAAATCAGCCTTCAACAACTTAACCGGCAGAAAATATTTTTTTGAAAAAATCCCTAAGCCCCGCGGTCACAATTTCAGCAAAAATCTCACTTTTCGCAATTAACTCAAAAATGGTGCCAACCGGTTGCAAATGGTCCCCAGAAAGCTTTGGTGATGGAAACAGAAGGCTTTTTATCTGAGGACAAGAAATCAGCCTTCAACAACTTAACGGGCAGAATATTTTTTTTTGAAAAAATCCCTAAGCCCCGGGGTCACAATTTCAGCAAAAATTTGACTTTTGGCAAATCACTCAAAAATGGTGCCAGAAGCTTGCAAATGCTCTCCTGAAAGGTTTGGCAGTCGAAACAGAAGGCTTTTTATCTGAGGACAAGAAATCAGCCCTCAACAACTTAACCGGCGAAAAATATTTTTTTGAAAAAATCCCTAAGTCCCGGGGTCACAATTTCAGCAAAAATCTCACTTTTGGCAATTCACTCAAAAATGGTGCCAAGCAGTTGCAAATGGTCCCCAGAAAGCTTTGGCGATGGAAACAGAAGGCTTTTTATCACAGGACAAGAAATCAGCCCTCAACAACTTAACCGGAGAAAATATTTTTATGAAAAAATCCCTAAGCCCCGGGGTCACAATTTCAGCAAAAATTTGCCTTTTGGCAAATCACTCAAAAATGGTGCCAGAAGCTTGCAAATGCTCTCCTGAAAGGTTTGGGAGTCGAAACAGAAGGCTTTTTATCACAGGACAAGAAATCAGCCCTCAACAACTTAACCGGCAGAAAATATTTCTTTGAAAAAATCCCTAAGCCCCGGGGTCACAATTTCAGCAAAAATTTGACTTTTGGCAAATCACTCAAAAATGGTGCCAGAGGCTTGCAAATGCTCTCCTGAAAGGTTTGGCAGTCGAAACAGAAGGCTTTTTATCACAGGACAAGAAATCAGCCCTCAACAACTTAACCGGCAGAAAATATTTTTTTGAAAAAATCCCTAAGCCCCGGGGTCACAATTTCAGCAAAAATCTCACTTTTGGCAATTCACTCAAAAATGGTGCCAACCGGTTGCAAATGGTCCCCAGAAAGCTTTGGAGATGGAAACAGAAGGCTTTTTATCTGAGGACAAGAAATCAGCCTTCAACAACTTAACCGGCAGAAAATATTTTTTTGAAAAAATCCCTAAGCCCCGGGGTCAAAATTTCAGCAAAAATCTGACTTTTGGCAATTCACTCAAAAATGGTGCCAGAAGTTTGCAAATGCTCTCCTGAAAAGGTTTGGCAGTCGAAACAGAAGGCTTTTTATCGCAGGACAAGAAATCAACCCTCAACAACTTAACCGGCAGAAAATATTTTTTTGAAAAAATCCCTAAGCCCCGGGGTCACAATTTCAGCAAAAATCTCACTTTTGGCAATTCACTCAAAAATGGTGCCAACCGGTTGCAAATGCTCTCCTGAAAGGTTTGGCAGTCGAAACAGAAGGCTTATTATCACAGGACAAGAAATCAGCCCTCAACAACTTAACTGGCAGAAAATATTTTTTTGAAAAAATCCCTAAGCCCCGGGGTCACAATTTCAGCAAAAATTTGACTTTTGGCAAATCACTCAAAAATGGTGCCAGAAGCTTGCAACTGCTCTCCTGAAAGGTTTCGCAGTTGAAACAGAAGGCTTTTTATCACAGGACAAGAAATCAGCCCTCAACAACTTAACCGGCAGAAAATATTTTTTTGAAAAAATCCATAAGCCCCGGGGTCACAATTTCAGCAAAAATTTGACTTTTGGCAAATCACTCAAAAATGGTGCCAGAAGCTTGCAAATGCTCTCCTGAAAGGTTTGGCAGTCAATACAGAAGGCTTTTTATCACAGGAGAAGAAATCAGCCCTCAACAACTTAACCGGCGAAAAATATTTTTTTGAAAAAATCCCTAAGTCCCGGGGTCACAATTTCAGCAAAAATCTCACTTTTGGCAAATCACTCAAAAATGGTGCCAGAAGCTTGCAAATGCTCTCCTGAAAGGTTTGGCAGTCGAAACAGAAGGCTTTTTATCTGAGGACAAGAAATCAGCCTTCAACAACTTAACCGGCAGAAAATATTTTTTTGAAAAAATCCCTAAGCCCCGGGGTCACAATTTCAGCAAAAATCTCACTTTTGGCAATTCACTCAAAAATGGTGCCAACCGGTTGCAAATGGTCCCCAGAAAGCTTTGGCAATGGAAACAGAAGGCTTTTTATCTGAGGACAAGAAATCAGCCTTCAACAACTTAACTGGCAGAAAATATTTTTTTGAAAAAATCCCTAAGCCCCGGGGTCAAAATTTCAGCAAAAATCTGACTTTTGGCAATTCACTCAAAAATGGTGCCAGAAGCTTGCAAATGCTCTCCTGAAAAGGTTTGGCAGTCAATACAGAAGGCTTTTTATCGCAGGACAAGAAATCAGCCCTCAACAACTTAACCGGCAGAAAATATTTTTTTGAAAAAATCCCTAAGCCCCGGGGTCACAATTTCAACAAAAATTTGACTTTTGGCAATTCACTCAAAAATGGTGCCAGAAGCTTGCAAATGCTCTCCTGAAAGGTTTGGCAGTCGAAACAGAAGGCTTTTTATCACAGGACAAGAAATCAGCCCTCAACAACTTAACGGGCAGAAAATATTTCTTTGAAAAAATCCCTAAGCCCCGGGGTCACAATTTCAGCAAATATCTGACTTTTGGCAATTCACTCAAAAATGGTGCCAACCGATTGCAAATGGTCCCCAGAAAGCTTTGGCGATGGAAACAGAAATCTTTTTATCACAGGTCAAGAAATCAGCCCTCAACAACTTAACCGGCAGAAAATATTTTTTTAAAAAAATCCCTAAGCCCCGGGGTCAAAATTTCAGCAAAAATTTGACTTTTGGCAAATCACTCAAAAATGGTGCCAGAAGCTTGCAAATGCTCTCCTGAAAGGTTTGGCAGTCAATACAGAAGGCTTTTTATCACAGGACAAGAAATCAGCCCTCAACAACTTAACCGGCAGAAAAGATTTTTTTGAAAAAATCCCTAAGCGGTCACAATTTCAGCAAAAATCTCACTTTTGGCAATTCACTCAAAAATGGTGCCAACCGGTAGCAAATGGTCCCCAGAAAGCTTTGGCGATGGAAACAGAAGGCTTTTTATCTGAGGACAAGAAATCAGCCTTCAACAACTTAACCGGCAGAAAATATTTTTTTGAAAAAATCCCTAAGCCCCGCGGTCACAATTTCAGCAAAAATCTCACTTTTCGCAATTAACTCAAAAATGGTGCCAACCGGTTGCAAATGGTCCCCAGAAAGCTTTGGTGATGGAAACAGAAGGCTTTTTATCTGAGGACAAGAAATCAGCCTTCAACAACTTAACGGGCAGAATATTTTTTTTTGAAAAAATCCCTAAGCCCCGGGGTCACAATTTCAGCAAAAATTTGACTTTTGGCAAATCACTCAAAAATGGTGCCAGAAGCTTGCAAATGCTCTCCTGAAAGGTTTGGCAGTCGAAACAGAAGGCTTTTTATCTGAGGACAAGAAATCAGCCCTCAACAACTTAACCGGCGAAAAATATTTTTTTGAAAAAATCCCTAAGTCCCGGGGTCACAATTTCAGCAAAAATCTCACTTTTGGCAATTCACTCAAAAATGGTGCCAAGCAGTTGCAAATGGTCCCCAGAAAGCTTTGGCGATGGAAACAGAAGGCTTTTTATCACAGGACAAGAAATCAGCCCTCAACCATTTAACCGGAGAAAATATTTTTATGAAAAAATCCCTAAGCCCCGGGGTCACAATTTCAGCAAAAATTTGCCTTTTGGCAAATCACTCAAAAATGGTGCCAGAAGCTTGCAAATGCTCTCCTGAAAGGTTTGGGAGTCGAAACAGAAGGCTTTTTATCACAGGACAAGAAATCAGCCCTCAACAACTTAACCGGCAGAAAATATTTCTTTGAAAAAATCCCTAAGCCCCGGGGTCACAATTTCAGCAAAAATTTGACTTTTGGCAAATCACTCAAAAATGGTGCCAGAGGCTTGCAAATGCTCTCCTGAAAGGTTTGGCAGTCGAAACAGAAGGCTTTTTATCACAGGACAAGAAATCAGCCCTCAACAACTTAACCGGCAGAAAATATTTTTTTGAAAAAATCCCTAAGCCCCGGGGTCACAATTTCAGCAAAAATCTCACTTTTGGCAATTCACTCAAAAATGGTGCCAACCGGTTGCAAATGGTCCCCAGAAAGCTTTGGAGATGGAAACAGAAGGCTTTTTATCTGAGGACAAGAAATCAGCCTTCAACAACTTAACCGGCAGAAAATATTTTTTTGAAAAAATCCCTAAGCCCCGGGGTCAAAATTTCAGCAAAAATCTGACTTTTGGCAATTCACTCAAAAATGGTGCCAGAAGTTTGCAAATGCTCTCCTGAAAAGGTTTGGCAGTCGAAACAGAAGGCTTTTTATCGCAGGACAAGAAATCAACCCTCAACAACTTAACCGGCAGAAAATATTTTTTTGAAAAAATCCCTAAGCCCCGGGGTCACAATTTCAGCAAAAATCTCACTTTTGGCAATTCACTCAAAAATGGTGCCAACCGGTTGCAAATGCTCTCCTGAAAGGTTTGGCAGTCGAAACAGAAGGCTTATTATCACAGGACAAGAAATCAGCCCTCAACAACTTAACCGGCAGAAAATATATTTTTGAAAAAATCCCTAAGCCCCGGGGTCACAATTTCAGCAAAAATTTGACTATTGGCAATTCACTCAAAAATGGTGCCAGAAGCTTGCAAATGCTCTCCTGAAAGGTTTGGCAGTCGAAACAGAAGGCTTTTTATCACAGGACAAGAAATCAGCCCTCAACAACTTAAGCGGCAGAAAATATTTCTTTGAAAAAATCCCTAAGCCCCGGGGTCACAATTTCAGCAAATATCTGACTTTTGGCAAATCACTCAAAAATGGTGCCAGAACCTTGCAAATGCTCTCCTGAAAGGTTTGGCAGTCGAAACAGAAGGCTTTTTATCACAGGACAAGAAATCAGCCCTCAACAACTTAACCGGCAGAAAATATTTTTTTTGAAAAAATCCCTAAGCCCTGGGGTCACAATTTCAGCAAAAATCTCACTTTTGGCAATTCACTCAAAAATGGTGCCAACCGGTTGCAAATGGTCCCCAGAAAGCTTTGGCAATGGAAACAGAAGGCTTTTTAGCTGAGGACAAGAAATCAGCCTTCAACAACTTAACGGGCAGAATATATTTTTTTGAAAAAATACCTAAGCCCCGGGGTCACAATTTTAGCAAAAATTTGACTTTTGGCAAATCATTCAAAAATGGTGCCAGAAGCTTGCAAATGCTCGCCTGAAAGGTTTGGCAGTCGAAACAGAAGGCTTTTTATCACAGGACAAGAAATCAACCCTCAGCAACTTAACTGGCAGAAAATATTTTTTTGAAAAAATCCCTAAGCCCCGGGGTCACAATTTCAGCAAAAATTTGACTTTTGGCAAATCACTCAAAAATGGTGCCAGAAGCTTGCAACTGCTCTCCTGAAAGGTTTCGCAGTTGAAACAGAAGGCTTTTTATCACAGGACAAGAAATCAGCCCTCAACAACTTAACCGGCAGAAAATATTTTTTTGAAAAAATCCATAAGCCCCGGGGTCACAATTTCAGCAAAAATTTGACTTTTGGCAAATCACTCAAAAATGGTGCCAGAAGCTTGCAAATGCTCTCCTGAAAGGTTTGGCAGTCAATACAGAAGGCTTTTTATCACAGGAGAAGAAATCAGCCCTCAACAACTTAACCGGCGAAAAATATTTTTTTGAAAAAATCCCTAAGTCCCGGGGTCACAATTTCAGCAAAAATCTCACTTTTGGCAAATCACTCAAAAATGGTGCCAGAAGCTTGCAAATGCTCTCCTGAAAGGTTTGGCAGTCGAAACAGAAGGCTTTTTATCTGAGGACAAGAAATCAGCCTTCAACAACTTAACCGGCAGAAAATATTTTTTTGAAAAAATCCCTAAGCCCCGGGGTCACAATTTCAGCAAAAATCTCACTTTTGGCAATTCACTCAAAAATGGTGCCAACCGGTTGCAAATGGTCCCCAGAAAGCTTTGGCAATGGAAACAGAAGGCTTTTTATCTGAGGACAAGAAATCAGCCTTCAACAACTTAACTGGCAGAAAATATTTTTTTGAAAAAATCCCTAAGCCCCGGGGTCAAAATTTCAGCAAAAATCTGACTTTTGGCAATTCACTCAAAAATGGTGCCAGAAGCTTGCAAATGCTCTCCTGAAAAGGTTTGGCAGTCAATACAGAAGGCTTTTTATCGCAGGACAAGAAATCAGCCCTCAACAACTTAACCGGCAGAAAATATTTTTTTGAAAAAATCCCTAAGCCCCGGGGTCACAATTTCAACAAAAATTTGACTATTGGCAATTCACTCAAAAATGGTGCCAGAAGCTTGCAAATGCTCTCCTGAAAGGTTTAGCAGTCAATACAGAAGGCTTTTTATCACAGGACAAGAAATCAGCCCTCAACAACTTAACCGGCAGAAAATATTTTTTTGAAAAAATAACTAAGCCCCGGGGTCACAATTTCAGCAAAAATTTGACTATTGGCAATTCACTCAAAAATGGTGCCAGAAGCTTGCAAATGCTCTCCTGAAAGGTTTGGCAGTCAATACAGAAGGCTTTTTATCACAGGACAAGAAATCAGACCTCAACAACTTAACCGGCAGAAAATATTTTTTTGAAAAAATCCCTAAGCGGTCACAATTTCAGCAAAAATCTCACTTTTGGCAATTCACTCAAAAATGGTGCCAACCGGTTGCAAATGGTCCCCAGAAAGCTTTGGTGATGGAAACAGAAGGCTTTTTATCTGAGGACAAGAAATCAGCCTTCAACAACTTAACGGGCAGAATATTTTTTTTTGAAAAAATCCCTAAGCCCCGGGGTCACAATTTCAGCAAAAATTTGACTTTTGGCAAATCACTCAAAAATGGTGCCAGAGGCTTGCAAATGCTCTCCTGAAAGGTTTGGCAGTCGAAACAGAAGGCTTTTTATCACAGGACAAGAAATCAGCCCTCAACAACTTAACCGGCAGAAAATATTTTTTTGAAAAAATCCCTAAGCCCCGGGGTCACAATTTCAGCAAAAATCTCACTTTTGGCAATTCACTCAAAAATGGTGCCAACCGGTTGCAAATGGTCCCCAGAAAGCTTTGGAGATGGAAACAGAAGGCTTTTTATCTGAGGACAAGAAATCAGCCTTCAACAACTTAACCGGCAGAAAATATTTTTTTGAAAAAATCCCTAAGCCCCGGGGTCAAAATTTCAGCAAAAATCTGACTTTTGGCAATTCACTCAAAAATGGTGCCAGAAGTTTGCAAATGCTCTCCTGAAAAGGTTTGGCAGTCGAAACAGAAGGCTTTTTATCGCAGGACAAGAAATCAACCCTCAACAACTTAACCGGCAGAAAATATTTTTTTGAAAAAATCCCTAAGCCCCGGGGTCACAATTTCAGCAAAAATCTCACTTTTGGCAATTCACTCAAAAATGGTGCCAACCGGTTGCAAATGCTCTCCTGAAAGGTTTGGCAGTCGAAACAGAAGGCTTATTATCACAGGACAAGAAATCAGCCCTCAACAACTTAACCGGCAGAAAATATATTTTTGAAAAAATCCCTAAGCCCCGGGGTCACAATTTCAGCAAAAATTTGACTATTGGCAATTCACTCAAAAATGGTGCCAGAAGCTTGCAAATGCTCTCCTGAAAGGTTTGGCAGTCGAAACAGAAGGCTTTTTATCACAGGACAAGAAATCAGCCCTCAACAACTTAAGCGGCAGAAAATATTTCTTTGAAAAAATCCCTAAGCCCCGGGGTCACAATTTCAGCAAATATCTGACTTTTGGCAAATCACTCAAAAATGGTGCCAGAACCTTGCAAATGCTCTCCTGAAAGGTTTGGCAGTCGAAACAGAAGGCTTTTTATCACAGGACAAGAAATCAGCCCTCAACAACTTAACCGGCAGAAAATATTTTTTTTGAAAAAATCCCTAAGCCCTGGGGTCACAATTTCAGCAAAAATCTCACTTTTGGCAATTCACTCAAAAATGGTGCCAACCGGTTGCAAATGGTCCCCAGAAAGCTTTGGCGATGGAAACAGAATGCTTTTTATCTGAGGACAAGAAATCAGCCTTCAACAACTTAACGGGCAGAATATATTTTTTTGAAAAAATACCTAAGCCCCGGGGTCACAATTTTAGCAAAAATTTGACTTTTGGCAAATCATTCAAAAATGGTGCCAGAAGCTTGCAAATGCTCGCCTGAAAGGTTTGGCAGTCGAAACAGAAGGCTTTTTATCACAGGACAAGAAATCAGCCCTCAGCAACTTAACTGGCAGAAAATATTTTTTTGAAAAAATCCCTAAGCCCCGGGGTCACAATTTCAGCAAAAATTTGACTTTTGGCAAATCACTCAAAAATGGTGCCAGAAGCTTGCAACTGCTCTCCTGAAAGGTTTCGCAGTTGAAACAGAAGGCTTTTTATCACAGGACAAGAAATCAGCCCTCAACAACTTAACCGGCAGAAAATATTTTTTTGAAAAAATCCATAAGCCCCGGGGTCACAATTTCAGCAAAAATTTGACTTTTGGCAAATCACTCAAAAATGGTGCCAGAAGCTTGCAAATGCTCTCCTGAAAGGTTTGGCAGTCAATACAGAAGGCTTTTTATCACAGGAGAAGAAATCAGCCCTCAACAACTTAACCGGCGAAAAATATTTTTTTGAAAAAATCCCTAAGTCCCGGGGTCACAATTTCAGCAAAAATCTCACTTTTGGCAAATCACTCAAAAATGGTGCCAGAAGCTTGCAAATGCTCTCCTGAAAGGTTTGGCAGTCGAAACAGAAGGCTTTTTATCTGAGGACAAGAAATCAGCCTTCAACAACTTAACCGGCAGAAAATATTTTTTTGAAAAAATCCCTAAGCCCCGGGGTCACAATTTCAGCAAAAATCTCACTTTTGGCAATTCACTCAAAAATGGTGCCAACCGGTTGCAAATGGTCCCCAGAAAGCTTTGGCAATGGAAACAGAAGGCTTTTTATCTGAGGACAAGAAATCAGCCTTCAACAACTTAACTGGCAGAAAATATTTTTTTGAAAAAATCCCTAAGCCCCGGGGTCAAAATTTCAGCAAAAATCTGACTTTTGGCAATTCACTCAAAAATGGTGCCAGAAGCTTGCAAATGCTCTCCTGAAAAGGTTTGGCAGTCAATACAGAAGGCTTTTTATCGCAGGACAAGAAATCAGCCCTCAACAACTTAACCGGCAGAAAATATTTTTTTGAAAAAATCCCTAAGCCCCGGGGTCACAATTTCAACAAAAATTTGACTATTGGCAATTCACTCAAAAATGGTGCCAGAAGCTTGCAAATGCTCTCCTGAAAGGTTTAGCAGTCAATACAGAAGGCTTTTTATCACAGGACAAGAAATCAGCCCTCAACAACTTAACCGGCAGAAAATATTTTTTTGAAAAAATAACTAAGCCCCGGGGTCACAATTTCAGCAAAAATTTGACTATTGGCAAATCACTCAAAAATGGTGCCAGAAGCTTGCAAATGCTCTCCTGAAAGGTTTGGCAGTCGAAACAGAAGGCTTTTTATCACAGGACAAGAAATCAGCCCTCAACAACTTAACCGGCAGAAAATATTTTTTTGAAAAAATCCCTAAGCCCCGGGGTCACAATTCCAGCAAAAATCTCACTTTTGGCAATTCACTCAAAAATAGTTCGAAGCAGTTGCAAATGGTCCCCAGAAAGCTTTGGCGATGGAAACAGAAGGCTTTTTATCACAGGACAAGAAATCAGACCTCAACAACTTAACCGGCAGAAAATATTTTTTTGAAAAAATCCCTAAGCGGTCACAATTTCAGCAAAAATCTCACTTTTGGCAATTCACTCAAAAATGGTGCCAACCGGTTGCAAATGGTCCCCAGAAAGCTTTGGTGATGGAAACAGAAGGCTTTTTATCTGAGGACAAGAAATCAGCCTTCAACAACTTAACGGGCAGAATATTTTTTTTTGAAAAAATCCCTAAGCCCCGGGGTCACAATTTCAGCAAAAATTTGACTTTTGGCAAATCACTCAAAAATGGTGCCAGAAGCTTGCAAATGCTCTCCTGAAAGGTTTGGCAGTCGAAACAGAAGGCTTTTTATCACAGGACAAGAAATCAGCCCTCAACAACTTAACCGGCAGAAAATATTTTTTTGAAAAAATCCCTAAGCCCCGGGGTCACAATTCCAGCAAAAATCTCACTTTTGGCAATTCACTCAAAAATAGTTCGAAGCAGTTGCAAATGGTCCCCAGAAAGCTTTGGCGATGGAAACAGAAGGCTTTTTATCACAGGACAAGAAATCAGCCCTCAACAACTTAACCGGCAGAAAATATTTTTTTGAAAAAATCCCTAAGCCCCGCGGTCACAATTTCAGCGAAAATCTCACTTTCGGCAATTCACTCAAAAATGGTGCCAAGCAGTTGCAAATGGTCCCCAGAAAGCTTTGGCGATGGAAACAGAAGGCTTTTTATCACAGGACAAGAAATCAGCCCTCAACAACTTAACCGGCAGAAAATATTTTTTTGAAAAAATCCCTAAGCCCCGGGGTCACAATTTCAGCAAAAATCTCACTTTTGGCAAATCACTCAAAAATGGTGCCAGAAGCTTGCAAATGCTCTCCTGAAAGGTTTGGCAGTCGAAACAGAAGGCTTTTTATCACAGGACAAGAAATCAGCCCTCAACAACTTAACCGGCAGAAAATATTTCTTTGAAAAAATCCCTAAGACCCGGGGTCACAATTTCAGCAAAAATTTGACTTTTGGCAAATCACTCAAAAATGGTGCCAGAACCTTGCAAATGCTCTCCTGAAAGGTTTGGCAGTCAATACAGAAGGTTTTTTTATCACAGGAGAAGAAATCAGCCCTCAACAACTTAACCGGCGAAAAATATTTTTTTGAAAAAATCCCTAAGTCCCGGGGTCACAATTTCAGCAAAAATTTGACTTTTGGCAAATCACTCAAAAATGGTGCCAGAAGCTTGCAAATGCTCTCCTGAAAGGTTTGGCAGTCGAAACAGAAGGCTTTTTATCACAGGACAAGAAATCAGCCCTCAACAACTTAACCGGCAGAAAATATTTTTTTGAAAAAATCCCTAAGCCCCGGTGTCACAATTTCAGCAAAAATTTGACTATTGGCAATTCACTCAAAAATGGTGCCAGAAGCTTGCAAATGCTCTCCTGAAAGGTTTGGCAGTCAATACAGAAGGCTTTTTATCACAGGACAAGAAATCAGACCTCAACAACTTAACCGGCAGAAAATATTTTTTTGAAAAAATCCCTAAGCGGTCACAATTTCAGCAAAAATCTCACTTTTGGCAATTCACTCAAAAATGGTGCCAACCGGTTGCAAATGGTCCCCAGAAAGCTTTGGTGATGGAAACAGAAGGCTTTTTATCTGAGGACAAGAAATCAGCCTTCAACAACTTAACGGGCAGAATATTTTTTTTTGAAAAAATCCCTAAGCCCCGGGGTCACAATTTCAGCAAAAATTTGACTTTTGGCAAATCACTCAAAAATGGTGCCAGAAGCTTGCAAATGCTCTCCTGAAAGGTTTGGCAGTCGAAACAGAAGGCGTTTTATCACAGGACAAGAAATCAGCCCTCAACAACTTAACCGGCAGAAAATATTTTTTTGAAAAAATCCCTAAGCCCCGGGGTCACAATTCCAGCAAAAATCTCACTTTTGGCAATTCACTCAAAAATAGTTCGAAGCAGTTGCAAATGGTCCCCAGAAAGCTTTAGCGATGGAAACAGAAGGCTTTTTATCACAGGACAAGAAATCAGCCCTCAACAACTTAACCGGCAGAAAATATTTTTTTGAAAAAATCCCTAAGCCCCGCGGTCACAATTTCAGCAAAAATCTCACTTTCGGCAATTCACTCAAAAATGGTGCCAAGCAGTTGCAAATGGTCCCCAGAAAGCTTTGGCGATGGAAACAGAAGGCTTTTTATCACAGGACAAGAAATCAGCCCTCAACAACTTAACCGGCAGAAAATATTTTTTTGAAAAAATCCCTAAGCCCCGGGGTCACAATTTCAGCAAAAATTTGACTTTTGGCAAATCACTCAAAAATGGTGCCAGAAGCTTGCAAATGCTCTCCTGAAAGGTTTGGCAGTCGAAACAGAAGGCTTTTTATCACAGGACAAGAAATCAGCCCTCAACAACTTAACCGGCAGAAAATATTTCTTTGAAAAAATCCCTAAGCCCCGGGGTCACAATTTCAGCAAAAATTTGACTTTTGGCAAATCACTCAAAAATGGTGCCAGAACCTTGCAAATGCTCTCCTGAAAGGTTTGGCAGTCAATACAGAAGGTTTTTTTATCACAGGAGAAGAAATCAGCCCTCAACAACTTAACCGGCGAAAAATATTTTTTTGAAAAAATCCCTAAGTCCCGGGGTCACAATTTCAGCAAAAATCTCACTTTTGGCAAATCACTCAAAAATGGTGCCAGAAGCTTGCAAATGCTCTCCTGAAAGGTTTGGCAGTCGAAAGAGAAGGCTTTTTATCACAGGACAAGAAATCAGCCCTCAACAACTTAACCGGCAGAAAATATTTTTTTGAAAAAATCCCTAAGCCCCGGGGTCACAATTTCAGCAAAAATCTCACTTTTGGCAATTCACTCAAAAATGGTGCCAACCGGTTGCAAATGGTCCCCAGAAAGCTTTGGCAATGGAAACAGAAGGCTTTTTATCTGAGGACAAGAAATCAGCCTTCAACAACTTAACTGGCAGAAAATATTTTTTTGAAAAAATCCCTAAGCCCCGGGGTCAAAATTTCAGCAAAAATCTGACTTTTGGCAATTCACTCAAAAATGGTGCCAGAAGCTTGCAAATGCTCTCCTGAAAAGGTTTGGCAGTCGAAACAGAAGGCTTTTTATCGCAGGACAAGAAATCAGCCCTCAACAACTTAACCGGCAGAAAATATTTTTTTGAAAAAATCCCTAAGCCCCGGGGTCACAATTTCAACAAAAATTTGACTATTGGCAATTCACTCAAAAATGGTGCCAGAAGCTTGCAAATGCTCTCCTGAAAGGTTTAGCAGTCAATACAGAAGGCTTTTTATCACAGGACAAGAAATCAGCCCTCAACAACTTAACCGGCAGAAAATATTTCTTTGAAAAAATCCCTAAGCCCCGGGGTCACAATTTCAGCAAAAATTTGACTTTTGGCAAATCACTCAAAAATGGTGCCAAGCAGTTGCAAATGGTCCCCAGAAAGCTTTGGCGATGGAAACAGAAGGCTTTTTATCACAGGACAAGAAATCAGCCCTCAACAACTTAACCGGCAGAAAATATTTTTTTGAAAAATTCCCTAAGCCCTGGGGTCACAATTTCAGCAAAAATCTCACTTTTGGCAATTCACTCAAAAATGGTGCCAACCGGTTGCAAATGGTCCCCAGAAAGCTTTGGCGATGGAAACAGAAGGCTTTTTATCTGAGGACAAGAAATCAGCCTTCAACAACTTAACCGGCAGAAAATATTTTTTTGAAAAAATTCCTAGGCCCCGGGGTCACAATTTCAACCAAAATTTGACTATTGGCAATTCACTCAAAAATGGTGCCAGAAGCTTGCAAATGCTCTCCTGAAAGGTTTGGCAGTCAATACAGAAGGCTTTTTATCACAGGACAAGAAATCAGCCCTCAACAACTTATCCGGCAGAAAAGATTTTTTTGAAAAAATCCCTAAGCCCTGGGGTCACAATTTCAGCAAAAATTTGGCTTTTGGCAATTCACTCAAAAATGGTGCCAGAAGCTTGCAAATGCTCTCCTGAAAGGTTTGGCAGTCGAAACAGAAGGCTTTTTATCACAGGACAGGAAATCAGCCCTCAACAACTTAACCGGCAGAAAATATTTTTTTGAAAAAATCCCTAAGCCCCGGGGTCACAATTTCAGCAAAAATCTCACTTTTGGCAATTCACTCAAAAATGGTGCCAAGCAGTTGCAAATGGTCCCCAGAAAGCTTTGGCGATGGAAACAGAAGGCTTTTTATCACAGGACAAGAAATCAGCCCTCAACAACTTAACGGGCAGAATATTTTTTTTTGAAAAAATCCCTAAGCCCCGGGGTCACAATTTCAGCAAAAATTTGACTTTTGGCAAATCACTCAAAAATGGTGCCAGAGGCTTGCAAATGCTCTCCTGAAAGGTTTGGCAGTCGAAACAGAAGGCTTTTTATCACAGGACAAGAAATCAGCCCTCAACAACTTAACCGGCAGAAAATATTTTTTTGAAAAAATCCCTAAGCCCCGGGGTCACAATTTCAGCAAAAATCTCACTTTTGGCAATTCACTCAAAAATGGTGCCAACCGGTTGCAAATGGTCCCCAGAAAGCTTTGGAGATGGAAACAGAAGGCTTTTTATCTGAGGACAAGAAATCAGCCTTCAACAACTTAACCGGCAGAAAATATTTTTTTGAAAAAATCCCTAAGCCCCGGGGTCAAAATTTCAGCAAAAATCTGACTTTTGGCAATTCACTCAAAAATGGTGCCAGAAGTTTGCAAATGCTCTCCTGAAAAGGTTTGGCAGTCGAAACAGAAGGCTTTTTATCGCAGGACAAGAAATCAACCCTCAACAACTTAACCGGCAGAAAATATTTTTTTGAAAAAATCCCTAAGCCCCGGGGTCACAATTTCAGCAAAAATTTGACTTTTGGCAAATCACTCAAAAATGGTGCCAGAAGCTTGCAACTGCTCTCCTGAAAGGTTTCGCAGTTGAAACAGAAGGCTTTTTATCACAGGACAAGAAATCAGCCCTCAACAACTTAACCGGCAGAAAATATTTTTTTGAAAAAATCCATAAGCCCCGGGGTCACAATTTCAGCAAAAATTTGACTTTTGGCAAATCACTCAAAAATGGTGCCAGAAGCTTGCAAATGCTCTCCTGAAAGGTTTGGCAGTCAATACAGAAGGCTTTTTATCACAGGAGAAGAAATCAGCCCTCAACAACTTAACCGGCGAAAAATATTTTTTTGAAAAAATCCCTAAGTCCCGGGGTCACAATTTCAGCAAAAATCTCACTTTTGGCAAATCACTCAAAAATGGTGCCAGAAGCTTGCAAATGCTCTCCTGAAAGGTTTGGCAGTCGAAACAGAAGGCTTTTTATCTGAGGACAAGAAATCAGCCTTCAACAACTTAACCGGCAGAAAATATTTTTTTGAAAAAATCCCTAAGCCCCGGGGTCACAATTTCAGCAAAAATCTCACTTTTGGCAATTCACTCAAAAATGGTGCCAACCGGTTGCAAATGGTCCCCAGAAAGCTTTGGCAATGGAAACAGAAGGCTTTTTATCTGAGGACAAGAAATCAGCCTTCAACAACTTAACTGGCAGAAAATATTTTTTTGAAAAAATCCCTAAGCCCCGGGGTCAAAATTTCAGCAAAAATCTGACTTTTGGCAATTCACTCAAAAATGGTGCCAGAAGCTTGCAAATGCTCTCCTGAAAAGGTTTGGCAGTCAATACAGAAGGCTTTTTATCGCAGGACAAGAAATCAGCCCTCAACAACTTAACCGGCAGAAAATATTTTTTTGAAAAAATCCCTAAGCCCCGGGGTCACAATTTCAACAAAAATTTGACTATTGGCAATTCACTCAAAAATGGTGCCAGAAGCTTGCAAATGCTCTCCTGAAAGGTTTAGCAGTCAATACAGAAGGCTTTTTATCACAGGACAAGAAATCAGCCCTCAACAACTTAACCGGCAGAAAATATTTTTTTGAAAAAATAACTAAGCCCCGGGGTCACAATTTCAGCAAAAATTTGACTATTGGCAATTCACTCAAAAATGGTGCCAGAAGCTTGCAAATGCTCTCCTGAAAGGTTTGGCAGTCAATACAGAAGGCTTTTTATCACAGGACAAGAAATCAGACCTCAACAACTTAACCGGCAGAAAATATTTTTTTGAAAAAATCCCTAAGCGGTCACAATTTCAGCAAAAATCTCACTTTTGGCAATTCACTCAAAAATGGTGCCAACCGGTTGCAAATGGTCCCCAGAAAGCTTTGGTGATGGAAACAGAAGGCTTTTTATCTGAGGACAAGAAATCAGCCTTCAACAACTTAACGGGCAGAATATTTTTTTTTGAAAAAATCCCTAAGCCCCGGGGTCACAATTTCAGCAAAAATTTGACTTTTGGCAAATCACTCAAAAATGGTGCCAGAGGCTTGCAAATGCTCTCCTGAAAGGTTTGGCAGTCGAAACAGAAGGCTTTTTATCACAGGACAAGAAATCAGCCCTCAACAACTTAACCGGCAGAAAATATTTTTTTGAAAAAATCCCTAAGCCCCGGGGTCACAATTTCAGCAAAAATCTCACTTTTGGCAATTCACTCAAAAATGGTGCCAACCGGTTGCAAATGGTCCCCAGAAAGCTTTGGAGATGGAAACAGAAGGCTTTTTATCTGAGGACAAGAAATCAGCCTTCAACAACTTAACCGGCAGAAAATATTTTTTTGAAAAAATCCCTAAGCCCCGGGGTCAAAATTTCAGCAAAAATCTGACTTTTGGCAATTCACTCAAAAATGGTGCCAGAAGTTTGCAAATGCTCTCCTGAAAAGGTTTGGCAGTCGAAACAGAAGGCTTTTTATCGCAGGACAAGAAATCAACCCTCAACAACTTAACCGGCAGAAAATATTTTTTTGAAAAAATCCCTAAGCCCCGGGGTCACAATTTCAGCAAAAATCTCACTTTTGGCAATTCACTCAAAAATGGTGCCAACCGGTTGCAAATGCTCTCCTGAAAGGTTTGGCAGTCGAAACAGAAGGCTTATTATCACAGGACAAGAAATCAGCCCTCAACAACTTAACCGGCAGAAAATATATTTTTGAAAAAATCCCTAAGCCCCGGGGTCACAATTTCAGCAAAAATTTGACTATTGGCAATTCACTCAAAAATGGTGCCAGAAGCTTGCAAATGCTCTCCTGAAAGGTTTGGCAGTCGAAACAGAAGGCTTTTTATCACAGGACAAGAAATCAGCCCTCAACAACTTAAGCGGCAGAAAATATTTCTTTGAAAAAATCCCTAAGCCCCGGGGTCACAATTTCAGCAAAAATCTGACTTTTGGCAAATCACTCAAAAATGGTGCCAGAACCTTGCAAATGCTCTCCTGAAAGGTTTGGCAGTCGAAACAGAAGGCTTTTTATCACAGGACAAGAAATCAGCCCTCAACAACTTAACCGGCAGAAAATATTTTTTTTGAAAAAATCCCTAAGCCCTGGGGTCACAATTTCAGCAAAAATCTCACTTTTGGCAATTCACTCAAAAATGGTGCCAACCGGTTGCAAATGGTCCCCAGAAAGCTTTGGCGATGGAAACAGAAGGCTTTTTATCTGAGGACAAGAAATCAGCCTTCAACAACTTAACGGGCAGAATATATTTTTTTGAAAAAATACCTAAGCCCCGGGGTCACAATTTTAGCAAAAATTTGACTTTTGGCAAATCATTCAAAAATGGTGCCAGAAGCTTGCAAATGCTCGCCTGAAAGGTTTGGCAGTCGAAACAGAAGGCTTTTTATCACAGGACAAGAAATCAGCCCTCAGCAACTTAACTGGCAGAAAATATTTTTTTGAAAAAATCCCTAAGCCCCGGGGTCACAATTTCAGCAAAAATTTGACTTTTGGCAAATCACTCAAAAATGGTGCCAGAAGCTTGCAACTGCTCTCCTGAAAGGTTTCGCAGTTGAAACAGAAGGCTTTTTATCACAGGACAAGAAATCAGCCCTCAACAACTTAACCGGCAGAAAATATTTTTTTGAAAAAATCCATAAGCCCCGGGGTCACAATTTCAGCAAAAATTTGACTTTTGGCAAATCACTCAAAAATGGTGCCAGAAGCTTGCAAATGCTCTCCTGAAAGGTTTGGCAGTCAATACAGAAGGCTTTTTATCACAGGAGAAGAAATCAGCCCTCAACAACTTAACCGGCGAAAAATATTTTTTTGAAAAAATCCCTAAGTCCCGGGGTCACAATTTCAGCAAAAATCTCACTTTTGGCAAATCACTCAAAAATGGTGCCAGAAGCTTGCAAATGCTCTCCTGAAAGGTTTGGCAGTCGAAACAGAAGGCTTTTTATCTGAGGACAAGAAATCAGCCTTCAACAACTTAACCGGCAGAAAATATTTTTTTGAAAAAATCCCTAAGCCCCGGGGTCACAATTTCAGCAAAAATCTCACTTTTGGCAATTCACTCAAAAATGGTGCCAACCGGTTGCAAATGGTCCCCAGAAAGCTTTGGCAATGGAAACAGAAGGCTTTTTATCTGAGGACAAGAAATCAGCCTTCAACAACTTAACTGGCAGAAAATATTTTTTTGAAAAAATCCCTAAGCCCCGGGGTCAAAATTTCAGCAAAAATTTGACTTTTGGCAATTCACTCAAAAATGGTGCCAGAAGCTTGCAAATGCTCTCCTGAAAAGGTTTGGCAGTCAATACAGAAGGCTTTTTATCGCAGGACAAGAAATCAGCCCTCAACAACTTAACCGGCAGAAAATATTTTTTTGAAAAAATCCCTAAGCCCCGGGGTCACAATTTCAACAAAAATTTGACTATTGGCAATTCACTCAAAAATGGTGCCAGAAGCTTGCAAATGCTCTCCTGAAAGGTTTAGCAGTCAATACAGAAGGCTTTTTATCACAGGACAAGAAATCAGCCCTCAACAACTTAACCGGCAGAAAATATTTTTTTGAAAAAATAACTAAGCCCCGGGGTCACAATTTCAGCAAAAATTTGACTATTGGCAAATCACTCAAAAATGGTGCCAGAAGCTTGCAAATGCTCTCCTGAAAGGTTTGGCAGTCGAAACAGAAGGCTTTTTACCACAGGACAAGAAATCAGCCCTCAACAACTTAACCGGCAGAAAATATTTTTTTGAAAAAATCCCTAAGCCCCGGGGTCACAATTCCAGCAAAAATCTCACTTTTGGCAATTCACTCAAAAATAGTTCGAAGCAGTTGCAAATGGTCCCCAGAAAGCTTTGGCGATGGAAACAGAAGGCTTTTTATCACAGGACAAGAAATCAGACCTCAACAACTTAACCGGCAGAAAATATTTTTTTGAAAAAATCCCTAAGCGGTCACAATTTCAGCAAAAATCTCACTTTTGGCAATTCACTCAAAAATGGTGCCAACCGGTTGCAAATGGTCCCCAGAAAGCTTTGGTGATGGAAACAGAAGGCTTTTTATCTGAGGACAAGAAATCAGCCTTCAACAACTTAACAGGCATTATATTTTTTTTTGAAAAAATCCCTAAGCCCCGGGGTCACAATTTCAGCAAAAATTTGACTTTTGGCAAATCACTCAAAAATGGTGCCAGAAGCTTGCAAATGCTCTCCTGAAAGGTTTGGCAGTCGAAACAGAAGGCTTTTTATCACAGGACAAGAAATCAGCCCTCAACAACTTAACCGGCAGAAAATATTTTTTTGAAAAAATCCCTAAGCCCCGGGGTCACAATTCCAGCAAAAATCTCACTTTTGGCAATTCACTCAAAAATAGTTCGAAGCAGTTGCAAATGGTCCCCAGAAAGCTTTGGCGATGGAAACAGAAGGCTTTTTATCACAGGACAAGAAATCAGCCCTCAACAACTTAACCGGCAGAAAATATTTTTTTGAAAAAATCCCTAAGCCCCGCGGTCACAATTTCAGCGAAAATCTCACTTTCGGCAATTCACTCAAAAATGGTGCCAAGCAGTTGCAAATGGTCCCCAGAAAGCTTTGGCGATGGAAACAGAAGGCTTTTTATCACAGGACAAGAAATCAGCCCTCAACAACTTAACCGGCAGAAAATATTTTTTTGAAAAAATCCCTAAGCCCCGGGGTCACAATTTCAGCAAAAATCTCACTTTTGGCAATTCACTCAAAAATGGTGCCAACCGGTTGCAAATGGTCCCCAGAAAGCTTTGGAGATGGAAACAGAAGGCTTTTTATCTGAGGACAAGAAATCAGCCTTCAACAACTTAACCGGCAGAAAATATTTTTTTGAAAAAATCCCTAAGCCCCGGGGTCAAAATTTCAGCAAAAATCTGACTTTTGGCAATTCACTCAAAAATGGTGCCAGAAGTTTGCAAATGCTCTCCTGAAAAGGTTTGGCAGTCGAAACAGAAGGCTTTTTATCGCAGGACAAGAAATCAACCCTCAACAACTTAACCGGCAGAAAATATTTTTTTGAAAAAATCCCTAAGCCCCGGGGTCACAATTTCAGCAAAAATCTCACTTTTGGCAATTCACTCAAAAATGGTGCCAACCGGTTGCAAATGCTCTCCTGAAAGGTTTGGCAGTCGAAACAGAAGGCTTATTATCACAGGACAAGAAATCAGCCCTCAACAACTTAACCGGCAGAAAATATATTTTTGAAAAAATCCCTAAGCCCCGGGGTCACAATTTCAGCAAAAATTTGACTATTGGCAATTCACTCAAAAATGGTGCCAGAAGCTTGCAAATGCTCTCCTGAAAGGTTTGGCAGTCGAAACAGAAGGCTTTTTATCACAGGACAAGAAATCAGCCCTCAACAACTTAAGCGGCAGAAAATATTTCTTTGAAAAAATCCCTAAGCCCCGGGGTCACAATTTCAGCAAAAATCTGACTTTTGGCAAATCACTCAAAAATGGTGCCAGAACCTTGCAAATGCTCTCCTGAAAGGTTTGGCAGTCGAAACAGAAGGCTTTTTATCACAGGACAAGAAATCAGCCCTCAACAACTTAACCGGCAGAAAATATTTTTTTTGAAAAAATCCCTAAGCCCTGGGGTCACAATTTCAGCAAAAATCTCACTTTTGGCAATTCACTCAAAAATGGTGCCAACCGGTTGCAAATGGTCCCCAGAAAGCTTTGGCGATGGAAACAGAAGGCTTTTTATCTGAGGACAAGAAATCAGCCTTCAACAACTTAACGGGCAGAATATATTTTTTTGAAAAAATACCTAAGCCCCGGGGTCACAATTTTAGCAAAAATTTGACTTTTGGCAAATCATTCAAAAATGGTGCCAGAAGCTTGCAAATGCTCGCCTGAAAGGTTTGGCAGTCGAAACAGAAGGCTTTTTATCACAGGACAAGAAATCAGCCCTCAGCAACTTAACTGGCAGAAAATATTTTTTTGAAAAAATCCCTAAGCCCCGGGGTCACAATTTCAGCAAAAATTTGACTTTTGGCAAATCACTCAAAAATGGTGCCAGAAGCTTGCAACTGCTCTCCTGAAAGGTTTCGCAGTTGAAACAGAAGGCTTTTTATCACAGGACAAGAAATCAGCCCTCAACAACTTAACCGGCAGAAAATATTTTTTTGAAAAAATCCATAAGCCCCGGGGTCACAATTTCAGCAAAAATTTGACTTTTGGCAAATCACTCAAAAATGGTGCCAGAAGCTTGCAAATGCTCTCCTGAAAGGTTTGGCAGTCAATACAGAAGGCTTTTTATCACAGGAGAAGAAATCAGCCCTCAACAACTTAACCGGCGAAAAATATTTTTTTGAAAAAATCCCTAAGTCCCGGGGTCACAATTTCAGCAAAAATCTCACTTTTGGCAAATCACTCAAAAATGGTGCCAGAAGCTTGCAAATGCTCTCCTGAAAGGTTTGGCAGTCGAAACAGAAGGCTTTTTATCTGAGGACAAGAAATCAGCCTTCAACAACTTAACCGGCAGAAAATATTTTTTTGAAAAAATCCCTAAGCCCCGGGGTCACAATTTCAGCAAAAATCTCACTTTTGGCAATTCACTCAAAAATGGTGCCAACCGGTTGCAAATGGTCCCCAGAAAGCTTTGGCAATGGAAACAGAAGGCTTTTTATCTGAGGACAAGAAATCAGCCTTCAACAACTTAACTGGCAGAAAATATTTTTTTGAAAAAATCCCTAAGCCCCGGGGTCAAAATTTCAGCAAAAATCTGACTTTTGGCAATTCACTCAAAAATGGTGCCAGAAGCTTGCAAATGCTCTCCTGAAAAGGTTTGGCAGTCAATACAGAAGGCTTTTTATCGCAGGACAAGAAATCAGCCCTCAACAACTTAACCGGCAGAAAATATTTTTTTGAAAAAATCCCTAAGCCCCGGGGTCACAATTTCAACAAAAATTTGACTATTGGCAATTCACTCAAAAATGGTGCCAGAAGCTTGCAAATGCTCTCCTGAAAGGTTTAGCAGTCAATACAGAAGGCTTTTTATCACAGGACAAGAAATCAGCCCTCAACAACTTAACCGGCAGAAAATATTTTTTTGAAAAAATAACTAAGCCCCGGGGTCACAATTTCAGCAAAAATTTGACTATTGGCAAATCACTCAAAAATGGTGCCAGAAGCTTGCAAATGCTCTCCTGAAAGGTTTGGCAGTCGAAACAGAAGGCTTTTTATCACAGGACAAGAAATCAGCCCTCAACAACTTAACCGGCAGAAAATATTTTTTTGAAAAAATCCCTAAGCCCCGGGGTCACAATTCCAGCAAAAATCTCACTTTTGGCAATTCACTCAAAAATAGTTCGAAGCAGTTGCAAATGGTCCCCAGAAAGCTTTGGCGATGGAAACAGAAGGCTTTTTATCACAGGACAAGAAATCAGACCTCAACAACTTAACCGGCAGAAAATATTTTTTTGAAAAAATCCCTAAGCGGTCACAATTTCAGCAAAAATCTCACTTTTGGCAATTCACTCAAAAATGGTGCCAACCGGTTGCAAATGGTCCCCAGAAAGCTTTGGTGATGGAAACAGAAGGCTTTTTATCTGAGGACAAGAAATCAGCCTTCAACAACTTAACGGGCATTATATTTTTTTTTGAAAAAATCCCTAAGCCCCGGGGTCACAATTTCAGCAAAAATTTGACTTTTGGCAAATCACTCAAAAATGGTGCCAGAAGCTTGCAAATGCTCTCCTGAAAGGTTTGGCAGTCGAAAGAGAAGGCTTTTTATCACAGGACAAGAAATCAGCCCTCAACAACTTAACCGGCAGAAAATATTTTTTTGAAAAAATCCCTAAGCCCCGGGGTCACAATTCCAGCAAAAATCTCACTTTTGGCAATTCACTCAAAAATGGTGCCAACCGGTTGCAAATGGTCCCCAGAAAGCTTTGGAGATGGAAACAGAAGGCTTTTTATCTGAGGACAAGAAATCAGCCTTCAACAACTTAACCGGCAGAAAATATTTTTTTGAAAAAATCCCTAAGCCCCGGGGTTAAAATTTCAGCAAAAATCTGACTTTTGGCAATTCACTCAAAAATGGTGCCAGAAGTTTGCAAATGCTCTCCTGAAAAGGTTTGGCAGTCGAAACAGAAGGCTTTTTATCGCAGGACAAGAAATCAACCCTCAACAACTTAACCGGCAGAAAATATTTTTTTGAAAAAATCCCTAAGCCCCGGGGTCACAATTTCAGCAAAAATCTCACTTTTGGCAATTCACTCAAAAATGGTGCCAACCGGTTGCAAATGCTCTCCTGAAAGGTTTGGCAGTCGAAACAGAAGGCTTATTATCACAGGACAAGAAATCAGCCCTCAACAACTTAACCGGCAGAAAATATATTTTTGAAAAAATCCCTAAGCCCCGGGGTCACAATTTCAGCAAAAATTTGACTATTGGCAATTCACTCAAAAATGGTGCCAGAAGCTTGCAAATGCTCTCCTGAAAGGTTTGGCAGTCGAAACAGAAGGCTTTTTATCACAGGACAAGAAATCAGCCCTCAACAACTTAAGCGGCAGAAAATATTTCTTTGAAAAAATCCCTAAGCCCCGGGGTCACAATTTCAGCAAAAATCTGACTTTTGGCAAATCACTCAAAAATGGTGCCAGAACCTTGCAAATGCTCTCCTGAAAGGTTTGGCAGTCGAAACAGAAGGCTTTTTATCACAGGACAAGAAATCAGCCCTCAACAACTTAACCGGCAGAAAATATTTTTTTTGAAAAAATCCCTAAGCCCTGGGGTCACAATTTCAGCAAAAATCTCACTTTTGGCAATTCACTCAAAAATGGTGCCAACCGGTTGCAAATGGTCCCCAGAAAGCTTTGGCGATGGAAACAGAAGGCTTTTTATCTGAGGACAAGAAATCAGCCTTCAACAACTTAACGGGCAGAATATATTTTTTTGAAAAAATACCTAAGCCCCGGGGTCACAATTTTAGCAAAAATTTGACTTTTGGCAAATCATTCAAAAATGGTGCCAGAAGCTTGCAAATGCTCGCCTGAAAGGTTTGGCAGTCGAAACAGAAGGCTTTTTATCACAGGACAAGAAATCAGCCCTCAGCAACTTAACTGGCAGAAAATATTTTTTTGAAAAAATCCCTAAGCCCCGGGGTCACAATTTCAGCAAAAATTTGACTTTTGGCAAATCACTCAAAAATGGTGCCAGAAGCTTGCAACTGCTCTCCTGAAAGGTTTCGCAGTTGAAACAGAAGGCTTTTTATCACAGGACAAGAAATCAGCCCTCAACAACTTAACCGGCAGAAAATATTTTTTTGAAAAAATCCATAAGCCCCGGGGTCACAATTTCAGCAAAAATTTGACTTTTGGCAAATCACTCAAAAATGGTGCCAGAAGCTTGCAAATGCTCTCCTGAAAGGTTTGGCAGTCAATACAGAAGGCTTTTTATCACAGGAGAAGAAATCAGCCCTCAACAACTTAACCGGCGAAAAATATTTTTTTGAAAAAATCCCTAAGTCCCGGGGTCACAATTTCAGCAAAAATCTCACTTTTGGCAAATCACTCAAAAATGGTGCCAGAAGCTTGCAAATGCTCTCCTGAAAGGTTTGGCAGTCGAAACAGAAGGCTTTTTATCTGAGGACAAGAAATCAGCCTTCAACAACTTAACTGGCAGAAAATATTTTTTTGAAAAAATCCCTAAGCCCCGGGGTCAAAATTTCAGCAAAAATCTGACTTTTGGCAATTCACTCAAAAATGGTGCCAGAAGCTTGCAAATGCTCTCCTGAAAAGGTTTGGCAGTCAATACAGAAGGCTTTTTATCGCAGGACAAGAAATCAGCCCTCAACAACTTAACCGGCAGAAAATATTTTTTTGAAAAAATCCCTAAGCCCCGGGGTCACAATTTCAACAAAAATTTGACTATTGGCAATTCACTCAAAAATGGTGCCAGAAGCTTGCAAATGCTCTCCTGAAAGGTTTAGCAGTCAATACAGAAGGCTTTTTATCACAGGACAAGAAATCAGCCCTCAACAACTTAACCGGCAGAAAATATTTTTTTGAAAAAATAACTAAGCCCCGGGGTCACAATTTCAGCAAAAATTTGACTATTGGCAAATCACTCAAAAATGGTGCCAGAAGCTTGCAAATGCTCTCCTGAAAGGTTTGGCAGTCGAAACAGAAGGCTTTTTATCTGAGGACAAGAAATCAGCCTTCAACAACTTAACCGGCAGAAAATATTTTTTTGAAAAAATCCCTAAGCCCCGGGGTCACAATTTCAGCAAAAATCTCACTTTTGGCAATTCACTCAAAAATGGTGCCAACCGGTTGCAAATGGTCCCCAGAAAGCTTTGGAGATGGAAACAGAAGGCTTTTTATCTGAGGACAAGAAATCAGCCTTCAACAACTTAACCGGCAGAAAATATTTTTTTGAAAAAATCCCTAAGCCCCGGGGTTAAAATTTCAGCAAAAATCTGACTTTTGGCAATTCACTCAAAAATGGTGCCAGAAGTTTGCAAATGCTCTCCTGAAAAGGTTTGGCAGTCGAAACAGAAGGCTTTTTATCGCAGGACAAGAAATCAACCCTCAACAACTTAACCGGCAGAAAATATTTTTTTGAAAAAATCCCTAAGCCCCGGGGTCACAATTTCAGCAAAAATCTCACTTTTGGCAATTCACTCAAAAATGGTGCCAACCGGTTGCAAATGCTCTCCTGAAAGGTTTGGCAGTCGAAACAGAAGGCTTATTATCACAGGACAAGAAATCAGCCCTCAACAACTTAACCGGCAGAAAATATATTTTTGAAAAAATCCCTAAGCCCCGGGGTCACAATTTCAGCAAAAATTTGACTATTGGCAATTCACTCAAAAATGGTGCCTGAAGCTTGCAAATGCTCTCCTGAAAGGTTTGGCAGTCGAAACAGAAGGCTTTTTATCACAGGACAAGAAATCAGCCCTCAACAACTTAAGCGGCAGAAAATATTTCTTTGAAAAAATCCCTAAGCCCCGGGGTCACAATTTCAGCAAAAATCTGACTTTTGGCAAATCACTCAAAAATGGTGCCAGAACCTTGCAAATGCTCTCCTGAAAGGTTTGGCAGTCGAAACAGAAGGCTTTTTATCACAGGACAAGAAATCAGCCCTCAACAACTTAACCGGCAGAAAATATTTTTTTTGAAAAAATCCCTAAGCCCTGGGGTCACAATTTCAGCAAAAATCTCACTTTTGGCAATTCACTCAAAAATGGTGCCAACCGGTTGCAAATGGTCCCCAGAAAGCTTTGGCGATGGAAACAGAAGGCTTTTTATCTGAGGACAAGAAATCAGCCTTCAACAACTTAACGGGCAGAATATATTTTTTTGAAAAAATACCTAAGCCCCGGGGTCACAATTTTAGCAAAAATTTGACTTTTGGCAAATCATTCAAAAATGGTGCCAGAAGCTTGCAAATGCTCGCCTGAAAGGTTTGGCAGTCGAAACAGAAGGCTTTTTATCACAGGACAAGAAATCAGCCCTCAGCAACTTAACTGGCAGAAAATATTTTTTTGAAAAAATCCCTAAGCCCCGGGGTCACAATTTCAGCAAAAATTTGACTTTTGGCAAATCACTCAAAAATGGTGCCAGAAGCTTGCAACTGCTCTCCTGAAAGGTTTCGCAGTTGAAACAGAAGGCTTTTTATCACAGGACAAGAAATCAGCCCTCAACAACTTAACCGGCAGAAAATATTTTTTTGAAAAAATCCATAAGCCCCGGGGTCACAATTTCAGCAAAAATTTGACTTTTGGCAAATCACTCAAAAATGGTGCCAGAAGCTTGCAAATGCTCTCCTGAAAGGTTTGGCAGTCAATACAGAAGGCTTTTTATCACAGGAGAAGAAATCAGCCCTCAACAACTTAACCGGCGAAAAATATTTTTTTGAAAAAATCCCTAAGTCCCGGGGTCACAATTTCAGCAAAAATCTCACTTTTGGCAAATCACTCAAAAATGGTGCCAGAAGCTTGCAAATGCTCTCCTGAAAGGTTTGGCAGTCGAAACAGAAGGCTTTTTATCTGAGGACAAGAAATCAGCCTTCAACAACTTAACTGGCAGAAAATATTTTTTTGAAAAAATCCCTAAGCCCCGGGGTCAAAATTTCAGCAAAAATCTGACTTTTGGCAATTCACTCAAAAATGGTGCCAGAAGCTTGCAAATGCTCTCCTGAAAAGGTTTGGCAGTCAATACAGAAGGCTTTTTATCGCAGGACAAGAAATCAGCCCTCAACAACTTAACCGGCAGAAAATATTTTTTTGAAAAAATCCCTAAGCCCCGGGGTCACAATTTCAACAAAAATTTGACTATTGGCAATTCACTCAAAAATGGTGCCAGAAGCTTGCAAATGCTCTCCTGAAAGGTTTAGCAGTCAATACAGAAGGCTTTTTATCACAGGACAAGAAATCAGCCCTCAACAACTTAACCGGCAGAAAATATTTTTTTGAAAAAATAACTAAGCCCCGGGGTCACAATTTCAGCAAAAATTTGACTATTGGCAAATCACTCAAAAATGGTGCCAGAAGCTTGCAAATGCTCTCCTGAAAGGTTTGGCAGTCGAAACAGAAGGCTTTTTATCTGAGGACAAGAAATCAGCCTTCAACAACTTAACCGGCAGAAAATATTTTTTTGAAAAAATCCCTAAGCCCCGGGGTCACAATTTCAGCAAAAATCTCACTTTTGGCAATTCACTCAAAAATGGTGCCAACCGGTTGCAAATGGTCCCCAGAAAGCTTTGGCAATGGAAACAGAAGGCTTTTTATCTGAGGACAAGAAATCAGCCTTCAACAACTTAACTGGCAGAAAATATTTTTTTGAAAAAATCCCTAAGCCCCGGGGTCAAAATTTCAGCAAAAATCTGACTTTTGGCAATTCACTCAAAAATGGTGCCAGAAGCTTGCAAATGCTCTCCTGAAAAGGTTTGGCAGTCAATACAGAAGGCTTTTTATCGCAGGACAAGAAATCAGCCCTCAACAACTTAACCGGCAGAAAATATTTTTTTGAAAAAATCCCTAAGCCCCGGGGTCACAATTTCAACAAAAATTTGACTATTGGCAATTCACTCAAAAATGGTGCCAGAAGCTTGCAAATGCTCTCCTGAAAGGTTTAGCAGTCAATACAGAAGGCTTTTTATCACAGGACAAGAAATCAGCCCTCAACAACTTAACCGGCAGAAAATATTTTTTTGAAAAAATAACTAAGCCCCGGGGTCACAATTTCAGCAAAAATTTGACTATTGGCAAATCACTCAAAAATGGTGCCAGAAGCTTGCAAATGCTCTCCTGAAAGGTTTGGCAGTCGAAACAGAAGGCTTTTTATCACAGGACAAGAAATCAGCCCTCAACAACTTAACCGGCAGAAAATATTTTTTTGAAAAAATCCCTAAGCCCCGGGGTCACAATTCCAGCAAAAATCTCACTTTTGGCAATTCACTCAAAAATAGTTCGAAGCAGTTGCAAATGGTCCCCAGAAAGCTTTGGCGATGGAAACAGAAGGCTTTTTATCACAGGACAAGAAATCAGACCTCAACAACTTAACCGGCAGAAAATATTTTTTTGAAAAAATCCCTAAGCGGTCACAATTTCAGCAAAAATCTCACTTTTGGCAATTCACTCAAAAATGGTGCCAACCGGTTGCAAATGGTCCCCAGAAAGCTTTGGTGATGGAAACAGAAGGCTTTTTATCTGAGGACAAGAAATCAGCCTTCAACAACTTAACGGGCATTATATTTTTTTTTGAAAAAATCCCTAAGCCCCGGGGTCACAATTTCAGCAAAAATTTGACTTTTGGCAAATCACTCAAAAATGGTGCCAGAAGCTTGCAAATGCTCTCCTGAAAGGTTTGGCAGTCGAAACAGAAGGCTTTTTATCACAGGACAAGAAATCAGCCCTCAACAACTTAACCGGCAGAAAATATTTTTTTGAAAAAATCCCTAAGCCCCGGGGTCACAATTCCAGCAAAAATCTCACTTTTGGCAATTCACTCAAAAATAGTTCGAAGCAGTTGCAAATGGTCCCCAGAAAGCTTTGGCGATGGAAACAGAAGGCTTTTTATCACAGGACAAGAAATCAGCCCTCAACAACTTAACCGGCAGAAAATATTTTTTTGAAAAAATCCCTAAGCCCCGCGGTCACAATTTCAGCGAAAATCTCACTTTCGGCAATTCACTCAAAAATGGTGCCAAGCAGTTGCAAATGGTCCCCAGAAAGCTTTGGCGATGGAAACAGAAGGCTTTTTATCACAGGACAAGAAATCAGCCCTCAACAACTTAACCGGCAGAAAATATTTTTTTGAAAAAATCCCTAAGCCCCGGGGTCACAATTTCAGCAAAAATTTGACTTTTGGCAAATCACTCAAAAATGGTGCCAGAAGCTTGCAAATGCTCTCCTGAAAGGTTTGGCAGTCGAAACAGAAGGCTTTTTATCACAGGACAAGAAATCAGCCCTCAACAACTTAACCGGCAGAAAATATTTCTTTGAAAAAATCCCTAAGACCCGGGGTCACAATTTCAGCAAAAATTTGACTTTTGGCAAATCACTCAAAAATGGTGCCAGAACCTTGCAAATGCTCTCCTGAAAGGTTTGGCAGTCAATACAGAAGGTTTTTTTATCACAGGAGAAGAAATCAGCCCTCAACAACTTAACCGGCGAAAAATATTTTTTTGAAAAAATCCCTAAGTCCCGGGGTCACAATTTCAGCAAAAATTTGACTTTTGGCAAATCACTCAAAAATGGTGCCAGAAGCTTGCAAATGCTCTCCTGAAAGGTTTGGCAGTCGAAACAGAAGGCTTTTTATCACAGGACAAGAAATCAGCCCTCAACAACTTAACCGGCAGAAAATATTTTTTTGAAAAAATCCCTAAGCCCCGGGGTCACAATTTCAGCAAAAATTTGACTATTGGCAATTCACTCAAAAATGGTGCCAGAAGCTTGCAAATGCTCTCCTGAAAGGTTTGGCAGTCAATACAGAAGGCGTTTTATCACAGGACAAGAAATCAGCCCTCAACAACTTAACCGGCAGAAAATATTTTTTTGAAAAAATCCCTAAGCCCCGGGGTCACAATTTCAGCAAAAATCTCACTTTCGGCAATTCACTCAAAAATAGTTCGAAGCAGTTGCAAATGGTCCCCAGAAAGCTTTGGCGATGGAAACAGAAGGCTTTTTATCACAGGACAAGAAATCAGCCCTCAACAACTTAACCGGCAGAAAATATTTTTTTGAAAAAATCCCTAAGCCCCGGGGTCACAATTTCAGCAAAAATTTGACTTTTGGCAAATCACTCAAAAATGGTGCCAGAAGCTTGCAAATGCTCTCCTGAAAGGTTTGGCAGTCGAAACAGAAGGCTTTTTATCACAGGACAAGAAATCAGCCCTCAACAACTTAACCGGCAGAAAATATTTTTTTGAAAAAATCCCTAAGCCCCGGTGTCACAATTTCAGCAAAAATCTCACTTTTGGCAATTCACTCAAAAATGGTGCCAACCGGTTGCAAATGGTCCCCAGAAAGCTTTGGCAATGGAAACAGAAGGCTTTTTATCTGAGGACAAGAAATCAGCCTTCAACAACTTAACTGGCAGAAAATATTTTTTTGAAAAAATCCCTAAGCCCCGGGGTCAAAATTTCAGCAAAAATCTGACTTTTGGCAATTCACTCAAAAATGGTGCCAGAAGCTTGCAAATGCTCTCCTGAAAAGGTTTGGCAGTCGAAACAGAAGGCTTTTTATCGCAGGACAAGAAATCAGCCCTCAACAACTTAACCGGCAGAAAATATTTTTTTGAAAAAATCCCTAAGCCCCGGGGTCACAATTTCAACAAAAATTTGACTATTGGCAATTCACTCAAAAATGGTGCCAGAAGCTTGCAAATGCTCTCCTGAAAGGTTTAGCAGTCAATACAGAAGGCTTTTTATCACAGGACAAGAAATCAGCCCTCAACAACTTAACCGGCAGAAAATATTTCTTTGAAAAAATCCCTAAGCCCCGGGGTCACAATTTCAGCAAAAATTTGACTTTTGGCAAATCACTCAAAAATGGTGCCAAGCAGTTGCAAATGGTCCCCAGAAAGCTTTGGCGATGGAAACAGAAGGCTTTTTATCACAGGACAAGAAATCAGCCCTCAACAACTTAACCGGCAGAAAATATTTTTTTGAAAAATTCCCTAAGCCCTGGGGTCACAATTTCAGCAAAAATCTCACTTTTGGCAATTCACTCAAAAATGGTGCCAACCGGTTGCAAATGGTCCCCAGAAAGCTTTGGCGATGGAAACAGAAGGCTTTTTATCTGAGGACAAGAAATCAGCCTTCAACAACTTAACCGGCAGAAAATATTTTTTTGAAAAAATTCCTAGGCCCCGGGGTCACAATTTCAACCAAAATTTGACTATTGGCAATTCACTCAAAAATGGTGCCAGAAGCTTGCAAATGCTCTCCTGAAAGGTTTGGCAGTCAATACAGAAGGCTTTTTATCACAGGACAAGAAATCAGCCCTCAACAACTTATCCGGCAGAAAATATTTTTTTGAAAAAATCCCTAAGCCCTGGGGTCACAATTTCAGCAAAAATTTGGCTTTTGGCAATTCACTCAAAAATGGTGCCAGAAGCTTGCAAATGCTCTCCTGAAAGGTTTGGCAGTCGAAACAGAAGGCTTTTTATCACAGGACAGGAAATCAGCCCTCAACAACTTAACCGGCAGAAAATATTTTTTTGAAAAAATCTCTAAGCCCCGGGGTCACAATTTCAGCAAAAATCTCACTTTTGGCAATTCACTCAAAAATGGTGCCAAGCAGTTGCAAATGGTCCCCAGAAAGCTTTGGCGATGGAAACAGAAGGCTTTTTATCACAGGACAAGAAATCAGCCCTCAACAACTTAACCGGCAGAAAATATTTTTTTGAAAAATTCCCTAAGCCCTGGGGTCACAATTTCAGCAAAAATCTCACTTTTGGCAATTCACTCAAAAATGGTGCCAACCGGTTGCAAATGGTCCCCAGAAAGCTTTGGCGATGGAAACAGAAGGCTTTTTATCTGAGGACAAGAAATCAGCCTTCAACAACTTAACCGGCAGAAAATATTTTTTTGAAAAAATTCCTAGGCCCCGGGGTCACAATTTCAACCAAAATTTGACTATTGGCAATTCACTCAAAAATGGTGCCAGAAGCTTGCAAATGCTCTCCTGAAAGGTTTGGCAGTCAATACAGAAGGCTTTTTATCACAGGACAAGAAATCAGCCCTCAACAACTTATCCGGCAGAAAATATTTTTTTGAAAAAATCCCTAAGCCCTGGGGTCACAATTTCAGCAAAAATTTGGCTTTTGGCAATTCACTCAAAAATGGTGCCAGAAGCTTGCAAATGCTCTCCTGAAAGGTTTGGCAGTCGAAACAGAAGGCTTTTTATCACAGGACAGGAAATCAGCCCTCAACAACTTAACCGGCAGAAAATATTTTTTTGAAAAAATCCCTAAGCCCCGGGGTCACAATTTCAGCAAAAATCTCACTTTTGGCAATTCACTCAAAAATGGTGTCAACCGGTTGCAAATGGTCCCCAGAAAGCTTTGGCGATGGAAACAGAAGGCTTTTTATCACAGGACAAGAAATCAGCCTTCAACAACTTAACCGGCAGAAAATATTTTTTTGAAAAAATCCCTAAGCCCCGGGGTCACAATTTCAGCAAAAATCTGACTTTTGACAAATCACTCAAAAATGGTGCCAGAAGCTTGCAAATGCTCTCCTGAAAGGTTTGGCAGTCGAAAGAGAAGGCTTTTTATCACAGACAAGAAATCAGCCCTCGACAACTTAACCGGCAGAAAATATTTTTTTGAAAAATTCCCTAAGCCCCGGGGTCACAATTTCAGAAAAAATCTCACTTTTGGCCATTCACTCAAAAATGGTGCCAGAAGCTTGCAAATGCTCTCCTGAAAAGGTTTGGCAGTCGAAACAGAAGGCTTTTTATCGCAGGACAAGAAATCAACCCTCAACAACTTAACCGGCAGAAAATATTGTTTTAAAAAATCCCTAAGCCCCGGGGTCACAATTTCAGCAAAAATTTGACTTTTGGCAAATCACTCAAAACTGGTGCCAGAAGCTTGCAAATGCTCTCCTGAAAAGGTTTGGTAGTCGAAACAGAAGGCTTTTTATCACAGGACAAGAAATCAGCCCTCAACAACTTAACCAGCAGAAAATATTTTTTTGAAAAAATCCCTAAGCCCCGGGGTCACAATTTCAGCAAAAATTTGACTTTTGGAAAATCACTCAAAAATGGTGCCAGAAGATTGCAAATGCTCTCCTGAAAGGTTTGGCAGTCAATACAGAAGGCTTTTTTCACAGGACAAGAAATCAGCCCTCAACAACTTAACCGGCAGAAAATATTTTTTTGAAAAAATCCCTATTTCAGCAAAAATCTCACTTTTGGCAATTCACTCAAAAATGGTGCCAACCGGTTGCAAATGTTCCCCAGAAAGCTTTGGCGATGGAAACAGAAGGCTTTTTATCTGAGGACAAGAAATCAGCCTTCAACAACTTAACCGGCAGAAAATATTTTTTTGAAAAAATCCCTAAGCCCCGGGGTCACAATTTCAGCAAAAATCTCACTTTTGGCAAATCACTCAAAAATGGTGCCAGAAGATTGCAAATGCTCTCCTGAAAGGTTTGGCAGTCGAAACAGAAGGCTTTTTATCACAGGACAAGAAATCAGCCCTCAACAACTTAACCGGCAGAAAATATTTTTTTAAAAAAATCCCTAAGCCCCAGGGTAACAATTTCAGCAAAAATCTGACTTTTGGCAATTCACTCAAAAATGGTGCCAGAAGCTTGCAAATGCTCTCCTGAAAGGTTTGGCAGTCAATACAGAAGGCTTTTTATCACAGGACAAGAAATCAGCCCTCAACAACTTAACCGGTAGAAAATATTTTTTTGAAAAAATCCCTAAGCCCCGGGGTCACAATTTCAGCAAAAATTTGACTTTTGGCAAATCACTCAAAAATGGTGCCAGAAGCTTGCAAATGCTCTCCTGAAAGATTTGGCTGTCGAAACAGAAGGCTTTTTATCACAGGACAAGAAATCAGCCCTCAACAACTTAACCGGCAGAAAATATTTTTTTGAAAAAATCCCTAAGCGGTCACAATTTCAGCAAAAATCTCACTTTTGGCAATTCACTCAAAAATGGTGCCAACCGGTTGCAAATGGTCCCCAGAAAGCTTTGGCGATGGAAACAGAAGGCTTTTTATCTGAGGACAAGAAATCAGCCTTCAACAACTTAACCGGCAGAAAATATTTTTTTGAAAAAATCCCTAAGCCCCGGGGTCACAATTTCAGCAAAAATCTGACTTTTAACAAATCACTCAAAAATGGTGCCAGAAGCTTGCAAATGCTCTCCTGAAAGGTTTGGCAGTCGAAAGAGAAGGCTTTTTATCACAGGACAAGAAATCAGCCCTCAACAACTTAACCGGCAGAAAATATTTTTTTGAAAAATTCCCTAACCCCCGGGGTCACAATTTCAGCAAAAATCTCACTTTTGGCAATTCACTCAAAAATGGTGCCAGAAGCTTGCAAATGCTCTCCTGAAAAGGTTTGGCAGTCGAAACAGAAGGCTTTTTATCGCAGGACAAGAAATCAGCCCTCAACAACTTAACCGGCAGAAAATATTGTTTTAAAAAATCCCTAAGCCCCGGGGTCACAATTTCAGCAAAAATCTCACTTTTGGCAATTCACTCAAAAATGGTGCCAACCGGTTGCAAATGGTCCCCAGAAAGCTTTGGCAATGGAAACAGAAGGCTTTTTATCTGAGGACAAGAAATCAGCCTTCAACAACTTAACCGGCAGAAAATATTTTTTTGAAAAAATCCCTAAGCCCCGGGGTCACAATTTCAGCAAAAATCTCACTTTTGGCAATTCACTCAAAAATGGTGCCAGAAGCTTGCAAATGCTCTTCTGAAAGGTTTGGCAGTCAATACAGAAGGCTTTTTATCACAGGACACAAATCAGCCCTCAACAACTTAACCGGCAGAAAATATTTTTTTGAAAAAATCCCTATTTCAGCAAAAATCTCACTTTTGGCAATTCACTCAAAAATGGTGCCAACCGGTTGCAGATGGTCCCCAGAAAGCTTTGGCGATGGAAACAGAAGGCTTTTTATCTGAGGACAAGAAATCAGCCTTCAACAACTTAACCGGCAGAAAATATTTTTTTTTTAAAATCCCTAAGCCCCGGGGTCACAATTTCAGCAAAAATCTCACTTTTGGCAAATCACTCAAAAATGGTGCCAGAAGATTGCAAATGCTCTCCTGAAAGGTTTGGCAGTCGAAACAGAAGGCTTTTTATCACAGGACAAGAAATCAGCCCTCAACAACTTAACCGGCAGAAAATATTTTTTTAAAAAAATCCCTAAGCCCCAGGGTAACAATTTCAGCAAAAATCTGACTTTTGGCAATTCACTCAAAAATGGTGCCAGAAGCTTGCAAATGCTCTCCTGAAAGGTTTGGCAGTCGAAACAGAAGGCTTTTTATCTGAGGACAAGAAATCAGCCCTCAACAACTTAACCGGTAGAAAATATTTTTATGAAAAAATCCCTAAGCCCCGCGGTCACAATTTCAGCAAAAATCTCACTTTTGGCAATTCACTCAAAAATTGTGTCAACCGGTTGCAAATGGTCCCCAGAAAGCTTTGGCGATGGAAACAGAAGGCTTTTTATCTGAGGACAAGAAATCAGCCTTCAACAACTTAACCGGCAGAAAATATTTTTTTGAAAAAATCCCTAAGCCCCGGGGTCACAATTTCAGCAAAAATCTGACTTTTAACAAATCACTCAAAAATGGTGCCAGAAGTTTGCAAATGCTCTCCTGAAAGGTTTGGCAGTCGAAAGAGAAGGCTTTTTATCACAGGACAAGAAATCAGCCCTCAACAACTTAACCGGCAGAAAATATTTTTTTGAAAAATTCCCTAAGCCCCGGGGTCACAATTTCAGCAAAAATCTCACTTTTGGCAATTCACTCAAAAATTGTGCCAGAAGCTTGCAAATGCTCTCCTGAAAAGGTTTGGCAGTCAATACAGAAGGCTTTTTATCACAGGACAAGAAATCAGCCCTCAACAACTTAACCAGCAGAAAATATTTTTTTGAAAAAATCCCTAAGCCCCGGGGTCACAATTTCAGCAAAAATTTGACTTTTGGCAATTCACTCAAAAATGGTGCCAGAAGCTTGCAAATGCTCTCCTGAAAGGTTTGGCAGTTGAAACAGAAGGCTTTTTATCTGAGGACAAGAAATCAGCCTTCAACAACTTAACCGGCAGAAAATATTTTTTTGAAAAAATCCCTAAGCCCCGGGGTCACAATTTCAGCCAAATTTTGACTTTTGGAAAATCACTCAAAAATGGTGCGAACCGATTGCAAATGGTCCCCAGAAAGCTTTGGCGATGGAAACAGAAGGCTTTTTATCTGAGGACAAGAAATCAGCCTTCAACAACTTAACCGGCAGAAAATATTTTTTTGAAAAAATCCCTAAGCCCCGGGGTCATAATTTCAGCAAAAATCTGACTTTTGGCAATTCACTCAAAAATGGTGCCAGAAGCTTGCAAATGCTCTCCTGAAAAGGTTTGGTAGTCGAAACAGAAGGCTTTTTAGAGCAGGACAAGAAATCAGCCCTCAACAACTTAACCGGCAGAAAATATTTTTTTGAAAAAATCCCTAAGCCCCGGGGTCACAATTTCAGCAAAAATCTGACTTTTGGCAATTCACTCAAAAATGGTGCCAGAAGCTTGCAAATGCTCTCCTGAAAAGGTTTGGCAGTCGAAACAGAAGGCTTTTTATCGCAGGACAAGAAATCAGCCCTCGACAACTTAACCGGCGGAAAAGATTTTTTTTGAAAAAATCCCTAAGCCCCGGGGTCACAATTTCAGCAAAAATCTGACTTTTGGCAATTCACTCAAAAATGGTGCCAGAAGCTTGCAGATGCTCTCCTGAAAGGTTTGGCAGTAGAAACAGAAGGCTTTTTATCACAGGACAAGAAATCAGCCTTCAACAACTTAACCGGCAGAAAATATTTTTTTGAAAAAATCCCTATTTCAGCAAAAATCTCACTTTTGGCAATTCACTCAAAAATGGTGCCAACCGGTTGCAAATGGTCCCCAGAAAGCTTTGGTGATGGAAACAGAAGGCTTTTTATCTGAGGACAAGAAATCAGCCTTCAACAACTTAACCGGCAGAAAATATTTTTTTTGAAAAAATCCCTATTTCAGCAAAAATCTCACTTTTGGCAATTCACTCAAAAATGGTGCCAAAAGCTTGCAAATGCTCTCCTGAAAGGTTTGGCAGTCGAAACAGAAGGCTTTTTATCACAGGACAAGAAATCAACCCTCAACAACTTAACCGGCAGAAAATATTTTTTTTGAAAAAATCCCTAAGCCCCGGGGTCAAAATTTCAGCAAAAAATTGACTTTTGGCAATTCACTCAAAAATCGTGCCAGAAGCTTGCAAATGCTCTCCTGAAAGGTTTGGCAGTCGAAACAGAAGGCTTTTTATCACAGGACAAGAAATCAGCCCTCAACAACTTAACCGGCAGAAAATATTTTTTTCAAAAAATACCTAAGCCCCGGGGTCACAATTTCAGCAAAAATCTCACTTTTGGCAATTCGCTCAAAAATTGTGTCAACCGGTTGCAAATGGTCCCCAGAAAGCTTTGGCGATGGAAACAGAAGGCTTTTTATCTGAGGACAAGAAATCAGCCTTCAACAACTTAACCAGGAGAAAATATTTTTTTGAAAAAATCCCTAAGCCCCGGCGTAACAATTTCAGCAAAAATCTGACTTTTAACAAATCACTCAAAAATGGTGCCAGAAGCTTGCAAATGCTCTCCTGAAAGGTTTGGCAGTCGAAACAGAAGGCTTTTTATCACAGGACAAGAAATCAGCCCTCAACAACTTAACCAGCAGAAAATATTTTTTTGAAAAATTCCCTAAGCCCCGGGGTCACAATTTCAGCAAAAATCTCACTTTTGGCAATTCACTCAAAAATGGTGCCAGAAGCTTGCAAATGCTCTCCTGAAAAGGTTTGGCAGTCGAAACAGAAGGCTTTTTATCGCAGGACAAGAAATCAGCCCTCGACAACTTAACCGGCAGAAAATATTGTTTTAAAAAATCCCTAAGCCCCGGGGTCACAATTTCAGCAAAAATTTGACTTTTGGCAAATCACTCAAAACTGGTGCCAGAAGCTTGCAAATGCTCTCCTGAAAGGTTTGGCAGTCGAAACAGAAGGCTTTTTATCTGAGGACAAGAAATCAGACCTCAACAACTTAACCGGCAGAAAATATTTTTTTGAAAAAATCCCTAAGCCCCGGGGTCACAATTTCAGCAAAAATCTCACTTTTGGCAATTCACTCAAAAATGGTGCCAACCGGTTGCAAATGGTCCCCAGAAAGCTTTGGCGATGGAAACAGAAGGCTTTTTATCTGAGGACAAGAAATCTGCCTTCAACAACTTAACCGGCAGAAAATATTTTTTTGAAAAAATCCCTAAGCCCCGGGGTCACAATTTCAGTAAAAATTTGACTTTTGGGAAATCACTCAAAAATGGTGCCAGAAGCTTGCAAATGCTCTCCTGAAAGGTTTGGCAGTCGAAACAGAAGGCTTTTTATCACAGGACAAGAAATCAGCCTTCAACAACTTAACCGGCAGAAAATATTTTTTTGAAAAAATCCCTAAGCCCCGGGGTCACAATTTCAGCAAAAATTTGACTTTTGGAAAATCACTCAAAAATGGTGCCAGAAGCTTGCAAATGCTCTCCTGAAAGGTTTGGCAGTTGAAACAGAAGGCTTTTTATCTGAGGACAAGAAATCAGCCTTCAACAACTTAACCGGCAGAAAATATTTTTTTGAAAAAATCCCTAAGCCCCGGGGTCACAATTTAAGCAAAAATTTGACTTTTGGCAAATCACTCAAAAATGCTGCCAGAAGCTTGCAAATGCTCTCCTGAAAGGTTTGGCAGTCGAAACAGAAGGCTTTTTATCACAGGACAAGAAATCAGCCCTCAACAACTTAACCGGCAGAAAATATTTTTTTAAAAAAAATCCCAAGTCCCGGGGTAACAATTTCAGCAAAAATCTCACTTTTGGCAATTCACTCAAAAATGGTGCCAACCGGTTGCAAATGGTCCCCAGAAAGCTTTGGCGATGGAAACAGACGGCTTTTTATCTGAGGACAAGAAATCAGCCTTCAACAACTTAACCGGCAGAAAATATTTTTTTTAAAAAATCCCTAAGCCCCGGGGTCACAATTTCAGCAAAAATCTCACTTTTGGCAAATCACTCAAAAATGGTGCCAGAAGATTGCAAATGCTCTCCTGAAAGGTTTGGCAGTCGAAACAGAAGGCTTTTTATCACAGGACAAGAAATCAGCCCTCAACAACTTAACCGGCAGAAAATATTTTTTTTAAAAAATCCCTAAGCCCCAGGGTAACAATTTCAGCAAAAATCTGACTTTTGGCAATTCACTCAAAAATGGTGCCAGAAGCTTGCAAATGCTCTCCTGAAAGGTTTGGCAGTCAATACAGAAGGCTTTTTATCACAGGACAAGAAATCAGCCCTCAACAACTTAACCGGTAGAAAATATTTTTTTGAAAAAATCCCTAAGCCCCGGGGTCACAATTTCAGCAAAAATTTGACTTTTGGCAAATCACTCAAAAATGGTGCCAGAAGCTTGCAAATGCTCTCCTGAAAGGTTTGGCTGTCGAAACAGAAGGCTTTTTATCACAGGACAAGAAATCAGCCCTCAACAACTTAACCGGCAGAAAATATTTTTTTGAAAAAATCCCTAAGCGGTCACAATTTCAGCAAAAATCTCACTTTTGGCAATTCACTCAAAAATGGTGCCAACCGGTTGCAAATGGTCCCCAGAAAGCTTTGGCGATGGAAACAGAAGGCTTTTTATCTGAGGACAAGAAATCAGCCTTCAACAACTTAACCGGCAGAAAATATTTTTTTGAAAAAATCCCTAAGCCCCGGGGTCACAATTTCAGCAAAAATCTGACTTTTAACAAATCACTCAAAAATGGTGCCAGAAGCTTGCAAATGCTCTCCTTAAAGGTTTGGCAGTCGAAAGAGAAGGCTTTTTATCACAGGACAAGAAATCAGCCCTCAACAACTTAACCGGCAGAAAATATTTTTTTGAAAAATTCCCTAAGCCCCGGGGTCACAATTTCAGTAAAAATTTGACTTTTGGCAAATCACTCAAAAATGGTGCCAGAAGCTTGCAAATGCTCTCCTGAAAGGTTTGGCAGTCGAAACAGAAGGCTTTTTATCGCAGGACAAGAAATCAGCCCTCGACAACTTAACCGGCAGAAAATATTGTTTTAAAAAATCCCTAAGCCCCGGGGTCACAATTTCAGCAAAAATCTCAGTTTTGGCAATTCACTCAAAAATGGTGCCAGAAGCTTGCAAATGCTCTCCTGAAAAGGTTTGGCAGTCGAAACAGAAGGCTTTTTATCGCAGGACAAGAAATCAGCCCTCGACAACTTCACCGGCAGAAAATATTGTTTTAAAAAATCCCTAAGCCCCGGGGTCACAATTTCAGCAAAAATCTCAGTTTTGGCAATTCACTCAAAAATGGTGCCAACCGGTTGCAAATGGTCCCCAGAAAGCTTTGGCAATGGAAACAGAAGGCTTTTTATCTGAGGACAAGAAATCAGCCCTCAACAACTTAACCGGCAGAAAATATTTTTTTGAAAAAATCCCTAAGCCCCGGGGTCACAATTTCAGTAAAAATTTGACTTTTGGCAAATCACTCAAAAATGGTGCCAGAAGCTTGCAAATGCTCTCCTGAAAGGTTTGGCAGTCGAAACAGAAGGCTTTTTATCACAGGACAAGAAATCAGCCTTCAACAACTTAACCGGCAGAAAATATTTTTTTGAAAAAATCCCTAAGCCCCGGGGTCACAATTTCAGCAAAAATCTCACTTTTGGCAATTCACTCAAAAATGGTGCCAGAAGCTTGCAAATGCTCTTCTGAAAGGTTTGGCAGTCAATACAGAAGGCTTTTTATCACAGGACACAAATCAGCCCTCAACAACTTAACCGGCAGAAAATATTTTTTTGAAAAAATCCCTATTTCAGCAAAAATCTCACTTTTGGCAATTCACTCAAAAATGGTGCCAACCGGTTGCAGATGGTCCCCAGAAAGCTTTGGCGATGGAAACAGAAGGCTTTTTATCTGAGGACAAGAAATCAGCCTTCAACAACTTAACCGGCAGAAAATATTTTTTTTTTTAAATCCCTAAGCCCCGGGGTCACAATTTCAGCAAAAATCTCACTTTTGGCAAATCACTCAAAAATGGTGCCAGAAGATTGCAAATGCTCTCCTGAAAGGTTTGGCAGTCGAAACAGAAGGCTTTTTATCACAGGACAAGAAATCAGCCCTCAACAACTTAACCGGCAGAAAATATTTTTTTAAAAAAATCCCTAAGCCCCAGGGTACCAATTTCAGCAAAAATCTGACTTTTGGCAATTCACTCAAAAATGGTGCCAGAAGCTTGCAAATGCTCTCCTGAAAGGTTTGGCAGTCGAAACAGAAGGCTTTTTATCACAGGACAAGAAATCAGCCCTCAACAACTTAACCGGCAGAAAATATTTTTTTGAAAAATTCCCTAAGCCCCGGGGTCACAATTTCAGCAAAAATCTCACTTTTGGCAATTCACTCAAAAATGGTGCCAACCGGTTGCAAATGGTCCCCAGAAAGCTTTGGCAGTCGAAACAGAAGGCTTTTTATCTGAGGACAAGAAATCTGCCTTCGACAACTTAACCGGCAGAAAATATTTTTTTGAAAAAATCCCTAAGCCCCGGGGTCACAATTTCAGTAAAAATTTGACTTTTGGCAAATCACTCAAAAATGGTGCCAGAAGCTTGCAAATGCTCTCCTGAAAGGTTTGGCAGTCGAAACAGAAGGCTTTTTATCTGAGGACAAGAAATCAGACCTCAACAACTTAACCGGCAGAAAATATTTTTTTGAAAAAATCCCTAAGCCCCGGGGTCACAATTTCAGCAAAAATTTGACTTTTGGCAATTCACTCAAAAATGGTGCCAGAAGCTTGAAAATGCTCTCCTGAAAGGTTTGGCAGTTGAAACAGAAGGCTTTTTATCTGAGGACAAGAAATCAGCCTTCAACAACTTAACCGGCAGAAAATATTTTTTTGAAAAAATCCCTAAGCCCCGGGGTCACAATTTCAGCCAAATTTTGACTTTTGGAAAATCACTCAAAAATGGTGCGAACCGATTGCAAATGGTCCCCAGAAAGCTTTGGCGATGGAAACAGAAGGCTTTTTATCTGAGGACAAGAAATCAGCCTTCAACAACTTAACCGGCAGAAAATATTTTTTTGAAAAAATCCCTAAGCCCCGGGGTCATAATTTCAGCAAAAATCTGACTTTTGGCAATTCACTCAAAAATGGTGCCAGAAGCTTGCAAATGCTCTCCTGAAAAGGTTTGGTAGTCGAAACAGAAGGCTTTTTAGAGCAGGACAAGAAATCAGCCCTCAACAACTTAACCGGCAGAAAATATTTTTTTGAAAAAATCCCTAAGCCCCGGGGTCACAATTTCAGCAAAAATCTGACTTTTGGCAATTCACCCAAAAATGGTGCCAGAAGCTTGAAAATGGTCCCCTGAAAGCTTTGGCGATGGAAACAGAAGGCTTTTCTATCACAGGACAAGAAATCAGCCCTCGACAACTTAACCGGCGGAAAAGATTTTTTTTGAAAAAATCCCTAAGCCCCGGGGTCACAATTTCAGCAAAAATCTGACTTTTGGCAATTCACTCAAAAATGGTGCCAGAAGCTTGCAGATGCTCTCCTGAAAGGTTTGGCAGTAGAAACAGAAGGCTTTTTATCACAGGACAAGAAATCAGCCTTCAACAACTTAACCGGCAGAAAATATTTTTTTGAAAAAATCCCTATTTCAGCAAAAATCTCACTTTTGGCAATTCACTCAAAAATGGTGCCAACCGGTTGCAAATGGTCCCCAGAAAGCTTTGGTGATGGAAACAGAAGGCTTTTTATCTGAGGACAAGAAATCAGCCTTCAACAACTTAACCGGCAGAAAATATTTTTTTTGAAAAAATCCCTATTTCAGCAAAAATCTCACTTTTGGCAATTCACTCAAAAATGGTGCCAAAAGCTTGCAAATGCTCTCCTGAAAGGTTTGGCAGTCGAAACAGAAGGCTTTTTATCACAGGACAAGAAATCAACCCTCAACAACTTAACCGGCAGAAAATATTTTTTTTGAAAAAATCCCTAAGCCCCGGGGTCAAAATTTCAGCAAAAAATTGACTTTTGGCAATTCACTCAAAAATCGTGCCAGAAGCTTGCAAATGCTCTCCTGAAAGGTTTGGCAGTCGAAACAGAAGGCTTTTTATTACAGGACAAGAAATCAGCCCTCAACAACTTAACCGGCAGAAAATATTTTTTTCAAAAAATACCTAAGCCCCGGGGTCACAATTTCAGCAAAAATCTCACTTTTGGCAATTCGCTCAAAAATTGTGTCAACCGGTTGCAAATGGTCCCCAGAAAGCTTTGGCGATGGAAACAGAAGGCTTTTTATCTGAGGACAAGAAATCAGCCTTCAACAACTTAACCAGCAGAAAATATTTTTTTGAAAAAATCCCTAAGCCCCGGGGTAACAATTTCAGCAAAAATCTGACTTTTAACAAATCACTCAATAATGGTGCCAGAAGCTTGCAAATGCTCTCCTGAAAGGTTTGGCAGTCGAAAGAGAAGGCTTTTTATCACAGGACAAGAAATCAGCCCTCAACAACTTAACCGGCAGAAAATATTTTTTTGAAAAATTCCCTAAGCCCCGGGGTCACAATTTCAGCAAAAATCTCACTTTTGGCAATTCACTCAAAAATGGTGCCAGAAGCTTGCAAATGCTCTCCTGAAAAGGTTTGGCAGTCGAAACAGAAGGCTTTTTATCGCAGGACAAGAAATCAGCCCTCGACAACTTAACCGGCAGAAAATATTGTTTTAAAAAATCCCTAAGCCCCGGGGTCACAATTTCAGCAAAAATTTGACTTTTGGCAAATCACTCAAAACTGGTGCCAGAAGCTTGCAAATGCTCTCCTGAAAGGTTTGGCAGTCGAAACAGAAGGCTTTTTATCTGAGGACAAGAAATCAGACCTCAACAACTTAACCGGCAGAAAATATTTTTTTGAAAAAATCCCTAAGCCCCGGGGTCACAATTTCAGCAAAAATCTCACTTTTGGCAATTCACTCAAAAATGGTGCCAACCGGTTGCAAATGGTCCCCAGAAAGCTTTGGCGATGGAAACAGAAGGCTTTTTATCTGAGGACAAGAAATCTGCCTTCAACAACTTAACCGGCAGAAAATATTTTTTTGAAAAAATCCCTAAGCCCCGGGGTCACAATTTCAGTAAAAATTTGACTTTTGGCAAATCACTCAAAAATGGTGCCAGAAGCTTGCAAATGCTCTCCTGAAAGGTTTGGCAGTCGAAACAGAAGGCTTTTTATCACAGGACAAGAAATCAGCCTTCAACAACTTAACCGGCAGAAAATATTTTTTTGAAAAAATCCCTAAGCCCCGGGGTCACAATTTCAGCAAAAATTTGACTTTTGGAAAATCACTCAAAAATGGTGCCAGAAGCTTGCAAATGCTCTCCTGAAAGGTTTGGCAGTTGAAACAGAAGGCTTTTTATCTGAGGACAAGAAATCAGCCTTCAGCAACTTAACCGGCAGAAAATATTTTTTTGAAAAAATCCCTAAGCCCCGGGGTCACAATTTCAGCAAAAATCTCACTTTTGGCAATTCGCTCAAAAATTGTGTCAACCGGTTGCAAATGGTCCCCAGAAAGCTTTGGCGATGGAAACAGAAGGCTTTTTATCTGAGGACAAGAAATCAGCCTTCAACAACTTAACCAGCAGAAAATATTTTTTTGAAAAAATCCCTAAGCCCCGGGGTAACAATTTCAGCAAAAATCTGACTTTTAACAAATCACTCAATAATGGTGCCAGAAGCTTGCAAATGCTCTCCTGAAAGGTTTGGCAGTCGAAAGAGAAGGCTTTTTATCACAGGACAAGAAATCAGCCCTCAACAACTTAACCGGCAGAAAATATTTTTTTGAAAAATTCCCTAAGCCCCGGGGTCACAATTTCAGCAAAAATCTCACTTTTGGCAATTCACTCAAAAATGGTGCCAGAAGCTTGCAAATGCTCTCCTGAAAAGGTTTGGCAGTCGAAACAGAAGGCTTTTTATCGCAGGACAAGAAATCAGCCCTCGACAACTTAACCGGCAGAAAATATTGTTTTAAAAAATCCCTAAGCCCCGGGGTCACAATTTCAGCAAAAATTTGACTTTTGGCAAATCACTCAAAACTGGTGCCAGAAGCTTGCAAATGCTCTCCTGAAAGGTTTGGCAGTCGAAACAGAAGGCTTTTTATCTGAGGACAAGAAATCAGACCTCAACAACTTAACCGGCAGAAAATATTTTTTTGAAAAAATCCCTAAGCCCCGGGGTCACAATTTCAGCAAAAATCTCACTTTTGGCAATTCACTCAAAAATGGTGCCAACCGGTTGCAAATGGTCCCCAGAAAGCTTTGGCGATGGAAACAGAAGGCTTTTTATCTGAGGACAAGAAATCAGCCTTCAACAACTTAACCGGCAGAAAATATTTTTTTGAAAAAATCCCTAAGCCCCGGGGTCACAATTTCAGCAAAAATTTGACTTTTGGAAAATCACTCAAAAATGGTGCCAGAAGCTTGCAAATGCTCTCCTGAAAGGTTTGGCAGTTGAAACAGAAGGCTTTTTATCTGAGGACAAGAAATCAGCCTTCAACAACTTAACCGGCAGAAAATATTTTTTTGAAAAAATCCCTAAGCCCCGGGGTCACAATTTCAGCCAAAATTTGACTTTTGGAAAATCACTCAAAAATGGTGCGAACCGATTGCAAATGGTCCCCAGAAAGCTTTGGCGATGGAAACAGAAGGCTTTTTATCTGAGGACAAGAAATCAGCCTTCAACAACTTAACCGGCAGAAATTATTTTTTTGAAAAAATCCCTAAGTTCCGGGGTCAAAATTTCAGCAAAAATCTGACTTTTGGCAATTCACTCAAAAATGGTGCCAGAAGCTTGCAAATGCTCTCCTGAAAAGGTTTGGTAGTCGAAACAGAAGGCTTTTTAGAGCAGGACAAGAAATCAGCCCTCAACAACTTAACCGGCAGAAAATATTTTTTTGAAAAAATCCCTAAGCCCCGGGGTCACAATTTCAGCAAAAATCTGACTTTTGGCAATTAAACCAAAAATGGTGCCAGAAGCTTGAAAATGGTCCCCTGAAAGCTTTGGCGATGGAAACAGAAGGCTTTTCTATCACAGGACAAGAAATCAGCCCTCGACAACTTAACCGGCGGAAAAGATTTTTTTTGAAAAAATCCCTAAGCCCCGGGGTCACAATTTCAGCAAAAATCTGACTTTTGGCAATTCACTCAAAAATGGTGCCAGAAGCTTGAAAATGGTCCCCTGAAAGCTTTGGCGATGGAAACAGAAGGCTTTTCTATCACAGGACAAGAAATCAGCCCTCGACAACTTAACCGGCGGAAAAGATTTTTTTGAAAAAATCCCTAAGCCCCGGGGTCACAATTTCAGCAAAAATCTGACTTTTGGCAATTCACTCAAAAATGGTGCCAGAAGCTAGCAGATGCTCTCCTGAAAGGTTTGGCAGTAGAAACAGAAGGCTTTTTATCACAGGACAAGAAATCAGCCTTCAACAACTTAACCGGCAGAAAATATGTTTTTGAAAAAATCCCTATTTCAGCAAAAATCTCACTTTTGGCAATTCACTCAAAAATGGTGCCAACCGGTTGCAAATGGTCCCCAGAAAGCTTTGGTGATGGAAACAGAAGGCTTTTTATCTGAGGACAAGAAATCAGCCTTCAACAACTTAACCGGCAGAAAATATTTTTTTTGAAAAAATCCCTATTTCAGCAAAAATCTCACTTTTGGCAATTCACTCAAAAATGGTGCCAAAAGCTTGCAAATGCTCTCCTGAAAGGTTTGGCAGTCGAAACAGAAGGCTTTTTATCACAGGACAAGAAATCAACCCTCAACAACTTAACCGGCAGAAAATATTTTTTTGAAAAAATCCCTAAGCCCCGGGGTCGAAATTTCAGCAAAAATTTGACTTTTGGCAATTCACTCAAAAATCGTGCCAGAAGCTTGCAAATGCTCTCCTGAAAGGTTTGGCAGTCGAAACAGAAGGCTTTTTATCACAGGACAAGAAATCAGCCCTCAACAACTTAACCGGCAGAAAATATTTTTTTCAAAAAATACCTAAGCCCCGGGGTCACAATTTCAGCAAAAATCTCACTTTTGGCAATTCGCTCAAAAATGGTGCCAACCGTTTGCAAATGGTCCCCAGAAAGCTTTGGCGATTGAAACAGAAGGCTTTTTATCTGAGGATAAGAAATCAGCCTTCAACAACTTAACCGGCAGAAAATATTTTTTTGAAAAAATCCCTAAGCCCCAGGGGTCACAATTTCAGCAAAAATCTCACTTTTGGCAAATCACTCAAAAATGGTGCCAGAAGATTGCAAATGCTCTCCTGAAAGGTTTGGCAGTCGAAACAGAAGGCTTTTTATCACAGGACAAGAAATCAGCCCTCAACAACTTAACCGGCAGAAAATATTTTTTTGAAAAAATCCCTAAGCCCCGGGGTCACAATTTCAGCAAAAATCTGACTTTTGGCAATTCACTCAAAAATGGTGCCAGAAGCTTGAAAATGTTCCCCTGAAAGTTTGGCGATGGAAACAGAAGGCTTTTAATCACAGGACAAGAAATCAGCCCTCAACAACTTAACCGGCAGAAAATATTTTTTTGAAAAAATCCCTATTTCAGCAAAAATCTCACTTTTGGCAATTCACTCAAAAATGGTGCCAACCGGTTGCAAATGGTCCCCAGAAAGCTTTGGCGATGGAAACAGAAGGCTTTTTATCTGAGGACAAGAAATCAGCCTTCAACAACTTTACCGGCAGAAAATATTTTTTTGAAAAAATCCATAAACCCCGGGGTCATAATTTCAGCAAAAATTTGACTTTTGGCAATAACTCAAAAATGGTGCCAACTGGTTGCAAATGGTCCCCAGAAACCTTTGGTGATGGAAACAGAAGGCTTTTTATCTGAGGACAAGAAATCAGCCTTCAACAACTTAACCGGCAGAAAATATTTTTTTGAAAAAATCCATAAGCCCCGGGGTCACAATTTCAGCAAAAATTTGACTTTGGCAAATCACTCAAAAATGGTGCCAGAAGATTGCAAATGCTCTCCTGAAAGGTTTGGCAGTCGAAACAGAAGGCTTTTTATCACAGGACAAGAAATCAGCCCTCAGCAACTTAACCGGCAGAAAATATTTTTTTGAAAAAATCCCTATTTCAGCAAAAATCTCACTTTTGGCAATTCAATCAAAAATGGTGCCAACCGGTTGCAAATGGTCCCCAGAAAGCTTTGGCAGTCGAAACAGAAGGCTTTTTATCACAGGACAAGCAATCAGCCCTCAGCAACTTAACCGGCAGAAAATATTTTTTTTGAAAAAATCCCTATTTCAGCAAAAATCTCACTTTTGGCAATTCACTCAAAAATCGTGCCAGAAGCTTGCAAATGCTCTCCTGAAAGGTTTGGCAGTCGAAACAGAAGGCTTTTTATCACAGGACAAGAAATCAGCCCTCAACAACTTAACCGGCAGAAAATATTTTTTTGAAAAAATCCCTATTTCAGCAAAAATCTCACTTTTGGCAATTCACTTAAAAATGGTGCCAACCGGTTGCAAATGGTCCCTAGAAAGCTTTGGCGATGGAAACAGAAGGATTTTTATCTGAGGACAAGAAATCAGCCTTCAACAACTTAACCGGCAGAAAATATTTTTTTGAAAAAATCCCTAAGCCCCAGGGGTCACAATTTCAGCAAAAATCTCACTTTTGGCAAATCACTCAAAAATGGTGCCAGAAGATTGCAAATGCTCTCCTGAAAGGTTTGGCAGTCGAAACAGAAGGCTTTTTATCACAGGACAAGAAATCAGCCCTCAACAACTTAAGCGGCAGAAAATATTTTTTTGAAAAAATCCCTATTTCAGCAAAAATCTCACTTTTGGCAATTCACTTAAAAATGGTGCCAACCGGTTGCAAATGGTCCCTAGAAAGCTTTGGCGATGGAAACAGAAGGCTTTTTATCTGAGGACAAGAAATCAGCCTTCAACAACTTAACCGGCAGAAAATATTTTTTTGAAAAAATCCCTAAGCCCCGTGGTCACAATTTCAGCAAAAATTTGACTTTTGGCAAATCACTCAAAAATGGTGCCAGAAGATTGCAAATGCTCTCCTGAAAGGTTTGGCAGTCAAAACAGAAGGCTTTTTATCACAGGACAAGAAATCAGCCCTCAGCAACTTAACCGGCAGAAAATATTTTTTTGAAAAAATCCCTATTTCAGCAAAAATCTCACTTTTGGCCATTCACTCAAAAATGGTGCCAACCGGTTGCAAATGGTCCCCAGAAAGCTTTGGCGATGGACACAGAAGGCTTTTTATCTGAGGACAAGAAATCAGCCTTCAACAACTTAACCGGCAGAAAATATTTTTTTGAAAAAATCCCTAAGCTCCGGGGTCACAATTTAAGCAAAAATTTGACTTTTGGCAAATCACTCAAAAATGGTGCCAGAAGCTTGCAAATGCTCTCCTGAAAGGTTTGGCAGTCGAAACAGAAGGCTTTTTAGAGCAGGACAAGAAATCAGCCCTCAACAACTTAACCGGCAGAAAATATTTTTTTGAAAAAAATCCCTAAGCCCCGGGGTCATAATTTCAGCAAAAATTTGACTTTTGGTAATTCACTCAAAAATGGTGCCAGAAGCTTGCAAATGCTCTCCTGAAAAGGTTTGGCAGTCGAAACAGAAGGCTTTTTATCTGAGGACAAGAAATCAGCCTTCAACAACTTAACCGGCAGAAAATATTTTTTTGAAAAAATCCCTAAGCCCCGGGGTCACAATTTCAGCAAAAATTTGACTTTTGGCAAATCACTCAAAAATGGTGCCAGAAGCTTGCAAATGCTCTCCTGAAAGGTTTGGCAGTCGAAACAGAAGGCTTTTTATCCCAGGACAAGAAATCAGCCCTCAGCAACTTAACCGGCAGAAAATATTTTTTTGAAAAAATCCCTATTTCAGCAAAAATCTCACTTTTGGCAATTCACTCAAAAATCGTGCCAGAAGCTTGCAAATGCTCTCCTGAAAGGTTTGGCAGTCGAAACAGAAGGCTTTTTATCACAGGACAAGAAATCAGCCCTCAACAACTTAACCGGCAGAAAATATTTTTTTCAAAAAATACGTAAGCCCCGGGGTCACAATTTCAGCAAAAATCTCACTTTTGGCAATTCGCTCAAAAATGGTGCCAACCGTTAGCAAATGGTCCCCAGAAAGCTTTGGCGATGGAAACAGAAGGCTTTTTATCTGAGGACAAGAAATCAGCCTTCAACAACTTAACCGGCAGAAAATATTTTTTTGAAAAAATCCCTAAGCCCCGGGGTCACAATTTCAGCAAAAATCTGACTTTTGGCAATTCACTCAAAAATGGTGCCAGAAGCTTGCAAATGCTCTCCTGAAAAGGTTTGGCAGTCGAAACAGAAGGCTTTTTATCTGAGGACAAGAAATCAGCCTTCAACAACTTAACCGGCAGAAAATATTTTTTTGAAAAAATCCCTAAGCCCCGGGGTCACAATTTCAGCAAAAATTTGACTTTTGGCAAATCACTCAAAAATGGTGCCAGAAGCTTGCAAATGCTCTCCTGAAAGGTTTGGCAGTCGAAACAGAAGGCTTTTTATCCCAGGACAAGAAATCAGCCCTCAACAACTTAACTGACAGAAAACATTTTTTTGAAAAAATCCCTAAGCCCCGGGGTCACAATTTCAGCAAAAATCTCACTTTTGGCAATTCACTCAAAAATGGTGCCAACCGGTTGCAAATGGTCCCCAGAAAGCTTTGGCGATGGAAACAGAAGACTTTTTATCTGAGGACAAGAAATCAGCCTTCAACAACTTAACCGGCAGAAAATATTTTTTTGAAAAAATCCCTAAAAATTTGACTTTTGGTAAATCACTCAAAAATGGTGCCAGAAGCTTGCAAATGCTCTCCTGAAAGGTTTGGCAGTCGAAACAGAAGGCTTTTTATCACAGGACAAGAAGTCAGCCCTCAACAACTTAACCGGCAGAAAATATTTTTTTGAAAAAATCCCTAAGCCCCAGGGTCACAATTTCAGCAAAAATCTGACTTTTGGCAATTCACTCAAAAATGGTGCCAGAAGCTTGCTAATGCTCTCCTGAAAGGTTTGGCAGTCGAAACAGAAGGCTTTTTATCACAGGACAAGAAATCAGCCCTCAACAACTTAACCGGCAGAAAATATTTTTTTGAAAAAATCCCTATGCCCCGGGGTCACAATTTCAGCAAAAATCTCACTTTTGGCAATTCACTCTAAAATGGTGCCAACCGGTTGCAAATGGTCCCCAGAAAGCTTTGGCGATGGAAACAGAAGACTTTTTATCTGAGGACAAGAAATCAGCCTTCAACAACTTAACCGGCAGAAAATATTTTTTTGAAAAAATCCCTAAGCCCCGGGGTCACAATTTCAGCAAAAATCTGACTTTTGGCAATTCACTCAAAAATGGTGCCAGAAGCTTGAAAATGGTCCCCAGAAAGCTTTGGCGATGGAAACAGAAGGCTTTTAATCACAGGACAAGAAATCAGCCCTCAACAACTTAACCGGCAGAAAATATTTTTTTGAAAAAATCCCTATTTCAGCAAAAATCTCACTTTTGGCAATTCACTCAAAAATGGTGCCAACCGGTTGCAAATGGTCCCCAGAAAGCTTTGGCGATGGAAACAGAAGGCTTTTTATCTGAGGACAAGAAATCAGCCTTCAACAACTTAAGCGGCAGAAAATATTTTTTTGAAAAAATCCATAAGCCCCGGGGTCATAATTTCAGCAAAAATTTGACTTTTGGCAAATCACTCAAAAATGGTGCCAACTGGTTGCAAATGGTCCCCAGAAAGCTTTGGCGATGGAAACAGAAGGCTTTTTATCTGAGGACAAGAAATCAGCCTTCAACAACTTAACCGGCAGAAAATATTTTTTTGAAAAAATCCATAAGCCCCGGGGTCACAATTTCAGCAAAAATTTGACTTTTGGCAAATCACTCAAAAATGGTGCCAGAAGATTGCAAATGCTCTCCTGAAAGGTTTGGCAGTCGAAACAGAAGGCTTTTTATCACAGGACAAGAAATCAGCCCTCAGCAACTTAACCGGCAGAAAATATTTTTTTGAAAAAATCCCTATTTCAGCAAAAATCTCACTTTTGGCAATTCACTCAAAAATGGTGCCAACCGGTTGCAAATGGTCCCCAGAAAGCTTTGGCAGTCGAAACAGAAGGCTTTTTATCACAGGACAAGAAATCAGCCCTCAGCAACTTAACCGGCAGAAAATATTTTTTTTGAAAAAATCCCTATTTCAGCAAAAATCTCACTTTTGGCAATTCACTCAAAAATCGTGCCAGAAGCTTGCAAATGCTCTCCTGAAAGGTTTGGCAGTCGAAACAGAAGGCTTTTTATCACAGGACAAGAAATCAGCCCTCAACAACTTAACCGGCAGAAAATATTTTTTTCAAAAAATACGTAAGCCCCGGGGTCACAATTTCAGCAAAAATCTCACTTTTGGCAATTCGCTCAAAAATGGTGCCAACCGTTTGCAAATGGTCCCCAGAAAGCTTTGGCGATGGAAACAGAAGGCTTTTTATCTGAGGATAAGAAATCAGCCTTCAACAACTTAACCGGCAGAAAATATTTTTTTGAAAAAATCCCTAAGCCCCAGGGGTCACAATTTCAGCAAAAATCTCACTTTTGGCAAATCACTCAAAAATGGTGCCAGAAGATTGCAAATGCTCTCCTGAAAGGTTTGGCAGTCGAAACAGAAGGCTTTTTATCACAGGACAAGAAATCAGCCCTCAACAATTTAACCGGCAGAAAATATTTTTTTGAAAAAATCCCTATTTCAGCAAAAATCTCACTTTTGGCTATTCACTCAAAAATGGTGCCAACCGGTTGCAAATGGTCCCCAGAAAGCTTTGGCGATGGAAACAGAAGGCTTTTTATCTGAGGACACGAAATCAGCCTTCAACAACTTAACCGGCAGAAAATATTTTTTTGAAAAAATCCCTAAGCCCCGGGGTCACAATTTCAGCAAAAATTTGACTTTTGGCAAATCACTCAAAAATGGTGCCAGAAGATTGCAAATGCTCTCCTGAAAGGTTTGGCAGTCAAAACAGAAGGCTTTTTATCACAGGAGAAGAAATCAGCCCTCAGCAACTTAACCGGCAGAAAATATTTTTTTGAAAAAATCCCTACTTCAGCAAAAATCTCACTTTTGGCAATTCACTCAAAAATGGTGCCAACCGGTTGCAAATGGTCCCCAGAAAGCTTTGGCGATGGAAACAGAAGGCTATTTATCTGAGGACAAGAAATCAGCCTTCAACAATTTAACCGGCAGAAAATATTTTTTTGAAAAAATCCCTAAGCTCCAGGGTCACAATTTCAGCAAAAATCTCACTTTTGGCAAATCACTCAAAAATGGTGCCAGAAGATTGCAAATGCTCTCCTGAAAGGTTTGGCAGTCGAAACAGAAGGCTTTTTATCACAGGACAAGAAATCAGCCCTCAGCAACTTAACCGGCAGAAAATATTTTTTTGAAAAAATCCCTACTTCAGCAAAAATCTCACTTTTGGCAATTCACTCAAAAATGGTGCCAACCGGTTGCAAATGGTCCCCAGAAAGCTTTGGCGATGGAAACAGAAGGCTTTTTATCTGAGGACAAGAAATCAGCCTTCAACAACTTAACTGGCAGAAAATATTTTTTTGAAAAAATCCCTAAGCCCCGGGGTCACAATTTCAGCAAAAATCTCACTTTTGGCAATTCACTCTAAAATGGTGCCAACCGGTTGCAAATGGTCCCCAGAAAGCTTTGGCGATGGAAACAGAAGACTTTTTATCTGAGGACAAGAAATCAGCCTTCAACAACTTAACCGGCAGAAAATATTTTTTTGAAAAAATCCCTAAGCCCCGGGGTCACAATTTCAGCAAAAATCTGACTTTTGGCAATTCACTCAAAAATGGTGCCAGAAGCTTGAAAATGGTCCCCTGAAAGCTTTGGCGATGGAAACAGAAGGCTTTTAATCACAGGACAAGAAATCAGCCCTCAACAACTTAACCGGCAGAAAATATTTTTTTGAAAAAATCCCTATTTCAGCAAAAATCTCACTTTTGGCAATTCACTCAAAAATGGTGCCAACCGGTTGCAAATGGTCCCCAGAAAGCTTTGGCCATGGAAACAGAAGGCTTTTTATCTGAGGACAAGAAATCAGCCTTCAACAACTTAAGCGGCAGAAAATATTTTTTTGAAAAAATCCATAAGCCCCGGGGTCATAATTTCAGCAAAAATTTGACTTTTGGCAAATCACTCAAAAATGGTGCCAACTGGTTGCAAATGGTCCCCAGAAAGCTTTGGCGATGGAAACAGAAGGCTTTTTATCTGAGGACAAGAAATCAGCCTTCAACAACTTAACCGGCAGAAAATATTTTTTTGAAAAAATCCATAAGCCCCGGGGTCACAATTTCAGCAAAAATTTGACTTTTGGCAAATCACTCAAAAATGGTGCCAGAAGATTGCAAATGCTCTCCTGAAAGGTTTGGCAGTCGAAACAGAAGGCTTTTTATCACAGGACAAGAAATCAGCCCTCAGCAACTTAACCGGCAGAAAATATTTTTTTGAAAAAATCCCTATTTCAGCAAAAATCTCACTTTTGGCAATTCACTCAAAAATCGTGCCAGAAGCTTGCAAATGCTCTCCTGAAAGGTTTGGCAGTCGAAACAGAAGGCTTTTTATCACAGGACAAGAAATCAGCCCTCAACAACTTAACCGGCAGAAAATATTTTTTTCAAAAAATACGTAAGCCCCGGGGTCACAATTTCAGCAAAAATCTCACTTTTGGCAATTCGCTCAAAAATGGTGCCAACCGTTTGCAAATGGTCCCCAGAAAGCTTTGGCGATGGAAACAGAAGGCTTTTTATCTGAGGACAAGAAATCAGCCTTCAACAACTTAACCGGCAGAAAATATTTTTTTGAAAAAATCCCTAAGCTCCGGGGTCACAATTTCAGCAAAAATCTCACTTTTGGCAAATCACTCAAAAATGGTGCCAGAAGATTGCAAATGCTCTCCTGAAAGGTTTGGCAGTCGAAACAGAAGGCTTTTTATCACAGGACAAGAAATCAGCCCTCAGCAACTTAACCGGCAGAAAATATTTTTTTGAAAAAATCCCTACTTCAGCAAAAATCTCACTTTTGGCAATTCACTCAAAAATGGTGCCAACCGGTTGCAAATGGTCCCCAGAAAGCTTTGGCGATGGAAACAGAAGGCTTTTTATCTGAGGACAAGAAATCAGCCTTCAACAACTTAACTGGCAGAAAATATTTTTTTGAAAAAATCCCTAAGCCCCGGGGTCACAATTTCAGCAAAAATCTCACTTTTGGCAAATCACTCAAAAATGGTGCCAGAAGATTGCAAATGCTCTCCTGAAAGGTTTGGCAGTCGAAACAGAAGGCTTTTTATCACAGGGCAAGAAATCAGCCCTCAACAACTTAACCGGCAGAAAATATTTTTTTGAAAAAATCCCTAAGCCCCGGGGTCACAATTTCAGCAAAAATCTCACTTTTGGCAATTCACTCTAAAATGGTGCCAACCGGTTGCAAATGGTCCCCAGAAAGCTTTGGCGATGGAAACAGAAGACTTTTTATCTGAGGACAAGAAATCAGCCTTCAACAACTTAACCGGCAGAAAATATTTTTTTGAAAAAATCCCTAAGCCCCGGGGTCACAATTTCAGCAAAAATCTGACTTTTGGCAATTCACTCAAAAATGGTGCCAGAAGCTTGAAAATGGTCCCCTGAAAGCTTTGGCGATGGAAACAGAAGGCTTTTAATCACAGGACAAGAAATCAGCCCTCAACAACTTAACCGGCAGAAAATATTTTTTTGAAAAAATCCCTATTTCAGCAAAAATCTCACTTTTGGCAATTCACTCAAAAATGGTGCCAACCGGTTGCAAATGGTCCCCAGAAAGCTTTGGCCATGGAAACAGAAGGCTTTTTATCTGAGGACAAGAAATCAGCCTTCAACAACTTAAGCGGCAGAAAATATTTTTTTGAAAAAATCCATAAGCCCCGGGGTCATAATTTCAGCAAAAATTTGACTTTTGGCAAATCACTCAAAAATGGTGCCAACTGGTTGCAAATGGTCCCCAGAAAGCTTTGGCGATGGAAACAGAAGGCTTTTTATCTGAGGACAAGAAATCAGCCTTCAACAACTTAACCGGCAGAAAATATTTTTTTGAAAAAATCCCTAAGCTCCGGGGTCACAATTTCAGCAAAAATCTCACTTTTGGCAAATCACTCAAAAATGGTGCCAGAAGATTGCAAATGCTCTCCTGAAAGGTTTGGCAGTCGAAACAGAAGGCTTTTTATCACAGGACAAGAAATCAGCCCTCAGCAACTTAACTGGCAGAAAATATTTTTTTGAAAAAATCCCTACTTCAGCAAAAATCTCACTTTTGGCAATTCACTCAAAAATGGTGCCAACCGGTTGCAAATGGTCCCCAGAAAGCTTTGGCGATGGAAACAGAAGGCTTTTTATCTGAGGACAAGAAATCAGCCTTCAACAACTTAACCGGCAGAAAATATTTTTTTGAAAAAATCCCTAAGCCCCGGGGTCACAATTTCAGCAAAAATCTGACTTTTGGCAATTCACTCAAAAATGGTGCCAGAAGCTTGCAAATGCTCTCCTGAAAGGTTTGGCAGTCGAAACAGAAGGCTTTTTATCCCAGGACAAGAAATCAGCCCTCAACAACTTAACCGGCAGAAAACATTTTTTTGAAAAAATCCCTAAGCCCCGTGGTCACAATTTCAGCAAAAATCTCACTTTTGGCAATTCACTCAAAAATGGTGCCAGAAGATTGCAAACGCTCTCCTGAAAGGTTTGGCAGTCGAAACAGAAGGCTTTTTATCACAGGACAAGAAATCAGCCCTCAACAACTTAACCGGCAGAAAATATTTTTTTGAAAAAATCCCTATTTCAGCAAAAATCTCACTTTTGGCAAATCACTCAAAAATGGTGCCAACTGGTTGCAAATGGTCCCCAGAAAGCTTTGGCGATGGAAACAGAAGGCTTTTTATCTGAGGACAAGAAATCAGCCTTCAACAACTTAACCGGCAGAAAATATTTTTTTGAAAAAATCCATAAGCCCCGGGGTCACAATTTCAGCAAAAATTTGACTTTTGGCAAATCACTCAAAAATGGTGCCAGAAGATTGCAAATGCTCTCCTGAAAGGTTTGGCAGTCGAAACAGAAGGCTTTTTATCACAGGACAAGAAATCAGCCCTCAGCAACTTAACCGGCAGAAAATATTTTTTTGAAAAAATCCCTATTTCAGCAAAAATCTCACTTTTGGCAATTCACTCAAAAATGGTGCCAACCGGTTGCAAATGGTCCCCAGAAAGCTTTGGCAGTCGAAACAGAAGGCTTTTTATCACAGGACAAGAAATCAGCCCTCAGCAACTTAACCGGCAGAAAATATTTTTTTTGAAAAAATCCCTATTTCAGCAAAAATCTCACTTTTGGCAATTCACTCAAAAATCGTGCCAGAAGCTTGCAAATGCTCTCCTGAAAGGTTTGGCAGTCGAAACAGAAGGCTTTTTATCACAGGACAAGAAATCAGCCCTCAACAACTTAACCGGCAGAAAATATTTTTTTCAAAAAATACGTAAGCCCCGGGGTCACAATTTCAGCAAAAATCTCACTTTTGGCAATTCGCTCAAAAATGGTGCCAACCGTTTGCAAATGGTCCCCAGAAAGCTTTGGCGATGGAAACAGAAGGCTTTTTATCTGAGGATAAGAAATCAGCCTTCAACAACTTAACCGGCAGAAAATATTTTTTTGAAAAAATCCCTAAGCCCCAGGGGTCACAATTTCAGCAAAAATTTGACTTTTGGCAAATCACTCAAAAATGGTGCCAGAAGATTGCAAATGCTCTCCTGAAAGGTTTGGCAGTCGAAACAGAAGGATTTTTATCACAGGACAAGAAATCAGCCCTCAACAACTTAACCGGCAGAAAATATTTTTTTGAAAAAATCCCTATTTCAGCAAAAATCTCACTTTTGGCAATTCACTCAAAAATGGTGCCAACCGGTTGCAAATGGTCCCCAGAAAGCTTTGGTGATGGAAACAGAAGGCTTTTTATCTGAGGACAAGAAATCAGCCTTCAACAACTTAACCGGCAGAAAATATTTTTTTGAAAAAATCCCTAAGCCCCGGGGTCACAATTTCAGCAAAAATCTGACTTTTGGCAATTCACTCAAAAATGGTGCCAGAAGCTTGCAAATGCTCTCCTGAAAAGGTTTGGCAGTCGAAACAGAAGGCTTTTTATCACAGGACAAAAAATCAGCCCTCAACAACTTAACCGGCAGAAAATATTTTTTTGAAAAAATCCCTATGCCCCGGGGTCACAATTTCAGCAAAAATCTCACTTTTGGCAATTCACTCTAAAATGGTGCCAACCGGTTGCAAATGGTCCCCAGAAAGCTTTGGCGATGGAAACAGAAGACTTTTTATCTGAGGACAAGAAATCAGCCTTCAACAACTTAACCGGCAGAAAACATTTTTTTGAAAAAATCCCTAAGCCCCGGGGTCACAATTTCAGCAAAAATCTCACTTTTGGCAATTCACTCAAAAATGGTGCCAACCGGTTGTAAATGGTCCCCAGAAAGCTTTGGCGATGGAAACAGAAGACTTTTTATCTGAGGACAAGAAATCAGCCTTCAACAACTTAACCGGCAGAAAATATTTTTTTGAAAAAATCCCTAAAAATTTGACTTTTGGTAAATCACTCAAAAATGGTGCCAGAAGCTTGCAAATGCTCTCCTGAAAGGTTTGGCAGTCGAAACAGAAGGCTTTTTATCACAGGACAAGAAGTCAGCCCTCAACAACTTAACCGGCAGAAAATATTTTTTTGAAAAAATCCCTAAGCCCCAGGGTCACAATTTCAGCAAAAATCTGACTTTTGGCAATTCACTCAAAAATGGTGCCAGAAGCTTGCTAATGCTCTCCTGAAAGGTTTGGCAGTCGAAACAGAAGGCTTTTTATCACAGGACAAGAAATCAGCCCTCAACAACTTAACCGGCAGAAAATATTTTTTTGAAAAAATCCCTATGCCCCGGGGTCACAATTTCAGCAAAAATCTCACTTTTGGCAATTCACTCTAAAATGGTGCCAACCGGTTGCAAATGGTCCCCAGAAAGCTTTGGCGATGGAAACAGAAGACTTTTTATCTGAGGACAAGAAATCAGCCTTCAACAACTTAACCGGCAGAAAATATTTTTTTGAAAAAATCCCTAAGCCCCGGGGTCACAATTTCAGCAAAAATCTGACTTTTGGCAATTCACTCAAAAATGGTGCCAGAAGCTTGCAAATGCTCTCCTGAAAAGGTTTGGCAGTCGAAACAGAAGGCTTTTTAGAGCAGGACAAGAAATCAGCCCTCAACAACTTAACCGGCAGAAAATATTTTTTTGAAAAAAATCCCTAAGCCCCGGGGTCATAATTTCAGCAAAAATTTGACTTTTGGTAATTCACTCAAAAATGGTGCCAGAAGCTTGCAAATGCTCTCCTGAAAAGGTTTGGCAGTCGAAACAGAAGGCTTTTTAGAGCAGGACAAGAAATCAGCCCTCAACAACTTAACCGGCAGAAAATATTTTTTTGAAAAAAATCCCTAAGCCCCGGGGTCATAATTTCAGCAAAAAATTGACTTTTGGTAATTCACTCAAAAATGGTGCCAGAAGCTTGCAAATGCTCTCCTGAAAGGTTTGGCAGTCGAAACAGAAGGCTTTTTATCCCAGGACAAGAAATCAGCCCTCAAAAACTTAACCGGCAGAAAATATTTTTTTGAAAAAATCCCTATTTCAGCAAAAATCTCACTTTTGGCAATTCACTCAAAAATCGTGCCAGAAGCTTGCAAATGCTCTCCTGAAAGGTTTGGCAGTCGAAACAGAAGGCTTTTTATCACAGGACAAGAAATCAGCCCTCAACAACTTAACCGGTAGAAAATATTTTTTTCAAAAAATACGTAAGCCCCGGGGTCACAATTTCAGCAAAAATCTCACTTTTGGCAATTCGCTCAAAAATGGTGCCAACCGTTTGCAAATGGTCCCCACAAAGCTTTGGCGATGGAAACAGAAGGCTTTTCATCTGAGGATAAGAAATCAGCCTTCAACAACTTAACCGGCAGAAAATATTTTTTTGAAAAAATCCCTAAGCCCCGGGGTCACAATTTCAGCATAAATCTGACTTTTGGCAATTCACTCAAAAATGGTTCCAGAAGCTTGAAAATGGTCCCCTGAAAGCTTTGGCGATGGAAACAGAAGGCTTTTAATCACAGGACAAGAAATCAGCCCTCAACAACTTAACCGGCAGAAAATATTTTTTTGAAAAAATCCCTATTTCAGCAAAAATCTCACTTTTGGCAATTCACTCAAAAATGGTGCCAACCGGTTGCAAATGGTCCCCAGAAAGCTTTGGCGATGGAAACAGAAGGCTTTTTATCTGAGGACAAGAAATCAGCCTTCAACAACTTAACCGGCAGAAAATATTTTTTTGAAAAAATCCATAAGCCCCGGGGTCACAATTTCAGCAAAAATTTGACTTTTGGCAAATCACTCAAAAATGGTGCCAGAAGATTGCAAATGCTCTCCTGAAAGGTTTGGCAGTCGAAACAGTAGGCTTTTTATCACAGGACAAGAAATCAGCCCTCAGCAACTTAACCGGCAGAAAATATTTTTTTGAAAAAATCCCTATTTCAGTAAAAATCTCACTTTTGGCAATTCACTCAAAAATGGTGCCAACCGGTTGCAAATGGTCCCCAGAAAGCTTTGGCAGTCGAAACAGAAGGCTTTTTATCACAGGACAAGAAATCAGCCCTCAGCAACTTAACCGGCAGAAAATATTTTTTTTGAAAAAATCCCTATTTCAGCAAAAATCTCACTTTTGGCAAATCACTCAAAAATGGTGCCAGAAGATTGCAAACGCTCTCCTGAAAGGTTTGGCAGTCGAAACAGAAGGCTTTTTATCACAGGACAAGAAATCAGCCCTCAGCAACTTAACCGGCAGAAAATATTTTTTTTGAAAAAATCCCTATTTCAGCAAAAATCTCACTTTTGGCAAATCACTCAAAAATGGTGCCAGAAGATTGCAAATGCTCTCCTGAAAGGTTTGGCAGTCGAAACAGAAGGCTTTTTATCACAGGACAAGAAATCAGCCCTCAGCAACTTAACCGGCAGAAAATATTTTTTTGAAAAAATCCCTACTTCAGCAAAAATCTCACTTTTGGCAATTCACTCAAAAATGGTGCCAACCGGTTGCAAATGTTCCCCAGAAAGCTTTGGCGATGGAAACAGAAGGCTTTTTATCTGAGGACAAGAAATCAGCCTTCAACAACTTAACTGGCAGAAAATATTTTTTTGAAAAAATCCCTAAGCCCCGGGGTCACAATTTCAGCAAAAATCTCACTTTTGGCAAATCACTCAAAAATGGTGCCAGAAGATTGCAAATGCTCTCCTGAAAGGTTTGGCAGTCGAAACAGAAGGCTTTTTATCACAGGGCAAGAAATCAGCCCTCAACAACTTAACAGGCAGAAAATATTTTTTTGAAAAAATCCCTATTTCAGCAAAAATATCACTTTTGGCAATTCACTCTAAAATGGTGCCAACCGGTTGCAAATGGTCCCCAGAAAGCTTTGGCGATGGAAACAGAAGGCTTTTTATCTGAGGACAAGAAATCAGCCTTCAACAACTTAACCGGCAGAAAATATTTTTTTGAAAAAATCCCTAAGCCCCGGGGTCACAATTTCAGCAAAAATCTGACTTTTGGCAATTCACTCAAAAATGGTGCCAGAAGCTTGCAAATGCTCTCCTGAAAGGTTTGGCAGTCGAAACAGAAGGCTTTTTATCCCAGGACAAGAAATCAGCCCTCAACAACTTAATCGGCAGAAAACATTTTTTTGAAAAAATCCCTAAGCCCCGGGGTCACAATTTCAGCAAAAATCTCACTTTTGGCAATTCACTCAAAAATGGTGCCAACTGGTTGCAAATGGTCCCCAGAAAGCTTTGGTGATGGAAACAGAAGGCTTTTTATCTGAGGACAAGAAATCAGCCTTCAACAACTTAAACGGCAGAAAATATTTTTTTGAAAAAATCCCTAAGGCCCGGGGTCACAATTTCAGCAAAAATCTCACTTTTGGCAAATCACTCAAAAATGGTGCCAGAAGGTTGCAAATGCTCTCCTGAAAGGTTTGGCAGTCGAAACAGAAGGCTTTTTATCACAGGACAAGAAATCAGCCCTCAACAACTTAACCGGCAAAAAATATTTTTTTTAAAAAATCCCTATTTCAGCAAAAATCTCACTTTTGGCAATTCACTAAAAAATGGTGCCAACCGGTTGCAAATGGTCCCCAGAAAGCTTTGGTGATGGAAACAGAAGGCTTTTTATCTGAGGACAAGAAATCAGCCTTCAACAACTTAACCGGCAGAAAATATTTTTTTGAAAAAATCCCTAAAAATTTGACTTTTGGTAAATCACTCAAAAATGGTGCCAGAAGCTTGCAAATGCTCTCCTGAAAGGTTTGGCAGTCGAAACAGAAGGCTTTTTATCACAGGACAAGAAGTCAGCCCTCAACAACTTAACCGGCAGAAAATATTTTTTTGAAAAAATCCCTAAGCCCCAGGGTCACAATTTCAGCAAAAATCTGACTTTCGGCAATTCACTCAAAAATGGTGCCAGAAGCTTGCAAATGCTCTCCTGAAAGGTTTGGCAGTCGAAACAGAAGGCTTTTTATCACAGGACAAGAAATCAGCCCTCAACAACTTAACCGGCAGAAAATATTTTTTTGAAAAAATCCCTATGCCCCGGGGTCACAATTTCAGCAAAAATCTCACTTTTGGCAATTCACTCTAAAATGGTGCCAACCGGTTGCAAATGGTCCCCAGAAAGCTTTGGCGATGGAAACAGAAGCCTTTTTTTCTGAGGACAAGAAATCAGCCTTCAACAACTTAACCGGCAGAAAATATTTTTTTGAAAAAATCCCTAAGCCCCGGGGTCACAATTTCAGCAAATATTTGACTTTTGGCAAATCACTCAAAAATGGTGCCAGAAGCTTGCAAATGCTCTCCTGAAAGGTTTGGCAGTCGAAACAGAAGGCTTTTTATCCCAGGACAAGAAATCAGCCCTCAACAACTTAACCGGCAGAAAATATTTTTTTGAAAAAATCCCTGAGCCCCGGGGTCACAATTTCAGCAAAAATCTCACTTTTGGCAATTCACTCAAAAATGGTGCCAACAGGTTGCAAATGGTCCCCAGAAAGCTTTGGTGATGGAAACAGAAGGCTTTTTATCTGAGGCCAGAAATCAGCCTTCCACAACTTAACCGGCAGAAAATATTTTTTTGAAAAAATCCCTAAGCCCCGGGGTCACAATTTCAGCAAAAATCTGACTTTTGGCAATTCACTCAAAAATGGTGCCAAAAGCTTGCAAATGCTCTCCTGAAAAGGTTTGGCAGTCGAAACAGAAGGCTTTTTATCACAGGACAAGAAATCAGCCCTCAACAACTTAACCGGCAGAAAATATTTTTTTGAAAAAATCCCTAAGCCCCGGGGTCACAATTTCAGCAAAAATTTGACTTTTGGCAATTCACTCAAAAATGGTGCCAGAAGCTTGCAAATGCTCTCCTGAAAAGGTTTGGCAGTCGAAACAGAAGGCTTTTTATCTGAGGACAAGAAATCAGCCTTCAACAACTTAACCGGCAGAAAATATTTTTTTGAAAAAATCCCTAAGCCCCGGGGTCACAATTTCAGCAAAAATCTGACTTTGGCAAATCACTCAAAAATGGTGCCAGAAGCTTGCAAATGCTCTCCTGAAAGGTTTGGCAGTCGAAACAGAAGGCTTTTTATCACAGGACAAGAAATCAGCCCTCAACAACTTAACCAGGAGAAAATATATTTTTCAAAAAATAACTAAGACCCGGGGTCACAATTTCAGCAAAAATCTCACTTTTGGCAATTCACTCAAAAATGGTGCCAACCGGTTGCAAATGGTCTCCAGAAAGCTTTGGCGATGGAAACAGAAGGCTTTTTATCACAGGACAAGAAATCAGCCCTCAACAACTTAACCGGCAGAAAATATATTTTTCAAAAAATACCTAAGACCCGGGGTCACAATTTCAGCAAAAATCTCACTTTTGGCAATTCACTCAAAAATGGTGCCAGAAGCTTGCAAATGCTCTCCCGAAAGGTTTGGCAGTCGAAACAGAAGGCTTTTTATCACAGGACAAGAAATCAGCCTTCAACAACTTAACCGGCAGAAAATATTTTTTTGAAAAAATCCCTAAGCCCCGGGGTCACAATTTCAGCAAAAATCTGACTTTTGGCAATTCACTCAAAAATGGTGCCAGAAGCTTGCAAATGCTCTCCTGAAAAGGTTTGGCAGTCGAAACAGTAGGCTTTTTAGAGCAGGACAAGAAATCTGCCCTCAACAACTTAACCGGCAGAAAATATTTTTTTGAAAAAATCCCTAAGCCCCGGGGTCACAATTTCAGCAAAAATTTGAGTTTTGGTAATTCACTCAAAAATGGTGCCAGAAGCTTGCAAATGCTCTCCTGAAAAGGTTTGGCAGTCGAAACAGAAGGCTTTTTATCTGAGGCCAAGAAATCAGCCTTCAACAACTTAACCGGCAGAAAATATTTTTTTGAAAAAATCCCTAAACCCCGTGGTCACAATTTCAGCAAAAATCTCACTTTTGGCAATTCACTCAAAAATGGTGCCAACCGGTTGCAAATGGTCCCCAGAAAGCTTTGGCGATGGAAACAGAAGGCTTTTTATCTGAGGACAAGAAATCAGCCTTCAACAACTTAACCGGCAGAAAATATTTTTTTGAAAAAATCCCTAAGCCCCGGGGTCAAAATTTCAGCAAAAATTTGACTTTTGGCAAATCACTCAAAAATGGTGCCAGAATATTGCAAATGGTCTCCTGAAAGGTTTGGCAGTCGAAACAGAAGGCTTTTTATCACAGGACAAGAAATCAGCCCTCAACAACTTAACCGGCAGAAAATATTTTTTTGAAAAAATCATTAAGCCCCGGGGTCACAATTTCAGCAAAAATTTGACTTTTGGCAATTCACTCAAAAATGGTGCCAGAAGCTTGCAAATGCTCTCCTGAAAAGGTTTGGCAGTCGAAACAGAAGGCTTTTTATCACAGGACAAGAAATCAGCCCTCAACAACTTAACCGGCAGAAAATATTTTTTTGAAAAAATCCCTAAGCCCCGGGGTCACAATTTCAGCAAAAATTTGAGTTTTGGTAATTCACTCAAAAATGGTGCCAGAAGCTTGCAAATGCTCTCCTGAAAAGGTATGGCAGTCGAAACAGAAGGCTTTTTATCGCAGGACAAGAAATCAGCCCTCAACAACTTAACCGGCAGAAAATATTTTTTTGAAAAAATCCCTACTTCAGCAAAAATCTCACTTTTGGCAATTCACTCAAAAATGGTGCCAACCGGTTGCAAATGGTCCCCAGAAAGCTTTGGCGATGGAAACAGAAGGCTTTTTATCTGAGGACAAGAAATCAGCCTTCAACAACTTAACCGGCAGAAAATATTTTTTTGAAAAAATCCCTAAGCCCCGGGGTCACAATTTCAGCAAAAATTTGACTTTTGGCAATTCACTCAAAAATGGTGCCAGAAGCTTGCAAATGCTCTCCTGAAAAGGTTTGGCAGTCTAAACAGAAGGCTTTTTATCTGAGGCCAAGAAATCAGCCTTCAACAACTTAACCGGCAGAAAATATTTTTTTGAAAAAATCCCAAAGCCCCGTGGTCACAATTTCAGCAAAAATCTCACTTTTGGCAATTCACTCAAAAATGGTGCCAACCGGTTGCAAATGGTCCCCAGAAAGCTTTGGCGATGGAAACAGAAGGCTTTTTATCTGAGGACAAGAAATCAGCCTTCAACAACTTAACGGGCAGAAAATATTTTTTTGAAAAAATCCCTAAGCCCCGGGGTCACAATTTCAGCAAAAATCTCACTTTTGGCAATTCACTCTAAAATGGTGCCAACCGGTTGCAAATGGTCCCCAGAAAGCTTTGGCGATGGAAACAGAAGGCTTTTTATCTGAGGACAAGAAATCAGCCTTCAACAACTTAACCGGCAGAAAATATTTTTTTGAAAAAATCCCTAAGCCCCGGGGTCACAATTTCAGCAAAAATCTGACTTTTGGCAATTCACTCAAAAATGGTGCCAGAAGCTTGCAAATGCTCTCCTGAAAAGGTTTGGCAGTCGAAACAGTAGGCTTTTTAGAGCAGGACAAGAAATCAGCCCTCAACAACTTAACCGGCAGAAAATATTTTTTTGAAAAAATCCCTATGCCCCGGGGTCACAATTTCAGCAAAAATTTGAGTTTTGGTAATTCACTCAAAAATGGTGCCAGAAGCTTGCAAATGCTCTCCTGAAAAGGTATGGCAGTCGAAACAGAAGGCTTTTTATCGCAGGACAAGAAATCAGCCCTCGACAACTTAACCGGCAGAAAATATTTTTTTGAAAAAATCCCTACTTCAGCAAAAATCTGACTTTTGGCAATTCACTCAAAAATGGTGCCAGAAGCTTGCAAATGCTCTCCTGAAAAGGTTTGGCAGTCGAAACAGTAGGCTTTTTAGAGCAGGACAAGAAATCAGCCCTCGACAACTTAACCGGCAGAAAATATTTTTTTGAAAAAATCCCTATGCCCCGGGGTCAAAATTTCAGCAAAAATTTGACTTTTGGCAAATCACTCAAAAATGGTGCCAGAAGCTTGCAAATGCTCTCCTGAAAGGTTTGGCAGTCGAAACAGAAGGCTTTTAATCACAGGACAAGAAATCAGCCCTCAACAACTTAACCGGCAGAAAATATTTTTTTGAAAAAATCCCTATTTCAGCAAAAATCTCACTTTTGGCAATTCACTCAAAAATGGTTCCAACCGGTTGCAAATGGTCCCCAGAAAGCTTTGGCGATGGAAACAGAAAGCTTTTTATCTGAGGACAAGAAATCAGCCTTCAACAACTTAACCGGCAGAAAATATTTTTTTGAAAAAATCCCTAAGCCCCGGGGTCACAATTTTAGCAAAAATCTCACTTTTGGCAAATCACTCAAAAATGGTGCCAGAAGATTGCAAATGCTCTCCTGAAAGGTTTGGCAGTCGAAACAGAAGGCTTTATATCACAGGACAAGAAGTCAGCCCTCAGCAACTTAACCGGCAGAAAATATTTTTTTGAAAAAATCCCTATTTCAGCAAAAATCTCACTTTTGGCAATTCACTCAAAAATGGTTCCAACCGGTTGCAAATGGTCCACAGAAAGCTTTGTTGATGGAAACAGAAGGCTTTTTATCTGAGGACAAGAAATCAGCCTTCAACAACTTAACCGGCAGAAAATATTTTTTTGAAAAAATCCCTATTTCAGCAAAAATCTCACTTTTGGCAATTCACTCAAAAATGGTGCCAAAAGCTTGCAAATGCTCTCCTGAAAGGTTTGGCAGTCGAAACAGAAGGCTTTTTACCACAGGACAAGAAATCAACCCTCAACAACTTAACCGGCAGAAAATATTTTTTTGAAAAAATCCCTAAGCCCCGGGGTCAAAATTTCAGCAAAAATTTGACTTTTGGCAAATCACTCAAAAATGGTGCCAGAAGATTGCAAAGGGTCTCCTGAAAGGTTTGGCAGTCGAAACAGAAGGCTTTTAATCACAGGACAAGAAATCAGCCCTCAACAACTTAACCGGCAGAAAATATTTTTTTCAAAAAATCCCTATTTCAGCAAAAATCTCACTTTTGGCAATTCACTCAAAAATGGTTCCAACCGGTTGCAAATGGTCCCCAGAAAGCTTTGGCGATGGAAACAGAAAGCTTTTTATCTGAGGACAAGAAATCAGCCTTCAACAACTTAACGGGCAGAAAATATTTTTTTGAAAAAATCCCTAAGCCCCGGGGTCACAATTTTAGCAAAAATCTCACTTTTGGCAAATCACTCAAAAATGGTGCCAGAAGATTGCAAATGCTCTCCTGAAAGGTTTGGCAGTCGAAACAGAAGGCTTTATATCACAGGACAAGAAATCAGCCCTCAGCAACTTAACCGGCAGAAAATATTTTTTTGAAAAAATCCCTATTTCAGCAAAAATCTCACTTTTGGCAATTCACTCAAAAATGGTGCCAACCGGTTGCAAATGGTCCACAGAAAGCTTTGTTGATGGAAACAGAAGGCTTTTTATCTGAGGACAAGAAATCAGCCTTCAACAACTTAACCGGCAGAAAATATTTTTTTGAAAAAATCCCTATTTCAGCAAAAATCTCACTTTTGGCAATTCACTCAAAAATGGTGCCAAAAGCTTGCAAATGCTCTCCTGAAAGGTTTGGCAGTCGAAACAGAAGGCTTTTTACCACAGGACAAGAAATCAACCCTCAACAACTTAACCGGCAGAAAATATTTTTTTGAAAAAATCCCTAAGCCCCGGGGTCAAAATTTCAGCAAAAATTTGACTTTTGGCAATTCACTCAAAAATCGTGCCAGAAGCTTGCAAATGCTCTCCTGAAAAGGTTTGGCAGTCGAAACAGAAGGCTTTTTAGAGCAGGACATGAAATCAGCCCTCAACAACTTAACCGGCAGAAAATATTTTTTTGAAAAAATCCCTAAGCCCCGGGGTCACAATTTCAGCAAAAAATTGACTTTTGGTAATTCACTCAAAAATGGTGCCAGAAGCTTGCAAATGGTCCCCAGAAAGCTTTGGCGATGGAAACAGAAGGCTTTTTATCTGAGGACAAGAAATCAGCCTTCAACAACTTAACCGGCAGAAAATATTTTTTTGAAAAAATCCCTAAGCCCCGGGGTCACAATTTCAGCAAAAATCTGACCTTTGGCAATTCACTCAAAAATGGTGCCAACCGTTTGCAAATGGTCCCCAGAAAGCTTTGGCGATGGAAACAGAAGGCTTTTTATATGACTATAAGAAACCAGCCTTCAACAACTTAACCGGCAGAAAATATTTTTTTGAACAAATCCCTAAGCCCCAGGGGTCACAATTTCAGCAAAAATCTCACTTTTGGCAAATCACTCAAAAATGGTGCCAGAAGATTGCAAATGCTCTCCTGAAAGGTTTGGCAGTCGAAACAGAAGGCTTTTTATCACAGGACAAGAAATCAGCACTCAACAACTTAACCGGCAGAAAATATTTTTTTGAAAAAATCCCTATTTCAGCAAAAATCTCACTTTTGGCAATTCACTCAAAAATGGTGCCAAAAGCTTGCAAATGCTCTCCTGAAAGGTTTGGCAGTCGAAACAGAAGGCTTTTTACCACAGGACAAGAAATCAACCCTCAACAACTTAACCGGCAGAAAATATTTTTTTGAAAAAATCCCTAAGCCCCGGGGTCAAAATTTCAGCAAAAATTTGACTTTTGGCAATTCACTCAAAAATCGTGCCAGAAGCTTGCAAATGCTCTCCTGAAAAGGTTTGGCAGTCGAAACAGAAGGCTTTTTAGAGCAGGACATGAAATCAGCCCTCAACAACTTAACCGGCAGAAAATATTTTTTTGAAAAAATCCCTAAGCCCCGGGGTCACAATTTCAGCAAAAAATTGACTTTTGGTAATTCACTCAAAAATGGTGCCAGAAGCTTGCAAATGGTCCCCAGAAAGCTTTGGCGATGGAAACAGAAGGCTTTTTATCTGAGGACAAGAAATCAGCCTTCAACAACTTAACCGGCAGAAAATATTTTTTTGAAAAAATCCCTAAGCCCCGGGGTCACAATTTCAGCAAAAATCTGACCTTTGGCAATTCACTCAAAAATGGTGCCAACCGTTTGCAAATGGTCCCCAGAAAGCTTTGGCGATGGAAACAGAAGGCTTTTTATATGACTATAAGAAACCAGCCTTCAACAACTTAACCGGCAGAAAATATTTTTTTGAACAAATCCCTAAGCCCCAGGGGTCACAATTTCAGCAAAAATCTCACTTTTGGCAAATCACTCAAAAATGGTGCCAGAAGATTGCAAATGCTCTCCTGAAAGGTTTGGCAGTCGAAACAGAAGGCTTTTTATCACAGGACAAGAAATCAGCACTCAACAACTTAACCGGCAGAAAATATTTTTTTGAAAAAATCCCTATTTCAGCAAAAATCTCACTTTTGGCAATTCACTCAAAAATGGTGCCAACCGGTTGCAAATGGTCCCCAGAAAGCTTTGGCGATGGAAACAGAAGGCTTTTTATCTGAGGACAAGTAATCAGCCTTCAACAACTTAACCGGCAGAAAATATTTTTTTGAAAAAATCCCTAAGCTCCGGGGTCACAATTTCAGCAAAAATCTCACTTTTGGCAAATCACTCAAAATGGTGCCAGAAGATTGCAAATGCTCTCCTGAAAGGTTTGGCAGTCGAAACAGAAGGTTTTTTATCACAGGACAAGAAATCAGCCCTCAGCAACTTAACCGGCAGAAAATATTTTTTTGAAAAAATCCCTACTTCAGCAAAAATCTCACTTTTGGCAATTCACTCAAAAATGGTGCCAACCGGTTGCAAATGGTCCCCAGAAAGCTTTGGCGATGGAAACAGAAGGCTTTTTATCTGAGGACAAGAAATCAGCCTTCAACAACTTAACCGGCAGAAAATATTTTTTTGAAAAAATCCCTAAGCCCCGGGGTCACAATTTCAGCAAAAATCTGACTTTTGGCAAATCACTCAAAAATGGTGCCAACCGGTTGCAAATGGTCTCCTGAAAGGTTTGGCAGTCGAAACAGAAGGCTTTTTATCTGAGGACAAGAAATCAGCCTTCAGCAACTTAACCGGCAGAAAATTTTTTTTTGAAAAAATCCCTATTTCAGCAAAAAACTCACTTTTGGCAATTCACTCAAAAATGGTGCCAACCGGTTGCAAATGGTCCCCAGAAAGCTTTGGCGATGGAAACAGAAGGCTTTTTATCTGAGGACAAGAAATCAGCCCTCAACAACTTAACCGGCAGAAAATATTTTTTTGAAAAAATCCCTAAGCCCCGGGGTCACAATTTCAGCAAAAATCTCACTTTTGGCAATTCACTCTAAAATGGTGCCAAGCGGTTGCAAATGGTCCCCAGAATGCTTTGGCGATGGAAACAGAAGGCTTTTTAGAGCAGGAGAAGAAATCAGCCCTCAACAACTTAACCGGCAGAAAATATTTTTTTGAAAAAATCCCTAAGCCCCGGGGTCACAATTTCAGCAAAAATTTGACTTTTGGTAATTCACTCAAAAATGGTGCCAGAAGCTTGAAAATGCTCTCCTGAAAAGGTTTGGCTCGAAACAGAAGGCTTTTTAGAGCAGGACAAGAAATCAGCCTTCAACAACTTAACCGGCAGAAAATATTTTTTTGAAAAAATCCCTAAGCCCCGGGGTCACAATTTCAGCAAAAATCTCACTTTTGGCAATTCACTCAAAAATGGTGCCAACCGGTTGCAAATGGTCCCCAGAAAGCTTTGGCGATGGAAACAGAAGGCTTTTTATCTGAGGCCAGAAATCAGCCTTCAACAACTTAACCGGCAGAAAATATTTTTTTGAAAAAATCCCTAAGCCCCGGGGTCACAATTTCAGCAAAAATCTCACTTTTGGCAAATCACTCAAAAATGGTGCCAGAAGATTGCAAATGCTCTCCTGAAAGGTTTGGCAGTCGAAACAGAAGGCTTTTTATCACAGGGCAAGAAATCAGCCCTCAACAACTTAACCGGCAGAAAATATTTTTTTGAAAAAATCCCTATTTCAGCAAAAATCTCACTTTTGGCAATTCACTCAAAAATGGTGCCAACCGGTTGCAAATGGTCCCCAGAAAGCTTTGGCGATGGAAACAGAAGGCTTTTTATCTGAGGACAAGAAATCAGCCTTCAACAACTTAACCGGCAGAAAATATTTTTTTGAAAAAATCCCTAAGCCCCGGGGTCACAATTTCAGCAAAAATTTGACTTTTGGCAAATCACTCAAAAATGGCGCCAGAAGATTGCAAATGCTCTCCTGAAAGGTTTGGCAGTCGAAACAGAAGGCTTTTTATCACAGGACAAGAAATCAGCCCTCAACAACTTAACCGGCAGAAAATATTTTTTTGAAAAAATCCCTAAGCCCCGGGGTCACAATTTAAGCAAAAATTTGACTTTTGGCAAATCACTCAAAAATGGTGCCAGAAGCTTGCAAATGCTCTCCTGAAAGGTTTGGCAGTCGAAACAGAAGGCTTTTTATCACAGGACAAGAAATCAGCCCTCAACAACTTAACCGGCAGAAAATATTTTTTTGAAAAAATCCCTATTTCAGCAAAAAACTCACTTTTGGCAATTCACTCAAAAATGGTGCCAACCGGTTGCAAATGGTCCCCAGAAAGCTTTGGTGATGGAAACAGAAGGCTTTTTATCTGAGGACAAGAAATCAGCCTTCAACAACTTAACCGGCAGAAAATATTTTTTTGAAAAAATCCCTAAGCCCCGGGGTCACAATTTCAGCAAAAATCTCACTTTTGGCAAATCACTCAAAAATGGTGCCAGAAGATTGCAAATGCTGTCCTGAAAGGTTTGGCAGTCGAAACAGAAGGCTTTTTATCACAGGACAAGAAATCAGCCCTCAACAACTTAACCGGCAGAAAATGTTTTTTTGAAAAAATCCCTATTTCAGCAAAAATCTCACTTTTGGCAATTCACTCAAAAATGGTGCCAACCGGTTGCAAATGGTCCCCAGAAAGCTTTGGCGATGGAAACAGAAGGCTTTTTATCTGAGGACAAGAAATCAGCCTTCAAAAACTTAACCGGCAGAAAATATTTTTTTCAAAAAATCCCTAAGCCCCGGGGTCACAATTTCAGCAAAAATCTGACTTTTGGCAATTCACTCAAAAATGGTGCCAGAAGCTTGCAAATGCTCTCCTGAAAGGTTTGGCAGTCGAAAGAGAAGGCTTTTTATCACAGGACAAGAAATCAGCCCTCAACAACTTAACCGGCAGAAAATATTTTTTTGAAATAATCCCTAAGCCCCGGGGTCACAATTTCAGCAAAAATCTGACATTTGGCAAATCACTCAAAAATGGTGCCAGAAGCTTGCAAATGCTCTCCTGAAAAGGTATGGCAGTCGAAACAGAAGGCTTTTTATCGCAGGACAAGAAATCAGCCCTCAACAACTTAACCGGCAGAAAATATTTTTTTGAAAAAATTCCTTCTTCAGCAAAAATCTCACTTTTGGCAATTCACTCAAAAATGGTGCCAACCGGTTGTAAATGGTCCCCAGAAAGCTTTGGCGATGGAAACAGAAGGCTTTTTATCTGAGGACAAGAAATCAGCCTTCAACAACTTAATCGGCAGAAAATATTTTTTTGAAAAAATCCCTAAGCCCCGGGGTCAAAATTTCAGCAAAAATTTGACTTTTGGCAAATCACTCAAAAATGGTGCCAGAAGATTGCAAATGGTCTCCTGAAAGGTTTGGCAGTCGAAACAGAAGGCTTTTTATCACAGGACAAGAAATCAGCCCTCAACAACTTAACCGGCAGAAAATATTTTTTTGAAAAAATCATTAAGCCCCGGGGTCACAATTTCAGCAAAAATTTGACTTTTGGCAATTCACTCAAAAATGGTGCCAGAAGCTTGCAAATGCTCTCCTGAAAAGGTTTGGCAGTCGAAACAGAAGGCTTTTTATCTGAGGCCAAGAAATCAGCCTTCAACAACTTAACCGGCAGAAAAATATTTTTTTGAAAAAATCCCTAAGCCCCGTGGTCACAATTTCAGCAAAAATCTCACTTTTGGCAATTCACTCAAAAATGGTGCCAACCGGTTGCAAATGGTCCCCAGAAAGCTTTGGCGATGGAAACAGAAGGCTTTTTATCTGAGGACAAGAAATCAGCCTTCAACAACTTAACCGGCAGAAAATATTTTTTTGAAAAAATCCCTAAGCCCCGGGGTCAAAATTTCAGCAAAAATTTGACTTTTGGCAAATCACTCAAAAATGGTGCCAGAAGCTTGCAAATGCTCTCCTGAAAAGGTATGGCAGTCGAAACAGAAGGCTTTTTATCGCAGGACAAGAAATCAGCCCTCAACAACTTAACCGGCAGAAAATATTTTTTTGAAAAAATCCCTACTTCAGCAAAAATCTCACTTTTGGCAATTCACTCAAAAATGGTGCCAACCGGTTGCAAATGGTCCCCAGAAAGCTTTGGCGATGGAAACAGAAGGCTTTTTATCTGAGGACAAGAAATCAGCCTTCAACAACTTAACCGGCAGAAAATATTTTTTTGAAAAAATCCCTAAGCCCCGGGGTCACAATTTCAGCAAAAATCTCACTTTTGGCAATTCACTCAAAAATGGTGCCAACCGGTTGAAAATGGTCCCCAGAAAGCTTTGGCGATGGAAACAGAAGGCTTTTTATCACAGGACAAGAAATCAGCCCTCAACAACTTAACCGGCAGAAAATATTTTTTTGAAAAAATCATTAAGCCCCGGGGTCACAATTTCAGCAAAAATTTGACTTTTGGCAATTCACTCAAAAATGGTGCCAGAAGCTTGCAAATGCTCTCCTGAAAAGGTTTGGCAGTCGAAACAGAAGGCTTTTTATCTGAGGCCAAGAAATCAGCCTTCAACAACTTAACGGGCAGAAAATATTTTTTTGAAAAAATCCCTAAGCCCCGTGGTCACAATTTCAGCAAAAATCTCACTTTTGGCAATTCACTCAAAAATGGTGCCAACCGGTTGCAAATGGTCCCCAGAAAGCTTTGGCGATGGAAACAGAAGGCTTTTTATCTGAGGCCAGAAATCAGCCTTCAACAACTTAACCGGCAGAAAATATTTTTTTGAAAAAATCCCTACGCCCCGGGGTCACAATTTAAGCAAAAATTTGACTTTTGGCAAATCACTCAAAAATGGTGCCAGAAGATTGCAAATGCTCTCCTGAAAGGTTTGGCAGTCGAAATAGAAGGCTTTTTATCACAGGACAAGAAATCAGCCCTCAACAACTTAACCGGCAGAAAATATTTTTTTGAAAAAATCCCTATTTCAGCAAAAAACTCACTTTTGGCAATTCACTCAAAAATGGTGCCAACCGGTTGCAAATGGTCGCCAGAAAGCTTTGGTGATGGAAACAGAAGGCTTTTTATCTGAGGACAAGAAATCAGCCTTCAACAACTTAACCGGCAGAAAATATTTTTTTGAAAAAATCCCTAAGCCCCGGGGTCACAATTTCAGCAAAAATCTCACTTTTGGCAAATCACTCAAAAATGGTGCCAGAAGATTGCAAATGCTCTCCTGAAAGGTTTGGCAGTCGAAACAGAAGGCTTTTTATCACAGGACAAGAAATCAGCCCTCAACAACTTAACCGGCAGAAAATGTTTTTTTGAAAAAATCCCTATTTCAGCAAAAATCTCACTTTTGGCAATTCACTCAAAAATGGTGCCAGAAGCATGCAAATGCTCTCCTGAAAGGTTTGGCAGTCGAAACAGAAGGCTTTTTATCACAGGACAAGAAATCAGCACTCAACAACTTAACCGGCAGAAAATATTTTTTTGACAAAATCCCTATTTCAGCAAAAATCTCACTTTTGGCAATTCACTCAAAAATGGTGCCAACCGGTTGCAAATGGTCCCCAGAAAGCTTTGGTGATGGAAACAGAAGGCTTTTTATCTGAGGACAAGAAATCAGCCCTAAACAACTTAACTGGCAGAAAATATTTTTTTGAAAAAATCCCTAAGCCCCGGGGTCACAATTTCAGCAAAAATCTCACTTTTGGCAATTCACTCTAAAATGGTGCCAAGCGGTTGCAAATGGTCCCCAGAAAGCTTTGGCGATGGAAACAGAAGGCTTTTTATCACAGGAGAAGAAGTCAGCCCTCAACAACTTAACCGGCAGAAAATATTTTTTTGAAAAAATCCCTAAGCCCCGGGGTCACAATTTCAGCAAAAATCTCACTTTTGGCAATTCACTCAAAAATGGTGCCAACCGGTTGAAAATGGTCCCCAGAAAGCTTTGGCGATGGAAACAGAAGGCTTTTTATCTGAGGACAAGAAATCAGCCTTCAACAACTTAACCGGCAGAAAATATTTTTTTGAAAAAAATCCCTAAGCCCCAGGGGTCACAATTTCAGCAAAAATCTCACTTTTGGCAAATCACTCAAAAATGGTGCCAGAAGATTGCAAATGCTCTCCTGAAAGGTTTGGCAGTCGAAACAGAAGGCTTTTTATCACAGGACAAGAAATCAGCACTCAACAACTTAACCGGCAGAAAATATTTTTTTGACAAAATCCCTATTTCAGCAAAAATCTCACTTTTGGCAATTCACTCAAAAATGGTGCCAACCGGTTGCAAATGGTCCCCAGAAAGCTTTGGTGATGGAAACAGAAGGCTTTTTATCTGAGGACAAGAAATCAGCCCTAAACAACTTAACCGGCAGAAAATATTTTTTTGAAAAAATCCCTAAGCCCCGGGGTCACAATTTCAGCAAAAATCTCACTTTTGGCAATTCACTCTAAAATGGTGCCAAGCGGTTGCAAATGGTCCCCAGAAAGCTTTGGCGATGGAAACAGAAGGCTTTTTATCTGAGGACAAGAAATCAGCCCTAAACAACTTAACCGGCAGAAAATATTTTTTTGAAAAAATCCCTAAGCCCCGGGGTCACAATTTCAGCAAAAATCTCACTTTTGGCAATTCACTCTAAAATGGTGCCAAGCGGTTGCAAATGGTCCCCAGAAAGCTTTGGCGATGGAAACAGAAGGCTTTTTATCACAGGAGAAGAAGTCAGCCCTCAACAACTTAACCGGTAGAAAATATTTTTTTGAAAAAATCCCTAAGCCCCGGGGTCACAATTTCAGCAAAAATCTCACTTTTGGCAAATCACTCAAAAATGGTGCCAGAAGATTGCAAATGCTCTCCTGAAAGGTTTGGCAGTCGAAACAGAAGGCTTTTTATCACAGGACAAGAAATCAGCACTCAACAACTTAACCGGCAGAAAATATTTTTTTGAAAAAATCCCTATTTCAGCAAAAATCTCACTTTTGGCAATTCACTCAAAAATGGTGCCAACCGGTTGCAAATGGTCCCCAGAAAGCTTTGGCGATGGAAACAGAAGGCTTTTTATCTGAGGACAAGAAATCAGCCTTCAACAACTTAACCGGCAGAAAATATTTTTTTGTAAAAATCCCTAAGCCCCGGGGTCACAATTTCAGCAAAAAATCTGACTTTTGGCAAATCACTCAAAAATGGTGCCAACCGGTTGCAAATGGTCTCCTGAAAGGTTTGGCAGTCGAAACAGAAGGCTTTTTATCTGAGGACAAGAAATCAGCCTTCAGCAACTTAACCGGCAGAAAATATTTTTTTGAAAAAATCCCTAAGCCCCGGGGTCACAATTTCAGCAAAAATCTGACTTTTGGCAAATCACTCAAAAATGGTGCCAACCGGTTGCAAATGGTCTCCTGAAAGGTTTGGCAGTCGAAACAGAAGGCTTTTTATCTGAGGACAAGAAATCAGCCTTCAGCAACTTAACCGGCAGAAAATATTTTTTTGAAAAAATCCCTAAGCCCCGGGGTCACAATTTAAGCAAAAATTTGACTTTTGGCAAATCACTCAAAAATGGTGCCAGAAGCTTGCAAATGCTCTCCTGAAAGGTTTGGCAGTCGAAACAGAAGGCTTTTTATCACAGGACAAGAAATCAGCCCTCAACAACTTAACCGGCAGAAAATATTTTTTTGAAAAAATCCCTATTTCAGCAAAAAACTCACTTTTGGCAATTCACTCAAAAATGGTGCCAACCGGTTGCAAATGGTCCCCAGAAAGCTTTGGTGATGGAAACAGAAGGCTTTTTATCTGAGGACAAGAAATCAGCCTTCAACAACTTAACCGGCAGAAAATGTTTTTTTGAAAAAATCCCTATTTCAGCAAAAATCTCACTTTTGGCAATTCACTCAAAAATGGTGCCAACCGGTTGCAAATGGTCCCCAGAAAGCTTTGGCGATGGAAACAGAAGGCGTTTTATCTGAGGACAAGAAATCAGCCTTCAACAACTTAACCGGCAGAAAATATTTTTTTGTAAAAATCCCTAAGCCCCGGGGTCACAATTTCAGCAAAAAATCTGACTTTTGGCAAATCACTCAAAAATGGTGCCAACCGGTTGCAAATGGTCTCCTGAAAGGTTTGGCAGTCGAAACAGAAGGCTTTTTATCTGAGGACAAGAAATCAGCCTTCAGCAACTTAACCGGCAGAAAATATTTTTTTGAAAAAATCCCTAAGCCCCGGGGTCACAATTTCAGCAAAAATCTGACTTTTGGCAAATCACTCAAAAATGGTGCCAACCGGTTGCAAATGGTCTCCTGAAAGGTTTGGCAGTCGAAACAGAAGGCTTTTTATCTGAGGACAAGAAATCAGCCTTCAGCAACTTAACCGGCAGAAAATATTTTTTTGAAAAAATCCCTAAGCCCCGGGGTCACAATTTAAGCAAAAATTTGACTTTTGGCAAATCACTCAAAAATGGTGCCAGAAGCTTGCAAATGCTCTCCTGAAAGGTTTGGCAGTCGAAACAGAAGGCTTTTTATCACAGGACAAGAAATCAGCCCTCAACAACTTAACCGGCAGAAAATATTTTTTTGAAAAAATCCCTATTTCAGCAAAAAACTCACTTTTGGCAATTCACTCAAAAATGGTGCCAACCGGTTGCAAATGGTCCCCAGAAAGCTTTGGTGATGGAAACAGAAGGCTTTTTATCTGAGGATAAGAAATCAGCCTTCAACAACTTAACCGGCAGAAAATGTTTTTTTGAAAAAATCCCTATTTCAGCAAAAATCTCACTTTTGGCAATTCACTCAAAAATGGTGCCAACCGGTTGCAAATGGTCCCCAGAAAGCTTTGGCGATGGAAACAGAAGGCGTTTTATCTGAGGACAAGAAATCAACCTTCAACAACTTAACCGGCAGAAAATGTTTTTTTGAAAAAATCCCTATTTCAGCAAAAATCTCACTTTTGGCAATTCACTCAAAAATGGTGCCAACCGGTTGCAAATGGTCCCCAGAAAGCTTTGGTGATGGAAACAGAAGGCTTTTTATCTGAGGACAAGAAATCAGCCCTAAACAACTTAACCGGCAGAAAATATTTTTTTGAAAAAATCCCTAAGCCCCGGGGTCACAATTTCAGCAAAAATCTCACTTTTGGCAATTCACTCTAAAATGGTGCCAAGCGGTTGCAAATGGTCCCCAGAAAGCTTTGGCGATGGAAACAGAAGGCTTTTTATCACAGGAGAAGAAGTCAGCCCTCAACAACTTAACCGGCAGAAAATATTTTTTTGAAAAAATCCCTAAGCCCCGGGGTCACAATTTCAGCAAAAATCTCACTTTTGGCAATTCACTCAAAAATGGTGCCAACCGGTTGCAAATGGTCCCCAGAAAGCTTTGGCGATGGAAACAGAAGGCTTTTTATCTGAGGACAAGAAATCAGCCTTCAACAACTTAACCGGCGGAAAATATTTTTTTGAAAAAAATCCCTAAGCCCCAGGGGTCACAATTTCAGCAAAAATCTCACTTTTGGCAAATCACTCAAAAATGGTGCCAGAAGATTGCAAATGCTCTCCTGAAAGGTTTGGCAGTCGAAACAGAAGGCTTTTTATCACAGGACAAGAAATCAGCACTCAACAACTTAACCGGCAGAAAATATTTTTTTGAAAAAATCCCTATTTCAGCAAAAATCTCACTTTTGGCAATTCACTCAAAAATGGTGCCAACCGGTTGCAAATGGTCCCCAGAAAGCTTTGGCGATGGAAACAGAAGGCTTTTTATCTGAGGACAAGAAATCAGCCTTCAACAACTTAACCGGCAGAAAATATTTTTTTGAAAAAATCCCTAAGCCCCGGGGTCACAATTTCAGCAAAAATCTGACTTTTGGCAAATCACTCAAAAATGGTGCCAACCGGTTGCAAATAGTCTCCTGAAAGGTTTGGCAGTCGAAACAGAAGGCTTTTTATCTGAGGACAAGAAATCAGCCTTCAGCAACTTAACCGGCAGAAAATATTTTTTTGAAAAAATCCCTAAGCCCCGGGGTCACAATTTAAGCAAAAATTTGACTTTTGGCAAATCACTCAAAAATGGTGCCAGAAGCTTGCAAATGCTCTCCTGAAAGGTTTGGCAGTCGAAACAGAAGGCTTTTTATCACAGGACAAGAAATCAGCCCTCAACAACTTAACCGGCAGAAAATATTTTTTTGAAAAAATCCCTATTTCAGCAAAAAACTCACTTTTGGCAATTCACTCAAAAATGGTGCCAACCGGTTGCAAATGGTCCCCAGAAAGCTTTGGCGATGGAAACAGAAGCCTTTTTATCTGAGGACAAGAAATCAGCCTTCAACAACTTAACCAGCAGAAAATATTTTTTTGAAAAAATCCCTAAGCCCCGGGGTCACAATTTCAGCAAAAATCTCACTTTTGGCAATTCACTCTAAAATGGTGCCAAGCGGTTGCAAATGATCCCCAGAAAGCTTTGGCGATGGAAACAGAAGGCTTTTTAGAGCAGGAGAAGAAATCAGCCCTCAACAACTTAACCGGCAGAAAATATTTTTTTGAAAAAATCCCTAAGCCCCGGGGTCACAATTTCAGCAAAAATCTCACTTTTGGTAATTCACTCAAAAATGGTGCCAGAAGCTTGCAAATGCTCTCCTGAAAAGGTTTGGCAGTCGAAACAGAAGGCTTTTTATCTGAGGACAAGAAATCAGCCTTCAACAACTTAACCGGCAGAAAATATTTTTTTGAAAAAATCCCTAAGCCCCGGGGTCACAATTTCAGCAAAAATCTCACTTTTGGCAATTCACTCAAAAATGGTGCCAACCGGTTGCAAATGGTCCCCAGAAAGCTTTGGCGATGGAAACAGAAGGCTTTTTATCTGAGGCCAGAAATCAGCCTTCAACAACTTAACCGGCAGAAAATATTTTTTTGAAAAAATCCCTACGCCCCGGGGTCACAATTTAAGCAGAAATTTGACTTTTGGCAAATCACTCAAAAATGGTGCCAGAAGATTGCAAATGCTCTCCTGAAAGGTTTGGCAGTCGAAACAGAAGGCTTTTTATCACAGGACAAGAAATCAGCCCTCAACAACTTAACCGGCAGAAAATATTTTTTTGAAAAAATCCCTATTTCAGCAAAAAACTCACTTTTGGCAATTCACTCAAAAATGGTGCCAACCGGTTGCAAATGGTCCCCAGAAACTTTGGTGATGGAAACAGAAGGCTTTTTATCTGAGGACAAGAAATCAGCCTTCAACAACTTAACTGGCAGAAAATATTTTTTTGAAAAAATCCCTAAGCCCCGGGGTCACAATTTCAGCAAAAATCTCACTTTTGGCAAATCACTCAAAAATGGTGCCAGAAGATTGCAAATGCTCTCCTGAAAGGTTTGGCAGTCGAAACAGAAGGCTTTTTATCACAGGACAAGAAATCAGCCCTCAACAACTTAACCGGCAGAAAATGTTTTTTTGAAAAAATCCCTATTTCAGCAAAAATCTCACTTTTGGCAATTCACTCAAAAATGGTGCCAACCGGTTGCAAATGGTCCCCAGAAAGCTTTGGCGATGGAAACAGAAGGCTTTTTATCTGAGGACAAGAAATCAGCCTTCAACAACTTAACCGGCAGAAAATATTTTTTTGAAAAAATCCCTAAGCCCCGGGGTCACAATTTCAGCAAAAATCTGACTTTTGGCAATTCACTCAAAAATGGTGCCAGAAGCTTGCAAATGCTCTCCTGAAAAGGTTTGGCAGTCGAAACAGAAGGCTTTTTAGAGCAGGACAAGAAATCAGCCCTCAAGAACTTAACCGGGAGAAAATATTTTTTTGAAAAAATCCCTAAGCCCCGGGATCACAATTTCAGCAAAAATCTGACTTTTGGCAATTCACTCAAAAATGGTGCCAGAAGCTTGCAAATGCTCTCCTGAAAGGTTTGGCAGTCGAAACAGAAGGCTTTTTATCACAGGGCAAGAAATCAGCCCTCAACAACTTAACCGGCAGAAAATATTTTTTTGAAAAAATCCCTATTTCAGCAAAAATCTCACTTTTGGCAATTCACTCAAAAATGGTGCCAACCGGTTGCAAATGGTCCCCAGAAAGCTTTGGCGATGGAAACAGAAGGCTTTTTATCTGAGGACAAGCAATCAGCCTTCAACAACTTAACCGGCAGAAAATATTTTTTTGAAAAAATCCCTAAGCCCCGGGGTCACAATTTCAGCAAAAATTTGACTTTTGGCAAATCACTCAAAAATGGCGCCAGAAGATTGCAAATGCTCTCCTGAAAGGTTTGGCAGTCGAAACAGAAGGCTTTTTATCACAGGACAAGAAATCAGCCCTCAACAACTTAACCGGCAGAAAATATTTTTTTGAAAAAATCCCTAAGCCCCGGGGTCACAATTTCAGCAAAAATTTGACTTTTGGCAAATCACTCAAAAATGGTGCCAGAAGCTTGCAAATGCTCTCCTGAAAGGTTTGGCAGTCGAAACAGAAGGCTTTTTATCACAGGACAAGAAATCAGCCCTCAACAACTTAACCGGCAGAAAATATTTTTTTGAAAAAATCCCTATTTCAGCAAAAAACTCACTTTTGGCAATTCACTCAAAAATGGTGCCAACCGGTTGCAAATGGTCCCCAGAAAGCTTTGGTGATGGAAACAGAAGGCTTTTTATCTGAGGACAAGAAATCAGCCTTCAACAACTTAACCGGCAGAAAATATTTTTTTGAAAAAATCCCTAAGCCCCGGGGTCACAATTTCAGCAAAAATCTCACTTTTGGCAAATCACTCAAAAATGGTGCCAGAAGATTGCAAATGCTGTCCTGAAAGGTTTGGCAGTCGAAACAGAAGGCTTTTTATCACAGGACAAGAAATCAGCCCTCAACAACTTAACCGGCAGAAAATGTTTTTTTGAAAAAATCCCTATTTCAGCAAAAATCTCACTTTTGGCAATTCACTCAAAAATGGTGCCAACCGGTTGCAAATGGTCCCCAGAAAGCTTTGGCGATGGAAACAGAAGGCTTTTTATCTGAGGACAAGAAATCAGCCTTCAAAAACTTAACCGGCAGAAAATATTTTTTTCAAAAAATCCCTAAGCCCCGGGGTCACAATTTCAGCAAAAATCTGACTTTTGGCAATTCACTCAAAAATGGTGCCAGAAGCTTGCAAATGCTCTCCTGAAAGGTTTGGCAGTCGAAAGAGAAGGCTTTTTATCACAGGACAAGAAATCAGCCCTCAACAACTTAACCGGCAGAAAATATTTTTTTGAAATAATCCCTAAGCCCCGGGGTCACAATTTCAGCAAAAATCTGACATTTGGCAAATCACTCAAAAATGGTGCCAACCGGTTGTAAATGGTCTCCTGAAAGGTTTGGCAGTCGAAACAGAAGGCTTTTTATCTGAGGACAAGAAATCAGCCTTCAGCAACTTAACCGGCAGAAAATATTTTTTTGAAAAAATCCCTAAGCCCCGGGGTCACAATTTCAGCAAAAATTTGAGTTTTGGTAATTCACTCAAAAATGGTGCCAGAAGCTTGCAAATGCTCTCCTGAAAAGGTATGGCAGTCGAAACAGAAGGCTTTTTATCGCAGGACAAGAAATCAGCCCTCAACAACTTAACCGGCAGAAAATATTTTTTTGAAAAAATCCCTACTTCAGCAAAAATCTCACTTTTGGCAATTCACTCAAAAATGGTGCCAACCGGTTGCAAATGGTCCCCAGAAAGCTTTGGCGATGGAAACAGAAGGCTTTTTATCTGAGGACAAGAAATCAGCCTTCAACAACTTAATCGGCAGAAAATATTTTTTTGAAAAAATCCCTAAGCCCCGGGGTCAAAATTTCAGCAAAAATTTGACTTTTGGCAAATCACTCAAAAATGGTGCCAGAAGATTGCAAATGGTCTCCTGAAAGGTTTGGCAGTCGAAACAGAAGGCTTTTTATCACAGGACAAGAAATCAGCCCTCAACAACTTAACCGGCAGAAAATATTTTTTTGAAAAAATCATTAAGCCCCGGGGTCACAATTTCAGCAAAAATTTGACTTTTGGCAATTCACTCAAAAATGGTGCCAGAAGCTTGCAAATGCTCTCCTGAAAAGGTTTGGCAGTCGAAACAGAAGGCTTTTTATCTGAGGCCAAGAAATCAGCCTTCAACAACTTAACCGGCAGAAAAATATTTTTTTGAAAAAATCCCTAAGCCCCGTGGTCACAATTTCAGCAAAAATCTCACTTTTGGCAATTCACTCAAAAATGGTGCCAACCGGTTGCAAATGGTCCCCAGAAAGCTTTGGCGATGGAAACAGAAGGCTTTTTATCTGAGGACAAGAAATCAGCCTTCAACAACTTAACCGGCAGAAAATATTTTTTTGAAAAAATCCGTAAGCCCCGGGGTCAAAATTTCAGCAAAAATTTGACTTTTGGCAAATCACTCAAAAATGGTGCCAGAAGATTGCAAATGGTCTCCTGAAAGGTTTGGCAGTCGAAACAGAAGGCTTTTTATCACAGGACAAGAAATCAGCCCTCAACAACTTAACCGGCAGAAAATATTTTTTTGAAAAAATCATTAAGCCCCGGGGTCACAATTTCAGCAAAAATTTGACTTTTGGCAATTCACTCAAAAATGGTGCCAGAAGCTTGCAAATGCTCTCCTGAAAAGGTTTGGCAGTCGAAACAGAAGGCTTTTTATCTGAGGCCAAGAAATCAGCCTTCAACAACTTAACGGGCAGAAAATATTTTTTTGAAAAAATCCCTAAGCCCCGTGGTCACAATTTCAGCAAAAATCTCACTTTTGGCAATTCACTCAAAAATGGTGCCAACCGGTTGCAAATGGTCCCCAGAAAGCTTTGGCGATGGAAACAGAAGGCTTTTTATCTGAGGCCAGAAATCAGCCTTCAACAACTTAACCGGCAGAAAATATTTTTTTGAAAAAATCCCTACGCCCCGGGGTCACAATTTAAGCAAAAATTTGACTTTTGGCAAATCACTCAAAAATGGTGCCAGAAGATTGCAAATGCTCTCCTGAAAGGTTTGGCAGTCGAAACAGAAGGCTTTTTATCACAGGACAAGAAATCAGCCCTCAACAACTTAACCGGCAGAAAATATTTTTTTGAAAAAATCCCTATTTCAGCAAAAAACTCACTTTTGGCAATTCACTCAAAAATGGTGCCAACCGGTTGCAAATGGTCGCCAGAAAGCTTTGGTGATGGAAACAGAAGGCTTTTTATCTGAGGACAAGAAATCAGCCTTCAACAACTTAACCGGCAGAAAATATTTTTTTGAAAAAATCCCTAAGCCCCGGGGTCACAATTTCAGCAAAAATCTCACTTTTGGCAAATCACTCAAAAATGGTGCCAGAAGATTGCAAATGCTCTCCTGAAAGGTTTGGCAGTCGAAACAGAAGGCTTTTTATCACAGGACAAGAAATCAGCCCTCAACAACTTAACCGGCAGAAAATGTTTTTTTGAAAAAATCCCTATTTCAGCAAAAATCTCACTTTTGGCAATTCACTCAAAAATGGTGCCAGAAGCATGCAAATGCTCTCCTGAAAGGTTTGGCAGTCGAAACAGAAGGCTTTTTATCACAGGACAAGAAATCAGCACTCAACAACTTAACCGGCAGAAAATATTTTTTTGACAAAATCCCTATTTCAGCAAAAATCTCACTTTTGGCAATTCACTCAAAAATGGTGCCAACCGGTTGCAAATGGTCCCCAGAAAGCTTTGGTGATGGAAACAGAAGGCTTTTTATCTGAGGAAAAGAAATCAGCCCTAAACAACTTAACCGGCAGAAAATATTTTTTTGAAAAAATCCCTAAGCCCCGGGGTCACAATTTCAGCAAAAATCTCACTTTTGGCAATTCACTCTAAAATGGTGCCAAGCGGTTGCAAATGGTCCCCAGAAAGCTTTGGCGATGGAAACAGAAGGCTTTTTATCACAGGAGAAGAAGTCAGCCCTCAACAACTTAACCGGCAGAAAATATTTTTTTGAAAAAATCCCTAAGCCCCGGGGTCACAATTTCAGCAAAAATCTCACTTTTGGCAATTCACTCAAAAATGGTGCCAACCGGTTGAAAATGGTCCCCAGAAAGCTTTGGCGATGGAAACAGAAGGCTTTTTATCTGAGGACAAGAAATCAGCCTTCAACAACTTAACCGGCAGAAAATATTTTTTTGAAAAAAATCCCTAAGCCCCAGGGGTCACAATTTCAGCAAAAATCTCACTTTTGGCAAATCACTCAAAAATGGTGCCAGAAGATTGCAAATGCTCTCCTGAAAGGTTTGGCAGTCGAAACAGAAGGCTTTTTATCACAGGACAAGAAATCAGCACTCAACAACTTAACCGGCAGAAAATATTTTTTTGACAAAATCCCTATTTCAGCAAAAATCTCACTTTTGGCAATTCACTCAAAAATGGTGCCAACCGGTTGCAAATGGTCCCCAGAAAGCTTTGGTGATGGAAACAGAAGGCTTTTTATCTGAGGACAAGAAATCAGCCCTAAACAACTTAACCGGCAGAAAATATTTTTTTGAAAAAATCCCTAAGCCCCGGGGTCACAATTTCAGCAAAAATCTCACTTTTGGCAAATCACTCAAAAATGGTGCCAGAAGCTTGCAAATGCTCTCCTGAAAGGTTTGGCAGTCGAAACAGAAGGCTTTTTATCACAGGACAAGAAATCAGCCCTCAACAACTTAACCGGCAGAAAATATTTTTTTGAAAAAATCCCTAAGCCCCGGGGTCACAATTTCAGCAAAAATCTCACTTTTGGCAAATCACTCAAAAATGGTGCCAGAAGCTTGCAAATGCTCTCCTGAAAGGTTTGGCAGTCGAAACAGAAGGCTTTTTATCACAGGACAAGAAATCAGACCTCAACAACTTAACCGGCAGAAAATATTTTTTTGACAAAATCCCTATTTCAGCAAAAATCTCACTTTTGGCAATTCACTCAAAAATGGTGCCAACCGGTTGCAAATGGTCCCCAGAAAGCTTTGGTGATGGAAACAGAAGGCTTTTTATCTGAGGACAAGAAATCAGCCCTCAACAACTTAACCGGCAGAAAATATTTTTTTGAAAAAATCCCTAAGCCCCGGGGTCACAATTTCAGCAAAAATCTCACTTTTGGCAAATCACTCAAAAATGGTGCCAGAAGCTTGCAAATGCTCTCCTGAAAGGTTTGGCAGTCGAAACAGAAGGCTTTTTATCACAGGACAAGAAATCAGCCCTCAACAACTTAACCGGCAGAAAATATTTTTTTGAAAAAATCCCTAAGCCCCGGGGTCACAATTTCAGCAAAAATCTCACTTTTGGCAAATCACTCAAAAATGGTGCCAGAAGCTTGCAAATGCTCTCCTGAAAGGTTTGGCAGTCGAAACAGAAGGCTTTTTATCACAGGACAAGAAATCAGACCTCAACAACTTAACCGGCAGAAAATATTTTTTTGAAAAAATCCCTAAGCCCCGGGGTCACAATTTCAGCAAAAATCTCACTTTTGGCAATTCACTCAAAAATGGTGCCAACCGGTTGCAAATGGTCCCCAGAAAGCTTTGGCGATGGAAACAGAAGGCTTTTTATCTGAGGACAAGAAATCTGCCTTCAACAACTTAACCGGCAGAAAATGTTTTTTTGAAAAAATCCCTATGCCCCGGGGTCACAATTTCAGCAAAAATTTGACTTTTGGCAATTCACTCAAAAATGGTGCCAACCGGTTGCAAATGCTCTCCTGAAAGGTTTGGCAGTCGAAACAGAAGGCTATTTATCACAGGACAACAAATCAGCCCTCAACAACTTAACCAGCAGATTTTTTTTTTTTGAAAAAATCCCTAAGCCCCGGGGTCACAATTTCAGCAAAAATCTCACTTTTGGCAATTCACTCAAAAATGGTGCCAACCGGTTGCAAATGCTCTCCTGAAAAGGTTTGGCAGTCGAAACAGAAGGCTTTTTATCGCAGGATAAGAAATCAGCCCTCGGCAACTTAACCGGCAGAAAATATTTTTTTGAACAAATCCCTAAGCCCCGGGGTCACAATTTCAGCAAAAATCTCACTTTTGGCAATTCACTCAAAAATGGTGCCAACCGGTTGCAAATGGTCCCCAGAAAGCTTTGGCGATGGAAACAGAAGGCTTTTTATCTGAGGACAAGAAATCAGCCTTCAACAACTTAACCGGCAGAAAATATTTTTTTGAAAAAATCCCTAAGCCCCGGGGTCACAATTTCAGCAAAAATTTGACTTTTGGCAAATCACTCAAAAATGTGCCAGAAGCTTGCAAATGCTCTCCTGAAAGGTTTGGCAGTTGAAACAGAAGGCTTTTTATCACAGGACAAGAAATCAGCCCTCAACAACTTAACCGGCAGAAAATATTTTTTTGAAAAAATCCCTAAGCCCAGGGGTCACAATTTCAGCAAAAATCTCACTTTTGGCAATTCACTCAAAAATGGTGCCAACCGGTTGCAAATGGTCCCCAGAAAGCTTTGGCGATGGAAACAGAAGGCTTTTTATCGCAGGATAAGAAATCAGCCCTCGGCAACTTAACCGGCAGAATTTTTTTTTTAAAAAAAATCCCTAAGCCCCGGGGTCACAATTTCGGCAAAAATCTGACTTTTGGCAATTCACTCAAAAATGGTGCCAGAAGCTTGCAAATGCTCTCCTGAAAAGGTTTGGCAGTCAATACAGAAGGCTTTTTATCACAGGACAAGAAATCAGCCCTCAACAACTTAACCGGCAGAAAATATATTTTTCAAAAAATACCTAAGACCCGGGGTCACAATTTCAGCAAAAATCTCACTTTTGGCAATTCCCTCAAAAATGGTGCCAGAAGATTGCAAATGCTCTCCTGAAAGGTTTGGCAGTCGAAACAGAAGGCTTTTTATCACAGGACAAGAAATCAGCCCTCAACAACTTAACCGGCAGAAAATATTTTTTTGAAAAAATCCCTATTTCAGCAAAAAACTCACTTTTGGCAATTCACTCAAAAATGGTGCCAACCGGTTGCAAATGGTCGCCAGAAAGCTTTGGTGATGGAAACAGAAGGCTTTTTATCTGAGGACAAGAAATCAGCCTTCAACAACTTAACCGGCAGAAAATATTTTTTTGAAAAAATCCCTAAGCCCCGGGGTCACAATTTCAGCAAAAATCTCACTTTTGGCAAATCACTCAAAAATGGTGCCAGAAGATTGCAAATGCTCTCCTGAAAGGTTTGGCAGTCGAAACAGAAGGCTTTTTATCACAGGACAAGAAATCAGCCCTCAACAACTTAACCGGCAGAAAATGTTTTTTTGAAAAAATCCCTATTTCAGCAAAAATCTCACTTTTGGCAATTCACTCAAAAATGGTGCCAGAAGCATGCAAATGCTCTCCTGAAAGGTTTGGCAGTCGAAACAGAAGGCTTTTTATCACAGGACAAGAAATCAGCACTCAACAACTTAACCGGCAGAAAATATTTTTTTGACAAAATCCCTATTTCAGCAAAAATCTCACTTTTGGCAATTCACTCAAAAATGGTGCCAACCGGTTGCAAATGGTCCCCAGAAAGCTTTGGTGATGGAAACAGAAGGCTTTTTATCTGAGGAAAAGAAATCAGCCCTAAACAACTTAACCGGCAGAAAATATTTTTTTGAAAAAATCCCTAAGCCCCGGGGTCACAATTTCAGCAAAAATCTCACTTTTGGCAATTCACTCTAAAATGGTGCCAAGCGGTTGCAAATGGTCCCCAGAAAGCTTTGGCGATGGAAACAGAAGGCTTTTTATCACAGGAGAAGAAGTCAGCCCTCAACAACTTAACCGGCAGAAAATATTTTTTTGAAAAAATCCCTAAGCCCCGGGGTCACAATTTCAGCAAAAATCTCACTTTTGGCAATTCACTCAAAAATGGTGCCAACCGGTTGAAAATGGTCCCCAGAAAGCTTTGGCGATGGAAACAGAAGGCTTTTTATCTGAGGATAAGAAATCAGCCTTCAACAACTTAACCGGCAGAAAATATTTTTTTGAAAAAAATCCCTAAGCCCCAGGGGTCACAATTTCAGCAAAAATCTCACTTTTGGCAAATCACTCAAAAATGGTGCCAGAAGATTGCAAATGCTCTCCTGAAAGGTTTGGCAGTCGAAACAGAAGGCTTTTTATCACAGGACAAGAAATCAGCACTCAACAACTTAACCGGCAGAAAATATTTTTTTGACAAAATCCCTATTTCAGCAAAAATCTCACTTTTGGCAATTCACTCAAAAATGGTGCCAACCGGTTGCAAATGGTCCCCAGAAAGCTTTGGTGATGGAAACAGAAGGCTTTTTATCTGAGGACAAGAAATCAGCCCTAAACAACTTAACCGGCAGAAAATATTTTTTTGAAAAAATCCCTAAGCCCCGGGGTCACAATTTCAGCAAAAATCTCACTTTTGGCAAATCACTCAAAAATGGTGCCAACCGGTTGCAAATGGTCCCCAGAAAGCTTTGGCGATGGAAACAGAAGGCTTTTTATCTGAGGACAAGAAATCAGCCTTCAACAACTTAACCGGCAGAAAATATTTTTTTGTAAAAATCCCTAAGCCCCGGGGTCACAATTTCAGCAAAAAATCTGACTTTTGGCAAATCACTCAAAAATGGTGCCAACCGGTTGCAAATGGTCTCCTGAAAGGTTTGGCAGTCGAAGCAGAAGGCTTTTTATCTGAGGACAAGAAATCAGCCTTCAGCAACTTAACCGGCAGAAAATATTTTTTTGAAAAAATCCCTATTTCAGCAAAAATCTGACTTTTGGCAAATCACTCAAAAATGGTGCCAACCGGTTGCAAATGGTCCCCAGAAAGCTTTGGTGATGGAAACAGAAGGCTTTTTATCTGAGGACAAGAAATCAGCCCTCAACAACTTAACCGGCAGAAAATATTTTTTTGAAAAAATCCCTAAGCCCCGGGGTCACAATTTAAGCAAAAATTTGACTTTTGGCAAATCACTCAAAAATGGTGCCAGAAGCTTGCAAATGCTCTCCTGAAAGGTTTGGCAGTCGAAACAGAAGGCTTTTTATCACAGGACAAGAAATCAGCCCTCAACAACTTAACCGGCAGAAAATATTTTTTTGAAAAAATCCCTATTTCAGCAAAAAACTCACTTTTGGCAATTCACTCAAAAATGGTGCCAACCGGTTGCAAATGGTCCCCAGAAAGCTTTGGTGATGGAAACAGAAGGCTTTTTATCTGAGGACAAGAAATCAGCCTTCAACAACTTAACCGGCAGAAAATGTTTTTTTGAAAAAATCCCTATTTCAGCAAAAATCTCACTTTTGGCAATTCACTCAAAAATGGTGCCAACCGGTTGCAAATGGTCCCCAGAAAGCTTTGGCGATGGAAACAGAAGGCGTTTTATCTGAGGACAAGAAATCAGCCTTCAACAACTTAACCGGCAGAAAATATTTTTTTGTAAAAATCCCTAAGCCCCGGGGTCACAATTTCAGCAAAAAATCTGACTTTTGGCAAATCACTCAAAAATGGTGCCAACCGGTTGCAAATGGTCTCCTGAAAGGTTTGGCAGTCGAAACAGAAGGCTTTTTATCTGAGGACAAGAAATCAGCCTTCAGCAACTTAACCGGCAGAAAATATTTTTTTGAAAAAATCCCTAAGCCCCGGGGTCACAATTTCAGCAAAAATCTGACTTTTGGCAAATCACTCAAAAATGGTGCCAACCGGTTGCAAATGGTCTCCTGAAAGGTTTGGCAGTCGAAACAGAAGGCTTTTTATCTGAGGACAAGAAATCAGCCTTCAGCAACTTAACCGGCAGAAAATATTTTTTTGAAAAAATCCCTAAGCCCCGGGGTCACAATTTAAGCAAAAATTTGACTTTTGGCAAATCACTCAAAAATGGTGCCAGAAGCTTGCAAATGCTCTCCTGAAAGGTTTGGCAGTCGAAACAGAAGGCTTTTTATCACAGGACAAGAAATCAGCCCTCAACAACTTAACCGGCAGAAAATATTTTTTTGAAAAAATCCCTATTTCAGCAAAAAACTCACTTTTGGCAATTCACTCAAAAATGGTGCCAACCGGTTGCAAATGGTCCCCAGAAAGCTTTGGTGATGGAAACAGAAGGCTTTTTATCTGAGGATAAGAAATCAGCCTTCAACAACTTAACCGGCAGAAAATGTTTTTTTGAAAAAATCCCTATTTCAGCAAAAATCTCACTTTTGGCAATTCACTCAAAAATGGTGCCAACCGGTTGCAAATGGTCCCCAGAAAGCTTTGGTGATGGAAACAGAAGGCTTTTTATCTGAGGACAAGAAATCAGCCCTAAACAACTTAACCGGCAGAAAATATTTTTTTGAAAAAATCCCTAAGCCCCGGGGTCACAATTTCAGCAAAAATCTCACTTTTGGCAATTCACTCTAAAATGGTGCCAAGCGGTTGCAAATGGTCCCCAGAAAGCTTTGGCGATGGAAACAGAAGGCTTTTTATCACAGGAGAAGAAGTCAGCCCTCAACAACTTAACCGGCAGAAAATATTTTTTTGAAAAAATCCCTAAGCCCCGGGGTCACAATTTCAGCAAAAATCTCACTTTTGGCAATTCACTCAAAAATGGTGCCAACCGGTTGCAAATGGTCCCCAGAAAGCTTTGGCGATGGAAACAGAAGGCTTTTTATCTGAGGACAAGAAATCAGCCTTCAACAACTTAACCGGCAGAAAATATTTTTTTGAAAAAAATCCCTAAGCCCCAGGGGTCACAATTTCAGCAAAAATCTCACTTTTGGCAAATCACTCAAAAATGGTGCCAGAAGATTGCAAATGCTCTCCTGAAAGGTTTGGCAGTCGAAACAGAAGGCTTTTTATCACAGGACAAGAAATCAGCACTCAACAACTTAACCGGCAGAAAATATTTTTTTGAAAAAATCCCTATTTCAGCAAAAATCTCACTTTTGGCAATTCACTCAAAAATGGTGCCAACCGGTTGCAAATGGTCCCCAGAAAGCTTTGGCGATGGAAACAGAAGGCTTTTTATCTGAGGACAAGAAATCAGCCTTCAACAACTTAACCGGCAGAAAATATTTTTTTGAAAAAATCCCTAAGCCCCGGGGTCACAATTTCAGCAAAAATCTGACTTTTGGCAAATCACTCAAAAATGGTGCCAACCGGTTGCAAATAGTCTCCTGAAAGGTTTGGCAGTCGAAACAGAAGGCTTTTTATCTGAGGACAAGAAATCAGCCTTCAGCAACTTAACCGGCAGAAAATATTTTTTTGAAAAAATCCCTAAGCCCCGGGGTCACAATTTAAGCAAAAATTTGACTTTTGGCAAATCACTCAAAAATGGTGCCAGAAGCTTGCAAATGCTCTCCTGAAAGGTTTGGCAGTCGAAACAGAAGGCTTTTTATCACAGGACAAGAAATCAGCCCTCAACAACTTAACCGGCAGAAAATATTTTTTTGAAAAAATCCCTATTTCAGCAAAAAACTCACTTTTGGCAATTCACTCAAAAATGGTGCCAACCGGTTGCAAATGGTCCCCAGAAAGCTTTGGCGATGGAAACAGAAGCCTTTTTATCTGAGGACAAGAAATCAGCCTTCAACAACTTAACCGGCAGAAAATATTTTTTTGAAAAAATCCCTAAGCCCCGGGGTCACAATTTCAGCAAAAATCTCACTTTTGGCAATTCACTCTAAAATGGTGCCAAGCGGTTGCAAATGATCCCCAGAAAGCTTTGGCGATGGAAACAGAAGGCTTTTTAGAGCAGGAGAAGAAATCAGCCCTCAACAACTTAACCGGCAGAAAATATTTTTTTGAAAAAATCCCTAAGCCCCGGGGTCACAATTTCAGCAAAAATCTCACTTTTGGTAATTCACTCAAAAATGGTGCCAGAAGCTTGCAAATGCTCTCCTGAAAAGGTTTGGCAGTCGAAACAGAAGGCTTTTTATCTGAGGACAAGAAATCAGCCTTCAACAACTTAACCGGCAGAAAATATTTTTTTGAAAAAATCCCTAAGCCCCGGGGTCACAATTTCAGCAAAAATCTCACTTTTGGCAATTCACTCAAAAATGGTGCCAACCGGTTGCAAATGGTCCCCAGAAAGCTTTGGCGATGGAAACAGAAGGCTTTTTATCTGAGGCCAGAAATCAGCCTTCAACAACTTAACCGGCAGAAAATATTTTTTTGAAAAAATCCCTACGCCCCGGGGTCACAATTTAAGCAGAAATTTGACTTTTGGCAAATCACTCAAAAATGGTGCCAGAAGATTGCAAATGCTCTCCTGAAAGGTTTGGCAGTCGAAACAGAAGGCTTTTTATCACAGGACAAGAAATCAGCCCTCAACAACTTAACCGGCAGAAAATATTTTTTTGAAAAAATCCCTATTTCAGCAAAAAACTCACTTTTGGCAATTCACTCAAAAATGGTGCCAACCGGTTGCAAATGGTCCCCAGAAACTTTGGTGATGGAAACAGAAGGCTTTTTATCTGAGGACAAGAAATCAGCCTTCAACAACTTAACTGGCAGAAAATATTTTTTTGAAAAAATCCCTAAGCCCCGGGGTCACAATTTCAGCAAAAATCTCACTTTTGGCAAATCACTCAAAAATGGTGCCAGAAGATTGCAAATGCTCTCCTGAAAGGTTTGGCAGTCGAAACAGAAGGCTTTTTATCACAGGACAAGAAATCAGCCCTCAACAACTTAGGCGGCAGAAAATGTTTTTTTGAAAAAATCCCTATTTCAGCAAAAATCTCACTTTTGGTAATTCACTCAAAAATGGTGCCAACCGGTTGCAAATGGTCCCCAGAAAGCTTTGGCGATGGAAACAGAAGGCTTTTTATCTGAGGACAAGAAATCAGCCTTCAACAACTTAACCGGCAGAAAATATTTTTTTGAAAAAATCCCTAAGCCCCGGGGTCACAATTTCAGCAAAAATCTGACTTTTGGCAATTCACTCAAAAATGGTGCCAGAAGCTTGCAAATGCTCTCCTGAAAAGGTTTGGCAGTCGAAACAGAAGGCTTTTTAGAGCAGGACAAGAAATCAGCCCTCAAGAACTTAACCGGGAGAAAATATTTTTTTGAAAAAATCCCTAAGCCCCGGGATCACAATTTCAGCAAAAATCTGACTTTTGGCAATTCACTCAAAAATGGTGCCAGAAGCTTGCAAATGCTCTCCTGAAAGGTTTGGCAGTCGAAACAGAAGGCTTTTTATCCCAGGACAAAAAATCAGCCCTCAACAACTTAACCGGCAGAAAATATTTTTTTGAAAAAATCCCTAAGCCCCGGGGTCACAATTTCAGCAAAAATCTCACTTTTGGCAATTCACTCAAAAATGGTGCCAACCAGTTGCAAATGGTCCCCAGAAAGCTTTGGCGATGGAAACAGAAGGCTTTTTATCTGAGGCCAGAAATCAGCCTTCAACAACTTAACTGGCAGAAAATATTTTTTTGAAAAAATCCCTAAGCCCCGGGGTCAGAATTTCAGCAAAAATCTGACTTTTGGCAAATCACTCAAAAATGGTGCCAGAAGCTTGCAAATGCTCTCCTGAAAAGGTTTGGCAGTCGAAACAGAAGGCTTTTTAGAGCAGGACAAGAAATCAGCCCTCAACAACTTAACCGGCAGAAAATATTTTTTTGAAAAAATCCCTAAGCCCCGGGGTCACAATTTCAGCAAAAATTTGACTTTTGGTAATTCACTCAAAAATGGTGCCAGAAGCTTGCAAATGCTCTCCTGAAAAGGTTTGGCAGTCGAAACAGAAGGCTTTTTATCTGAGGACAAGAAATCAGCCTTCAACAACTTAACCGGCAGAAAATATTTTTTTGAAAAAATCCCTAAGCCCCGGGGTCACAATTTCAGCAAAAATTTGACTTTTGGCAAATCACTCAAAAATGGTGCCAGAAGCTTGCAAATGCTCTCCTGAAAGGTTTGGCAGTCGAAACAGAAGGCTTTTTATCCCAGGACCAGAAATCAGCCCTCAACAACTTAACCGGCAGAAAATATTTTTTTGAAAAAATCCCTAAGCCCCGGGGTCACAATTTCAGCAAAAATCTCACTTTTGGCAATTCACTCAAAAATGGTGCCAACCAGTTGCAAATAGTCCCCAGAAAGCTTTGGCGATGGAAACAGAAGGCTTTTTATCTGAGGCCAGAAATCAGACTTCAACAACTTAACCGGCAGAAAATATTTTTTTGAAAAAATCCCTAAGCCCCGGGGTCACAATTTCAGCAAAAATCTGACTTTTGGCAATTCACTCAAAAATGGAGCCAGAAGCTTGCAAATGCTCTCCTGAAAAGGTTTGGCAGTCGAAACAAAAGGCTTTTAAGAGCAGGACAAGAAATCAGCCCTCAACAACTTAACCGGCAGAAAATATTTTTTTGAAAAAATCCCTAAGCCCCGGGGTCACAATTTCAGCAAAAATTTGACTTTTGGCAATTCACTCAAAAATGGTGCCAGAAGCTTGCAAATGCTCTCCTGAAAAGGTTTGGCAGTCGAAACAGAAGGCTTTTTATCTGAGGACAAGAAATCAGCCTTCAACAACTTAACCGGCAGAAAATATTTTTTTGAAAAAATCCCTAAGCCCCGGGGTCACAATTTCATCAAAAATCTCACTTTTGGTAATTCACTCAAAAATGGTGCCAGAAGCTTGCAAATGCTCTCCTGAAAAGGTTTGGCAGTCGAAACAGAAGGCTTTTTATCCCAGGACAAGAAATCAGCCCTCAACAACTTAACCGGCAGAAAATATTTTTTTGAAAAAATCCCTAAGCCCCGGGGTCACAATTTCAGCAAAAATTTGACTTTTGGCAATTCACTCAAAAATGCTGCCAGAAGCTTGCAAATGCTCTCCTGAAAAGGTTTGGCAGTCGAAACAGAAGGCTTTTTATCTGAGGACAAGAAATCAGCCTTCAACAACTTAACCGGCAGAAAATATTTTTTTGAAAAAATCCCTAAGCCCCGTGGTCACAATTTCAGCAAAAATCTCACTTTTGGCAATTCACTCAAAAATGGTGCCAACCGGTTGCAAATGGTCCCCAGAAAGCTTTGGCGATGGAAACAGAAGGCTTTTTATCTGAGGACAAGAAATCAGCCTTCAACAACTTAACGGGCAGAATATATTTTTTTGAAAAAATCCCTAAGCCCCGGGGTCACAATTTCAGCAAAATTCTCACTTTTGGCAATTCACTCAAAAATGGTGCCAACCGGTTGCAAATGGTCCCCAGAAAGCTTTGGCGATGGAAACAGAAGGCTTTTTATCTGAGGACAAGAAATCAGCCTTCAACAACTTAACCGGCAGAAAATATTTTTTTGAAAAAATCCCTAAGCCCCGGGGTCACAATTTCAGCAAAAATCTGACTTTTGGCAATTCACTCAAGAATGGTGCCAGAAGCTTGCAAATGCTCTCCTGAAAAGGTTTGGCAGTCGAAACAGAAGGCTTTTTAGAGCAGGAGAAGAAATCAGCCCTCAACAACTTAACCGGCAGAAAATATTTTTTTGAAAAAATCCCTAAGCCCCGGGGTCACAATTTCAGCAAAAATTTGACTTTTGGTAATTCACTCAAAAATGGTGCCAGAAGCTTGCAAATGCTCTCCTGAAAAGGTTTGGCAGTCGAAACAGAAGGCTTTTTATCTGAGGACAAGAAATCAGCCCTCAACAACTTAACCGGCAGAAAATATTTTTTTGAAAAAATCCCTAAGCCCCGGGGTCACAATTTCAGCAAAAATCTCACTTTTGGCAATTCACTCAAAAATGGTGCCAGCAGCTTGCAAATGCTCTCCTGAAAGGTTTGGCAGTCGAAACAGAAGGCTTTTTATCACAGGACAAGAAATCAGCCCTCAACAACTTAACCGGCAGAAAATATTTTTTTGAAAAAATCCCTAAGCCCCGGGGTCACAATTCCAGCAAAAATCTCACTTTCGGCAATTCACTCAAAAATGGTGCCCACCGGTTGCAAATGGTCCCCAGAAAGCTCTGGCGGTGGAAACAGAAGGCTTTTTATCTGAGGACAAGAAATCAGCCCTCAACAACTTAACCGGCAGAAAATGTTTTTTTGAAAAAATCCCTAAGCCCCGGGGTCACAATTTCAGCAAAAATCTGACATTTGGTCATTCACTCAAAAATGGTGTCAGAAGCTTGCAAATGCTCTCCTGAAAAGGTTTGGCAGTCGAAACAGAAGGCTTTTTATCGCAGGACAAGAAATCAGCCCTCGACAACTTAACCGGCTGAAAATATTTTTTTGAAAAAATCCCTAAGCCCCGGGGTCAAAATTTCAGCAAAAATTTGACTTTTGGCAATTCATTCAAAAATGGTGCCAGAAGCTTGCAAATGCTCTCCTGAAAGGTTTGGCAGTCGAAACAGAAGGCTTTTTATCACAGGACAAGAAATCAGCCCTCAACAACTTAACCAGCAGAAAATATTTTTTTGAAAAAATCCCTAAGCCCCGGGGTCACAATTTCAGCAAAAATCTCACTTTTGGCAATTCACTCAAATATGGTGCAAGAAGCTTGCAAATGCTCTCCTGAAAGGTTTGGCAGTCGAAACAGAAGGCTTTTTATCACAGGACAAGAAATCAGCCCTCAACAACTGAACCGGCAGAAAATATTTTTTTGAAAAAATCCCTAAGCCCCGGGGTCACAATTTCAGCAAAAATCTCACTTTTGGCAAATCACTCAAAAATGGTGCCAGAAGATTGCAAATGCTCTCCTGAAAGGTTTGGCAGTCGAAACAGAAGGCTTTTTATCACAGGACAAGAAATCAGCCCTCAACAACTTAACCGGCAGAAAATATTTTTTTGAAAAAATCCCTAAGCCCCGGGGTCACAATTTCAGCAAAAATCTCACTTTTGGCAATTCACTCAAAAATGGTGCCAACCGGTTGCAAATGGTCTCCAGAAAGCTTTGGCGATGGAAACAGAAGGCTTTTTATCTGAGGACAAGAAATCAGCCTTCAACAACTTAACCGGCAGAAAATATTTTTTTGAAAAAATCCCTAAGCCCCGGGCTCACCATTTCAGCAAAAATCTGACGTTTGGTCATTCACTCAAAAATGGTGCCAGAAGCTTGCAAATGCTCTCCTGAAAAGGTTTGGCAGTCGAAACAGAAGGCTTTTTATCGCAGGACAAGAAATCAGCCCTCAACAACTTAACCAGCAGAATTTTTTTTTTGAAAAAATCCCTAAGCCCCGGGGTCACAATTTCAGCAAAAATCTCACTTTTGGCAATTCACTCAAAAATGGTGCCAACCGGTTGCAAATGCTCTCCTGAAAAGTTTTGGCAGTCGAAACAGAAGGCTTTTTATCGCAGGATAAGAAATCAGCCCTCGGCAACTTAACCGGCAGAAAATATTTTTTTGAAAAAATCCCTAAGCCCCGGGGTCACAATTTCAGCAAAAATTTGACTTTTGGCAAATCACTCAAAAATGGTGCCAGAAGCTTGCAAATGCTCTCCTGAAAGGTTTGGCAGTTGAAACAGAAGGCTTTTTATCACAGGACAAGAAATCAGCCCTCAACAACTTAACCGGCAGAAAATATTTTTTTGAAAAAAGCCCTAAGCCCCGGGGTTACAATTTCAACAAAAATCTGACTTTTGACAAATCACTCAAAAATGGTGCCAGAAGCTTGCAATTGCTCTCCTGAAAGGTTTGGCAGTCGAAAGAGAAGGCTTTTTATCACAGGACAAGAAATCAGCCCTCAACAACTTAACCGGCAGAAAATATTTTTTTGAAAAAATCCCTAAGCCCCGGGGTCACAATTTCAGCAAAATTCTCACTTTTGGCAATTCACTCAAAAATGGTGCCAACCGGTTGCAAATGGTCCCCAGAAAGCTTTGGCGATGGAAACAGAAGGCTTTTTATCTGAGGACAAGAAATCAGCCTTCAACAACTTAACCGGCAGAAAATATTTTTTTGAAAAAATCCCTAAGCCCCGGGGTCACAATTTCAGCAAAAATCTGACTTTTGGCAATTCACTCAAAAATGGTGCCAGAAGCTTGCAAATGCTCTCCTGAAAAGGTTTGGCAGTCAATACAGAAGGCTTTTATCACAGGACAAGAAATCAGCCCTCAACAACTTAACCGGCAGAAAATATATTTTTCAAAAAATACCTAAGACCCGGGGTCACAATTTCAGCAAAAATCTCACTTTTGGCAATTCACTCAAAAATGGTGCCAGAAGCCTGCAAATGCTCTCCTGAAAGGTTTGGCAGTCGAAACAGAAGGCTTTTTATCACAGGACAAGAAATCAGCCCTCAAGAACTTAACCGGCAGAAAATTTTTTTTTGAAAAAATCCCTAAGCCCCGGGGTCACAATTTCAGCAAAAATCTGACTTTTGGCAATTCACTCAAAAATGGTGCCAGAAGATTGCAAATGCTCTCCTGAAAGGTTTGGCAGTCGAAACAGAAGGCTTTTTATCTGAGGACAAGAAATCAGCCCTCAACAACTTAACCGTCAGAAAATGTTTTTTTGAAAAAATCCCTAAGCCCCGGGGTCAAAATTTCAGCAAAAATTTGACTTTTGGCAATTCATTCAAAAATGGTGCCAGAAGCTTGCAAATGCTCTCCTGAAAGGTTTGGCAGTCGAAACAGAAGGCTTTTTATCACAGGACAAGAAATCAGCCCTCAACAACTTAACCAGCAGAAAATATTTTTTTGAAAAAATCCTAAGCCCCGGGGTCACAATTTCAGCAAAAATCTCACTTTTGGCAATTCACTCAAAAATGGTGCCAGAAGCTTTGAAATGCTCTCCTGAAAGGTTTGGCAGTCGAAACAGAAGGCTTTTTATCACAGGACAAGAAATCAGCCCTCAACAACTGAACCGGCAGAAAATATTTTTTTGAAAAAATCCCTAAGCCCCGGGGTCACAATTTCAGCAAAAATCTCACTTTTGGCAATTCATTCAAAAATGGTGCCAGAAGCTTGGAAATGCTCTCCTGAAAGGTTTGGCAGTCGAAACAGAAGGCTTTTTATCACAGGACAAGAAATCAGCCCTCAACAACTTAACCAGCAGAATTTTTTTTTTGAAAAAATCCCTAAGCCCCGGGGTCACAATTTCAGCAAAAATTTGACTTTTGGCAAATCACTCAAAAATGGTGCCAGAAGCTTGCAAATGCTCTCCTGAAAGGTTTGGCAGTTGAAACAGAAGGCTTTTTATCACAGGACAAGAAATCAGCCCTCAACAACTCAACCGGCAGAAAATATTTTTTTGAAAAAAGCCCTAAGCCCCGGGGTCACAATTTCAGCAAAAATCTGACTTTTGACAAATCACTCAAAAATGGTGCCAGAAGCTTGCAATTGCTCTCCTGAAAGGTTTGGCAGTCGAAAGAGAAGGCTTTTTATCACAGGACAAGAAATCAGCCCTCAACAACTGAACCGGCAGAAAATATTTTTTTGAAAAAATCCCTAAGCCCCGGGGTCACAATTTCAGCAAAAATCTCACTTTTGGCAATTCATTCAAAAATGGTGCCAGAAGCTTGCAAATGCTCTCCTGAAAGGTTTGGCAGTCGAAACAGAAGGCTTTTTATCACAGGACAAGAAATCAGCCCTCAACAACTTAACCGGCAGAAAATGTTTTTTTGAAAAAATCCCTAAGCCCCGGGGTCACAATTTCAGCAAAAATTTGACTTTTGGCAATTCACTCAAAAATGGTGCCAACCGGTTGCAAATGATCCCCAGAAAGCTTTGGCGATGGAAACAGAAGGCTTTTTATCACAGGACAAGAAATCAGCCCTCAACAACTTAACCAGCAGAATTTTTTTTTTGAAAAAATCCCTAAGCCCCGGGGTCACAATTTCAGCAAAAATCTCACTTTTGGCAATTCACTCAAAAATGGTGCCAACCGGTTGCAAATGCTCTCCTGAAAAGGTTTGGCAGTCGAAACAGAAGGCTTTTTATCGCAGGATAAGAAATCAGCCCTCGGCAACTTAACTGGCAGAAAATATTTTTTTGAAAAAATCCCTAAGCCCCGGGGTCACAATTTCAGCAAAAATTTGACTTTTGGCAAATCACTCAAAAATGGTGCCAGAAGCTTGCAAATGCTCTCCTGAAAGGTTTGGCAGTTGAAACAGAAGGCTTTTTATCACAGGACAAGAAATCAGCCCTCGGCAACTTAACCGGCAGAAAATATTTTTTTGAAAAAAGCCCTAAGCCCCGGGGTCACAATTTCAGCAAAAATCTGACTTTTGACAAAGCACTCAAAAATGGTGCCAGAAGCTTGCAATTGCTCTCCTGAAAGGTTTGGCAGTCGAAAGAGAAGGCTTTTTATCACAGGACAAGAAATCAGCCCTCAACAACTTAACCGGCAGAAAATATTTTTTTGAAAAAATCCCTAAGCCCCGGGGTCACAATTTCAGCAAAAATCTCACTTTTGGCAATTCACTCAAAAATGGTGCCAACCGGTTGCAAATGGTCCCCAGAAAGCTTTGGCGATGGAAACAGAAGGCTTTTTATCTGAGGACAAGAAATCAGCCTTCAACAACTTAACCGGCAGAAAATATTTTTTTGAAAATATCCCTAAGCCCCGGGGTCACAATTTCAGCAAAAATCTCACTTTTGGCAATTCACTCAAAAATCGTGCCAACCGGTTGCAAATGCTCTCCTGAAAAGGTTTGGCAGTCGAAACAGAAGGCTTTTTATCGCAGGATAAGAAATCAGCCCTCGGCAACTTAACCGGCAGAAAATATTTTTTTGAAAAAATCCCTAAGCCCCGGGGTCACAATTTCAGCAAAAATTTGACTTTTGGCAAATCACTCAAAAATGGTGCCAGAAGCTTGCAAATGCTCTCCTGAAAGGTTTGGGAGTTGAAACAGAAGGCTTTTTATCACAGGACAAGAAATCAGCCCTCGGCAACTTAACCGGCAGAAAATATTTTTTTTAAAAAAGGCCTAAGCCCCGGGGTCACAATTTCAGCAAAAATCTGACTTTTGACAAAGCACTCAAAAATGGTGCCAGAAGCTTGCAATTGCTCTCCTGAAAGGTTTGGCAGTCGAAAGAGAAGGCTTTTTATCACAGGACAAGAAATCAGCCCTCAACAACTTAACCGGCAGAAAATATTTTTTTGAAAAAATCCCTAAGCCCCGGGGTCACAATTTCAGCAAAAATCTGACTTTTGGCAATTCACTCAAAAATGGTGCCAACCGGTTGCAAATGGTCCCCAGAAAGCTTTGGCGATGGAAACAGAAGGCTTTTTATCACAGAACAAGGAATCAGCCCTCAACAACTTAACCGGCAGAAATTTTTTTTTAAAAAAAAATCCCTAAGCCCCAGGGTCACAATTTCAGCAAAAATCTGACTTTTGGCAATTCACTCAAAAATGGTGCCAGAAGCTTGCAAATGCTCTCCTGAAAAGGTTTGGCAGTCAATACAGAAGGCTTTTTATCACAGGACAAGAAATCAGCCCTCAACAACTTAACCGGCAGAAAATATATTTTTCAAAAAATACCTAAGACCCGGGGTCACAATTTCAGCAAAAATCTGACTTTTGGCAATTCACTCAAAAATGGTGCCAGAAGCTTGCAAATGCTCTCCTGAAAGGTTTGGCAGTCGAAAGAGAAGGCTTTTTATCACAGGACAAGAAATCAGCCCTCAACAACTTAACCGGCAGAAAATATTTTTTTGAAAAAATCCCTAAGCCCCGGGGTCACAATTTCAGCAAAAATCTCACTTTTGGCAAATCACTCAAAAATGGTGCCAACCGGTTGCAAATGGTCCCCAGAAAGCTTTGGCGATGGAAACAAAAGGCTTTTTATCTGAGGACAAGAAATCAGCCTTCAACAACTTAACCGGCAGAAAATATTTTTTTGAAAAAATCCCTAAGCCCCGGGGTCACAATTTCAGCAAAAATCTCACTTTTGGCAATTCACTCAAAAATGGTGCCAACCGGTTGCAAATGGTCCCCAGAAAGCTTTGGCGAAGGAAACAGAAGGCTTTTTATCTGAGGACAAGAAATCAGCCTTCAACAACTTAACCGGCAGAAAATATTTTTTTGAAAAAATCCCTAAGCCCCGGGGTCACAATTTCAGCAAAAATCTCACTTTTGGCAATTCACTCAAAAATGGTGCCAGAAGCTTGAAAATGCTCTCCTGAAAAGGTTTGGCAGTCGAAACAGAAGGCTTTTTAGAGCAGGACAAGAAATCAGCCCTCAACAACTTAACCGGCAGAAAATATTTTTTTGAAAAAATCCCTAAGCCCCGGGGTCACAATTTCAGCAAAAATCTCACTTTTGGCAATTCACTCAAAAATGGTTCCAACCGGTTGCAAATGCTCTCCTGAAACGTTTGGCAGTCGAAACAGAAGGCTTTTTATCACAGGACAAGAAATCAGCCCTCAACAACTTAAGCGGCAGAAAATATTTTTTTGAAAAAATCCCTAAGCCCCGGGGTCACAATTCCAGCAAAAATCTCACTTTTGGCAATTCACTCAAAAATGGTTCCAACCGGTTGCAAATGCTCTCCTGAAACGTTTGGCAGTCGAAACAGAAGGCTTTTTATCACAGGACAAGAAATCAGCCCTCAACAACTTAACCGGCAGAAAATATATTTTTCAAAAAATACCTAAGACCCGGGGTCACAATTTCAGCAAAAATCTGACTTTTGGCAATTCACTCAAAAATGATGCCAGAAGCTTGCAAATGCTCTCCTGAAAGGTTTGGCAGTCGAAAGAGAAGGCTTTTTATCACAGGACAAGAAATCAGCCCTCAACAACTTAACCGGCAGAAAATATTTTTTTGAAAAAATCCCTAAGCCCCGGGGTCACAATTTCAGCAAAAATCACACTTTTGGCAAATCACTCAAAAATGGTGCCAACCGGTTGCAAATGGTCCCCAGAAAGCTTTGGCGATGGAAACAAAAGGCTTTTTATCTGAGGACAAGAAATCAGCCTTCAACAACTTAACCGGCAGAAAATATTTTTTTGAAAAAATCCCTAAGCCCCGGGGTCACAATTTCAGCAAAAATCTCACTTTTGGCAATTCACTCAAAAATGGTGCCAACCGGTTGCAAATGGTCCCCAGAAAGCTTTGGCGAAGGAAACAGAAGGCTTTTTATCTGAGGACAAGAAATCAGCCTTCAACAACTTAACCGGCAGAAAATATTTTTTTGAAAAAATCCCTAAGCCCCGGGGTCACAATTTCAGCAAAAATCTCACTTTTGGCAATTCACTCAAAAATGGTGCCAGAAGCTTGAAAATGCTCTCCTGAAAACGTTTGGCAGTCGAAACAGAAGGCTTTTTATCACAGGACAAGAAATCAGCCCTCAACAACTTAACCGGCAGAAAATATTTTTTTGAAAAAATCCCTAAGCCCCGGGGTCACAATTCCAGCAAAAATCTCACTTTCGGCAATTCACTCAAAAATGGTGCCAGAAGCAAGCAAATGCTCTCCTGAAAGGTTTGGCAGTCGAAACAGAAGGCTTTTTATCACAGGACAAGAAATCAGCCCTCAACAACTTAAGCGGCAGAAAATATTTTTTTGAAAAAATCTCTAAGCCCCGGGGTCACAATTCCAGCAAAAATCTCACTTTCGGCAATTCACTCAAAAATGCATGCAAGCATGCAAATGCTCTCCTTAAAGGTTTGGCAGTCGAAACAGAAGGCTTTTTATCACAGAACAAGGAATCAGCCCTCAACAACTTAACCGGCAGAAATTTTTTTTAAAAAAAAATCCCTAAGCCCCAGGGTCACAATTTCAGCAAAAATCTGACTTTTGGCAATTCACTCAAAAATGGTGCCAGAAGCTTGCAAATGCTCTCCTGAAAAGGTTTGGCAGTCAATACAGAAGGCTTTTTATCACAGGACAAGAAATCAGCCCTCAACAACTTAACCGGCAGAAAATATATTTTTCAAAAAATACCTAAGACCCGGGGTCACAATTTCAGCAAAAATCTGACTTTTGGCAATTCACTCAAAAATGATGCCAGAAGCTTGCAAATGCTCTCCTGAAAGGTTTGGCAGTCGAAAGAGAAGGCTTTTTATCACAGGACAAGAAATCAGCCCTCAACAACTTAACCGGCAGAAAATATTTTTTTGAAAAAATCCCTAAGCCCCGGGGTCACAATTTCAGCAAAAATCTCACTTTTGGCAAATCACTCAAAAATGGTGCCAACCGGTTGCAAATGGTCCCCAGAAAGCTTTGGCGATGGAAACAAAAGGCTTTTTATCTGAGGACAAGAAATCAGCCTTCAACAACTTAACCGGCAGAAAATATTTTTTTGAAAAAATCCCTAAGCCCCGGGGTCACAATTTCAGCAAAAATCTCACTTTTGGCAATTCACTCAAAAATGGTGCCAACCGGTTGCAAATGGTCCCCAGAAAGCTTTGGCGAAGGAAACAGAAGGCTTTTTATCTGAGGACAAGAAATCAGCCTTCAACAACTTAACCGGCAGAAAATATTTTTTTGAAAAAATCCCTAAGCCCCGGGGTCACAATTTCAGCAAAAATCTCACTTTTGGCAATTCACTCAAAAATGGTGCCAGAAGCTTGAAAATGCTCTCCTGAAAACGTTTGGCAGTCGAAACAGAAGGCTTTTTATCACAGGACAAGAAATCAGCCCTCAACAACTTAACCGGCAGAAAATATTTTTTTGAAAAAATCCCTAAGCCCCGGGGTCACAATTCCAGCAAAAATCTCACTTTCGGCAATTCACTCAAAAATGGTGCCAGAAGCTTGGAAATGCTCTCCTGAAAGGTTTGGCAGTCGAAACAGAAGGCTTTTTATCACAGGACAAGAAATCAGCCCTCAACAACTTAACCAGCAGAATTTTTTTTTTGAAAAAATCCCTAAGCCCCGGGGTCACAATTTCAGCAAAAATTTGACTTTTGGCAAATCACTCAAAAATGGTGCCAGAAGCTTGCAAATGCTCTCCTGAAAGGTTTGGCAGTTGAAACAGAAGGCTTTTTATCACAGGACAAGAAATCAGCCCTCAACAACTCAACCGGCAGAAAATATTTTTTTGAAAAAAGCCCTAAGCCCCGGGGTCACAATTTCAGCAAAAATCTGACTTTTGACAAATCACTCAAAAATGGTGCCAGAAGCTTGCAATTGCTCTCCTGAAAGGTTTGGCAGTCGAAAGAGAAGGCTTTTTATCACAGGACAAGAAATCAGCCCTCAACAACTGAACCGGCAGAAAATATTTTTTTGAAAAAATCCCTAAGCCCCGGGGTCACAATTTCAGCAAAAATCTCACTTTTGGCAATTCATTCAAAAATGGTGCCAGAAGCTTGCAAATGCTCTCCTGAAAGGTTTGGCAGTCGAAACAGAAGGCTTTTTATCACAGGACAAGAAATCAGCCCTCAACAACTTAACCGGCAGAAAATGTTTTTTTGAAAAAATCCCTAAGCCCCGGGGTCACAATTTCAGCAAAAATTTGACTTTTGGCAATTCACTCAAAAATGGTGCCAACCGGTTGCAAATGATCCCCAGAAAGCTTTGGCGATGGAAACAGAAGGCTTTTTATCACAGGACAAGAAATCAGCCCTCAACAACTTAACCAGCAGAATTTTTTTTTTGAAAAAATCCCTAAGCCCCGGGGTCACAATTTCAGCAAATATCTCACTTTTGGCAATTCACTCAAAAATGGTGCCAACCGGTTGCAAATGCTCTCCTGAAAAGGTTTGGCAGTCGAAACAGAAGGCTTTTTATCGCAGGATAAGAAATCAGCCCTCGGCAACTTAACCGGCAGAAAATATTTTTTTGAAAAAATCCCTAAGCCCCGGGGTCACAATTTCAGCAAAAATTTGACTTTTGGCAAATCACTCAAAAATGGTGCCAGAAGCTTGCAAATGCTCTCCTGAAAGGTTTGGCAGTTGAAACAGAAGGCTTTTTATCACAGGACAATAAATCAGCCCTCGGCAACTTAACCGGCAGAAAATATTTTTTTGAAAAAAGCCCTAAGCCCCGGGGTCACAATTTCAGCAAAAATCTGACTTTTGACAAAGCACTCAAAAATGGTGCCAGAAGCTTGCAATTGCTCTCCTGAAAGGTTTGGCAGTCGAAAGAGAAGGCTTTTTATCACAGGACAAGAAATCAGCCCTCAACAACTTAACCGGCAGAAAATATTTTTTTGAAAAAATCCCTAAGCCCCGGGGTCACAATTTCAGCAAAAATCTCACTTTTGGCAATTCACTCAAAAATGGTGCCAACCGGTTGCAAATGGTCCCCAGAAAGCTTTGGCGATGGAAACAGAAGGCTTTTTATCTGAGGACAAGAAATCAGCCTTCAACAACTTAACCGGCAGAAAATATTTTTTTGAAAATATCCCTAAGCCCCGGGGTCACAATTTCAGCAAAAATCTCACTTTTGGCAATTCACTCAAAAATGGTGCCAACCGGTTGCAAATGCTCTCCTGAAAAGGTTTGGCAGTCGAAACAGAAGGCTTTTTATCGCAGGATAAGAAATCAGCCCTCGGCAACTTAACCGGCAGAAAATATTTTTTTGAAAAAATCCCTAAGCCCCGGGGTCACAATTTCAGCAAAAATTTGACTTTTGGCAAATCACTCAAAAATGGTGCCAGAAGCTTGCAAATGCTCTCCTGAAAGGTTTGGGAGTTGAAACAGAAGGCTTTTTATCACAGGACAAGAAATCAGCCCTCGGCAACTTAACCGGCAGAAAATATTTTTTTTAAAAAAGGCCTAAGCCCCGGGGTCACAATTTCAGCAAAAATCTGACTTTTGACAAAGCACTCAAAAATGGTGCCAGAAGCTTGCAATTGCTCTCCTGAAAGGTTTGGCAGTCGAAAGAGAAGGCTTTTTATCACAGGACAAGAAATCAGCCCTCAACAACTTAACCGGCAGAAAATATTTTTTTGAAAAAATCCCTAAGCCCCGGGGTCACAATTTCAGCAAAAATCTGACTTTTGGCAATTCACTCAAAAATGGTGCCAACCGGTTGCAAATGGTCCCCAGAAAGCTTTGGCGATGGAAACAGAAGGCTTTTTATCACAGAACAAGGAATCAGCCCTCAACAACTTAACCGGCAGAAATTTTTTTTTTAAAAAAAATCCCTAAGCCCCAGGGTCACAATTTCAGCAAAAATCTGACTTTTGGCAATTCACTCAAAAATGGTGCCAGAAGCTTGCAAATGCTCTCCTGAAAAGGTTTGGCAGTCAATACAGAAGGCTTTTTATCACAGGACAAGAAATCAGCCCTCAACAACTTAACCGGCAGAAAATATATTTTTCAAAAAATACCTAAGACCCGGGGTCACAATTTCAGCAAAAATCTGACTTTTGGCAATTCACTCAAAAATGGTGCCAGAAGCTTGCAAATGCTCTCCTGAAAGGTTTGGCAGTCGAAAGAGAAGGCTTTTTATCACAGGACAAGAAATCAGCCCTCAACAACTTAACCGGCAGAAAATATTTTTTTGAAAAAATCCCTAAGCCCCGGGGTCACAATTTCAGCAAAAATCTCACTTTTGGCAAATCACTCAAAAATGGTGCCAACCGGTTGCAAATGGTCCCCAGAAAGCTTTGGCGATGGAAACAAAAGGCTTTTTATCTGAGGACAAGAAATCAGCCTTCAACAACTTAACCGGCAGAAAATATTTTTTTGAAAAAATCCCTAAGCCCCGGGGTCACAATTTCAGCAAAAATCTCACTTTTGGCAATTCACTCAAAAATGGTGCCAACCGGTTGCAAATGGTCCCCAGAAAGCTTTGGCGAAGGAAACAGAAGGCTTTTTATCTGAGGACAAGAAATCAGCCTTCAACAACTTAACCGGCAGAAAATATTTTTTTGAAAAAATCCCTAAGCCCCGGGGTCACAATTTCAGCAAAAATCTCACTTTTGGCAATTCACTCAAAAATGGTGCCAGAAGCTTGAAAATGCTCTCCTGAAAACGTTTGGCAGTCGAAACAGAAGGCTTTTTATCACAGGACAAGAAATCAGCCCTCAACAACTTAACCAGCAGATTTTTTTTTTTGAAAAAATCCCTAAGCCCCGGGGTCACAATTTCAGCAAAAATCTCACTATTGGCAATTCACTCAAAAATGGTGCCAACCGGTTGCAAATGCTCTCCTGAAAAGGTTTGGCAGTCGAAACAGAAGGCTTTTTATAGCAGGATAAGAAATCAGCCCTCGGCAACTTAACCGGCAGAAAATATTTTTTTGAAAAAATCCCTAAGCCCCGGGGTCACAATTTCAGCAAAAATTTGACTTTTGGCAAATCACTCAAAAATGGTGCCAGAAGCTTGCAAATGCTCTCCTGAAAGGTTTGGCAGTTGAAACAGAAGGCTTTTTATCACAGGACAAGAAATCAGCCCTCGGCAACTTAACCGGCAGAAAATATTTTTTTGAAAAAAGCCCTAAGCCCCGGGGTCACAATTTCAGCAAAAATCTGACTTTTGACAAAGCACTCAAAAATGGTGCCAGAAGCTTGCAATTGCTCTCCTGAAAGGTTTGGCAGTCGAAAGAGAAGGCTTTTTATCACAGGACAAGAAATCAGCCCTCAACAACTTAACCGGCAGAAAATATTTTTTTGAAAAAATCCCTAAGCCCCGGGGTCACAATTTCAGCAAAAATCTCACTTTTGGCAATTCACTCAAAAATGGTGCCAACCGGTTGCAAATGGTCCCCAGAAAGCTTTGGCGATGGAAACAGAAGGCTTTTTATCTGAGGACAAGAAATCAGCCTTCAACAACTTAACCGGCAGAAAATATTTTTTTGAAAATATCCCTAAGCCCCGGGGTCACAATTTCAGCAAAAATCTGACTTTTGGCAATTCACTCAAAAATGGTGCCAGAAGCATGCAAATGCTCTCCTGAAAGGTTTGGCAGTCGAAACAGAAGGCTTTTTATCACAGAACAAGGAATCAGCCCTCAACAACTTAACCGGCAGAAATTTTTTTTTAAAAAAAAATCCCTAAGCCCCAGGGTCACAATTTCAGCAAAAATCTGACTTTTGGCAATTCACTCAAAAATGGTGCCAGAAGCTTGCAAATGCTCTCCTGAAAAGGTTTGGCAGTCAATACAGAAGGCTTTTTATCACAGGACAAGAAATCAGCCCTCAACAACTTAACCGGCAGAAAATATATTTTTCAAAAAATACCTAAGACCTGGGGTCACAATTTCAGCAAAAATCTGACTTTTGGCAATTCACTCAAAAATGGTGCCAGAAGCTTGCAAATGCTCTCCTGAAAGGTTTGGCAGTCGAAAGAGAAGGCTTTTTATCACAGGACAAGAAATCAGCCCTCAACAACTTAACCGGCAGAAAATATTTTTTTGAAAAAATCCCTAAGCCCCGGGGTCACAATTTCAGCAAAAATCTCACTTTTGGCAAATCACTCAAAAATGGTGCCAACCGGTTGCAAATGGTCCCCAGAAAGCTTTGGCGATGGAAACAAAAGGCTTTTTATCTGAGGACAAGAAATCAGCCTTCAACAACTTAACCGGCAGAAAATATTTTTTTGAAAAAATCCCTAAGCCCCGGGGTCACAATTTCAGCAAAAATCTCACTTTTGGCAATTCACTCAAAAATGGTGCCAACCGGTTGCAAATGGTCCCCAGAAAGCTTTGGAAAAGGAAACAGAAGGCTTTTTATCTGAGGACAAGAAATCAGCCTTCAACAACTTAACCGGCAGAAAATATTTTTTTGAAAAAATCCCTAAGCCCCGGGGTCACAATTTCAGCAAAAATCTCACTTTTGGCAATTCACTCAAAAATGGTGCCAGAAGCTTGAAAATGCTCTCCTGAAAAGGTTTGGCAGTCGAAACAGAAGGCTTTTTAGAGCAGGACAAGAAATCAGCCCTCAACAACTTAACCGGCAGAAAATATTTTTTTGAAAAAATCCCTAAGCCCCGGGGTCACAATTTCAGCAAAAATCTCACTTTTGGCAATTCACTCAAAAATGGTTCCAACCGGTTGCAAATGCTCTCCTGAAACGTTTGGCAGTCGAAACAGAAGGCTTTTTATCACAGGACAAGAAATCAGCCCTCAACAACTTAAGCGGCAGAAAATATTTTTTTGAAAAAATCCCTAAGCCCCGGGGTCACAATTCCAGCAAAAATCTCACTTTCGGCAATTCACTCAAAAATGGTGCCAGAAGCATGCAAATGCTCTCCTTAAAGGTTTGGCAGTCGAAACAGAAGGCTTTTTATCACAGAACAAGGAATCAGCCCTCAACAACTTAACCGGCAGAAATTTTTTTAAAAAAAAAATCCCTAAGCCCCAGGGTCACAATTTCAGCAAAAATCTGACTTTTGGCAATTCACTCAAAAATGGAGCCAGAAGCTTGCAAATGCTCTCCTGAAAAGGTTTGGCAGTCAATACAGAAGGCTTTTTATCACAGGACAAGAAATCAGCCCTCAACAACTTAACCGGCAGAAAATATATTTTTCAAAAAATACCTAAGACCCGGGGTCACAATTTCAGCAAAAATCTGACTTTTGGCAATTCACTCAAAAATGATGCCAGAAGCTTGCAAATGCTCTCCTGAAAGGTTTGGCAGTCGAAAGAGAAGGCTTTTTATCACAGGACAAGAAATCAGCCCTCAACAACTTAACCGGCAGAAAATATTTTTTTGAAAAAATCCCTAAGCCCCGGGGTCACAATTTCAGCAAAAATCTCACTTTTGGCAAATCACTCAAAAATGGTGCCAACCGGTTGCAAATGGTCCCCAGAAAGCTTTGGCGATGGACACAAAAGGCTTTTTATCTGAGGACAAGAAATCAGCCTTCAACAACTTAATCGGCAGAAAATATTTTTTTGAAAAAATCCCTAAGCCCCGGGGTCACAATTTCAGCAAAAATCTCACTTTTGGCAATTCACTCAAAAATGGTGCCAACCGGTTGCAAATGGTCCCCAGAAAGCTTTGGCGAAGGAAACAGAAGGCTTTTTATCTGAGGACAAGAAATCAGCCTTCAACAACTTAACCGGCAGAAAATATTTTTTTGAAAAAATCCCTAAGCCCCGGGGTCACAATTTCAGCAAAAATCTCACTTTTGGCAATTCACTCAAAAATGGTGCCAGAAGCTTGAAAATGCTCTCCTGAAAACGTTTGGCAGTCGAAACAGAAGGCTTTTTATCACAGGACAAGAAATCAGCCCTCAACAACTTAACCGGCAGAAAATATTTTTTTGAAAAAATCCCTAAGCCCCGGGGTCACAATTCCAGCAAAAATCTCACTTTCGGCAATTCACTCAAAAATGGTGCCAGAAGCAAGCAAATGCTCTCCTGAAAGGTTTGGCAGTCGAAACAGAAGGCTTTTTATCACAGGACAAGAAATCAGCCCTCAACAACTTAACCAGCAGATTTTTTTTTTTGAAAAAATCCCTAAGCCCCGGGGTCACAATTTCAGCAAAAATCTCACTATTGGCAATTCACTCAAAAATGGTGCCAACCGGTTGCAAATGCTCTCCTGAAAAGGTTTGGCAGTCGAAACAGAAGGCTTTTTATAGCAGGATAAGAAATCAGCCCTCGGCAACTTAACCGGCAGAAAATATTTTTTTGAAAAAATCCCTAAGCCCCGGGGTCACAATTTCAGCAAAAATTTGACTTTTGGCAAATCACTCCAAAATGGTGCCAGAAGCTTGCAAATGCTCTCCTGAAAGGTTTGGCAGTTGAAACAGAAGGCTTTTTATCACAGGACAAGAAATCAGCCCTCGGCAACTTAACCGGCAGAAAATATTTTTTTGAAAAAAGCCCTAAGCCCCGGGGTCACAATTTCAGCAAAAATCTGACTTTTGACAAAGCACTCAAAAATGGTGCCAGAAGCTTGCAATTGCTCTCCTGAAAGGTTTGGCAGTCGAAAGAGAAGGCTTTTTATCACAGGACAAGAAATCAGCCCTCAACAACTTAACCGGCAGAAAATATTTTTTTGAAAAAATCCCTAAGCCCCGGGGTCACAATTTCAGCAAAAATCTCACTTTTGGCAATTCACTCAAAAATGGTGCCAACCGGTTGCAAATGGTCCCCAGAAAGCTTTGGCGATGGAAACAGAAGGCTTTTTATCTGAGGACAAGAAATCAGCCTTCAACAACTTAACCGGCAGAAAATATTTTTTTGAAAATATCCCTAAGCCCCGGGGTCACAATTTCAGCAAAAATCTCACTTTTGGCAATTCACTCAAAAATGGTGCCAACCGGTTGCAAATGCTCTCCTGAAAAGGTTTGGCAGTCGAAACAGAAGGCTTTTTATCGCAGGATAAGAAATCAGCCCTCGGCAACTTAACCGGCAGAAAATATTTTTTTGAAAAAATCCCTAAGCCCCGGGGTCACAATTTCAGCAAAAATTTGACTTTTGGCAAATCACTCAAAAATGGTGCCAGAAGCTTGCAAATGCTCTCCTGAAAGGTTTGGGAGTTGAAACAGAAGGCTTTTTATCACAGGACAAGAAATCAGCCCTCGGCAACTTAACCGGCAGAAAATATTTTTTTGAAAAAAGCCCTAAGCCCCGGGGTCACAATTTCAGCAAAAATCTGACTTTTGACAAAGCACTCAAAAATGGTGCCAGAAGCTTGCAAATGCTCTCCTGAAAGGTTTGGCAGTCGAAAGAGAAGGCTTTTTATCACAGGACAAGAAATCAGCCCTCAACAACTTAACCGGCAGAAAATATTTTTTTGAAAAAATCCCTAAGCCCCGGGGTCACAATTTCAGCAAAAATCTCACTTTTGGCAATTCACTCAAAAATGGTGCCAACCGGTTGCAAATGGTCCCCAGAAAGCTTTGGCGATGGAAACAGAAGGCTTTTTATCTGAGGACAAGAAATCAGCCTTCAACAACTTAACCGGCAGAAAATATTTTTTTGAAAATATCCCTAAGCCCCGGGGTCACAATTTCAGCAAAAATCTGACTTTTGGCAATTCACTCAAAAATGGTGCCAGAAGCATGCAAATGCTCTCCTGAAAGGTTTGGCAGTCGAAACAGAAGGCTTTTTATCACAGAACAAGGAATCAGCCCTCAACAACTTAACCGGCAGAAATTTTTTTTTAAAAAAAAAATCCCTAAGCCCCAGGGTCACAATTTCAGCAAAAATCTGACTTTTGGCAATTCACTCAAAAATGGTGCCAGAAGCTTGCAAATGCTCTCCTGAAAAGGTTTGGCAGTCAATACAGAAGGCTTTTTATCACAGGACAAGAAATCAGCCCTCAACAACTTAACCGGCAGAAAATATATTTTTCAAAAAATACCTAAGACCTGGGGTCACAATTTCAGCAAAAATCTGACTTTTGGCAATTCACTCAAAAATGGTGCCAGAAGCTTGCAAATGCTCTCCTGAAAGGTTTGGCAGTCGAAAGAGAAGGCTTTTTATCACAGGACAAGAAATCAGCCCTCAACAACTTAACCGGCAGAAAATATTTTTTTGAAAAAATCCCTAAGCCCCGGGGTCACAATTTCAGCAAAAATCTCACTTTTGGCAAATCACTCAAAAATGGTGCCAACCGGTTGCAAATGGTCCCCAGAAAGCTTTGGCGATGGAAACAAAAGGCTTTTTATCTGAGGACAAGAAATCAGCCTTCAACAACTTAACCGGCAGAAAATATTTTTTTGAAAAAATCCCTAAGCCCCGGGGTCACAATTTCAGCAAAAATCTCACTTTTGGCAATTCACTCAAAAATGGTGCCAACCGGTTGCAAATGGTCCCCAGAAAGCTTTGGAAAAGGAAACAGAAGGCTTTTTATCTGAGGACAAGAAATCAGCCTTCAACAACTTAACCGGCAGAAAATATTTTTTTGAAAAAATCCCTAAGCCCCGGGGTCACAATTTCAGCAAAAATCTCACTTTTGGCAATTCACTCAAAAATGGTGCCAGAAGCTTGAAAATGCTCTCCTGAAAAGGTTTGGCAGTCGAAACAGAAGGCTTTTTAGAGCAGGACAAGAAATCAGCCCTCAACAACTTAACCGGCAGAAAATATTTTTTTGAAAAAATCCCTAAGCCCCGGGGTCACAATTTCAGCAAAAATCTCACTTTTGGCAATTCACTCAAAAATGGTGCCAACCGGTTGCAAATGCTCTCCTGAAACGTTTGGCAGTCGAAACAGAAGGCTTTTTATCACAGGACAAGAAATCAGCCCTCAACAACTTAAGCGGCAGAAAATATTTTTTTGAAAAAATCCCTAAGCCCCGGGGTCACAATTCCAGCAAAAATCTCACTTTCGGCAATTCACTCAAAAATGGTGCCAGAAGCATGCAAATGCTCTCCTTAAAGGTTTGGCAGTCGAAACAGAAGGCTTTTTATCACAGAACAAGGAATCAGCCCTCAACAACTTAACCGGCAGAAATTTTTTTTTTAAAAAAATCCCTAAGCCCCAGGGTCACAATTTCAGCAAAAATCTGACTTTTGGCAATTCACTCAAAAATGGTGCCAGAAGCTTGCAAATGCTCTCCTGAAAAGGTTTGGCAGTCAATACAGAAGGCTTTTTATCACAGGACAAGAAATCAGCCCTCAACAACTTAACCGGCAGAAAATATATTTTTCAAAAAATACCTAAGACCCGGGGTCACAATTTCAGCAAAAATCTGACTTTTGGCAATTCACTCAAAAATGATGCCAGAAGCTTGCAAATGCTCTCCTGAAAGGTTTGGCAGTCGAAAGAGAAGGCTTTTTATCACAGGACAAGAAATCAGCCCTCAACAACTTAACCGGCAGAAAATATTTTTTTGAAAAAATCCCTAAGCCCCGGGGTCACAATTTCAGCAAAAATCTCACTTTTGGCAATTCACTCAAAAATGGTGCCAGAAGCTTGAAAATGCTCTCCTGAAAAGGTTTGGCAGTCGAAACAGAAGGCTTTTTATCACAGGACAAGAAATCAGCCCTCAACAACTTAACCGGCAGAAAATATTTTTTTGAAAAAATCCCTAAGCCCCGGGGTCACAATTTCAGCAAAAATCTCACTTTTGGCAATTCACTCAAAAATGGTGCCAACCGGTTGCAAATGCTCTCCTGAAACGTTTGGCAGTCGAAACAGAAGGCTTTTTATCACAGGACAAGAAATCAGCCCTCAACAACTTAAGCGGCAGAAAATATTTTTTTGAAAAAATCCCTAAGCCCCGGGGTCACAATTCCAGCAAAAATCTCACTTTCGGCAATTCACTCAAAAATGGTGCCAGAAGCATGCAAATGCTCTCCTTAAAGGTTTGGCAGTCGAAACAGAAGGCTTTTTATCACAGAACAAGGAATCAGCCCTCAACAACTTAACCGGCAGAAATTTTTTTTTAAAAAAAATCCCTAAGCCCCAGGGTCACAATTTCAGCAAAAATCTGACTTTTGGCAATTCACTCAAAAATGGTGCCAGAAGCTTGCAAATGCTCTCCTGAAAAGGTTTGGCAGTCAATACAGAAGGCTTTTTATCACAGGACAAGAAATCAGCCCTCAACAACTTAACCGGCAGAAAATATATTTTTCAAAAAATACCTAAGACCCGGGGTCACAATTTCAGCAAAAATCTGACTTTTGGCAATTCACTCAAAAATGATGCCAGAAGCTTGCAAATGCTCTCCTGAAAGGTTTGGCAGTCGAAAGAGAAGGCTTTTTATCACAGGACAAGAAATCAGCCCTCAACAACTTAACCGGCAGAAAATATTTTTTTGAAAAAATCCCTAAGCCCCGGGGTCACAATTTCAGCAAAAATCTCACTTTTGGCAAATCACTCAAAAATGGTGCCAACCGGTTGCAAATGGTCCCCAGAAAGCTTTGGCGATGGAAACAAAAGGCTTTTTATCTGAGGACAAGAAATCAGCCTTCAACAACTTAAGCGGCAGAAAATATTTTTTTGAAAAAATCCCTAAGCCCCGGGGTCACAATTTCAGCAAAAATCTCACTTTTGGCAATTCACTCAAAAATGGTGCCAACCGGTTGCAAATGGTCCCCAGAAAGCTTTGGCGAAGGAAACAGAAGGCTTTTTATCTGAGGACAAGAAATCAGCCTTCAACAACTTAACCGGCAGAAAATATTTTTTTGAAAAAATCCCTAAGCCCCGGGGTCACAATTTCAGCAAAAATCTCACTTTTGGCAATTCACTCAAAAATGGTGCCAGAAGCTTGAAAATGCTCTCCTGAAAACGTTTGGCAGTCGAAACAGAAGGCTTTTTATCACAGGACAAGAAATCAGCCCTCAACAACTTAACCGGCAGAAAATATTTTTTTGAAAAAATCCCTAAGCCCCGGGGTCACAATTCCAGCAAAAATCTCACTTTCGGCAATTCACTCAAAAATGGTGCCAGAAGCATGCAAATGCTCTCCTGAAAGGTTTGGCAGTCGAAACAGAAGGCTTTTTATCACAGGACAAGAAATCAGCCCTCAACAACTTAACCGGCAGAAAATATTTTTTTGAAAAAATCCCTAAGCCCCGGGGTCACAATTTCAGCAAAAATCTCACTTTTGGCAATTCACTCAAAAATGGTGCCAACCGGTTGCAAATGGTCCCCAGAAAGCTTTGGCGAAGGAAACAGAAGGCTTTTTATCTGAGGACAAGAAATCAGCCCTCAACAACTTAAGCGGCAGAAAATATTTTTTTGAAAAAATCCCTAAGCCCCGGGGTCACAATTCCAGCAAAAATCTCACTTTCGGCAATTCACTCAAAAATGGTGCCAGAAGCATGCAAATGCTCTCCTTAAAGGTTTGGCAGTCGAAACAGAAGGCTTTTTATCACAGAACAAGGAATCAGCCCTCAACAACTTAACCGGCAGAAATTTTTTTTTTAAAAAAATCCCTAAGCCCCAGGGTCACAATTTCAGCAAAAATCTGACTTTTGGCAATTCACTCAAAAATGGTGCCAGAAGCTTGCAAATGCTCTCCTGAAAAGGTTTGGCAGTCAATACAGAAGGCTTTTTATCACAGGACAAGAAATCAGCCCTCAACAACTTAACCGGCAGAAAATATATTTTTCAAAAAATACCTAAGACCCGGGGTCACAATTTCAGCAAAAATCTGACTTTTGGCAATTCACTCAAAAATGATGCCAGAAGCTTGCAAATGCTCTCCTGAAAGGTTTGGCAGTCGAAAGAGAAGGCTTTTTATCACAGGACAAGAAATCAGCCCTCAACAACTTAACCGGCAGAAAATATTTTTTTGAAAAAATCCCTAAGCCCCGGGGTCACAATTTCAGCAAAAATCTCACTTTTGGCAAATCACTCAAAAATGGTGCCAACCGGTTGCAAATGGTCCCCAGAAAGCTTTGGCGATGGAAACAAAAGGCTTTTTATCTGAGGACAAGAAATCAGCCTTCAACAACTTAAGCGGCAGAAAATATTTTTTTGAAAAAATCCCTAAGCCCCGGGGTCACAATTTCAGCAAAAATCTCACTTTTGGCAATTCACTCAAAAATGGTGCCAACCGGTTGCAAATGGTCCCCAGAAAGCTTTGGCGAAGGAAACAGAAGGCTTTTTATCTGAGGACAAGAAATCAGCCTTCAACAACTTAACCGGCAGAAAATATTTTTTTGAAAAAATCCCTAAGCCCCGGGGTCACAATTTCAGCAAAAATCTCACTTTTGGCAATTCACTCAAAAATGGTGCCAGAAGCTTGAAAATGCTCTCCTGAAAACGTTTGGCAGTCGAAACAGAAGGCTTTTTATCACAGGACAAGAAATCAGCCCTCAACAACTTAACCGGCAGAAAATATTTTTTTGAAAAAATCCCTAAGCCCCGGGGTCACAATTCCAGCAAAAATCTCACTTTCGGCAATTCACTCAAAAATGGTGCCAGAAGCATGCAAATGCTCTCCTGAAAGGTTTGGCAGTCGAAACAGAAGGCTTTTTATCACAGGACAAGAAATCAGCCCTCAACAACTTAACCGGCAGAAAATATTTTTTTGAAAAAATCCCTAAGCCCCGGGGTCACAATTTCAGCAAAAATCTCACTTTTGGCAATTCACTCAAAAATGGTGCCAACCGGTTGCAAATGGTCCCCAGAAAGCTTTGGCGAAGGAAACAGAAGGCTTTTTATCTGAGGACAAGAAATCAGCCCTCAACAACTTAAGCGGCAGAAAATATTTTTTTGAAAAAATCCCTAAGCCCCGGGGTCACAATTCCAGCAAAAATCTCACTTTCGGCAATTCACTCAAAAATGGTGCCAGAAGCATGCAAATGCTCTCCTTAAAGGTTTGGCAGTCGAAACAGAAGGCTTTTTATCACAGAACAAGGAATCAGCCCTCAACAACTTAACCGGCAGAAATTTTTTTTAAAAAAAAATCCCTAAGCCCCAGGGTCAGAATTTCAGCAAAAATCTGACTTTTGGCAATTCACTCAAAAATGGTGCCAGAAGCTTGCAAATGCTCTCCTGAAAAGGTTTGGCAGTCAATACAGAAGGCTTTTTATCACAGGACAAGAAATCAGCCCTCAACAACTTAACCGGCAGAAAATATATTTTTCAAAAAATACCTAAGACCCGGGGTCACAATTTCAGCAAAAATCTGACTTTGGCAATTCACTCAAAAATGATGCCAGAAGCTTGCAAATGCTCTCCTGAAAGGTTTGGCAGTCGAAAGAGAAGGCTTTTTATCACAGGACAAGAAATCAGCCCTCAACAACTTAACCGGCAGAAAATATTTTTTTGAAAAAATCCCTAAGCCCCGGGGTCACAATTTCAGCAAAAATCTCACTTTTGGCAAATCACTCAAAAATGGTGCCAACCGGTTGCAAATGGTCCCCAGAAAGCTTTGGCGATGGAAACAAAAGGCTTTTTATCTGAGGACAAGAAATCAGTCTTCAACAACTTAAGCGGCAGAAAATATTTTTTTGAAAAAATCTCTAAGCCCCGGGGTCACAATTTCAGCAAAAATCTCACTTTTGGCAATTCACTCAAAAATGGTGCCAACCGGTTGCAAATGGTCCCCAGAAAGCTTTGGCGAAGGAAACAGAAGGCTTTTTATCTGAGGACAAGAAATCAGCCTTCAACAACTTAACCGGCAGAAAATATTTTTTTGAAAAAATCCCTAAGCCCCGGGGTCACAATTTCAGCAAAAATCTCACTTTTGGCAATTCACTCAAAAATGGTGCCAGAAGCTTGAAAATGCTCTCCTGAAAACGTTTGGCAGTCGAAACAGAAGGCTTTTTATCACAGGACAAGAAATCAGCCCTCAACAACTTAACCGGCAGAAAATATTTTTTTGAAAAAATCCCTAAGCCCCGGGGTCACAATTCCAGCAAAAATCTCACTTTCGGCAATTCACTCAAAAATGGTGCCAGAAGCATGCAAATGCTCTCCTGAAAGGTTTGGCAGTCGAAACAGAAGGCTTTTTATCACAGGACAAGAAATCAGCCCTCAACAACTTAACCGGCAGAAAATATTTTTTTGAAAAAATCCCTAAGCCCCGGGGTCACAATTTCAGCAAAAATCTCACTTTTGGCAATTCACTCAAAAATGGTGCCAACCGGTTGCAAATGGTCCCCAGAAAGCTTTGGCGAAGGAAACAGAAGGCTTTTTATCTGAGGACAAGAAATCAGCCCTCGACAACTTAACCGGCAGAAAATATTTTTTTGAAAATATCCCTATCCCCGGGGTCACAATTTCAGCAAAAATCTTACTTTTGGCAATTCACTCAAAAATGGTGCCAGAAGCATGCAAATGCTCTCCTGAATAGGTTTGGCAGTCAATACAGAAGGCTTTTTATCACAGGACAAGAAATCAGCCCTCAACAACTTAACCGGCAGAAAATATATTTTTCAAAAAATACCTAAGACCCGGGGTCACAATTTCAGCAAAAATCTCACTTTTGGCAATTCACTCAAAAATGGTGCCAGAAGCCTGCAAATGCTCTCCTGAAAGGTTTGGCAGTCGAAACAGAAGGCTTTTTATCACAGGACAAGAAATCAGCCCTCAACAACTTAACCGGCAGAAAATATTTTTTTGAAAAAATCCCTAAGCCCCGGGGTCACAATTTCAGCAAAAATCTGACTTTTGGCAATTCACTCAAAAATGGTGCCAGAAGCTTGCAAATGCTCTCCTGAAAGGTTTGGCAGTCGAAAGAGAAGGCTTTTTATCACAGGACAAGAAATCAGCCCTCAACAACTTAACCGGCAGAAAATATTTTTTTGAAAAAATCCCTAAGCCCCGGGGTCACAATTTCAGCAAAAATCTCACTTTTGGCAATTCACTCAAAAATGGTGCCAACCGGTTGCAAATGGTCCCCAGAAAGCTTTGGCGATGGAAACAGAAGGCTTTTTATCTGAGGACAAGAAATCAGCCTTCAACAACTTAACCGGCAGAAAATATTTTTTTGAAAAAATCCCTAAGCCCCGGGGTCACAATTTCAGCAAAAATCTGACTTTTGGCAATTCACTCAAAAATGGTGCCAGAAGCTTGCAAATGCTCTCCTGAAAGGTTTGGCAGTCGAAAGAGAAGGCTTTTTATCACAGGACAAGAAATCAGCCCTCAACAACTTAACCGGCAGAAAATATTTTTTTGAAAAAATCCCTAAGCCCCGGGGTCACAATTTCAGCAAAAATCTCACTTTTGGCAAATCACTCAAAAATGGTGCCAGAAGCTTGCAAATGGTCCCCAGAAAGCTTTGGCGATGGAAACAGAAGGCTTTTTATCTGAGGACAAGAAATCAGCCCTCAACAACTTAACCGGCAGAAAATGTTTTTTTGAAAAAATCCCTAAGCCCCGGGGTCACAATTTCAGCAAAAATCTGACGTTTGCCAATTCACTCAAAAATGGTGCCAGAAGCTTGCAAATGCTCTCCTGAAAAGGTTTGGCAGTCGAAACAGAAGGCTTTTTATCGCAGGACAAGAAATCAGCCCTCGACAACTTAACCGGCAGAAAATATTTTTTTGACAAAATCCCTATTTCAGCAAAAATCTCACTTTTGGCAATTCACTCAAAAATGGTGCCAGAAGATTGCAAATGCTCTCCTGAAAGGTTTGGCAGTCGAAACAGAAGGCTTTTTATCACAGGACAAGAAATCAGCCCTCAACAACTTAACCGGCAGAAAATATTTTTTTGAAAAAATCCCTATTTCAGCAAAAAACTCACTTTTGGCAATTCACTCAAAAATGGTGCCAACCGGTTGCAAATGGTCCCCAGAAAGCTTTGGTGATGGAAAAAGAAGGCTTTTTATCTGAGGACAAGAAATCAGCCTTCAACAACTTAACCGGCAGAAAATATTTTTTTGAAAAAATCCCTAAGCCCCGGGGTCACAATTTCAGCAAAAATCTCACTTTTGGCAAATCACTCAAAAATGGTGCCAGAAGATTGCAAATGCTCTCCTGAAAGGTTTGGCAGTCGAAACAGAAGGCTTTTTATCACAGGACAAGAAATCAGCCCTCAAGAACTTAACCGGCAGAAAATGTTTTTTTGAAAAAATCCCTATTTCAGCAAAAATCTCACTTTTGGCAATTCACTCAAAAATGGTGCCAACCGGTTGCAAATGGTCCCCAGAAAGCTTTGGCGATGGAAACAGAAGGCGTTTTATCTGAGGACAAGAAATCAGCCTTCAACAACTTAACCGGCAGAAAATGGTTTTTTGAAAAAATCCCTATTTCAGCAAAAATCTCACTTTTGGCAATTCACTCAAAAATGGTGCCAACCGGTTGCAAATGGTCCCCAGAAAGCTTTGGTGATGGAAACAGAAGGCTTTTTATCTGAGGACAAGAAATCAGCCCTAAACAACTTAACCGGCAGAAAATATTTTTTTGAAAAAATCCCTAAGCCCCGGGGTCACAATTTCAGCAAAAATCTCACTTTTGGCAATTCACTCAAAAATGGTGCCAACCGGTTGCAAATGGTCCCCAGAAAGCTTTGGCGAAGGAAACAGAAGGCTTTTTATCTGAGGACAAGAAATCAGACCTCGACAACTTAACCGGCAGAAAATATTTTTTTGAAAATATCCCTAAGCCCCGGGGTCACAATTTCAGCAAAAATCTTACTTTTGGCAATTCACTCAAAAATGGTGCCAGAAGCATGCAAATGCTCTCCTGAATAGGTTTGGCAGTCAATACAGAAGGCTTTTTTTCACAGGACAAGAAATCAGCCCTCAACAACTTAACCGGCAGAAAATATATTTTTCAAAAAATACCTAAGACCCGGGGTCACAATTTCAGCAAAAATCTCACTTTTGGCAATTCACTCAAAAATGGTGCCAGAAGCCTGCAAATGCTCTCCTGAAAGGTTTGGCAGTCGAAACAGAAGGCTTTTTATCACAGGACAAGAAATCAGCCCTCAACAACTTAACCGGCAGAAAATATTTTTTTGAAAAAATCCCTAAGCCCCGGGGTCACAATTTCAGCAAAAATCTGACTTTTGGCAATTCACTCAAAAATGGTGCCAGAAGCTTGCAAATGCTCTCCTGAAAGGTTTGGCAGTCGAAACAGAAGGCTTTTTATCACAGGACAAGAAATCAGCCCTCAACAACTTAACCGGCAGAAAATATTTTTTTGAAAAAATCCCTAAGCCCCGGGGTCACAATTTCAGCAAAAATCTCACTTTTGGCAAATCACTCAAAAATGGTGCCAACCGGTTGCAAATGGTCCCCAGAAAGCTTTGGCGATGGAAACAGAAGGCTTTTTATCTGAGGACAAGAAATCAGCCTTCAACAACTTAACCGGCAGAAAATATTTTTTTGAAAAAATCCCTAAGCCCCGGGGTCACAATTTCAGCAAAAATCTGACTTTTGGCAATTCACTCAAAAATGGTGCCAGAAGCTTGCAAATGCTCTCCTGAAAGGTTTGGCAGTCGAAAGAGAAGGCTTTTTATCACAGGACAAGAAATCAGCCCTCAACAACTTAACCGGCAGAAAATATTTTTTTGAAAAAATCCCTAAGCCCCGGGGTCACAATTTCAGCAAAAATCTCACTTTTGGCAAATCACTCAAAAATGGTGCCAGAAGCTTGCAAATGGTCCCCAGAAAGCTTTGGCGATGGAAACAGAAGGCTTTTTATCTGAGGACAAGAAATCAGCCCTCAACAACTTAACCGGCATGAAATGTTTTTTTGAAAAAATCCCTAAGCCCCGGGGTCACAATTTCAGCAAAAATCTGACGTTTGCCAATTCACTCAAAAATGGTGCCAGAAGCTTGCAAATGCTCTCCTGAAAAGGTTTGGCAGTCGAAACAGAAGGCTTTTTATCGCAGGACAAGAAATCAGCCCTCGACAACTTAACCGGCAGAAAATATTTTTTCGAAAAAATCCCTAAGCCCCGGGGTCACAATTTCAGCAAAAATTTGACTTTTGACAAATCACTCAAAAATGGTGCCAGAAGCTTGCAATTACTCTCCTGAAAGGTTTGGCAGTTGAAACAGAAGGCTTTTTATCTGAGGACAAGAAATCAGCCCTCAACAACTTAACCAGCAGAAAATGTTTTTTTGAAAAAATCCCTAAGCCCCGGGGTCACAATTTCAGCAAAAATCTCACTTTTGGCAATTCACTCAAAAATGGTGCCAACCGGTTGCAAATGCTCTCCTGAAAAGGTTTGGCAGTCGAAACAGAAGGCTTTTTATCGCAGGATAAGAAATCAGCCCTCGGCAACTTAACCGGCAGAAAATATTTTTTTGAAAAAATCCCTAAGCCCCGGGGTCACAATTTCAGCAAAAATTTGACTTTTGGCCAATCACTCAAAAATGGTGCTAGAAGCTTGCAAATGCTCTCCTGAAAGGTTTGGCAGTTGAAACAGAAGGCTTTTTATCACAGGACAAGAAATCAGCCCTCAACAACTTAACCGGCAGAAAATATTTTTTTGAAAAAAGCCCTAAGCCCCGGGGTCACAATTTCAGCAAAAATCTGACTTTTGACAAATCACTCAAAAATGGTGCCAGAAGCTTGCAATTGCTCTCCTGAAAGGTTTGGCAGTCGAAAGAGAAGGCTTTTTATCACAGGACAAGAAATCAGCCCTCAACAACTTAACCGGCAGAAAATATTTTTTTGAAAAAATCCCTAAGCCCCGGGGTCACAATTTCAGCAAAAATCTCACTTTTGGCAATTCACTCAAAAATGGTGCCAACCGGTTGCAAATGGTCCCCAGAAAGCTTTGGCGAAGGAAACAGAAGGCTTTTTATCTGAGGACAAGAAATCAGCCTTCAACAACTTAACCGGCAGAAAATATTTTTTTGAAAATATCCCTAAGCCCCGGGGTCACAATTTCAGCAAAAATCTTACTTTTGGCAATTCACTCAAAAATGGTGCCAGAAGCATGCAAATGCTCTCCTGAAAGGTTTGGCAGTCGAAACAGAAGGCTTTTTATCACAGAACAAGGAATCAGCCCTCAACAACTTAACCGGCAGAAATTTTTTTTAAAAAAATATCCCTAAGCCCCAGGGTCACAATTTCAGCAAAAATCTGACTTTTGGCAATTCACTCAAAAATGGTGCCAGAAGCTTGCAAATGCTCTCCTGAAAAGGTTTGGCAGTCAATACAGAAGGCTTTTTATCACAGGACAAGAAATCAGCCCTCAACAACTTAACCGGCAGAAAATATATTTTTCAAAAAATACCTAAGACCCGGGGTCACAATTTCAGCAAAAATCTCACTTTTGGCAATTCACTCAAAAATGGTGCCAGAAGCCTGCAAATGCTCTCCTGAAAGGTTTGGCAGTCGAAACAGAAGGCTTTTTATCACAGGACAAGAAATCAGCCCTCAAGAACTTAACCGGCAGAAAATATTTTTTTGAAAAGTTCCCTAAGCCCCAGGGTCACAATTTCAGCAAAAATCTGACTTTTGGCAATTCACTCAAAAATGGTGCCAGAAGCTTGCAAATGCTCTCCTGAAAGGTTTGGCAGTCGAAAGAGAAGGCTTTTTATCACAGGACAAGAAATCAGCCCTCAACAACTTAACCGGCAGAAAATATTTTTTTGAAAAAATCCCTAAGCCCCAGGGTCACAATTTCAGCAAAAATCTCACTTTTGGCAAATCACTCAAAAATGGTGCCAACCGGTTGCAAATGGTCCCCAGAAAGCTTTGGCGATGGAAACAGAAGGCTTTTTATCTGAGGACAAGAAATCAGCCTTCAACAACTTAACCGGCAGAAATTTTTTTTTAAAAAAAATCCCTAAGCCCCGGGGTCACAATTTCAGCAAAAATCTCACTTTTGGCAAATCACTCAAAAATGGTGCCAGAAGCTTGCAAATGGTCCCCAGAAAGCTTTGGCGATGGAAACAGAATGCTTTTTTTCTGAGGACAAGAAATCAGCCCTCAACAACTTAACCGGCAGAAAATGTTTTTTTGAAAAAATCCCTAAGCCCCGGGGTCACAATTTCAGCAAAAATCTGACGTTTGGCAATTCACTCAAAAATGGTGCGAGAAGCTTGCAAATGCTCTCCTGAAAGGTTTGGCAGTCGAAACAGAAGGCTTTTTATCGCAGGACAAGAAATCAGCCCTCGACAACTTAACCGGCAGAAAATATTTTTTTGAAAAAATCCCTAAGCCCCCGGGTCACAATTTCAGCAAAAATTTGACTTTTGGCAATTCACTCAAAAATGGTGCCAGAAGCTTGCAAATGCTCTCCTGAAAGGTTTGGCAGTCGAAACAGAAGGCTTTTTATCACAGGACAAGAAATCAGCCCTCAACAACTGAACCGGCAGAAAATATTTTTTTGAAAAAATCCCTAAGCCCCGGGGTCACAATTTCAGGAAAAATCTCACTTTTGGCAAATCACTCAAAAATGGTGCCAGAAGCTTGCAAATGCTCTCCTGAAAAGGTTTGGCAGTCGAAAGAGAAGGCTTTTTAGAGCAGGACAAGAAATCAGCCCTCAACAACTTAACCGGCAGAAAAAGTTTTTTTTAAAAAAAATCCCTAATCCCCGGGGTCACAATTTCAGCAAAAATCTGACGTTTGGTCATTCACTCAAAAATGGTGCCAGAAGCTTGCAAATGCTCTCCTGAAAAGGTTTGGCAGTCGAAACAGAAGGCATTTTATCGCAGGACAAGAAATCAGCCCTCGACAACTTAACCGGCAGAAAATATTTTTTTGAAAAAATCCCTAAGCCCCGGGGTCACAATTTCAGCAAAATTCTCACTTTTGGCAATTCACTCAAAAATGGTGCCAACCGGTTGCAAATGCTCTCCTGAAAAGGTTTGGCAGTCGAAACAGAAGGCTTTTTATCGCAGGATAAGAAATCAGCCCTCGGCAACTTAACCGGCAGAAAATATTTTTTTGAAAAAATCCCTAAGCCCCGAGGTCACAATTTCAGCAAAAATCTGACTTTTGACAAATCACTCAAAAATGGTGCCAGAAGCTTGCAATTGCTCTCCTGAAAGGTTTGGCAGTTGAAAGAGAAGGCTTTTTATCATAGGACAAGAAATCAGCCCTCAACAACTTAACCGGCAGAAAATATTTTTTTGAAAAAATCCCTAAGCCCCGGGGTCACAATTTCAGCAAAATTCTCACTTTTGGCAATTCACTCAAAAATGGTGCCAACCGGTTGCAAATGGTCCCCAGAAAGGTTTGGCGATGGAAACAGAAGGCTTTTTATCTGAGGACAAGAAATCAGCCCTCAACAACTTAACCGGCAGAAAATATTTTTTTGAAAAAATCCCTAAGCCCCGGGGTCATAATTTCAGCAAAAATCTCACTTTTGGCAAATCACTCAAAAATGGTGCCAACCGGTTGCAAATGGTCCCCAGAAAGCTTTGGCGATGGAAACAGAAGGCTTTTTATCTGAGGACAAGAAATCAGCCTTCAACAACTTAACCGGCAGAAAATATTTTTTTGAAAAAATCCCTAAGCCCCGGGGTAACAATTTCAGCAAAAATCTCACTTTTGGCAAATCACTCAAAAATGGTGCCAGAAGCTTGCAAATGGTCCCCAGAAAGCTTTGGCGATGGAAACAGAAGGCTTTTTTTCTGAGGACAAGAAATCAGCCCTCAACAACTTAACCGGCAGAAAATATTTTTTTGAAAAAATCCCTATTTCAGCAAAAAACTCACTTTTGGCAATTCACTCAAAAATGGTGCCAACCGGTTGCAAATGGTCCCCAGAAAGCTTTGGTGATGGAAAAAGAAGGCTTTTTATCTGAGGACAAGAAATCAGCCTTCAACAACTTAACCGGCAGAAAATATTTTTTTGAAAAAATCCCTAAGCCCCGGGGTCACAATTTCAGCAAAAATTTGACTTTTGGCAAATCACTCAAAAATGGTGCCAGAAGATTGCAAATGCTCTCCTGAAAGGTTTGGCAGTCGAAACAGAAGGCTTTTTATCACAGGACAAGAAATCAGCCCTCAACAACTTAACCGGCAGAAAATGTTTTTTTGAAAAAATCCCTATTTCAGCAAAAATCTCACTTTTGTCAATTCACTCAAAAATGGTGCCAACCGGTTGCAAATGGTCCCCAGAAAGCTTTGGCGATGGAAACAGAAGGCGTTTTATCTGAGGACAAGAAATCAGCCTTCAACAACTTAACCGGCAGAAAATGTTTTTTTGAAAAAATCCCTATTTCAGCAAAAATCTCACTTTTGGCAATTCACTCAAAAATGGTGCCAACCGGTTGCAAATGGTCCCCAGAAAGCTTTGGTGATGGAAACAGAAGGCTTTTTATCTGAGGACAAGAAATCAGCCCTCAACAACTTAACCGGCAGAAAATGTTTTTTTGAAAAAATCCCTAAGCCCCGGGGTCACAATTTCAGCAAAAATCTGACTTTTGGCAATTCACTCAAAAATGGTGCCAGAAGCTTGCAAATGCTCTCCTGAAAGGTTTGGCAGTCGAAACAGAAGGCTTTTTATCACAGGACAAGAAATCAGCCCTCAACAACTTAACCGGCAGAAAATATTTTTTTGAAAAAATCCCTAAGCCCCGGGGTCACAATTTCAGCAAAAATCTCACTTTTGGCAAATCACTCAAAAATGGTGCCAACCGGTTGCAAATGGTCCCCAGAAAGCTTTGGCGATGGAAACAGAAGGCTTTTTATCTGAGGACAAGAAATCAGCCTTCAACAACTTAACCGGCAGAAAATATTTTTTTGAAAAAATCCCTAAGCCCCGGGGTCACAATTTCAGCAAAAATCTGACTTTTGGCAATTCACTCAAAAATGGTGCCAGAAGCTTGCAAATGGTCCCCAGAAAGCTTTGGCGATGGAAACAGAAGGCTTTTTATCTGAGGACAAGAAATCAGCCCTCAACAACTTAACCGGCAGAAAATGTTTTTTTGAAAAAATCCCTAAGCCCCGGGGTCACAATTTCAGCAAAAATCTGACGTTTGCCAATTCACTCAAAAATGGTGCCAGAAGCTTGCAAATGCTCTCCTGAAAAGGTTTGGCAGTCGAAACAGAAGGCTTTTTATCGCAGGACAAGAAATCAGCCCTCGACAACTTAACCGGCAGAAAATATTTTTTCGAAAAAATCCCTAAGCAAAAACAATTTCAGCAAAAATTTGACTTTTGACAAATCACTCAAAAATGGTGCCAGAAGCTTGCAATTACTCTCCTGAAAGGTTTGGCAGTTGAAACAGAAGGCTTTTTATCACAGGAGAAGAAATCAGCCCTCAACAACTTAACCAGCAGAAAATGTTTTTTTGAAAAAATCCCTAAGCCCCGGGGTCACAATTTCAGCAAAAATCTGACGTTTGGTCATTCACTCAAAAATGGTGCCAGAAGCTTGCAAATGCTCTCCTGAAAAGGTTTGGCAGTCGAAACAGAAGGCTTTTTATCACAGGACAAGAAATCAGCCCTCGACAACTTAACCGGCAGAAAATATTTTTTTGAAAAAATCCCTAAGCCCCGGGGTCACAATTTCAGCAAAAATTTGACTTTTGGCAATTCACTCAAAAATGGTGCCAAAAGCTTTCAAATGCTCTCCTGAAAGGTTTGGCAGTCGAAACAGAAGGCTTTTTATCACACTACAAGAAATCAGCCCTCAACAACTTAACCAGCAGAATTTTTTTTTTTTTGAAAAAATCCCTAAGCCCCGGGGTCACAATTTCAGCAAAAATCTCACTTTTGGCAATTCACTCAAAAATGGTGCCAACCGGTTGCAAATGCTCTCCTGAAAAGGTTTGGCAGTCGAAACAGAAGGCTTTTTATCGCAGGATAAGAAATCAGCCTTCAACAACTTAACCGGCAGAAAATATTTTTTTGAAAAAATCCCTAAGCCCCGGGGTAACAATTTCAGCAAAAATCTCACTTTTGGCAAATCACTCAAAAATGGTGCCAGAAGCTTGCAAATGGTCCCCAGAAAGCTTTGGCGATGGAAACAGAAGGCTTTTTTTCTGAGGACAAGAAATCAGCCCTCAACAACTTAACCGGCAGAAAATATTTTTTTGAAAAAATCCCTATTTCAGCAAAAAACTCACTTTTGGCAATTCACTCAAAAATGGTGCCAACCGGTTGCAAATGGTCCCCAGAAAGCTTTGGTGATGGAAAAAGAAGGCTTTTTATCTGAGGACAAGAAATCAGCCTTCAACAACTTAACCGGCAGAAAATATTTTTTTGAAAAAATCCCTAAGCCCCGGGGTCACAATTTCAGCAAAAATTTGACTTTTGGCAAATCACTCAAAAATGGTGCCAGAAGATTGCAAATGCTCTCCTGAAAGGTTTGGCAGTCGAAACAGAAGGCTTTTTATCACAGGACAAGAAATCAGCCCTCAACAACTTAACCGGCAGAAAATGTTTTTTTGAAAAAATCCCTATTTCAGCAAAAATCTCACTTTTGTCAATTCACTCAAAAATGGTGCCAACCGGTTGCAAATGGTCCCCAGAAAGCTTTGGCGATGGAAACAGAAGGCGTTTTATCTGAGGACAAGAAATCAGCCTTCAACAACTTAACCGGCAGAAAATGTTTTTTTGAAAAAATCCCTATTTCAGCAAAAATCTCACTTTTGGCAATTCACTCAAAAATGGTGCCAACCGGTTGCAAATGGTCCCCAGAAAGCTTTGGTGATGGAAACAGAAGGCTTTTTATCTGAGGACAAGAAATCAGCCCTCAACAACTTAACCGGCAGAAAATGTTTTTTTGAAAAAATCCCTAAGCCCCGGGGTCACAATTTCAGCAAAAATCTGACTTTTGGCAATTCACTCAAAAATGGTGCCAGAAGCTTGCAAATGCTCTCCTGAAAGGTTTGGCAGTCGAAACAGAAGGCTTTTTATCACAGGACAAGAAATCAGCCCTCAACAACTTAACCGGCAGAAAATATTTTTTTGAAAAAATCCCTAAGCCCCGGGGTCACAATTTCAGCAAAAATCTCACTTTTGGCAAATCACTCAAAAATGGTGCCAACCGGTTGCAAATGGTCCCCAGAAAGCTTTGGCGATGGAAACAGAAGGCTTTTTATCTGAGGACAAGAAATCAGCCTTCAACAACTTAACCGGCAGAAAATATTTTTTTGAAAAAATCCCTAAGCCCCGGGGTCACAATTTCAGCAAAAATCTGACTTTTGGCAATTCACTCAAAAATGGTGCCAGAAGCTTGCAAATGGTCCCCAGAAAGCTTTGGCGATGGAAACAGAAGGCTTTTTATCTGAGGACAAGAAATCAGCCCTCAACAACTTAACCGGCAGAAAATGTTTTTTTGAAAAAATCCCTAAGCCCCGGGGTCACAATTTCAGCAAAAATCTGACGTTTGCCAATTCACTCAAAAATGGTGCCAGAAGCTTGCAAATGCTCTCCTGAAAAGGTTTGGCAGTCGAAACAGAAGGCTTTTTATCGCAGGACAAGAAATCAGCCCTCGACAACTTAACCGGCAGAAAATATTTTTTCGAAAAAATCCCTAAGCAAAAACAATTTCAGCAAAAATTTGACTTTTGACAAATCACTCAAAAATGGTGCCAGAAGCTTGCAATTACTCTCCTGAAAGGTTTGGCAGTTGAAACAGAAGGCTTTTTATCACAGGAGAAGAAATCAGCCCTCAACAACTTAACCAGCAGAAAATGTTTTTTTGAAAAAATCCCTAAGCCCCGGGGTCACAATTTCAGCAAAAATCTGACGTTTGGTCATTCACTCAAAAATGGTGCCAGAAGCTTGCAAATGCTCTCCTGAAAAGGTTTGGCAGTCGAAACAGAAGGCTTTTTATCACAGGACAAGAAATCAGCCCTCGACAACTTAACCGGCAGAAAATATTTTTTTGAAAAAATCCCTAAGCCCCGGGGTCACAATTTCAGCAAAAATTTGACTTTTGGCAATTCACTCAAAAATGGTGCCAAAAGCTTTCAAATGCTCTCCTGAAAGGTTTGGCAGTCGAAACAGAAGGCTTTTTATCACACTACAAGAAATCAGCCCTCAACAACTTAACCAGCAGAATTTTTTTTTTTTTGAAAAAATCCCTAAGCCCCGGGGTCACAATTTCAGCAAAAATCTCACTTTTGGCAATTCACTCAAAAATGGTGCCAACCGGTTGCAAATGCTCTCCTGAAAAGGTTTGGCAGTCGAAACAGAAGGCTTTTTATCGCAGGATAAGAAATCAGCCCTCGGCAACTTAACCGGCAGAAAATATTTTTTTGAAAAAATCCCTAAGCCCCGGGGTCACAATTTCAGCAAAAATTTGACTTTTGGCAAATCACTCAAAAATGGTGCTAGAAGCTTGCAAATGCTCTCCTGAAAGGTTTGGCAGTTGAAACAGAAGGCTTTTTATCACAGGACAAGAAATCAGCCCTCAACAACTTAACCGGCAGAAAATATTTTTTTGAAAAAAGCCCTAAGCCCCGGGGTCACAATTTCAGCAAAAATTTGACTTTTGACAAATCACTCAAAAATGGTGCCAGAAGCTTGCAATTACTCTCCTGAAAGGTTTGGCAGTTGAAACAGAAGGCTTTTTATCTGAGGACAAGAAATCAGCCCTCAACAACTTAACCGGCAGAAAATATTTTTTTGAAAAAATCCCTAAGCCCCGGGGTCACAATTTCAGCAAAAATTTGACTTTTGGCAATTCACTCAAAAATGGTGCCAAAAGCTTTCAAATGCTCTCCTGAAAGGTTTGGCAGTCGAAACAGAAGGCTTTTTATCACACTACAAGAAATCAGCCCTCAACAACTTAACCAGCAGAATTTTTTTTTTTTTGAAAAAATCCCTAAGCCCCGGGGTCACAATTTCAGCAAAAATCTCACTTTTGGCAATTCACTCAAAAATGGTGCCAACCGGTTGCAAATGCTCTCCTGAAAAGGTTTGGCAGTCGAAACAGAAGGCTTTTTATCGCAGGATAAGAAATCAGCCCTCGGCAACTTAACCGGCAGAAAATATTTTTTTGAAAAAATCCCTAAGCCCCGGGGTCACAATTTCAGCAAAAATTTGACTTTTGGCAAATCACTCAAAAATGGTGCTAGAAGCTTGCAAATGCTCTCCTGAAAGGTTTGGCAGTTGAAACAGAAGGCTTTTTATCACAGGACAAGAAATCAGCCCTCAACAACTTAACCGGCAGAAAATATTTTTTTGAAAAAAGCCCTAAGCCCCGGGGTCACAATTTCAGCAAAAATTTGACTTTTGACAAATCACTCAAAAATGGTGCCAGAAGCTTGCAATTACTCTCCTGAAAGGTTTGGCAGTTGAAACAGAAGGCTTTTTATCTGAGGACAAGAAATCAGCCCTCAACAACTTAACCAGCAGAAAATGTTTTTTTGAAAAAATCCCTAAGCCCCGGGGTCACAATTTCAGCAAAAATCTGACGTTTGGTCATTCACTCAAAAATGGTGCCAGAAGCTTGCAAATGCTCTCCTGAAAAGGTTTGGCAGTCGAAACAGAAGGCTTTTTATCACAGGACAAGAAATCAGCCCTCGACAACTTAACCGGCAGAAAATATTTTTTTGAAAAAATCCCTAAGCCCCGGGGTCACAATTTCAGCAAAAATTTGACTTTTGGCAATTCACTCAAAAATGGTGCCAAAAGCTTTCAAATGCTCTCCTGAAAGGTTTGGCAGTCGAAACAGAAGGCTTTTTATCACACTACAAGAAATCAGCCCTCAACAACTTAACCAGCAGAATTTTTTTTTTTTTGAAAAAATCCCTAAGCCCCGGGGTCACAATTTCAGCAAAAATCTCACTTTTGGCAATTCACTCAAAAATGGTGCCAACCGGTTGCAAATGCTCTCCTGAAAAGGTTTGGCAGTCGAAACAGAAGGCTTTTTATCGCAGGACAAGAAATCAGCCCTCAAGAACTTAACCGGCAGAAAATATTTTTTTGAAAAGTTCCCTAAGCCCCAGGGTCACAATTTCAGCAAAAATCTGACTTTTGGCAATTCACTCAAAAATGGTGCCAGAAGCTTGCAAATGCTCTCCTGAAAGGTTTGGCAGTCGAAAGAGAAGGCTTTTTATCACAGGACAAGAAATCAGCCCTCAACAACTTAACCGGCAGAAAATATTTTTTTGAAAAAATCCCTAAGCCCCGGGGTCACAATTTCAGCAAAAATCTCACTTTTGGCAATTCACTCAAAAATGGTGCCAGAAGCTTGCAAATGGTCCCCAGAAAGCTTTGGCGATGGAAACAGAAGGCTTTTTTTCTGAGGACAAGAAATCAGCCCTCAACAACTTAACCGGCAGAAAATGTTTTTTTGAAAAAATCCCTAAGCCCCGGGGTCACAATTTTAGCAAAAATCTGACGTTTGGCAATTCACTCAAAAATGGTGCCAGAAGCTTGTAAATGCTCTCCTGAAAAGGTTTGGCAGTCGAAACAGAAGGCTTTTTATCGCAGGACAAGAAATCAGCCCTCGACAACTTAACCGGCAGAAAATATTTTTTTGAAAAAATCCCTAAGCCCCGGGGTCACAATTTCAGCAAAAATTTGACTTTTGGCAATTCACTCAAAAATGGTGCCAGAAGCTTGCAAATGCTCTCCTGAAAGGTTTGGCAGTCGAAACAGAAGGCTTTTTATCACAGGACAAGAAATCAGCCCTCAACAACTTAACCGGCAGAAAATATTTTTTTGAAAAAATCCCTAAGCCCCGGGGTCACAATTTCAGCAAAAATCTCACTTTTGGCAATTCACTCAAAAATGGTGCCAGAAGCTTGCAAATGCTCTCCTGAAAAGGTTTGGCAGTCGAAAGAGAAGGCTTTTTAGAGCAGGACAAGAAATCAGCCCTCAACAACTTAACCGGCAGAAAAAGTTTTTTTTTAAAAAAATCCCTAATCCCCGGGGTCACAATTTCAGCAAAAATCTGACGTTTGGCCATTCACTCAAAAATGGTGCCAGAAGCTTGCAAATGCTCTCCTGAAAAGGTTTGGCAGTCGAAACAGAAGGCATTGTATCGCAGGACAAGAAATCAGCCCTCAACAACTTAACCGGCAGAAAATATATTTTTCAAAAAATACCTAAGATCCGGGGTCACAATTTCAGCAAAAATCTCACTTTTGGCAATTCACTCAAAAATGGTGCCAGAAGCCTGCAAATGCTCTCCTGAAAGGTTTGGCAGTCGAAACAGAAGGCTTTTTATCACAGGACAAGAAATCAGCCCTCAAGAACTTAACCGGCAGAAAATATTTTTTTGAAAAAATCCCTAAGCCCCGGGGTCACAATTTCAGCAAAAATCTCACTTATGGCAAATCACTCAAAAATGGTGCCAGAAGATTGCAAATGCTCTCCTGAAAGGTTTGGCAGTCGAAACAGAAGGCTTTTTATCACAGGACAAGAAATCAGCCCTCAACAACTTAACCGGCAGAAAATATTTTTTTCAAAAAATCCCTAAGCCCCGGGGTCACAATTTCAGCAAAAATCTCACTTTTGGCAAATCACTCAAAAATGGTGCCAACCGGTTGCAAATGGTCCCCAGAAAGCTTTGGCGATGGAAACAGAAGGCTTTTTATCTGAGGACAAGAAATCAGCCTTCAACAACTTAACCGGCAGAAAATATTTTTTTGAAAAAATCCCTAAGCCCCGGGGTCACAATTTCAGCAAAAATCTGACTTTCGGCAAATCACTCAAAAATGGTGCCAGAAGCTTGCAAATGGTCCCCAGAAAGCTTTGGCGATGGAAACAGTAGGCTTTTTATCTGAGGACAAGAAATCAGCCTTCAACAACTTAACCGGCAGAAAATATTTTTTTGAAAAAATCCCTAAGCCCCGGGGTCACAATTTCAGCAAAAATCTCACTTTTGGCAATTCACTCAAAAATGGTGCCAACCGGTTGCAAATGGTCCCCAGAAAGCTTTGGCGATGGAAACAAAAGGCTTTTTATCGCAAGATAAGAAATCAGCCCTCGGCAACTTAACCGGCAGAATTTTTTTTTTAAAAAAATCCCTAAGCCCCGGGGTCACAATTTCAGCAAAAATCTGACTTTTGGCAATTCACTCAAAAATGGTGCCAGAAGCTTGCAAATGCTCTCCTGAAAAGGTTTGGCAGTCAATACAGAAGGCTTTTTATCACAGGACAAGAAATCAGCCCTCAACAACTTAACCGGCAGAAAATATATTTTTCAAAAAATACCTAAGACCCGGGGTCACAATTTCAGCAAAAATCTCACTTTTGGCAATTCACTCAAAAATGGTGCCAGAAGCCTGCAAATGCTCTCCTGAAAGCTTTGGCGATGGAAACAGAAGGCTTTTTATCTGAGGACAAGAAATCAGCCTTCAACAACTTAACCGGCAGAAAATATTTTTTTGAAAAAATCCCTAAGCCCCGGCGTCACAATTTCAGCAAAAATTTGACTTTTGGCAAATCACTCAAAAATGGTGCCAGAAGCTTGCAAATGCTCTCCCGAATGGTTTGGCAGTTGAAACAGAAGGCTTTTTATCACAGGACAAGAAATCAGCCCTCAACAACTTAATCGGCAGAAAATATTTTTTTGAAAAAATCCCTAAGCCCCGAGGTCACAATTCCAGTAAAAATCTCACTTTTGGCAATTCACTCAAAAATGGTGCCAACCGGTTGCAAATGGTCCCCAGAAAGCTTTGGCGATGGAAACAGAAGGCTTTTTATCGCAGGATAAGAAATCAGCCCTCGGCAACTTAACCGGCAGAAATTTTTTTAAAAAAATAATCCCTAAGCCCCGGGGTCACAATTTCAGCAAAAATCTGACTTTTGGCAATTCACTCAAAAATGGTGCCAGAAGCTTGCAAATGCTCTCCTGAAAGGTTTGGCAGTCGAAAGAGAAGGCTTTTTATCTGAGGACAAGAAATCAGCCTTCAACAACTTAACCGGCAGAAAATATTTTTTTGAAAAAATCCCTAAGCCCCGGGGTCACAATTTCAGCAAAAATCTCACTTTTGGCAATTCACTCAAAAATGGTGCCAGAAGCTTGAAAATGCTCTCCTGAAAACGTTTGGCAGTCGAAACAGAAGGCTTTTTATCACAGGACAAGAAATCAGCCCTCAACAACTTAACCGGCAGAAAATATTTTTTTGAAAAAATCCCTAAGCCCCGGGGTCACAATTCCAGCAAAAATCTCACTTTCGGCAATTCACTCAAAAATGGTGCCAGAAGCAAGCAAATGCTCTCCTGAAAGGTTTGGCAGTCGAAACAGAAGGCTTTTTATCACAGGACAAGAAATCAGCCCTCAACAACTTAACCAGCAGATTTTTTTTTTTTGAAAAAATCCCTAAGCCCCGGGGTCACAATTTCAGCAAAAATCTCACTATTGGCAATTCACTCAAAAATGGTGCCAACCGGTTGCAAATGCTCTCCTGAAAAGGTTTGGCAGTCGAAACAGAAGGCTTTTTATAGCAGGATAAGAAATCAGCCCTCGGCAACTTAACCGGCAGAAAATATTTTTTTGAAAAAATCCCTAAGCCCCGGGGTCACAATTTCAGCAAAAATTTGACTTTTGGCAAATCACTCAAAAATGGTGCCAGAAGCTTGCAAATGCTCTCCTGAAAGGTTTGGCAGTTGAAACAGAAGGCTTTTTATCACAGGACAAGAAATCAGCCCTCGGCAACTTAACCGGCAGAAAATATTTTTTTGAAAAAAGCCCTAAGCCCCGGGGTCACAATTTCAGCAAAAATCTGACTTTTGACAAAGCACTCAAAAATGGTGCCAGAAGCTTGCAATTGCTCTCCTGAAAGGTTTGGCAGTCGAAAGAGAAGGCTTTTTATCACAGGACAAGAAATCAGCCCTCAACAACTTAACCGGCAGAAAATATTTTTTTGAAAAAATCCCTAAGCCCCGGGGTCACATTTTCAGCAAAAATCTCACTTTTGGCAATTCACTCAAAAATGGTGCCAACCGGTTGCAAATGCTCTCCTGAAAAGGTTTGGCAGTCGAAACAGAAGGCTTTTTATCGCAGGATAAGAAATCAGCCCTCAACAACTTAACCGGCAGAAAATATTTTTTTGAAAAAATCCCTAAGCCCCGGGGTCACGAATTCAGCAAAAATCTCACTTTTGGCAAATCACTCAAAAATGGTGCCAGAAGATTGCAAATGCTCTCCTGAAAGGTTTGGCAGTCGAAACAGAAGGCTTTTTATCACAGGACAAGAAATCAGCCCTCAACAACTTAACCGGCAGAAAATATTTTTTTGAAAAAATCCCTAAGCCCCGGGGTCACAATTTCAGCAAAAATCTCACTTTTGGCAATTCACGCAAAAATGGTGCCAACCGGTTGCAAATGGTCCCCAGAAAGCTTTGGCGATGGAAACAGAAGGCTTTTTATCTGAGGACAACAAATCAGCCTTCAACAACTTAACCGGCAGAAAATATTTTTTTGAAAAAATCCCTAAGCCCCGGGGTCACAATTTCAGCAAAAATCTGACTTTTGGCAATTCACTCAAAAATGGTGCCAGAAGCTTGCAAATGCTCTCCTGAAAGGTTTGGCAGTCGAAAGAGAAGGCTTTTTATCACAGGACAAGAAATCAGCCCTCAACAACTTAACCGGCAGAAAATATTTTTTTGAAAAATCCCTAAGCCCCGGGGTCACAATTTCAGCAAAAATCTCACTTTTGGCAAATCACTCAAAAATGGTGCCAACCGGTTGCAAATGGTCCCCAGAAAGCTTTGGCGATGGAAACAGAAGGCTTTTTATCTGAGGACAAGAAATCAGCCTTCAACAACTTAACCGGCAGAAAATATTTTTTTGAAAAAATCCCTAAGCCCCGGGGTCACATTTTCAGCAAAAATCTCACTTTTGGCAATTCACTCAAAAATGGTGCCAACCGGTTGCAAATGCTCTCCTGAAAAGGTTTGGCAGTCGAAACAGAAGGCTTTTTATCGCAGGATAAGAAATCAGCCCTCAACAACTTAACCGGCAGAAAATATTTTTTTGAAAAAATCCCTAAGGCCCGGGGTCACAATTTCAGCAAAAATCTCACTTTTGGCAATTCACACAAAAATGGTGCCAACCGGTTGCAAATGGTCCCCAGAAAGCTTTGGCGATGGAAACAGTAGGCTTTTTATCACAGGATAAGAAATCAGCCCTCGGCAACTTAACTGGCAGAATTTTTTTTTTTGAAAAAATCCCTAAGCCCCGGGGTCACAATTTCAGCAAAAATCTGACTTTTGGCAATTCACTCAAAAATGGTGCCAGAAGCTTGCAAATGCTCTCCTGAAAAGGTTTGGCAGTCAATACAGAAGGCTTTTTATCACAGGACAAGAAATCAGCCCTCAACAACTTAACCGGCAGAAAATATATTTTTCAAAAAATACCTAAGACCCGGGGTCACAATTTCAGCAAAAATCTCACTTTTGGCAATTCACTCAAAAATGGTGCCAGAAGCCTGCAAATGCTCTCCTGAAAGCTTTGGTGATGGAAACAGAAGGCTTTTTATCTGAGGACAAGAAATCAGCCTTCAACAACTTAACCGGCAGAAAATATTTTTTTGAAAAAATCCCTAAGCCCCGGGGTCACAATTTCAGCAAAAATCTCACTTTTGGCAAATCACTCAAAAATGGTGCCAACCGGTTGCAAATGGTCCCCAGAAAGCTTTGGCGATGGAAACAGAAGGCTTTTTATCGCAGGATAAGAAATCAGCCCTCGGCAACTTAACCGGCAGAAATTTTATTTTTTAAAAAATCCCTAAGCCCCGGGGTCACAATTTCAGCAAAAATCTGACTTTTGGCAATTCACTCAAAAATGGTGCCAGAAGCTTGCAAATGCTCTCCTGAAAAGGTTTGGCAGTCAATACAGTAGGCTTTTTATCACAGGACAAGAAATCAGCCCTCAACAACTTAACCGGCAGAAAATATATTTTTCAAAAAATACCTAAGACCCGGGGTCACAATTTCAGCAAAAATCTCACTTTTGGCAATTCACTCAAAAATGGTGCCAGAAGCCTGCAAATGCTCTCCTGAAAGCTTTGGTGATGGAAACAGAAGGCTTTTTATCTGAGGACAAGAAATCAGCCTTCAACAACTTAACCGGCAGAAAATATTTTTTTGAAAAAATCCCTAAGCCCCGGGGTCACAATTTCAGCAAAAATCTCACTTTTGGCAATTCACTCAAAAATGGTGCCAACTGGTTGCAAATGGTCCCCAGAAAGCTTTGGCGATGGAAACAGAAGGCTTTTTATCTGAGGACAAGAAATCAGCCTTCAACAACTTAACCGGCAGAAAATATTTTTTTGAAAAAATCCCTAAGCCCCGGGGTCACAATTTCAGCAAAATTCTCACTTTTGGCAATTCACTCAAAAATGGTGCCAACCGGTTGCAAATGGTCCCCAGAAAGCTTTGGCGATGGAAACAGAAGGCTTTTTATCTGAGGACAAGAAATCAGCCTTCAACAACTTAACCGGCAGAAAATATTTTTTTGAAAAAATCCCTAAGCCCCGGGGTCACATTTTCAGCAAAAATCTCACTTTTGGCAATTCACTCAAAAATGGTGCCAACCGGTTGCAAATGCTCTCCTGAAAAGGTTTGGCAGTCGAAACAGAAGGCTTTTTATCGCAGGATAAGAAATCAGCCCTCAACAACTTAACCGGCAGAAAATATTTTTTTGAAAAAATCCCTAAGCCCCGGGGTCACAATTTCAGCAAAAATCTCACTTTTGGCAATTCACTCAAAAATGGTGCCAAATGGTTGCAAATGGTCCCCAGAAAGCTTTGGCGATGGAAACAGAAGGCTTTTTATCTGAGGACAAGAAATCAGCCTTCAACAACTTAACCGGCAGAAAATATTTTTTTGAAAAAATCCCTAAGCCCCGGGGTCACAATTTCAGCAAAATTCTCACTTTTGGCAATTCACTCAAAAATGGTGCCAACCGGTTGCAAATGGTCCCCAGAAAGCTTTGGCGATGGAAACAGAAGGCTTTTTATCTGAGGACAAGAAATCAGCCTTCAACAACTTAACCGGCAGAAAATATTTTTTTGAAAAATCCCTAAGCCCCGGGGTCACAATTTCAGCAAAAATCTCACTTTTGGCAATTCACGCAAAAATGGTGCCAACCGGTTGCAAATGGTCCCCAGAAAGCTTTGGCGATGGAAACAGAAGGCTTTTTATCTGAGGACAACAAATCAGCCTTCAACAACTTAACCGGCAGAAAATATTTTTTTGAAAAAATCCCTAAGCCCCGGGGTCACAATTTCAGCAAAAATCTGACTTTTGGCAATTCACTCAAAAATGGTGCCAGAAGCTTGCAAATGCTCTCCTGAAAGGTTTGGCAGTCGAAAGAGAAGGCTTTTTATCACAGGACAAGAAATCAGCCCTCAACAACTTAACCGGCAGAAAATATTTTTTTGAAAAATCCCTAAGCCCCGGGGTCACAATTTCAGCAAAAATCTCACTTTTGGCAAATCACTCAAAAATGGTGCCAACCGGTTGCAAATGGTCCCCAGAAAGCTTTGGCGATGGAAACAGAAGGCTTTTTATCTGAGGACAAGAAATCAGCCTTCAACAACTTAACCGGCAGAAAATATTTTTTTGAAAAAATCCCTAAGCCCCGGGGTCACATTTTCAGCAAAAATCTCACTTTTGGCAATTCACTCAAAAATGGTGCCAACCGGTTGCAAATGCTCTCCTGAAAAGGTTTCGCAGTCGAAACAGAAGGCTTTTTATCGCAGGACAAGAAATCAGCCCTCAACAACTTAACCGGCAGAAAATATTTTTTTGAAAAAATCCCTAAGCCCCGGGGTCACAATTTCAGCAAAAATTTGACTTTTGACAAATCACTCAAAAATGGTGCCAGAAGCTTGCAATTGCTCTCCTGAAAGGTTTGGCAGTCGAAAGAGAAGGCTTTTTATCACAGGACAAGAAATCAGCCCTCAACAACTTAACCGGCAGAAAATATTTTTTTGAAAAAATCCCTAAGCCCCGGGGTCACAATTTCAGCAAAAATCTCACTTTTGGCCATTCACACAAAAATGGTGCCAACCGGTTGCAAATGGTCCCCAGAAAGCTTTGGCGATGGAAACAGAAGGCTTTTTATCACAGGATAAGAAATCAGCCCTCGGCAACTTAACTGGCAGAATTTTTTTTTTTGAAAAAATCCCTAAGCCCCGGGGTCACAAATCCAGCAAAAATCTGACTTTTGGCAATTCACTCAAAAATGGTGCCAGAAGCTTGCAAATGCTCTCCTGAAAAGGTTTGGCAGTCAATACAGAAGGCTTTTTATCACAGGACAAGAAATCAGCCCTCAACAACTTAACCGGCTGAAAATATATTTTTCAAAAAATACCTAAGACCCGGGGTCACAATTTCAGCAAAAATCTCACTTTTGGCAATTCACTCAAAAATGGTGCCAGAAGCCTGCAAATGCTCTCCTGAAAGCTTTGGTGATGGAAACAGAAGGCTTTTTATCTGAGGACAAGAAATCAGCCTTCAACAACTTAACCGGCAGAAAATATTTTTTTGAAAAAATCCCTAAGCCCCGGGGTCACAATTTCAGCAAAAATCTCACTTTTGGCAATTCACTCAAAAATGGTGCCAACTGGTTGCAAATGGTCCCCAGAAAGCTTTGGCGATGGAAACAGAAGGCTTTTTATCTGAGGACAAGAAATCAGCCTTCAACAACTTAACCGGCAGAAAATATTTTTTTGAAAAAATCCCTAAGCCCCGGGGTCACAATTTCAGCAAAATTCTCACTTTTGGCAATTCACTCAAAAATGGTGCCAACCGGTTGCAAATGGTCCCCAGAAAGCTTTGGCGATGGAAACAGAAGGCTTTTTATCTGAGGACAAGAAATCAGCCTTCAACAACTTAACCGGCAGAAAATATTTTTTTGAAAAAATCCCTAAGCCCCGGGGTCACAATTTCAGCAAAAATCTGACTTTTGGCAATTCACTCAAAAATGGTGCCAGAAGCTTGCAAATGCTCTCCTGAAAGGTTTGGCAGTCGAAAGAGAAGGCTTTTTATCACAGGACAAGAAATCAGCCCTCAACAACTTAACCGGCAGAAAATATTTTTTTGAAAAAATCCCTAAGCCTCGGGGTCACAATTTCAGCAAAAATCTCACTTTTGGCAAATCACTCAAAAATGGTGCCAACCGGTTGCAAATGGTCCCCAGAAAGCTTTGGCGATGGAAACAGAAGGCTTTTTATCTGAGGACAAGAAATCAGCCTTCAACAACTTAACCGGCAGAAAATATTTTTTTGAAAAAATCCCTAAGCCCCGGGGTCACAATTTCAGCAAAAATCTCACTTTTGGCAATTCACTCAAAAATGGTGCCAACCGGTTGCAAATGCTCTCCTGAAAAGGTTTGGCAGTCGAAACAGAAGGCTTTTTATCACAGGACAAGAAATCAGCCCTCAACAATTTAACCGGCAGAAAATATTTTTTTGAAAAAATCCCTAAGCCCCGGGGTCACAATTTCAGCAAAAATTTGACTTTTGGCAAATCACTCAAAATTGGTGCCAGAAGCTTGCAAATGCTCTCCTGAAAGGTTTGGCAGTTGAAACAGAAGGCTTTTTATCACAGGACAAGAAATCAGCCCTCAACAACTTAACCGGCAGAAAATATTTTTTTGAAAAAATCCCTAAGCCCCGGGGTCACAATTTCAGCAAAAGTTTGACTTTTGACAAATCACTCAAAAATGGTGCCAGAAGCTTGCAACTGCTCTCCTGAAAGGTTTGGCAGTCGAAAGAGAAGGCTTTTTATCACAGGACAAGAAATCAGCCCTCAACAACTTAACCGGCAGAAAATATTTTTTTGAAAAAATCCCCAAGCCCCGGGGTCACAATTTCAGCAAAAATCTCACTTTTGGCAATTCACTCAAAAATGGTGCCAACCGGTTGCAAATGGTCCCCAGAAAGCTTTGGCGATGGAAACAGAAGACTTTTTATCACAGGATAAGAAATCAGCCCTCGGCAACTTAACCGGCAGAAATTTTTTTTTTGAAAAAATCCCTAAGCCCCGGGGTCACAATTTCAGCAAAAATCAGACTTTTGGCAATTCACTCAAAAATGGTGCCAGAAGCTTGCAAATGCTCTCCTGAAAAGGTTTGGCAGTCAATACAGAAGGCTTTTTATCACAGGACAAGAAATCAGCCCTCAACAACTTAACCGGCAGAAAATATATTTTTCAAAAAATACCTAAGACCCGGGGTCACAATTTCAGCAAAAATCTCACTTTTGGCAATTCACTCAAAAATGGTGCCAGAAGCCTGCAAATGCTCTCCCGAAAGGTTTGGCAGTAGAAACAGAAGGCTTTTTATCACAGGACAAGAAATCAGCCCTCAACAACTTAACCGGCAGAAAATATTTTTTTGAAAAAATCCCTAAGCCCCGGCGTCACAATTTCAGCAAAAATTTGACTTTTGGCAAATCACTCAAAAATGGTGCCAGAAGCTTGCAAATGCTCTCCCGAAAGGTTTGGCAGTTGAAACAGAAGGCTTTTTATCACAGGACAAGAAATCAGCCCTCAACAACTTAACCGGCAGAAAATATTTTTTTGAAAAAATCCCTAAGCCCCGAGGTCACAATTCCAGCAAAAATCTCACTTTTGGCAATTCACTCAAAAATGGTGCCAACCGGTTGCAAATGGTCCCCAGAAATCTTTGGCGATGGAAACAGAAGGCTTTTTATCGCAGGATAAGAAATCAGCCCTCGGCAACTTAACCGGCAGAAATTTTTTTAAAAAAATAATCCCTAAGCCCCGGGGTCACAATTTCAGCAAAAATCTGACTTTTGGCAATTCACTCAAAAATGGTGCCAGAAGCTTGCAAATGCTCTCCTGAAAGGTTTGGCAGTCGAAAGAGAAGGCTTTTTATCTGAGGACAAGAAATCAGCCTTCAACAACTTAACCGGCAGAAAATATTTTTTTGAAAAAATCCCTAAGCCCCGGGGTTACAATTTCAGCAAAAATCTCACTTTTGGCAATTCACTCAAAAATGGTGCCAACCGGTTGCAAATGCTCTCCTGAAAAGGTTTGGCAGTCGAAACAGAAGGCTTTTTATCGCAGGATAAGAAATCAGCCCTCAACAACTTAACCGGCAGAAAATATTTTTTTGAAAAAATCCCTAAGCCCCGGGGTCACAATTTCAGCAAAAATTTGACTTTTGGCAAATCACTCAAAAATGGTGCCAGAAGCTTGCAAATGCTCTCCTGAAAGGTTTGGCAGTTGAAACAGAAGGCTTTTTATCACAGGACAAGAAATCAGCCCTCAACAACTTAACCGGCAGAAAATATTTTTTTGAAAAAATCCCTAAGCCCCGAGGTCACAATTTCAGCAAAAATCTCACTTTTGGCAATTCACTCAAAAATGGTGCCAACCGGTTGCAAATGGTCCCCAGAAAGCTTTGGCGATGGAAACAGAAGGCTTTTTATCACAGGATAAGAAATCAGCCCTTGGCAACTTAACCGGCAGAAATTTTTTTTTTAAAAAAATCCCTAAGCCCCGGGGTCACAATTTCAGCAAAAATCTGACTTTTGGCAATTCACTCAAAAATGGTGCCAGAAGCTTGCAAATGCTCTCCTGAAAGGTTTGGCAGTCGAAAGAGAAGGCTTTTTATCACAGGACAAGAAATCAGCCTTCAACAACTTAACCGGCAGAAAATATTTTTTTGAAAAAATCCCTAAGCCCCGGGGTCACAATTTCAGCAAAAATCTCATTTTTGGCAATTCACTCAAAAATGGTGCCAACCGGTTGCAAATGCTCTCCTGAAAAGGTTTGGCAGTCGAAACAGAAGGCTTTTTATCGCAGGATAAGAAATCAGCCCTCAACAACTTAACCGGCAGAAAATATTTTTTTGAAAAAATCCCTAAGCCCCGGGGTCACAATTTCAGCAAAAATTTGACTTTTGGCAAATCACTCAAAAATGGTGCCAGAAGCTTGCAAATGCTCTCCTGAAAGGTTTGGCAGTTGAAACAGAAGGCTTTTTATCACAGGACAAGAAATCAGCCCTCAACAACTTAACCGGCAGAAAATATTTTTTTGAAAAAATCCCTAAGCCCCGGGGTCACAATTTCAGCAAAAATCTCACTTTTGGCAATTCACTCAAAAATGGTGCCAACCGGTTGCAAATGGTCCCCAGAAAGCTTTGGCGATGGAAACAGAAGGCTTTTTATCACAGGATAAGAAATCAGCCCTCGGCAACTTAACCGGCAGAAATTTTTTTTAAAAAAAAATCCCTAAGCCCCGGGGTCACAATTTCAGCAAAAATTTGACTTTTGGCAATTCACTCAAAAATGGTGCCAACCGGTTGCAAATGCTCTCCTGAAAGCTTTGGCGATGGAAACAGAAGGCTTTTTATCTGAGGACAAGAAATCAGCCTTCAACAACTTAACCGGCAGAAAATATTTTTTTGAAAGAATCCCTAAGCCCCGGGGTCACAATTTCAGCAAAAATCTCACTTTTGGCAATTCACTCAAAAATGGTGCCAACCGGTTGCAAATGCTCTCCTGAAAAGGTTTGGCAGTCGAAACAGAAGGCTTTTTATCGCAGGATAAGAAATCAGCCCTCGGCAACTTAACCGGCAGAAAATATTTTTTTGAAAAAATCCCTAAGCCCCGGGGTCACAATTTCAGGAAAAATTTGACTTTTGGCAAATCACTCAAAAATGGTGCCAGAAGCTTGCAAATGCTCTCCTGAAAGGTTTGGCAGTTGAAACAGAAGGCTTTTTATCACAGGACAAGAAATCAGCCCTCAACAACTTAACCGGCAGAAAATATTTTTTTGAAAAAATACCTAAGACCCGGGGTCACAATTTCAGCAAAAATCTCACTTTTGGCAATTCACTCAAAAATGGTGCCAGAAGCCTGCAAATGCTCTCCTGAAAGCTTTGGTGATGGAAACAGAAGGCTTTTTATCTGAGGACAAGAAATCAGCCTTCAACAACTTAACCGGCAGAAAATATTTTTTTGAAAAAATCCCTAAGCCCCGGCGTCACAATTTCAGCAAAAATTTGACTTTTGGCAAATCACTCAAAAATGGTGCCAGAAGCTTGCAAATGCTCTCCTGAAAAGGTTTGGCAGTCGAAACAGAAGGCTTTTTATCACAGGACAAGAAATCAGCCCTCAACAACTTAACCGGCAGAAAATATTTTTTTGAAAAAATCCCTAAGCCCCGGGGTCACAATTTCAGCAAAAATTTGACTTTTGACAATTCACTCAAAAATGGTGCCAGAAGCTTGCAAATGCTCTCCTGAAAAGGTTTGGCAGTCAATACAGAAGGCTTTTTATCACAGGACAAGAAATCAGCCCTCAACAACTTAACCGGCAGAAAATATATTTTTCAAAAAATACCTAAGACCCGGGGTCACAATTTCAGCAAAAATCTCACTTTTGGCAATTCACTCAAAAATGGTGCCAGAAGCCTGCAAATGCTCTCCTGAAAGGTTTGGCAGTCGAAACAGAAGGCATTTTATCACAGGACAAGAAATCAGCCCTCAAGAACTTAACCGGCAGAAAATATTTTTTTGAAAAAATCCCTAAGCCCCGAGGTCACAATTTCAGCAAAAATCTTACTTTTGGCAAATCACTCAAAAATGGTGCCAGAAGATTGCAAATGCTCTCCTGAAAGGTTTGGCAGTCGAAACAGAAGGCTTTTTATCACAGGACAAGAAATCAGCCCTCAACAACTTAACCGGCAGAAAATATTTTTTTGAAAAAATCCCTAAGCCCCGGGGTCACAATTTCAGCAAAAATCTCACTTTTGGCAATTCACTCAAAAATGGTGCCAACTGGTTGCAAATGGTCCCCAGAAAGCTTTGGCGATGGAAACAGAAGGCTTTTTATCTGAGGACAAGAAATCAGCCTTCAACAACTTAACCGGCAGAAAATATTTTTTTGAAAAAATCCCTAATCCCCGGGGTCACAATTTCAGCAAAAATCTGACTTTTGGCAATTCACTCAAAAATGGTGCCAGAAGCTTGCAAATGCTCTCCTGAAAGGTTTGGCAGTCAAAAGAGAAGGCTTTTTATCACAGGACAAGAAATCAGCCCTCAACAACTTAACCGGCAGAAAATATTTTTTTGAAAAAATCCCTAAGCCCGGGGGTCACAATTTCAGCAAAAATCTCACTTTTGGCAAATCACTCAAAAATGGTGCCAACCGGTTGCAAATGGTCCCCAGAAAGCTTTGGCGATGGAAACAGAAGGCTTTTTATCTGAGGACAAGAAATCAGCCTTCAACAACTTAACCGGCAGAAAATATTTTTTTGAAAAAATCCCTAAGCCCCAGGGTCACAATTTCAGCAAAAATCTCACTTTTGGCAAATCACTCAAAAATGGTGCCAGAAGCTTGCAAATGCTCTCCTGAAAGGTTTGGCAGTCGAAACAGAAGGCTTTTTATCACAGGACAAGAAATCAGACCTCAACAACTTAACCGGCAGAAAATATTTTTTTGAAAAAATCCCTAAGCCCCGGGGTCACAATTTCAGCAAAAATCTCACTTTTGGCAATTCACTCAAAAATGGTGCCAACCGGTTGCAAATGGTCCCCAGAAAGCTTTGGCGATGGAAACAGAAGGCTTTTTATCTGAGGACAAGAAATCTGCCTTCAACAACTTAACCGGCAGAAAATGTTTTTTTGAAAAAATCCCTAAGCCCCGGGGTCACAATTTCAGCAAAAATCTGACGTTTGGCAATTCACTCAAAAATCGTGCCAGAAGCTTGCAAATGCTCTCCTGAAAGGTTTGGCAGTCGAAACAGAAGGCTTTTTATCGCAGGACAAGAAATCAGCCCTCGACAACTTAACCTGCAGAAAACATTTTTTTGAAAAAATCCCTAAGCCCCGGGGTCACAATTTCAGCAAAAATTTGACTTTTGGCAATTCACTCAAAAATGGTGCCAGAAGCTTGCAAATGCTCTCCTGAAAGGTTTGGCAGTCGAAACAGAAGGCTATTTATCACAGGACAACAAATCAGCCCTCAACAACTTAACCAGCAGAATTTTTTTTTTTGAAAAAATCCCTAAGCCCCGGGGTCACAATTTCAGCAAAAATCTCACTTTTGGCAATTCACTCAAAAATGGTGCCAACCGGTTGCAAATGGTCCCCAGAAAGCTTTGGCGATGGAAACAGAAGGCTTTTTATCTGAGGACAAGAAATCAGCCTTCAACAACTTAACCGGCAGAAAATATTTTTTTGAAAAACTCCCTAAGCCCCAGCGTCACAATTTCAGCAAAAATTTGACTTTTGGCAAATCACTAAAAATGGTGCCAGAAGCTTGCAAATGCTCTCCTGAAAGGTTTGGCAGTCGAAACAGAAGGCTTTTTATCACAGTACAAGAAATCAGCCCTCAACAACTTAACCGGCAGAAAATATTTTTTTGAAAAAATCCCTAAGCCCCGAGGTCACAATTCCAGCAAAAATCTCACTTTTGGCAATTCACTCAAAAATGGTGCCAACCGGTTGCAAATGGTCCCCAGAAAGCTTTGGCGATGGAAACAGAAGGCTTTTTATCGCAGGATAAGAAATCAGCCCTCGGCAACTTAACCGGCAGAATTTTTTTTTTAAAAAAAATCCCTAAGCCCCGGGGTCACAATTTCGGCAAAAATCTGACTTTTGGCAATTCACTCAAAAATGGTGCCAGAAGCTTGCAAATGCTCTCCTGAAAAGGTTTGGCAGTCAATACAGAAGGCTTTTTATCACAGGACAAGAAATCAGCCCTCAACAACTTAACCGGCAGAAAATATATTTTTCAAAAAATACCTAAGACCCGGGGTCACAATTTCAGCAAAAATCTCACTTTTGGCAATTCCCTCAAAAATGGTGCCAGAAGATTGCAAATGCTCTCCTGAAAGGTTTGGCAGTCGAAACAGAAGGCTTTTTATCACAGGACAAGAAATCAGCCCTCAACAACTTAACCGGCAGAAAATATTTTTTTAAAAAAATCCCTAAGCCCCGGGGTCACAATTTCAGCAAAAATCTCACTTTTGGCAATTCCCTCAAAAATGGTGCCAGAAGATTGCAAATGCTCTCCTGAAAGGTTTGGCAGTCGAAACAGAAGGCTTTTTATCACAGGACAAGAAATCAGCCCTCAACAACTTAACCGGCAGAAAATATTTTTTTGAAAAAATCCCTAAGCCCCGGGGTCACAATTTCAGCAAAAATCTCACTTTTGGCAATTCACTCAAAAATGGTGCCAACCGGTTGCAAATGGTCCCCAGAAAGCTTTGGCGATGGAAACAGAAGGCTTTTTATCTGAGGACAAGAAATCAGCCTTCAACAACTTAACCGGCAGAAAATATTTTTTTGAAAAAATCCCTAAGCCCCGGGGTCACAATTTCAGCAAAAATCTGACTTTTGGCAATTCACTCAAAAATGGTGCCAGAAGCTTGCAAGTGCTCTCCTGAAAGGTTTGGCAGTCGAAAGAGAAGGCTTTTTATCACAGGACAAGAAATCAGCCCTCAACAACTTAACCGGCAGAAAATATTTTTTTGAAATAATCCCTAAGCCCCGGGGTCACAATTTCAGCAAAAATCTGACTTTTGGCAATTCACTCAAAAATGGTGCCAGAAGCTTGCAAATGCTCTCCTGAAAAGGTTTGGCAGTCAATACAGAAGGCTTTTTATCACAGGACAAGAAATCAGCCCTCAACAACTTAACCGGCAGAAAATATTTTTTTGAAAAAATCCCTAAGCCCCGGGGTCACAATTTCAGCAAAAATCTGACTTTTGACAAATCACTCAAAAATGGTGCCAGAAGCTTGCAATTGCTCTCCTGAAAGGTTTGGCAGTCGAAAGAGAAGGCTTTTTATCACAGGACAAGAAATCAGCCCTCAACAACTTAACCGGCAGAAAATATTTTTTTGAAAAAATCCCTAAGCCCCGGGGTCACAATTTCAGCAAAAATCTCACTTTTGGCAATTCACTCAAAAATGGTGCCAACCGGTTGCAAATGGTCCCCAGAAAGCTTTGGCGATGGAAACAGAAGGCTTTTTATCTGAGGACAAGAAATCAGCCTTCAACAACTTAACCGGCAGAAAATATTTTTTTGGAAAAAAACCCTAAGCCCCGGGGTCACAATTTCAGCAAAAATCTGACTTTTGGCAATTCACTCAAAAATGGTGCCAGAAGCTTGCAAATGCTCTCCTGAAAGGTTTGGCAGTCGAAACAGAAGGCTTTTTATCACAGGACAAGAAATCAGCCCTCAACAACTTAACCGGCAGAAAATATTTTTTTGAAAAAATCCCTAAGCCCCGGGGTCACAATTTCAGCAAAAATCTCACTTTTGGCAATTCACTCAAAAATGGTGCCAACCGGTTGCAAATGGTCCCCAGAAAGCTTTGGCGAGGGAAACAGAAGGCTTTTTATCTGAGGACAAGAAATCAGCCTTCAACAACTTAACCGGCAGAAAATATTTTTTTGAAAAAATCCCTAAGCCCCGGGGTCACAATTTCAGCAAAAATCTGACTTTTGGCAATTCACTCAAAAATGGTGCCAGAAGCTTGCAAATGCTCTCCTGAAAGGTTTGGCAGTCGAAACAGAAGACTTTTTTATCACAGAACAAGAAATCAGCCCTCAACAACTTAACCGGCTGAAATTTTTTTTTAAAAAAAATCCATAAGCCCCGGGGTCACAATTTCAGCAAAAATCTGACTTTTGGCAATTCACTCAAAAATGGTGCCAGAAGCTTGCAAATGCTATCCTGAAAGGTTTGGCACTCAAAACAGAAGGCTTTTTATCACAGGACAAGAAATCAGCCCTCAACAACTTAACCGGCAGAAAATATTTTTTTTGAAAAAATCCCTAAGCCCCGGGGTCACAATTTCAGCAAAAATCTCACTTTTGGCAATTCATTCAAAAATGGTGCCAACCGGTTGCAAATGGTCCCCAGAAAGCTTTGGCGATGGAAACAGAAGGCTTTTTATCTGAGGACAAGAAATCAGCCTTCAACAACTTAACCGGCAGAAAATATTTTTTTGAAAAACTCCCTAAGCCCCGGCGTCACAATTTCAGCAAAAATCTGACGTTTGGCCATTCACTCAAAAATGGTGCCAGAAGCTTGCAAATGCTCTCCTGAAAGGTTTGGCAGTCGAAACAGAAGGCTTTTTATCACAGGACAAGAAATCAGCCCTCAACAACTTAACCGGCAGAAAATATTTTTTTGAAAAAATCCCTAAGCCCCGAGGTCACAATTCCAGCAAAAATCTCACTTTTGGCAATTCACTCAAAAATGGTGCCAACCGGTTGCAAATGGTCCCCAGAAAGCTTTGGCGATGGAAACAGAAGGCTTTTTATCGCAGGATAAGAAATCAGCCCTCGGCAACTTAACCGGCAGAATTTTTTTTTTAAAAAAAAAAAATCCCTAAGCCCCGGGGTCACAATTTCGGCAAAAATCTGACTTTTGGCAATTCCCTCAAAAATGGTGCCAGAAGATTGCAAATGCTCTCCTGAAAGGTTTGGCAGTCGAAACAGAAGGCTTTTTATCACAGGACAAGAAATCAGCCCTCAACAACTTAACCGGCAGAAAATATTTTTTTAAAAAAATCCCTAAGCCCCGGGGTCACAATTTCAGCAAAAATCTCACTTTTGGCAATTCCCTCAAAAATGGTGCCAGAAGATTGCAAATGCTCTCCTGAAAGGTTTGGCAGTCGAAACAGAAGGCTTTTTATCACAGGACAAGAAATCAGCCCTCAACAACTTAACCGGCAGAAAATATTTTTTTTGAAAAAATCCCTAAGCCCCGGGGTCACAATTTCAGCAAAAATCTCACTTTTGGCAATTCACTCAAAAATGGTGCCAACCGGTTGCAAATGGTCCCCAGAAAGCTTTGGCGATGGAAACAGAAGGCTTTTTATCTGAGGACAAGAAATCAGCCTTCAACAACTTAACCGGCAGAAAATATTTTTTTGAAAATATCCCTAAGCCCCGGGGTCACAATTTCAGCAAAAATCTGACTTTTGGCAATTCACTCAAAAATGGTGCCAGAAGCTTGCAAATGCTCTCCTGAAAGGTTTGGCAGTTGAAACAGAAGGCTTTTTATCGCAGGATAAGAAATCAGCCCTCGGCAACTTAACTGGCAGAAATTTTATTTTTAAAAAAATCCCTAAGCCCCGGGGTCACAATTTCAGCAAAAATCTGACTTTTGGGAATTCACTCAAAAATGGTGCCAGAAGCTTGCAAATGCTCTCCTGAAAAGGTTTGGCAGTCAATACAGAAGGCTTTTTATCACAGGACAAGAAATCAGCCCTCAACAACTTAACCGGCAGAAAATATATTTTTCAAAAAATACCTAAGACCCGGGGTCACAATTTCAGCAAAAATCTCACTTTTGGCAATTCACTCAAAAATGGTGCCAGAAGCCTCCAAATGCTCTCCTGAAAGGTTTGGCAGTCGAAACAGAAGGCTTTTTATCACAGGACAAGAAATCAGCCCTCAAGAACTTAACCGGCAGAAAATATTTTTTTGAAAAAATCCCTAAGCCCCGGGGTCACAATTTCAGCAAATATCTTACTTTTGGCAAATCACTCAAAAATGGTGCCAGAAGATTGCAAATGCTCTCCTGAAAGGTTTGGCAGTCGAAACAGAAGGCTTTTTATCACAGGACAAGAAATCAGCCCTCAACAACTTAACCGGCAGAAAATATTTTTTTGAAAAAATCCCTAAGCCCCGGGGTCACAATTTCAGCAAAAATCTCACTTTTGGCAAATCACTCAAAAATGGTGCCAGAAGCTTGCAATTGCTCTCCTGAAAGGTTTGGCAGTCGAAACAGAAGGCTTTTTATCACAGGACAAGAAATCAGCCCTCAACAACTTAACCGGCAGAAAATATTTTTTTGAAAAAATCCCTAAGCCCCGGGGTCACAATTTCAGCAAAAATCTCACTTTTGGCAAATCATTCAAAAATGGTGCCAGAAGCTTGCAAATGCTCTCCTGAAAGGTTTGGCAGTCGAAACAGAAGGCTTTTTATCACAGGACAAGAAATCAGACCTCAACAACTTAACCGGCAGAAAATATTTTTTTGAAAAAATCCCTAAGCCCCGGGGTCACAATTTCAGCAAAAATCTCACTTTTGGCAATTCACTCAAAAATGGTGCCAACCGGTTGCAAATGGTCCCCAGAAAGCTTTGGCGATGGAAACAGAAGGCTTTTTATCTGAGGACAAGAAATCTGCCTTCAACAACTTAACCGGCAGAAAATGTTTTTTTGAAAAAATCCCTATGCCCCGGGGTCACAATTTCAGCAAAAATTTGACTTTTGGCAATTCACTCAAAAATGGTGCCAACCGGTTGCAAATGCTCTCCTGAAAGGTTTGGCAGTCGAAACAGAAGGCTATTTATCACAGGACAACAAATCAGCCCTCAACAACTTAACCAGCAGAATTTTTTTTTTTGAAAAAATCCCTAAGCCCCGGGGTCACAATTTCAGCAAAAATCTCACTTTTGGCAATTCACTCAAAAATGGTGCCAACCGGTTGCAAATGCTCTCCTGAAAAGGTTTGGCAGTCGAAACAGAAGGCTTTTTATCGCAGGATAAGAAATCAGCCCTCGGCAACTTAACCGGCAGAAAATATTTTTTTGAACAAATCCCTAAGCCCCGGGGTCACAATTTCAGCAAAAATCTCACTTTTGGCAATTCACTCAAAAATGGTGCCAACCGGTTGCAAATGGTCCCCAGAAAGCTTTGGCGATGGAAACAGAAGGCTTTTTATCTGAGGACAAGAAATCAGCCTTCAACAACTTAACCGGCAGAAAATATTTTTTTGAAAAAATCCCTAAGCCCCGGGGTCACAATTTCAGCAAAAATTTGACTTTTGGCAAATCACTCAAAAATGTGCCAGAAGCTTGCAAATGCTCTCCTGAAAGGTTTGGCAGTTGAAACAGAAGGCTTTTTATCACAGGACAAGAAATCAGCCCTCAAGAACTTAACCGGCAGAAAATATTTTTTTGAAAAAATCCCTAAGCCCCGGGGTCACAATTTCAGCAAATATCTTACTTTTGGCAAATCACTCAAAAATGGTGCCAGAAGATTGCAAATGCTCTCCTGAAAGGTTTGGCAGTCGAAACAGAAGGCTTTTTATCACAGGACAAGAAATCAGCCCTCAACAACTTAACCGGCAGAAAATATTTTTTTGAAAAAATCCCTAAGCCCCGGGGTCACAATTTCAGCAAAAATCTCACTTTTGGCAAATCACTCAAAAATGGTGCCAGAAGCTTGCAAATGCTCTCCTGAAAGGTTTGGCAGTCGAAACAGAAGGCTTTTTATCACAGGACAAGAAATCAGCCCTCAACAACTTAACCGGCAGAAAATATTTTTTTGAAAAAATCCCTAAGCCCCGGGGTCACAATTTCAGCAAAAATCTCACTTTTGGCAAATCACTCAAAAATGGTGCCAGAAGCTTGCAAATGCTCTCCTGAAAGGTTTGGCAGTCGAAACAGAAGGCTTTTTATCACAGGACAAGAAATCAGACCTCAACAACTTAACCGGCAGAAAATATTTTTTTGAAAAAATCCCTAAGCCCCGGGGTCACAATTTCAGCAAAAATCTCACTTTTGGCAATTCACTCAAAAATGGTGCCAACCGGTTGCAAATGGTCCCCAGAAAGCTTTGGCGATGGAAACAGAAGGCTTTTTATCTGAGGACAAGAAATCTGCCTTCAACAACTTAACCGGCAGAAAATGTTTTTTTGAAAAAATCCCTATGCCCCGGGGTCACAATTTCAGCAAAAATTTGACTTTTGGCAATTCACTCAAAAATGGTGCCAACCGGTTGCAAATGCTCTCCTGAAAGGTTTGGCAGTCGAAACAGAAGGCTATTTATCACAGGACAACAAATCAGCCCTCAACAACTTAACCAGCAGATTTTTTTTTTTTGAAAAAATCCCTAAGCCCCGGGGTCACAATTTCAGCAAAAATCTCACTTTTGGCAATTCACTCAAAAATGGTGCCAACCGGTTGCAAATGCTCTCCTGAAAAGGTTTGGCAGTCGAAACAGAAGGCTTTTTATCGCAGGATAAGAAATCAGCCCTCGGCAACTTAACCGGCAGAAAATATTTTTTTGAACAAATCCCTAAGCCCCGGGGTCACAATTTCAGCAAAAATCTCACTTTTGGCAATTCACTCAAAAATGGTGCCAACCGGTTGCAAATGGTCCCCAGAAAGCTTTGGCGATGGAAACAGAAGGCTTTTTATCTGAGGACAAGAAATCAGCCTTCAACAACTTAACCGGCAGAAAATATTTTTTTGAAAAAATCCCTAAGCCCCGGGGTCACAATTTCAGCAAAAATTTGACTTTTGGCAAATCACTCAAAAATGTGCCAGAAGCTTGCAAATGCTCTCCTGAAAGGTTTGGCAGTTGAAACAGAAGGCTTTTTGTCACAGGACAAGAAATCAGCCCTCAACAACTTAACCGGCAGAAAATATTTTTTTGAAAAAATCCCTAAGCCCAGGGGTCACAATTTCAGCAAAAATCTCACTTTTGGCAATTCACTCAAAAATGGTGCCAACCGGTTGCAAATGGTCCCCAGAAAGCTTTGGCGATGGAAACAGAAGGCTTTTTATCGCAGGATAAGAAATCAGCCCTCGGCAACTTAACCGGCAGAATTTTTTTTTTAAAAAAAATCCCTAAGCCCCGGGGTCACAATTTCGGCAAAAATCTGACTTTTGGCAATTCACTCAAAAATGGTGCCAGAAGCTTGCAAATGCTCTCCTGAAAAGGTTTGGCAGTCAATACAGAAGGCTTTTTATCACAGGACAAGAAATCAGCCCTCAACAACTTAACCGGCAGAAAATATATTTTTCAAAAAATACCTAAGACCCGGGGTCACAATTTCAGCAAAAATCTCACTTTTGGCAATTCCCTCAAAAATGGTGCCAGAAGATTGCAAATGCTCTCCTGAAAGGTTTGGCAGTCGAAACAGAAGGCTTTTTATCACAGGACAAGAAATCAGCCCTCAACAACTTAACCGGCAGAAAATATTTTTTTAAAAAAATCCCTAAGCCCCGGGGTCACAATTTCGGCAAAAATCTCACTTTTGGCAATTCCCTCAAAAATGGTGCCAGAAGATTGCAAATGCTCTCCTGAAAGGTTTGGCAGTCGAAACAGAAGGCTTTTTATCACAGGACAAGAAATCAGCCTTCAACAACTTAACCGGCAGAAAATATTTTTTTGAAAAAATCCCTAAGCCCCGGGGTCACAATTTCAGCAAAAATCTCACTTTTGGCAATTCACTCAAAAATGGTGCCAACCGGTTGCAAATGGTCCCCAGAAAGCTTTGGCGATGGAAACAGAAGGCTTTTTATCTGAGGACAAGAAATCAGCCTTCAACAACTTAACCGGCAGAAAATATTTTTTTGAAAAAATCCCTAAGCCCCGGGGTCACAATTTCAGCAAAAATCTGACTTTTGGCAATTCACTCAAAAATGGTGCCAGAAGCTTGCAAATGCTCTCCTGAAAGGTTTGGCAGTTGAAACAGAAGGCTTTTTATCGCAGGATAAGAAATCAGCCCTCGGCAACTTAACTGGCAGAAATTTTATTTTTAAAAAAATCCCTAAGCCCCGGGGTCACAATTTCAGCAAAAATCTGACTTTTGGGAATTCACTCAAAAATGGTGCCAGAAGCTTGCAAATGCTCTCCTGAAAAGGTTTGGCAGTCAATACAGAAGGCTTTTTATCACAGGACAAGAAATCAGCCCTCAACAACTTAACCGGCAGAAAATATATTTTTCAAAAAATACCTAAGACCCGAGGTCACAATTTCAGCAAAAATCTCACTTTTGGCAATTCACTCAAAAATGGTGCCAGAAGCCTCCAAATGCTCTCCTGAAAGGTTTGGCAGTCGAAACAGAAGGCTTTTTATCACAGGACAAGAAATCAGCCCTCAAGAACTTAACCGGCAGAAAATATTTTTTTGAAAAAATCCCTAAGCCCCGGGGTCACAATTTCAGCAAATATCTTACTTTTGGCAAATCACTCAAAAATGGTGCCAGAAGATTGCAAATGCTCTCCTGAAAGGTTTGGCAGTCGAAACAGAAGGCTTTTTATCACAGGACAAGAAATCAGCCCTCAACAACTTAACCGGCAGAAAATATTTTTTTGAAAAAATCCCTAAGCCCCGGGGTCACAATTTCAGCAAAAATCTCACTTTTGGCAAATCACTCAAAAATGGTGCCAGAAGCTTGCAAATGCTCTCCTGAAAGGTTTGGCAGTCGAAACAGAAGGCTTTTTATCACAGGACAAGAAATCAGCCCTCAACAACTTAACCGGCAGAAAATATTTTTTTGAAAAAATCCCTAAGCCCCGGGGTCACAATTTCAGCAAAAATCTCACTTTTGGCAAATCACTCAAAAATGGTGCCAGAAGCTTGCAAATGCTCTCCTGAAAGGTTTGGCAGTCGAAACAGAAGGCTTTTTATCACAGGACAAGAAATCAGACCTCAACAACTTAACCGGCAGAAAATATTTTTTTGAAAAAATCCCTAAGCCCCGGGGTCACAATTTCAGCAAAAATCTCACTTTTGGCAATTCACTCAAAAATGGTGCCAACCGGTTGCAAATGGTCCCCAGAAAGCTTTGGCGATGGAAACAGAAGGCTTTTTATCTGAGGACAAGAAATCTGCCTTCAACAACTTAACCGGCAGAAAATGTTTTTTTGAAAAAATCCCTATGCCCCGGGGTCACAATTTCAGCAAAAATTTGACTTTTGGCAATTCACTCAAAAATGGTGCCAACCGGTTGCAAATGCTCTCCTGAAAGGTTTGGCAGTCGAAACAGAAGGCTATTTATCACAGGACAACAAATCAGCCCTCAACAACTTAACCAGCAGAATTTTTTTTTTTGAAAAAATCCCTAAGCCCCGGGGTCACAATTTCAGCAAAAATCTCACTTTTGGCAATTCACTCAAAAATGGTGCCAACCGGTTGCAAATGCTCTCCTGAAAAGGTTTGGCAGTCGAAACAGAAGGCTTTTTATCGCAGGATAAGAAATCAGCCCTCGGCAACTTAACCGGCAGAAAATATTTTTTTGAACAAATCCCTAAGCCCCGGGGTCACAATTTCAGCAAAAATCTCACTTTTGGCAATTCACTCAAAAATGGTGCCAACCGGTTGCAAATGGTCCCCAGAAAGCTTTGGCGATGGAAACAGAAGGCTTTTTATCTGAGGACAAGAAATCAGCCTTCAACAACTTAACCGGCAGAAAATATTTTTTTGAAAAAAACCCTAAGCCCCGGGGTCACAATTTCAGCAAAAATCTGACTTTTGGCAATTCACTCAAAAATGGTGCCAGAAGCTTGCAAATGCTCTCCTGAAAGGTTTGGCAGTTGAAACAGAAGGCTTTTTATCGCAGGATAAGAAATCAGCCCTCGGCAACTTAACTGGCAGAAATTTTATTTTTAAAAAAATCCCTAAGCCCCGGGGTCACAATTTCAGCAAAAATCTGACTTTTGGGAATTCACTCAAAAATGGTGCCAGAAGCTTGCAAATGCTCTCCTGAAAAGGTTTGGCAGTCAATACAGAAGGCTTTTTATCACAGGACAAGAAATCAGCCCTCAACAACTTAACCGGCAGAAAATATATTTTTCAAAAAATACCTAAGACCCGGGGTCACAATTTCAGCAAAAATCTCACTTTTGGCAATTCACTCAAAAATGGTGCCAGAAGCCTCCAAATGCTCTCCTGAAAGGTTTGGCAGTCGAAACAGAAGGCTTTTTATCACAGGACAAGAAATCAGCCCTCAAGAACTTAACCGGCAGAAAATATTTTTTTGAAAAAATCCCTAAGCCCCGGGGTCACAATTTCAGCAAATATCTTACTTTTGGCAAATCACTCAAAAATGGTGCCAGAAGATTGCAAATGCTCTCCTGAAAGGTTTGGCAGTCGAAACAGAAGGCTTTTTATCACAGGACAAGAAATCAGCCCTCAACAACTTAACCGGCAGAAAATATTTTTTTGAAAAAATCCCTAAGCCCCGGGGTCACAATTTCAGCAAAAATCTCACTTTTGGCAAATCACTCAAAAATGGTGCCAGAAGCTTGCAAATGCTCTCCTGAAAGGTTTGGCAGTCGAAACAGAAGGCTTTTTATCACAGGACAAGAAATCAGCCCTCAACAACTTAACCGGCAGAAAATATTTTTTTGAAAAAATCCAAAAGCCCCGGGGTCACAATTTCAGCAAAAATCTCACTTTTGGCAAATCACTCAAAAATGGTGCCAGAAGCTTGCAAATGCTCTCCTGAAAGGTTTGGCAGTCGAAACAGAAGGCTTTTTATCACAGGACAAGAAATCAGACCTCAACAACTTAACCGGCAGAAAATATTTTTTTGAAAAAATCCCTAAGCCCCGGGGTCACAATTTCAGCAAAAATCTCACTTTTGGCAATTCACTCAAAAATGGTGCCAACCGGTTGCAAATGGTCCCCAGAAAGCTTTGGCGATGGAAACAGAAGGCTTTTTATCTGAGGACAAGAAATCTGCCTTCAACAACTTAACCGGCAGAAAATGTTTTTTTGAAAAAATCCCTATGCCCCGGGGTCACAATTTCAGCAAAAATTTGACTTTTGGCAATTCACTCAAAAATGGTGCCAACCGGTTGCAAATGCTCTCCTGAAAGGTTTGGCAGTCGAAACAGAAGGCTATTTATCACAGGACAACAAATCAGCCCTCAACAACTTAACCAGCAGAATTTTTTTTTTTGAAAAAATCCCTAAGCCCCGGGGTCACAATTTCAGCAAAAATCTGACTTTTGGCAATTCACTCAAAAATGGTGCCAGAAGCTTGCAAATGCTCTCCTGAAAAGGTTTGGCAGTCAATACAGAAGGCTTTTTATCACAGGACAAGAAATCAGCCCTCAACAACTTAACCGGCAGAAAATATTTTTTTGAAAAAATCCCTAAGCCCCGGGGTCACAATTTCAGCAAAAATCTGACTTTTGGCAATTCACTCAAAAATGGTGCCAGAAGCTTGCAAATGCTCTCCTGAAAGGTTTGGCAGTCGAAACAGAAGGCTTTTTATCGCAGGATAAGAAATCAGCCCTCGGCAACTTAACCGGCAGAAAATATTTTTTTGAACAAATCCCTAAGCCCCGGGGTCACAATTTCAGCAAAAATCTCACTTTTGGCAATTCACTCAAAAATGGTGCCAACCGGTTGCAAATGGTCCCCAGAAAGCTTTGGCGATGGAAACAGAAGGCTTTTTATCTGAGGACAAGAAATCAGCCTTCAACAACTTAACCGGCAGAAAATATTTTTTTGAAAAAATCCCTAAGCCCCGGGGTCACAATTTCAGCAAAAATTTGACTTTTGGCAAATCACTCAAAAATGTGCCAGAAGCTTGCAAATGCTCTCCTGAAAGGTTTGGCAGTTGAAACAGAAGGCTTTTTATCACAGGACAAGAAATCAGCCCTCAAGAACTTAACCGGCAGAAAATATTTTTTTGAAAAAATCCCTAAGCCCCGGGGTCACAATTTCAGCAAATATCTTACTTTTGGCAAATCACTCAAAAATGGTGCCAGAAGATTGCAAATGCTCTCCTGAAAGGTTTGGCAGTCGAAACAGAAGGCTTTTTATCACAGGACAAGAAATCAGCCCTCAACAACTTAACCGGCAGAAAATATTTTTTTGAAAAAATCCCTAAGCCCCGGGGTCACAATTTCAGCAAAAATCTCACTTTTGGCAAATCACTCAAAAATGGTGCCAGAAGCTTGCAAATGCTCTCCTGAAAGGTTTGGCAGTCGAAACAGAAGGCTTTTTATCACAGGACAAGAAATCAGCCCTCAACAACTTAACCGGCAGAAAATATATTTTTCAAAAAATACCTAAGACCCAGGGTCACAATTTCAGCAAAAATCTCACTTTTGGCAATTCCCTCAAAAATGGTGCCAGAAGATTGCAAATGCTCTCCTGAAAGGTTTGGCAGTCGAAACAGAAGGCTTTTTATCACAGGACAAGAAATCAGCCCTCAACAACTTAACCGGCAGAAAATATTTTTTTAAAAAAATCCCTAAGCCCCGGGGTCACAATTTCAGCAAAAATCTCACTTTTGGCAATTCCCTCAAAAATGGTGCCAGAAGATTGCAAATGCTCTCCTGAAAGGTTTGGCAGTCGAAACAGAAGGCTTTTTATCACAGGACAAGAAATCAGCCCTCAACAACTTAACCGGCAGAAAATATTTTTTTGAAAAAATCCCTAAGCCCCGGGGTCACAATTTCAGCAAAAATCTCACTTTTGGCAATTCACTCAAAAATGGTGCCAACCGGTTGCAAATGGTCCCCAGAAAGCTTTGGCGATGGAAACAGAAGGCTTTTTATCTGAGGACAAGAAATCAGCCTTCAACAACTTAACCGGCAGAAAATATTTTTTTGAAAAAATCCCTAAGCCCCGGGGTCACAATTTCAGCAAAAATCTGACTTTTGGCAATTCACTCAAAAATGGTGCCAGAAGCTTGCAAATGCTCTCCTGAAAGGTTTGGCAGTCGAAAGAGAAGGCTTTTTATCACAGGACAAGAAATCAGCCCTCAACAACTTAACCGGCAGAAAATATTTTTTTGAAATAATCCCTAAGCCCCGGGGTCACAATTTCAGCAAAAATCTGACTTTTGGCAATTCACTCAAAAATGGTGCCAGAAGCTTGCAAATGCTCTCCTGAAAAGGTTTGGCAGTCAATACAGAAGGCTTTTTATCACAGGACAAGAAATCAGCCCTCAACAACTTAACCGGCAGAAAATATTTTTTTGAAAAAATCCCTAAGCCCCGGGGTCACAATTTCAGCAAAAATCTGACTTTTGACAAATCACTCAAAAATGGTGCCAGAAGCTTGCAATTGCTCTCCTGAAAGGTTTTTCAGTCGAAAGAGAAGGCTTTTTATCACAGGACAAGAAATCAGCCCTCAACAACTTAACCGGCAGAAAATATTTTTTTGAAAAAATCCCTAAGCCCCGGGGTCACAATTTCAGCAAAAATCTCACTTTTGGCAATTCACTCAAAAATGGTGCCAACCGGTTGCAAATGGTCCCCAGAAAGCTTTGGCGATGGAAACAGAAGGCTTTTTATCTGAGGACAAGAAATCAGCCTTCAACAACTTAACCGGCAGAAAATATTTTTTTGGAAAAAAACCCTAAGCCCCGGGGTCACAATTTCAGCAAAAATCTGACTTTTGGCAATTCACTCAAAAATGGTGCCAGAAGCTTGCAAATGCTCTCCTGAAAGGTTTGGCAGTCGAAACAGAAGGCTTTTTATCACAGGACAAGAAATCAGCCCTCAACAACTTAACCGGCAGAAAATATTTTTTTGAAAAAATCCCTAAGCCCCGGGGTCACAATTTCAGCAAAAATCTCACTTTTGGCAATTCACTCAAAAATGGTGCCAACCGGTTGCAAATGGTCCCCAGAAAGCTTTGGCGAGGGAAACAGAAGGCTTTTTATCTGAGGACAAGAAATCAGCCTTCAACAACTTAACCGGCAGAAAATATTTTTTTGAAAAAATCCCTAAGCCCCGGGGTCACAATTTCAGCAAAAATCTGACTTTTGGCAATTCACTCAAAAATGGTGCCAGAAGCTTGCAAATGCTCTCCTGAAAGGTTTGGCAGTCAATACAGAAGGCTTTTTATCACAGAACAAGAAATCAGCCCTCAACAACTTAACCGGCTGAAATTTTTAAAAAAAAAAAATCCGTAAGCCCCGGGGTCACAATTTCAGCAAAAATCTGACTTTTGGCAATTCACTCAAAAATGGTGCCAGAAGATTGCAAATGCTCTCCTGAAAGGTTTGGCACTCAAAACAGAAGGCTTTTATCACAGGACAAGAAATCAGCCCTCAACAACTTAACCGGCAGAAAATATTTTTTTAAAAAAATCCCTAAGCCCCGGGGTCACAATTTCAGCAAAAATCTCACTTTTGGCAATTCCCTCAAAAATGGTGCCAGAAGATTGCAAATGCTCTCCTGAAAGGTTTGGCAGTCGAAACAGAAGGCTTTTTATCACAGGACAAGAAATCAGCCCTCAACAACTTAACCGGCAGAAAATATTTTTTTGAAAAAATCCCTAAGCCCCGGGGTCACAATTTCAGCAAAAATCTCACTTTTGGCAATTCACTCAAAAATGGTGCCAACCGGTTGCAAATGGTCCCCAGAAAGCTTTGGCGATGGAAACAGAAGGCTTTTTATCTGAGGACAAGAAATCAGCCTTCAACAACTTAACCGGCAGAAAATATTTTTTTGAAAAAATCCCTAAGCCCCGGGGTCACAATTTCAGCAAAAATCTGACTTTTGGCAATTCACTCAAAAATGGTGCCAGAAGCTTGCAAATGCTCTCCTGAAAGGTTTGGCAGTCGAAAGAGAAGGCTTTTTATCACAGGACAAGAAATCAGCCCTCAACAACTTAACCGGCAGAAAATATTTTTTTGAAATAATCCCTAAGCCCCGGGGTCACAATTTCAGCAAAAATCTGACTTTTGGCAATTCACTCAAAAATGGTGCCAGAAGCTTGCAAATGCTCTCCTGAAAAGGTTTGGCAGTCAATACAGAAGGCTTTTTATCACAGGACAAGAAATCAGCCCTCAACAACTTAACCGGCAGAAAATATTTTTTTGAAAAAATCCCTAAGCCCCGGGGTCACAATTTCAGCAAAAATCTGACTTTTGGCAATTCACTCAAAAATGGTGCCAGAAGCTTGCAAATGCTCTCCTGAAAGGTTTGGCAGTCGAAAGAGAAGGCTTTTTATCACAGGACAAGAAATCAGCCCTCAAAAACTTAACCGGCAGAAAATATTTTTTTGAAATAATCCCTAAGCCCCGGGGTCACAATTTCAGCAAAAATCTGACTTTTGGCAATTCACTCAAAAATGGTGCCAGAAGCTTGCAAATGCTCTCCTGAAAAGGTTTGGCAGTCAATACAGAAGGCTTTTTATCACAGGACAAGAAATCAGCCCTCAACAACTTAACCGGCAGAAAATATTTTTTTGAAAAAATCCCTAAGCCCCGGGGTCACAATATCAGCAAAAATCTCACTTTTGGCAATTCACTCAAAAATGGTGCCAGCAGCTTGCAAATGGTCCCCAGAAAGCTTTGGCGATGGAAACAGAAGGCTTTTTATCTGAGGACAAGAAATCAGCCTTCAACAACTTAACCAGCAGAAAATATTTTTTTGAAAAAATCCCTAAGCCCCGGGGTCACAATTTCAGCAAAAATTTGACTTTTGGCAAATCACTCAAAAATGGTGCCAGAAGCTTGCAAACGCTCTCCTGAAAGGTTTGGCAGTTGAAACAGAAGGCTTTTTATCACAGGACAAGAAATCAGCCCTCAACAACTTAACCGGCAGAAAATATTTTTTTGAAAAAATCCCTAAGCCCCGGGGTCACAATTTCAGCAAAAATCTGACTTTTGACAAATCACTCAAAAATGGTGCCAGAAGCTTGCAATTGCTCTCCTGAAAGGTTTGGCAGTCGAAAGAGAAGGCTTTTTATCACAGGACAAGAAATCAGCCCTCAACAACTTAACCGGCAGAAAATATTTTTTTGAAAAAATCCCTAAGCCCCGGGGTCACAATATCAGCAAAAATCTCACTTTTGGCAATTCACTCAAAAATGGTGCCAGCAACTTGCAAATGGTCCCCAGAAAGCTTTGGCGATGGAAACAGAAGGCTTTTTATCTGAGGACAAGAAATCAGCCTTCAACTACTTAACCAGCAGAAAATATTTTTTTGAAAAAATCCCTAAGCCCCGGGGTCACAATTTCAGCAAAAATTTGACTTTTGGCAAATCACTCAAAAATGGTGCCAGAAGCTTGCAAACGCTCTCCTGAAAGGTTTGGCAGTTGAAACAGAAGGCTTTTTATCACAGGACAAGAAATCAGCCCTCAACAACTTAACCGGCAGAAAATATTTTTTTGAAAAAATCCCTAAGCCCCGGGGTCACAATTTCAGCAAAAATCTGACTTTTGACAAATCACTCAAAAATGGTGCCAGAAGCTTGCAATTGCTCTCCTGAAAGGTTTGGCAGTCGAAAGAGAAGGCTTTTTATCACAGGACAAGAAATCAGCCCTCAACAACTTAACCGGCAGAAAATATTTTTTTGAAAAAATCCCTAAGCCCCGGGGTCACAATTTCAGCAAAAATCTCACTTTTGGCAATTCACTCAAAAATGGTGCCAACCGGTTGCAAATGGTCCCCAGAAAGCTTTGGCGATGGAAACAGAAGGCTTTTTATCTGAGGACAAGAAATCAGCCTTCAACAACTTAACCGGCAGAAAATATTTTTTTGGAAAAAAACCCTAAGCCCCGGGGTCACAATTTCAGCAAAAATCTGACTTTTGGCAATTCACTCAAAAATGGTGCCAGAAGCTTGCAAATGCTCTCCTGAAAGGTTTGGCAGTCGAAACAGAAGGCTTTTTATCACAGGACAAGAAATCAGCCCTCAACAACTTAACCGGCAGAAAATATTTTTTTGAAAAAATCCCTAAGCCCCGGGGTCACAATTTCAGCAAATATCTTACTTTTGGCAAATCACTCAAAAATGGTGCCAGAAGCTTGCAATTGCTCTCCTGAAAGGTTTGGCAGACGAAAGAGAAGGCTTTTTATCACAGGACAAGAAATCAGCCCTCAACAACTTAACCGGCAGAAAATATTTTTTTGAAAAAATCCCTAAGCCCCGGGGTCACAATTTCAGCAAAAATCTCACTTTTGGCAATTCACTCAAAAATGGTGCCAACCGGTTGCAAATGGTCCCCAGAAAGCTTTGGCGAGGGAAACAGAAGGCTTTTTATCTGAGGACAAGAAATCAGCCTTCAACAACTTAAGCGGCAGAAAATATTTTTTTGAAAAAATCCCTAAGCCCCGGGGTCACAATTTCAGCAAATATCTGACTTTTGGCAATTCACTCAAAAATGGTGCCAGAAGCTTGCAAATGCTCTCCTGAAAGGTTTGGCAGTCGAAACAGAAGCCTTTTTATCACAGAACAAGAAATCAGCCCTCAACAACTTAACCGGCTGAATTTTTCTTTTAAAAAAAATCCGTAAGCCCCAGGGTCACAATTTCAGCAAAAATCTCACTTTTGGCAATTCACTCAAAAATGGTGCCAGAAGCTTGCAAATGCTCTCCTGAAAGGTTTGGCAGTCGAAACAGAAGGCTTTTTATCACAGGACAAGAAATCAGCCCTCAACAACTTAACCGGCAGAAAATATTTTTTTGAAAAAATCCCTAAGCCCCGGGGTCACAATTTCAGCAAAAATCTCACTTTTGGCAATTCACTCAAAAATGGTGCCAACCGGTTGCAAATGGTCCCCAGAAAGCTTTGGCGATGGAAACAGAAGGCTTTTTATCTGAGGACAAGAAATCAGCCTTCAACAACTTAACCGGCAGAAAATATTTTTTTGAAAAAATCCCTAAGCCCCGGGGTCACAATTTCGGCAAAAATCTCACTTTTGGCAATTCACTCAAAAATGGTGCCAACCGGTTGCAAATGCTCTCCTGAAAAGGTTTGGCAGTCGAAACAGAAGCCTTTTTATCGCAGGATAAGAAATCAGCCCTCGGCAACTTAACCAGCAGAAAATATTTTTTTGAAAAAATCCCTAAGCCCCGGGGTCACAATTTCAGCAAAAATTTGACTTTTGGCAAATCACTCAAAAATGGTGCCAGAAGCTTGCAAATGCTCTCCTGAAAGGTTTGGCAGTTGAAACAGAAGGCTTTTTATCACAGGACAAGAAATCAGCCCTCAACAACTTAACCGGCAGAAAATATTTTTTTGAAAAAATCCCTAAGCCCCGGGGTCACAATTTCAGCAAAAATCTCACTTTTGGCAATTCACTCAAAAATGGTGCCAACCGGTTGCAAATGGTCCCCAGAAAGCTTTGGCGATGGAAACAGAAGGCTTTTTATCTGAGGACAAGAAATCAGCCCTCAACAACTTAACCGGCAGAAAATATTTTTTTGAAAAAATCCCTAAGCCCCGGGGTCACAATTTCAGCAAAAATCTGACTTTTGGCAATTCACTCAAAAATGGTGCCAGAACCTTGCAAATGCTCTCCTGAAAAGGTTTGGCAGTCGAAACAGAAGGCTTTTTATCACAGGACAAGAACTCAACCCTCAACAACTTAACCGGCAGAAAATATTTTTTTGAAAAAATCCCTAAGCCCCGGGGTCACAATTTCAGCAAAAATTTGACTTTTGGCAATTCACTCAAAAATGGTGCCAGAAGCCTGCAAAAGCTGTCCTGAAAGGTTTGGCAGTCGAAACAGAAGGCTTTTTATCACAGGACAAGAAATCAGCCCTCAACAACTTAACCAGCAGAATTTTTTTTTTGAAAAAATCCCTAATCCCCGGGGTCACAATTTCAGCAAAAATCTCACTTTTGGCAAATCACTCAAAAATGGTGCCAACCGGTTGCAAATGCTCTCCTGAAAAGGTTTGGCAGTCGAAACAGAAGGCTTTTTATCGCAGGATGAGAAATCAGCCCTCGGCAACTTAACCGGCAGAAAATATTTTTTTGAAAAAATCCCTAAGCCCCGGGGTCACAATTTCAGCAAAAATCTGACGTTTGGCAATATACTCAAAAATGGTGCCAGAAGCTTGCAAATGCTCTCCTGAAAAGGTTTGGCAGTCGAAACAGAAGGCTTTTTATCGCAGGACAAGAAATCAGCCCTCGACAACTTAACCGGCAGAAAATATTTTTTTGAAAAAATCCCTAAGCCCCGGGGTCACAATTTCAGCAAAAATTTGACTTTTGGCAATTCACTCAAAAATGGTGCCAGAAGCTTGCAAATGCTCTCCTGAAAGGTTTGGCAGTCGAAACAGAAGGCTTTTTATCACAGTATAACAAATCAGCCCTCAACAACTTAACCAGCAGATTATTCTTTTTGAAAAAATCCCTAAGCCCCGGGGTCACAATTTCGGCAAAAATCTCACTTTTGGCAATTCACTCAAAAATGGTGCCAACCGGTTGCAAATGCTCTCCTGAAAAGGTTTGGCAGTCGAAACAGAAGGCTTTTTATCGCAGGATAAGAAATCAGCCCTCGGCAACTTAACCGGCAGAAAATATTTTTTTGCAAAAATCCCTAAGCCCCGGGGTCACAATTTCAGCAAAAATTTGACTTTTGGCAAATCACTCAAAAATGGTGCCAGAAGCTTGCAAATGCTCTCCTGAAAGGTTTGGCAGTTGAAACAGAAGGCTTTTTATCACAGGACAAGAAATCAGCCCTCAACAACTTAACCGGCAGAAAATATTTTTTTGAAAAAATCCCTAAGCCCCGGGGTCACAATTTCAGCAAAAATCTGACTATTGGCAATTCACTCAAAAATGGTGCCAGAACCTTGCAAATGCTCTCCTGAAAAGGTTTGGCATTCGAAACAGAAGGCTTTTTATCACAGGACAAGAACTCAACCCTCAACAACTTAACCGGCAGAAATTTTATTTTTAAAAAAATCCCTAAGCCCCGGGGTCACAATTTCAGCAAAAATTTGACTTTTGGCAATTCACTCAAAAATGGTGCCAGAAGCCTGCAAAAGCTGTCCTGAAAGTTTTGGCAGTCGAAACAGAAGGCTTTTTATCACAGGACAAGAAATCAGCCCTCAACAACTTAACCAGCAGAATTTTTTTTTTGAAAAAATCCCTAATCCCCGGGGTCACAATTTCAGCAAAAATCTCACTTTTGGCAAATCACTCAAAAATGGTGCCAACCGGTTGCAAATGCTCTCCTGAAAAGGTTTGGCAGTCGAAACAGAAGGCTTTTTATCGCAGGATGAGAAATCAGCCCTCGGCAACTTAACCGGCAGAAAATATTTTTTTGAAAAAATCCCTAAGCCCCGGGGTCACAATTTCAGCAAAAATCTGACGTTTGGCAATATACTCAAAAATGGTGCCAGAAGCTTGCAAATGCTCTCCTGAAAAGGTTTGGCAGTCGAAACAGAAGGCTTTTTATCGCAGGACAAGAAATCAGCCCTCGACAACTTAACCGGCAGAAAATATTTTTTTGAAAAAATCCCTAAGCCCCGGGGTCACAATTTCAGCAAAAATTTGACTTTTGGCAATTCACTCAAAAATGGTGCCAGAAGCTTGCAAATGCTCTCCTGAATGGTTTGGCAGTCGAAACAGAAGGCTTTTTATCACAGGATAACAAATCAGCCCTCAACAACTTAACCAGCAGATTATTCTTTTTGAAAAAATCCCTAAGCCCCGGGGTCACAATTTCGGCAAAAATCTCACTTTTGGCAATTCACTCAAAAATGGTGCCAACCGGTTGCAAATGCTCTCCTGAAAAGGTTTGGCAGTCGAAACAGAAGGCTTTTTATCGCAGGATAAGAAATCAGCCCTCGGCAACTTAACCGGCAGAAAATATTTTTTTGCAAAAATCCCTAAGCCCCGGGGTCACAATTTCAGCAAAAATTTGACTTTTGGCAAATCACTCAAAAATGGTGCCAGAAGCTTGCAAATGCTCTCCTGAAAGGTTTGGCAGTTGAAACAGAAGGCTTTTTATCACAGGACAAGAAATCAGCCCTCAACAACTTAACCGGCAGAAAATATTTTTTTGAAAAAATCCCTAAGCCCCGGGGTCACAATTCCAGCAAAAATCTCACTTTTGGCAATTCACTCAAAAATGGTGCCAACCGGTTGCAAATGGTCCCCAGAAAGCTTTGGCGGTGGAAACAGAAGGCTTTTTATCTGAGGACAAGAAATCAGCCCTCAACAACTTAACCGGCAGAAAATATTTTTTTGAAAAAATCCCTAAGCCCCGGGGTCACAATTTCAGCAAAAATTTGACTTTTGGCAATTCACTCAAAAATGGTGCCAGAAGCCTGCAAATGCTCTCCTGAAAGGTTTGGCAGTCGAAACAGAAGGCTTTTTATCACAGGACAAGAAATCAGCCCTCAACAACTTAACCAGCAGATTTTTTTTTTTTGAAAAAATCCCTAAGCCCCGGGGTCACAATTTCAGCAAAAATCTCACTTTTGGCAATTCACTCAAAAATGGTGCCAACCGGTTGCAAATGCTCTCCTGAAAAGGTTTGGCAGTCGAAACAGAAGGCTTTTTATCGCAGGATGAGAAATCAGCCCTCGGCAACTTAACGGGCAGAATATATTTTTTGAAAAAATCCCTAAGCCCCGGGGTCTCAATTTAAGCAAAAATTTGACTTTTGGCAAATCACTCAAAAATGGTGCCAGAAGCTTGCAAATGCTCTCCTGAAAGGTTTGGCAGTCGAAACAGAAGGCTTTTTATCTGAGGACAAGAAATCAGCCCTCAACAACTTAACCGGCAGAAAATATTTTTTTGAAAAAATCCCTAAGCAACTTAACCGGCAGAAATTTTTTTTTTGAAAAAATCCCTAACCCCCGGGGTCACAATTTCAGCAAAAATTTGACTTTTGGTAATTCACTCAAAAATGGTGCCAGAAGCTTGCAAATGCTCTCCTGAAAAGGTTTGGCAGTCGAAACAGAAGGCTTTTTATCGCAGGACAAGAAATCAGCCCTCAACTACTTAACCGGCAGAAAATATTTTTTTGATAAAATCCCTAAGCCCCGGGGTCACAATTTCAGCAAAAATCTGACGTTTGGCAATTCACTCAAAAATGGTGCCAGAAGCTTGCAAATGCTCTCCTGAAAGGTTCGGCAGTCAATACAGAAGGCTTTTTATCACAGGACAAGAAATCAACCCTCAACAACTTAACCGGCAGAAAATATTTTTTTGAAAGAATCCCTAAGCCCCGGGGTCACACTTTCAGCAAAAATCTGACTTTTGGCAATTAACTCAAAAATGGTGCCAGAAGCTTGCAAATGCTCCCCTGAAACCTTTTGCGATGGAAACAGAAGGTTTTATATCACTGGACAAGAAATCAGCCCTCAACAACTTAACCAGCGGAAAAGATTGTTTCAGCAAAAATCTGTCACACTTTCAGCAAAAATCTGACTTTTGGCTTTTCACTCAAAAAAGGTGCCACCCGGTTGCAACTGCTCCCCTGAAAGCTTTGGTGATGCAAACAGAAGGTTTTTTATCACAGGTCAAGAAATCACCTCTCATCAACTGAAGCGGCGGAAAAGATTTTTTTGAAAAAATCCCTAAGCCCCGGGGTCACAATTTCAGCCAAAATCTGACTTTTGGCAATTCACTCAAAAATGGTACCAAAAGCTTGAAAATGCTCTCCTGGAAGGTTTGGTAGTCGAAACAGAAGGCTTTTTTCACAGGAGAAGAAATCAGCCCTCAACAACTTAACCGGCGGAAAAGATTTTTTTGAAAAAATCCCTAAGCCCCGGGGTCACAATTTCAGCAAAAATCTGACTTTTGGCAATGCATTCAAAAATGGTGCCAACCGGTTGTAAATCCTCCCCTGAAAGCTTTGGCGATGCAAACAGAAGGTTTTTTATCACAGGACAAGAAATCATCCCTCAACAACTTAACCGGCAGAAAATATTTTTTTGAAAGAATGCCTAAGCCCCGGGGTCACACTTTCAGCAAAAATCTGACTTTTGGCAATTAACTCAAAAATGGTGCCAGAAGCTTGCAAATGCTCCCCTGAAACCTTTTGCGATGGAAACAGAAGGTTTTTTATCAAAGGACAAGAAATCAACCCTCAACAACTTAACCAGAGGAAAAGATTGTTTCAGCAAAAATCTGTCACACTTTCAGCAAAAATCTGACTTTTGGCTTTTCACTCAAAAAAGGTGCCACCCGGTTGCAACTGCTCCCCTGAAAGCTTTGGTGATGCAAACAGAAGGTTTTTTATCACAGGTCAAGAAATCAGCTCTCATCAACTTAAGCGGCGGAAAAGATTTTTTTGAAAAAATCCCTAAGCCCCAGGGTCACAATTTCAGGCAAAATCTGCCTTTTGGCAATTCACTCAAAAATGGTACCAAAAGCTTGAAAATGCTCTCCTGGAAGGTTTGGCAGTCGAAACAGAAGGCTTTTTATCACAGGAGAAGAAATCAGCCCTCAACAACTTAACCAGCGGAAAACATTGTTTCAGCAAAAATCCGTCACCGTTTCAGCAAAAATCTGACTTTTGGGTTTTCACTCAAAAAAGGTGCCACCCAGTTGCAACTGCTCCCCTGAAAGGTTTGGCAGTCGAAACAGAAGCTTTTTATCACAGGACAAAAAATCATCCCTCAACAGCTTAACGGGCGGAAAAGATTTTTTTGAAAAAATCCCTAAGCCCCGGGGTCACAATTTCAGCAAAAATCTGACTTTTGCAAATTATCTCAAAAATGGTGCCAACCGGTTGCAAATGCTCCCCTGAAAGCTTTGGCGATGGAAATAGAAGGTTTTTTATCACAGGACAAGAAATCAGCCCTCAACAACTTAAGCGGCGGAATTTTTTTTTTTAAAAAAAAAATCCCTAAGCCCCGGGGTCACAATTTTAGCAAAAATCTGACTTTTGGCAATTCACTCAAAAATGGTGGCAACCGGTTGCAAATGCTCCCCCGAAAGGTTTGGCGATGGACACAGAAGGTTTTTTATCACAGGACAAGAAATCAGCCCTCAACAACTTAATCGGCGGAAAAGATTTTTTTGAAAAAATCCCTAAGCCCCGGGGTCACAATTTCAGCAAAAATCTGAGTTTTGGCAATTAACTCAAAAATGGTGCCAACCGGTTGCAAATGCTCCCCTGAAAGGTTTGGCGATGGACACAGAAGGTTTTTTATCACAGGACAAGAAATCATCCCTGAACAACTTAACCGGCGGAAAAGATTTTTTTGAAAAAATCCCTAAGCCCCGGGGTCACAATTTCAGCAAAAATCTGACTTTTGGCAATTCACACAAAAATGGTGCCAGAAGCTTGCAAATGCTTTCCTGTAAGGTTTGGCGATGGAAACAGAAGGCTTTTTATCACAGGACAAGAAATCAGCCCTCGACAACTTAACCAGCGGAAAATATGTTTTTGAAAAAATCTCTAAGCCCCGGGGTCACAATTTCAGCAAAAATCTGAGTTTTGGCAATTCACTCAAAAATGGTGCCAACCGGTTGCAAGTGCTCCCTGAAAGGTTTGGCAGTAAAAATAGAAGGTTCTTTTACCACAGGACAAGAAATCAGCCCTCAACACCTTAACCGGCGGAAAAGATTTTTTTGAAAAAATCCCTAAGCCCCGGGGTCACAATTTCAGCAAAAATCTGACTTTTGGCAATGCATTGAAAAATGGTGCCAAACTGTTGAAAATGATCCCCTGAAAGATTTTTCGGTGGAAACAGATGGGTTTTTATCATCAGAAACAGAATTAGCCCTCGACCTCTGAACAACTTTTTTTTGAAAAATTCCCTAAGTCGCGCGGTCACAATTTCAGCAAAAATCTGACGTTCTGCAATTTACTCTAAAATGGTGCCAAACTGTTGCAAATGCTCCCCTGAAAGATTTTTCGGGGGAAACAGAAGGGGTTTTATCATCGGACAAACAACTAGCCCTCGACGTCTTAACTTGCGGAAAAGCATTATTTTGAAAAAATCCCTAAGCCACGGGGTCAAAATTTCATCAAAAATCTGACGTTCTGCAATTCACTCAGTAATGGTGCCAAACTGTTTCAAATGCTCCCCTGAAATATTTTTCGTGGGAAACAGAAGGGGTTTTATCATCGGACAAACAATTAGCCCCCGACGTCTTATCTTGTGTTAAAGTATTTTTTTGAAAAAATCCCTAAGCCACGGGGTCAAAATTTCATCAAAAACCTGACCTTCTGCAATTCACTCAGTAATGGTGCCAAACGGTTGCAAATGCTCCCCTGAAAGGTTTTTCGTGGGAAACAGAAGGGGTTTTGTCATCGGACAAACAATTAGCCCTCGACATTTTAACTTGCTGAAAAGTATTTCATAGTTATTTGTTGGCATCCATCTGTCTCGGGAGACAATGGAAGGGTACACCTTTGGGGGTAAAATCAAAATGTTGGAAGGTTGCAGTGCCTGCTTTAGCTGTAGATACCGACGCGAGAGAGATCCTATAGAAACCGATATGAGAGAGCCATGTTTTGTTGCAGCTGGGGCAGATGAAGGCATCCAGTTGTGCTGCTGCAGATACACCATGTCGTATCTTACCTCTGTGCTCCTCCCCGTGGTCATTCCTCCTCTGGTCACTGCTGTGGATGCACGACCTGACCACCTGTCTCCAGGCATCGTGGTTGTCTGCAAGGGATTCGCGCATGGCAGGGTTGACGTTGCCAGCATTATAATTTGAATTCTATGGAATTTAGATTGTAATACAATAAAATACAATATGTAAGGAATGAAAGAAGCAGTAAAATAGAAAGAAAGCCTACTTACAGCACTCAGCATATTGCAATTGCTGAAATAAGCAGAAAAATAAATAAGTGGACTTTTCAAGCATCCTATTCTCACAGTCCCCCAACTAGATGCCTATGGGAAGCTTGAAAGCAAAACTTGGGCAACATCTCCCCACTTGTGACTCCCAACAGCTGATATTGAGAAACACAATGTCTCCAACTGTGCAGATAGAACATATCCACCATGACTAATAGCCATTGATAGCCTTTTCCTCCATGAACTTGTCTAATTCACTTTTAAAAGGGAGAGTTGGTGGAACAAGTAGAACTGCTGTAGGTGGCTCTGCTTAGCTAAGGAAATGCCTCTCAATGGACGAGCAATTGTAGAAGTTGAGGGCCACTGGGGAATCAGGGCTCAACTACCCTTGCCTGCCCCCCATAGACTGTAATCTTGTACTGAGGCTGAAGCTGGAAACACATCTAGGCCTGATTTGCTCTCTGGGAGAAACTTGTTGCAGATATTAATATTGTGCAGTTTGAAGCAAATGGAAGAATAAGAACTGACTCTTTTTGGGAATGAATTATTGTCCAGGCCCTCAACAATATTATTCAAACTTTCACTGGCAGAACTCTTCAAAACAGAACATAAGCATCAAAGATATGACACAAACATCCATACAATGTATTGTGCTGTCCAGCATAGGCTCAGCAGCTTACAAAATACGAAATGATTCAAATGGACCAGGAAGCAAAGGTCCACAGCCTGCATTCCAGCCTCCATTGGCCTTAGACTGTTTATCTCCCTTCAGGAGAGCTGCATTTACATCTATACTCCATTGAGTTTGTGAGACAAAGGACACAAAGACAACTCCTCTCGAAAATGGAGATTTTCAACCCAATACCTCTCACATGATCTAAGGTTACAACACTTACATGTTAGCTACCAGAGCACAACAATCAGTTAGTTAATTAAAGCCAAGGTAAACACTCTGAGGGACGCGGGTAGTGCTGTCGTCTAAACCACAGAGCCGAGGGCTTGACGATCAGAAGCTCGAGGGTTCGAATTCCTGCGACGGAGTGAGCTCCTGTTGTTCGGTCCCAGCTCCTGCCCACCTAGCAGTTCAAAAGCACATCAAAGTGCAAGTAGATAAATAGGTACTGCTCTGGCAGGAAGGTAAATGGCATTTCCGTGCGCTGCTCTGGTTCGCCAGAAGTGGCTTAGTCATGCTGACTGCATGACCTGGAAGCTGTCTGCGGACAAACACCGGCTCCCTCAGCCTATGGAGCGAGATGAGCGAGCAACCCCAGAATCGTCCACGACTGGACCTAATGATCAGGGGTACCTTTACCTTTTAAACACTCTGAGCTCTTGCTAAGTATCAACTAAGTTGACAAAATAGTTCAAGGTGAACTAAGTGTTCACCTTGACTACAATATAGCCCCATAGAAAAACACCATGTTAAACCTTCTGCAATATGCATTTAGGTATTTTTCATTGATATGCCAATTAAATAATTCATATTTAACAGGACTACAATGCTAAGTTCAAAGGTAAGCCTGTGACTGCTCAAAATTTGAATCACCTGGTGTGATATGAGGATATCAAGTGATTGATAGGTAGATGGACATTTCCACCTGTCAAAAATGGTCTGTCAACAATGAACCAGTTCTGGATTCGAGGCTCCAGTTGCAAAGGGTTCCCCTTCCCTTGGTTGAAATTGTGTTTTATTTGAAACAATGTTGTTGTGATTGCATTAGCTGAAAGAAATGGAATATGCAAGGTCACCTTGTGCAATTTTTGTCTTCAGCTGTGGAACTGGTTTTTCCTCCTTGTCTTTTATTGCTCACAACTGGTTTCCCCCTTTCTTCTGTTCATCTAAAGACATGAAAATCTCTTTGTGCTGGGAGCCGACTGTTCTCTCGGTTGACAGCTGACATTAATACCAACATCATATCACGTTGGACATCATGGCTCTGAAGATAAAATAATATTAAAAATTGGTGCCAGAGGCCTTTTACATTTCCAGACTTTGCAGACAGTATTTAGGATTTTTTTTTTATTTTTTATGTTTATTTTTTATAAAAAGTCAGTCTAAGCATTTCAGTAGATTGTGGTTATTCCCCCCCAACAGAAATAATTTGTCTAAATAAATGTATTGTGTACTTTCACTATAATTTATAGTTGTTAATAGATGTTTCTGCCGAAGGACTAGACAAAAATATCAAAAAGTTAGGCAAACATATTTTGATTTATGCCATTTGTTCCATAGACTTCTGCTACAAATGCAAATTCACTGGCTTAGCTGAGGATTTTGTTATTGCCCTGCTTTGAACACCATCTCAAGGCCACATTGCATTTAAAGCACCTACCTTTTTGGAACTCATTTGAAGCCATCCTGTCCACAAATACCCAGGAGATAGTCTCATTCAGTTCAATGGGACTTTCTTCTGAGTTGGGGTGCATAGGATTCCTATGTCACCTTGTTTATCTCCGATGACAGATTTTTTTTTTAACGTTGCAGCTGAAGCATTTTATAATACAGGACTGAAAGAATAGATAATGTTCAGGGACCCATTTCACAGGGACAACCCATGTGCACAAAATAGAAATCTTCAACAAGAGAACTTTTGTTTATTATTACCCCCATAGAAAACATGTGTGCAACCCCAGCGGAAACCAAGCATGATACAAAATTGTCCATAGGCATTAGATAAATTTGCATATAAAGGCGAATCTTCCTAATTTGGACTTTCACAAACAAAACGTGAACCAAAGCACAGCCATCCTGTGAAACGTGAACTTCTCTGAATTTTGCAATGCAATTCTCCGGCCTAGTGATGCACATGCTGAGGTAGAGTGTTCTTACAATCCAAATATTGGTGAAAATAACATTCAAAAATGCATTATATTAAGGGAAATACATTGTCCTTGGGGCAATGTGTAGTAGGCAAAATTACATGCAAAAATGTATATATTTGCACCCAAATCCTGATAGATTTGCATGAGCATGTTTTCTTTACCAAATCACAAATATATGTATACTGTATGGGGAATTGAACCTGGGATTGGAATATTATCATTACTATTATTTTTTAAAAGGAAAGAATCAGAAATTGGGAGACTTGTCCTTCGCTAGCATCAGATGAAGATGATGGCATTTCCCTGATGGACCACAGCACCTGATATCCAGAGCTGCCCAGCCTTACCCTCCAAACACAGAATTCACATTCACATTACATAACTAATAGCCATTGGTTGATCTTTCCTGTATACCCATACCCAATGCTCAGTCATCAAACATTATGCAGAGTTTTTCCCCCACAATCATGGCCCTGTAGTCTCCATATCCCATGCTCCACCGAGATCAGTGCAATACATTACTGAAGCATGTTGAGATTTTCTTTTTTTAAAAAAGCTAATTCTGCTTTCAATTGTTGCTTTGTGGTGTTTTATGTACATGCATGCAACATTTAGAATAGGACAAATTGTTTCTGATTGCTCCTTTCTCTTGCTGAAATTGGCATTATAAAGAAGATTCACTATATCACAGATGTCAAGGCCTTGCATAGAAAAACTTTCAAGCAAATAACGTTTTAAAACCAACTGTTACAATTGATTTCTTTAAAAAAGAAATACTGTGATTATTTAAATGAATTAATGATGCTTGTTTTCACTGCATGACACAGAAGGCATAATCCTTCTCTGCTTAAGCACAGTTTGAGAAAGATCTAATTACGCAAGTAACATGTTTTTTATATCTTCTGCCTTGCTTTTATCTACTCTCCTGATTTGTTTATGTGGAATTAAAATGCATCCTAGAATGTTTTATGAAGCTAGTGCCTAAAGTATTAGGAAGGGTATGCCTTTTTTTGCAAATTTCTGCTAAGTGAAGGCTGCTTTATAAAAAGGCAGTAATGTCTAATTTCATCGTGGCCCTGCTTTTCCTTCTAATACATTTGTCTTACATATAATAAACATGTAAGAGTGTCATCATGCTGCAATTCGCTTGGCCACCTACAGGGGACGCTGTGAACTACATTAATGAGGGATGAGAGAAAAACCCAGAAGTAACATGATGGATGACAGGAGGAGCATAACGAGGACAAGGAAGGTGCCAAGAAGTGATGGTGTTTGGGTGAAGGGAATCAGGAGAAGTGGCTCAGGGATGAGGTAGAGGCCCAGAAGTGAAAGCTGGTCAGCATTTGGATCTGCAGTGGTGGTGGGATAGTGAAGGGGAGAGAGGAGTTTGCATATGGAGTGAGCAGAGGTGCAGCCCCTAGTTTATCAATAATAATATAGCTTCATGAGCACAGATCAGAGTTTAGAGTAAGGCTGCAAATTCCATTCATACTTACCTGGGGGTAAACATCATGGAATCCAGTGGGACTTACTTCAGAGTAAATATGAATTGGGTTGGACTGTAGGCCTGCAATATATGCAAACTATAAACCTCATCTTATCATCTTATCAAGCTTCAGGAGACTGGGTTGTGAAGCTACTTTTAAATTTTCCTAGTCTCTCAAATTTATACAGTGGTACCTTGGGTTACATACACTTCAGGTTACATACGCTTCAGGTTACAGACTCCACTAACCCAGAAATAGTACCTCGGATTAACAACTTTGCTTCAGGATGAGAACAGAAATCGTGCTCCGGAGGCGCGGCGGCAGCAGGAGGCCCAATTAGCTAAAGTGGTGCTTCAGGTTAAGAACAGTTTCAGGTTAAGAAAGGACCTCTGGAACGAATTAAGTACTTAACCCGAGGTACCACTGTATAACCAAACACAAGCACCCATTTGAACAAGACAACTTGTTAGCAGAGGAATTTCTGCACTAACTTTCTTTAACTACGAAGGAAACAACACTACTTGGCTGCTCCCCAAAGCCATGTACTGTTACATAATTGTATATCCAAGCCGAAATCAGTGAATAGGCTATTGCTCACCTCACTGTAAGCTTATGTTCATTCTTGAGCATTTATTTCCAGGCCTATAATGTACCATAATCTTTACAACGTGTCATTCTTTGAATGCAACATTCTTAAAATGTCTAATGCATCATTCTTGGTAATTTTAGCCTTTTACGGCACTTGTGGCTTTGTTAGTTTAAAGTGAGGGTGATTTGGTTGCTAGAGAATCTTTTGAATTAACAGCCTGGCACACATAGTTCTTGTAAGCCCATTAGGCCGAGGGTTTTCCTTAAACATCCCAACAGTCATGGCAAGAGGGCAGAGAAGGGGGTTGCTGCTATCTTAAAGGCTTCGACCTTTGCATACACAGAATGTCTTGATTTCGTTTTGCCATAGTAGTTCCTAGGAAGATAAAGGAGTCTTTCTCATATGATGAGAATGATGATGGTGATGATGATTTATTACTTATGCCCTGCCCATCTGGCCAGGCCCCCCCAGCCACTTTGGGCAGCACCCAACAGAATATTAAAAACATGACAAAATATCAAACATTAAAAACTTCCCTAAACAGGGCTGCCTTCAGATGTTCTAAAGGTCAGATAGTTGTTTATTTCCTTGACATATGATGGGAGGGTGTTCCACAGGGCGGGCGCCACTACTGAGAAGGCCCTCTGCCTGGTTTCCTGTAACCTCACTTCTCACAGTGAGGGAACCGCCAGAAGGTCCTCGGCGCTGGACTTCAGTGTTAGGACTGAATGATGGGGGTGGAGACACTCCTTCAGGTATACTGGGCCAAGGCTGTTTAGGGATTAAAGGTCAGCACCAACACTTTCAACTGTGTTGGAAATGTACTGGGAGCCAATGTAGGTCTTTCAGAACCAGTGCTATGTGGTCTTGGTAGCCACTCCTAGTTGCCAGTCTAGCTGCTGCATTCTGGATTAGTTGTAGTTTCCAGGTCACCTTCAGAGGTAGCCCCACGTAGAGCACATTGCAGTAGTCCAAGAGGGAGATAACTAGAGAATGCACCACTCTGGAAAGACAGTTTGTGGGCAGGTAAGGTCTCAGCCTGCGTATCAGATGAAGCTGGCACACAGCTGCCCTGGACACAGAATTCACCTGTGAGTGCAAAATTACTCCCTGGTCCTTCAGGGGCACAGTTACCGCATTCAGGACCAGGGAGTTCTCCACACCTGCCTGCCCCCTGTCCCCCTAAAACAGTACTTCTGTCTTGTCAGGATTCAGCCTCAATCTGTTAACTATCATCCGTCCTCCAACCGCATCCAGATACTCACACAGGAACTTCACTGGTTCTGATTTAAAAGAGAGGTAGAGCTGGGTATCATCGGCATACTGATGAACATCCAGCCAAATCCCTGATGATCTCTCCCATCTACATTTAACATCATGTAGATGTTAAAAAGCACGAGGGGGAGGATGGAACCCTGAGGCACCCCACAAGGGAGAGCTCAGGGGTCTGAATACTCATCCCCCCCACCACTTTCTGGACATGGCCCAGGAGGAAGGAGTGAAACCACTGCATAACAGTGCCCATAGCTCCTCTAGACGGTCCAGAAGGTTGTCATGGCTGATGATATAAAAGGCCACTGAAGCAGGAAACAGCTTTCACTCTTGTCCCTAGCCCGCCAAAGATCATGGACCAGCATGACCAAGGCAGTTTCAGTCCCATGAAGGGAAGTTTCAGCCCGATTGGAAGGGATCCAAATGGTCCGCATCCTCCAGGCATGCCTGGAGTTGCTCAGCAACCACCTGCTCAATCACCTTGCCCAAGAATGGAAGATTTTAGACTGGGCAATATTTGGCCATATTGGTCAGGTCTAAGGATTTTTTTTAAAGAAGCAGTTTAATGACCGCCTCTTTCAGTGGCTCTGGGAAGGCTCCCTCACAGAGGGAAGCATTTACCACCCTGCAAAGTCCATCACCCAGCCCTTCCCGGCTTGCTTTTATGAGCCAGGATGGGCAAGGTTCAAAGTGACAGGTGGTTGGTTTCACTTGTCCAAGCAGCCTGTCCACATCCTTGGACATAACAGATTGGAATTGATCCTATGCAAGTTGACTAGACAGGACTGTAGCACTCTCCCTCCCCGTCCCTGCTCCCATGGTGGAGTCTACCTCTTTCTGAATCTGAGCAACTTTATTTGCAAAAAACCTTTGCAAAATCATTGCAGGAGATCTTGGGGCCCTTATTGGGCCCTGATTGCGCAGGTGGTTCCGTTAAATTGTGAACCATTTGAAAGAGTCTCCTGCTGCTGTTTTCTGCAGATGCAATAGAGGTGGTGAATAATGTCCTCTTCACGTTTGCCATTGCCACTTGGTAGGCTCAACGTTGAGTACCAAGGCATTTAAAAACCAAAGTACCACTGTATCATCGTAGTGTAACTTTGAATTTTTTCTTGTGGCTGAATGGATATGTCAATTTCAGTTTCCCTCTGTTTTATCTTTTTTCCATTCTTATATTCAAGTCTTCATGAAAAGTCATCAGCATATCAGTACACATTTTTCCTAACATATAGTTTTTTTCAATCAATCTTCCCCAATTAATACATTTACTTATTTTTGGTATACATTATTTGACTGGGGAATTACATACGGTAACTAAATTCATAGAAGTACAAATGTCAACACAGTAGGTTTGAGTTAAGTGTGGATAAGATAGGGTTACATTAAAATTTATCCTCCATCCCAAATAGAACCACCCATGAGTGATAACTCACACAGCTTAAGCAGTTAAAATTGTTGAAAGCAATCGTTTACACAAATCATGCATAAATGGAGGTTTCCATAAGAACTTGCAATTTATGTCACATTGGCAACATTTCACAGAAAGTGTGATGCCTATAATGAGTGTGTTAAGAAACATACGGCTTTACAGCTCTTCTTGTTATACAAGTAATATAGAATAGTCAGAGTAACCAGCCCAAGTTTCTTTTGCTGCTCATTATTTAACAAAATACTATTGGGGGGGAAAGAAAAACAACGCCTGTAATTTCCAAGACAGCCAATTATTCATATACTTTTGCAGTTATTTGAATAATAAAAAGGGAACCTATACAGACTCGTTTAGTTTCCAGAACAATTTGACTTGCACACACAGTACATATTACAACACATATTACAAGGTGTAATAAAACTGCCAGCAGTTCCTATATAAAACATAATTGTGCTCGAAAAACAAGAAAGATGTCAAATTAAATAATCATGATTATATCGTAATTGTCTCATAAAAATATATATGGCTTGTCCCCAAAATGACCATAGTTTTCAATGGCAATGTTTATATTTATAGAAATGCTCATTCTTCACTCCTTGTTTCATTTGTTCTGGACTGAGATCCAAGTTAGGACTGTGGTCAACACAACCATAGATGTTTCTGCTTTGCTTCCTTATTGGCAGTTGGTAGACACTGGTGTGGTTGGTTGGGAGATAAGGAAGAAACAGAAGTGCTCTTTTCTCTGGGTGTCCTAATAAGGGGGCAAAATGAATTGGTCTTATCCCTTTATAAAGTCATCTAAGTTGGTGGCCATTACTTCACCTTGTGGACATTGAATTACAAAGCTTAACTATGACTTGTGTTGCAAAAATACTGACAAACCAGCAGAACAGGGAATAAAATGCAAACCAGGCCAAATTTCCCCACCTATTCCCATTGCCAGCCTTGTCTCAGCAAGCCCTGGCAAAGGACTTTAAATACACAAGATGAACAAAATATGTTAGTTCAGATCCTTCAAGTGTCACCATTTTCCAGGGACAGTCCTGGATTTACAGAAGACATCCCAGTTTCTGATGTGATTCCAGAACGTCCTGCTTTTCCTTAGGATGTCCCTATTGCCATCAGAGAAACGTTAGAGGGGTATGGAATACGACATTCCTATTTTCATTGGAGAAATGTCAGAGGTGGCATCCGTATTTTCATCAGAGAAATGTTGGAGGGTGTGCTAGCTTTCCCCACACTCTCTCTTCTTGCCCTTTGAAGCAAATGGCAAAGCCCAAAGGTTTTTTTTTTACCAACAATCCACTGGGTTGAATCAAATGGTGTCCCTCAGCTGACATGTAAGCAGAACTTGGAGGGAAGGACTTTCACTGATCCCCACCTCTAGAACTGCTCCAGAGGGTTGAGGGACTCTGCAGAAGAGATTTGGGGGCAAGTACGACGGATTGCAGGCCCTGGAAATTGCTCGCCTCTCTTTTCCACAGACAGAAGCCTTCCTGTCAGCTGAGCACACTGTAGGATAAAAACCCTTAACGTTAAATGCAAATTAGATACTTTCTCTACAAAAGCTACAAGCAGAGAGCATTACTATTTTCTTTTTTTAAAAAAAGATGATTTCCAATTCTATTGCTATCATTCTCTGGAGAACATTGCTCATTTATGTGATACTAAGTTGAGTGAATAAGTCCATTTTTTCAAAAAAGGAAGAAAAGGCCCATCTCCCCCTCAATATGTGTTGAGTGGCAATAGAGCCGATTGAGAGAAAGATTAGAAGCAAAGAGTAAAATGCCTAGGATACTTTAATTTGGAAAAGGAGACAAAGGAGAAGAGACACGGCAAGATGTACAGAACAGTGAATGACCAAGATTTCAGTTCTCTGCTGCTATGTACTTTCAGAGAAGAACAGACATTGAGCAAAAGACATGCGGTGACTTCATACTGGATACAAGGAACCATTTCTTCCCTCAGAATGAACCAGCCATTATTTACACCTCTGGGACACACAAGACATTCTACCAGTTAGAACGTATTACATATGCGTTTCAGTGGCCAAACTATGAAGCTGTTTTATACCAAATCACACCATTGGTGCATCCAGCTCAATATTATCTACATTGATTGGTGGTGGTTCTTCCAGGAGATGCTGAGGGTTCAGCCTGGAGCCTTGTGCACCCAAAGCAGATGTTCTGTCCCAGAGCTGTGGCCGTTTCCCTAGTGAAATCAAGGCACCAATGAACTTTCCCTGCTGCAACGAATAGGGACTTCTGTGAATGCATCTGATGACTGATTTAGTCCAATAATGCCAAGAAAGGCTTGCTCATAGATGATCCTCAACTTGGCAACAGAACATTGAAATAGTTTCTATCCGAGATCTACTACTTCTCACTGCATTTCTGAAAGAATGCAGAAGATTGTTGCTTAGATATGCTTTTAACTGTTGTTGTTTTTGCAGGCTATAGTACACTGTTTTGTTTTATGGTTGTTTTTAAAAAAATGAGGTCAATTTGCTATTTGCTTTCTGAATAATTTTGCCAGGGTGCACATTTTTAAATAACTATAATTGCCACAATTATTCTAAGAGGAACTATAGGCATAAGCCAGCCAAAATTAAGGGAAATTAATTTGAATTTATTTCAGAGGTTGAAATTTAAGAATTGAAATAAATGGGCGTGGTTGAAATAAGCACACCATTAAAAGAAACATGCATAGTTTCTTCCCCATCCTCATTTTAGTGAAAGATTGTGCGAACAGGCATCACCCATGTCCTAGGTTATCTTGCAGATAGTATGCAGCCAAGTAAGGGTGTGACCTAGGGATGGATGAATTGGGTGGTACCCAGCTAGGTTTTTCTCAGAGTAGATCCATGGAAATGAATGACCCTTAGTCATGTTTATTAATTTCACTGGGTCTACTTTGATTAAAACTTAATTGAATACCACCCACTGCTTCCACATGTGTTCAGTCATTAAATCCATTCCACCCTGTTTCTGCATTTAAGATACCAAGCAAACCATAGCATCTGCAGTAGAAACAATCCCTGCTGAGAAGATTCAGCAATTGATTGGCAGGGTATGCTAACACACAGAGAGAGAGACACAAGGCCTTGGAAGCATAGGTACAAAACATATCTTGATAGTAAAGGTAAAGGGACCCCTGGCCGTTAAGTCCAGTCGCAGACGACTCTGGGGTTGTGGCGCTCATCTCGCTTTACTGGCTGAGGGAGCCGGTGTTTGTCCGCAGACAGCTTCCAGGTCATGTGGCCAGCATGACTAAGCTGCTTCTAGCGAAACCAGAACAGCGCACGGAAACACCGTTTACCTTCCTGCCCGAGCGGTACCTATTTATCTACTTGCACTTTGATGTCCTTTCAAACTGCTAGGTTGGCAGAAGCTGGGACAGAGCAACGGGAGCTCACCCCATCACGGGGATTCAAACCACTGACCTTCCGATCGGCAAGCCCTAGGCTCTGTGGTTTAGACCACAGCACCACCTGTGTCCCCATCTTGATAGTAGGGAATGGAAAATCTAAAGCACAGAGTCAGGACTACATTGTCATAAAGGATTTTAGAGCAACTGCAGACATCCGGAGGGGGGCGGGTGCGCACAAAGTAGTGCCTCTGGATGTTGTCATACTGCAACTACCTATAGCCCTGGCCATCAGCTACAGGCTGAGGCTGGCAGCAGTTGGCACAACAACATATGAAGTGCACCATACAGTATTGGCTCTCCCTGCTCCAGCCATTGCATTCAAAGGTGCTCACTTCCTAATGCATGTGCTTAGGATTGCAGCCTCAAGAGCATTTCATTTGGGTTGCTTTTTTAATATCTCATAATACCCCATCCTGATCAGGGGTGCCAACTTGAATAAAATATTGGGGGGCCCAGGTAAGTTCCGCACCACATAATCGATCGCAAGACGCACACATGCAGATCATTTGAATGTCAATGCTCATCAACTGGGGTGTGTGTGTCCCAGCCTCCTCAAATATTTTATTGGGGGGGGGGGAGGTTGAAGGGACCTCGGCCCCTGAGAGTTGACTCCTATGACCTCAAAGAGTCAGTCGGCAACTTAAGTAGCCAGCCTTGCAGAACTCACGAGTAAGATGGAGTCCAGCCCCATCTGCCATTGCAGCAGCTTTTGTAGGTGGAGTCAGTCAGGCCAGGTTGGTAATAGGTCAGTGAAGCAGGAAGCAGATCTTGTAGCAAAGATGGTAGGGGTCAGTTGGTTGGTCAGTCTGTAAGTCCCGGTCTCTCTCTCATCATAGTAATATATGCAATACAGTAATTGGGAATTGGATTGTTGCAAAGTTTTCCAGAGTTTTCTGCCCTCTCCCTCCCCCCTAAAATGAGGGGGTGTCTTACCATGTTGTGTGTGTTTCTATTTTTTTTAAATAAAACTTCATTTCTTGGATCAGCAAGCTAATTTCCTGTTTACTCAGCTTATTAGGTAGGCAGTGTCTCTTCCTACTCCCCTTATGTTTTTAATTGCCTGCTGCCTATTTAAGCCTTAGGTGACAGAACTCACATAATGTGGCAAAGCAAGCTATAAACATTAAGCAGGAGAAAAGAGCTATAGGAACCACAGGTGTCACCCTAAAAAGTTACTTCTAACCCAAAAGCACTAAACAAAACTCATGGAGTCCGGAATTAATGTTTTTGTCTTTGAGATCATCAAATCTTTGCCAGGCTTTTGTCTCTTTTCACACGGAATTTTGCAGTATATTTGGTAATTTTACAGCTTGCTCTGTTTACATACAGTAACTCAATAACACTTAGAACAAGTCTGTAAATCAGAAAGGCCAGCACTTACTACTTGCGTACTAAAGATGGGACTGTTTCTTCAGCCTGAGTTCCATTCAGTTTGTTCCCAAGTAAGGGACGCGGGTGGCGCTATGGGTTAAACACACAGCAAGCCTAGGGCTTGCTGATCAGAAGGTCGGCGGTTCGAATCCCCGCGATGGGGTGAGCTCCCGTTGCTTGGTCCCTGCTCCTGCCAACCTAGAAGTTCAAAATCATGTCAAAGTGCAAGTAGATAAATAGGTACCGCTCCGGCGGGAAGGTAAACGGCATTTTCGTACACTGCTCTGGTTCGCCAGAAGCGGCTTAGTCATGCTGGCCACATGACTCGGAAGCTGTACGCCGGCTCCCTTGGCCAATAAAGTGAGATGAGCACCGCACCCCAGAGTCGTCTGCGACTGGACCTAATGGTCAGTGGTCCCTCTACCTTTACCTTTAAATGGGTATAGGATTGCATCCTAAGATTGAAACTTGTCCGTGAGTATGCCCATTTATGTTGAAGCTGCGATTTGGAATTCTTTACGGCTGATAGGTCACATGCTTAATATTCCTGCTGCTAGTTCACACACTTAGTACAGTGGTACCTTGGTTTAAGAACAGCTTGGTTTATGAACAACTTGGATTAAGAATGCTGCAAACCCGGAAATAGGTGATCTGGTTTGTGAACTTTGCCTTGGAAGCTGAACATGTTCCGCTTTCCTGTTGAGTGTGTTCCATTTGTAAATTGAGTCTCCCACTGCTAATCAGAGGCTTCCTGTTGAGTCTGTCGGTTGCTGAGTCCCAAGGTGATATTTGGAGCTTTAGCCTTTGCTATTATTATTTTGTGTGTGTGGTTTTGTTTGTGTGGCTTTCTCAGTTTTTTGACTGTGACTTGTTCTTCGTTTTATGGGACTGACATGTGACTGTGGCTTGTGACTTCGTTTTTGTGACTGTGTGCAACCCAGTTCACCTACTGATTGATTGTGTGACTGCAGAAATGGATAAAAGCCCCCCATCCAAACAATCACTATCAGTGCATGTAAGATTTTTTTTATCATCTATAATGCTGTCTTATTTATTTTATAGTACAGTACATTGATTATTGCTTTCATATTATGGATCAATGGTCTCTCTAGATAGTAAAATTCATGTTAAATTGCTGTTTTAGGGGTTGTTTTTAAAAGTCTAGAACAGATTAATCCGTTTTGCATTACTTTCTATGGGAAAGCACACCTTGGTTTTAGAACGCTTTGGTTTTGGAACTATAAGCATGGATCCATAAGCGTGGATATGTATTCTGCAACTCCTTTCATGCCAGCACTTCCATTACTGCATTTAACATACCCCCCAACATTTCTCCAATGAAAAAAGGGATGTCCTAAATAATAATAATAATAATAATAATAATAATAATAATAATAATAATAATAATAATTTTCTTATTTATATGCCAGCTATTAAACACTGAACAACTTTACTATACTTGTCTGCCTTCAGATGTCTTCTAAAGGTTTCATAGTAATTTACCTCCCTGGCTCGGGGAGGTTGCATAATTCCATACTCTCCAACATTTCTCCGATGAAAATAGGGATGTCCTAAGGAAAAGCAGTATATTCTGGGATCCAATCAGAAATCGGGACAGCTTCTGTAAAGCTGGGACTGTCCCTGGAAAATAGGGACACTTGGAGGGTCTGGTTTAAGGTCTGCCTTTTCACTGATCTTTAGAGAAGGCCTGTCATAAATTTGCTATTTATAATTTTTGACTTTGTGCATGCCTATTTATTTTGCTTTTTGTGGTGATGGCATCTTTTAACCATCTCTCTGTTAAAAAACACACACGTGCATAATACCCTCAGCAGTGTTCGCAGTAGCTAATTGGAACACATGCCTATCTATGTCTAAATCGATGGTTGTCAACTTGTGCTTCAGGAAATCTTGGTGGACATTCTTGCTGGGAGTAGACCAACATGCATCTTCTCCCAAAAGGAGGTTGAAGTGGCAAATTCCCTCCCTCCAAAAGAGGGAACACATTAGCCAAGCAAGCCCTCTGTGTTCCGAAAGGTGTGACCAAGAATATGCCCTAGATTGTTCTACCATTCCATTCCAGGGGTCCTTCACAGATGAACCAATGTGAAAAGGCATATCTATCTATCTGTGTTTGGAGGCAACAGTGGTACACACTTCATAAACCACACCTGCCGCTGTATTTCATTACATCTTCTGGGATCACAGCAGCATGCAATCTTTGCCTGGTCTAATTCACAATGACTCAGGCACTTTGCTAATTATGTGCATTTCTAGAATTCTTCTAACTCGCCTCCCACACGCAGCAGACTTTGATTAGATGTGCCCAAATGGAAAATAATTTAACCAGGATATCATTTTTAATAAACCTCACAGGCTTATTGCCAGCACATTATAGGTGCCCAGTCATTTGGCAAAGCAACACTCTTCTGAATGGCACACAAACAAAATTCTTTGCTGAAAGGTTAAAGGCACCCCCCACATATAATTCTGGTTCCCTGTATATTTCATCAAATGAAAAGTGAAAGGTTTTGCTAAAGCTTATGATATTTATATGGGACAAATGTGTCTCTAGCTTATTAAACAAGAGCTTTGAGAGGGGATGGGGGAGGGGACTCATTTGAATGTACTGTATTTCAGGGGATTCTAATAAAATCATCTGAAATTGGCAAAAAATCATGCCGTTAATTCAAGAAGAGCTTGTGATAAAATGACAGATGCATTGCTGTTCATGAACAGCCACATCTGGTCACAGAAACCTACATTCTAGTCACAAGTATTTATGTCAGGGGATAGGCACAGCAAAAGCTCCAGATCCGAACACAGCTGAAGCTGGAGCCAAACCAGGGCTTAAACTATGTTAGCCCAAGCCCGGGTGGGTTTTTTGGTCTGTGCCCCCCCCCCCCCGATATACACATACTCCTACAAAGCAGAAGCTAGTGACGTTCACCTCACTGTCAGGGAATGTTCTGCAGGCAAGCAAGGAGTATTACTGGAGTTCAACGGCAAATTTTCTCAAGGAAAAAAACACTCAAGGAAGGTGTGTGGCAAAGCTGGTGGGGCCTGCTGAGAAAGAGAGTGGCTGCTGGGGAGTGGAAGCCTGGGAGAGTCCTGAGGGCCAGTACAGGGGCTACATTTGGCCCCTTGATCTGAGATTGTCCATCGTTGCTTTACACAGCAGTGAGAATTAATCTAGGGTTACCAGACATCCCCGGTTCCTGGGGACAGTCCCCAGATTTGCAAATCTGTCCCTGGAAAACGTGGCAGCGGCAGCCTCAGCAGCCCGGAGCCAGCCTGGACGTGCAGTTTGCTCTGGCTGGCTTCAGCAGCTGCTCTCTGCCCTGGCTCCCACCATTTTTCCTCACCGGAAGTCCCAATATGATGTGTCTTGTGCCACTGCCGAAGGAGAAACAGGGATGTCCGGTGGTACAGATCTCCTGCCCCCTTTGTTTTGACTGATCGGGGAAGGCTCGGGAGTCATGGGCGGGTGGTACACCATTGCCCAGGAGGGGTGCAAGGCATGCGGTTTCTTTGCAAAGCCCTTCTTTTGCACCCTGTGAAACATAAATGTGCAGAGTTTTTTATAAACTGGGCAACAGCGCGCTGCCCGCCCGTGACTCCTGAGCCTCCCCCAAATTCCTGCCCCCTTCCCCCTTTGTTTTGACTGATTGGGGGAGGCTCGGGAGTTGTGGCCAGCTGGCCATTGCCCACTTTTTTTTAAAAAAAAACAACTCTGCACATTTTTGTTTCACAGAGTGCGAAAGAAGGGCTTTGCACCTTTATACAATATGCATGTGTGTTCAGGCCCAGGGTCTTTTGCCTCACCATCCCCACTACTGACTCCCTGTTGCTACTCAGCTTAAAAAAAAAAGTGTCCCCGGATTCATTGGAATAAATCTGGTAACCATATATTTATCCACTTAATTTGAAAGGTGAGAGAAAGTCACTTGGGACTTTCCTGTTGTTTCTTCTATGTCCCAACATCCTGCTCTGACAGCACTGCTGGATGAATGCTCAAAGCACTTCAATATTCTCTGCCTGTTGTATGCTGCCTGAACGTGAGACCACATTGCAAAAAATAAAATAAAATAAAATAAAATAAAATGATTCCACTCCCATCACCCGAACTGCGGAAACAGGCATCTAATCTCTCTCAGTCTTTGCTCGTCTTTGAACTTTCTTCAAAGTCACTTTCCATTGTCATTAACTTCCCATGACACTGGTGCCATGTTGCAGTGAAAAATGAACAGGAATCTTCCTTCAGATGTAGGACATTTGTCGTCACAAAAAATAGTAATAATACAAAGGGAACAGGCTGCCCTTGCTTTAGGTCAGAGAAAGCCGTCTCTGAAAACATCCCAATGTTAAAATGTTCCCAGTTTGTGGCACAGCCCTTCTGAAACTTAGATTCAGCTGCATGTTAGAAGTGTTGTGGGGAGTGATGAGCAGAACTCCTGATCCAAAACATTAGCCTTCAAAGCAAATTGCTTGCATTTGCCGTGGCTACTGGTGGCTTAAGATGCTGTGGTACATGATTGAAATGGTGCTTAAGGCAGGGATAGGGCACCTGTGGCGCTCTAGGTGTTGAGTAAAATTTAGTTGACTCTCACTCATGGAAACCTAGTGAACCAGCCAAAGGGTAATGTGGGTATTAAGGTAGGTATAAGATGCGGGTGGTGCTGTGGTCTAAACCACTGATTCTCTTGGACTTGCCGATCAGAAGGTTGGTTCGAATCTGTGCGAATGGGTGAGTTCCCGTTGCTTTTTCCCAGCTGCTGCCAACCTAGCAGTTTGAAAACATGCTAGTGCAAGTACAGTCAAACCTCGTTCTGCGGTCTGCCTCTACTTGCATATGCTTCAGCAAATGTCCACAGCAAACCCGGAAGTACTGGAACAGGTTACTTCCAGGTTCACTGCTCGCGCGTGCGCAGAAGCTCTAAACCACGCCACGCGCTTCAACGTGCATCATTTTCGGCTTGCGGACGGGCCTCCGGAACCAATCCCGTCTGCAAAATGAGGTTTGACTAGAAATAAATAGGTACCACTGTGGCGGGAAGGTAAACAGCGTTTTCGTGCGCTCTGGTTTCCGTCATGGTGTTCTGTTGCTCCAGAAGCGGTTTAATCCTGCTGGCCACATGACCCAGAAAGCTGTCTGTGGATAAATGCCGGCTCCCTCAGCCTGAAAGTGAGATGAATGCCGTAACTCCATAGTCGCCTTTGAATGGATTTAACTGTCCAGGGGTCTTTTAGCTTTTTTTTTAAAAAAAAAATTGTGGGTATTAAGGTAAACGAAGACAGAAGTGCCTGGTGTGCTGTGGCCCATGGGGTCACGAAGAGTCGGACGTGACTAAACAACTAAACAACAACAACATACAGAACAAACTTACTGTAAACAAACATACAGAAATAAACTTACTGTCATTTGTGCAAATAATGAAAAATGCAAACCATAACATTATAAAAAGAAAGCCAGTGATCCTAAATAATCAAAAATGTATCATGTTTTGTCTTTCAGTAGGGTAAGTACCTGGATTTTCTGTGTTCAGTAAATTTTCATGAGGAGATTAAATCTGAATGGTTGAAAAACAAAACAGCATATTTGGATCAATTGCATTGCCATTGCAATAATCGATGAAGCCTATCCAGTTTTCTGAGAATCTTTGCTTTCCTTCAGTCATTCTGATATAATGTGTTAATTTTTCCATAAGGGCATACTACCAGCCAGAGGGCATTTAAGAGCAGGCTGGCTGAAGCGAAGGAGGGCTCCCTTGTGACTCTTAAGGATGGCTGGTGCAGGGAGGAAATGGCTGCCCCAATCTAATTTATGGCATTTATCTATCCCATGGATCTTAATGGTGTTATCTATACAGTTCCCTGGCAGTCTCCCAGCCAGACGCCAACCAGGCCAAATCCCTGCTTAGACTCAGCATGGCTGCTGCATTATGCGTTCTCAGACCATGCACAGGGCTAATGTGAAATAAATTTGTATTTAATATAGATTAATATTTTGAGATAACAAAGTGTGTGGTGAGGAAACATACAGTGGAGCGAAGCACCATTCATATCGAGAAGGAAAGGTCATCTCCACCAAGTTGCTTTTCATTCCAAATTGCTGCAATATATCTGGACGATAAACATCGTCACAATTAAAAAGTGTGCCTTGAACTCAGGACCCTGCGGTCAAAATTTGACCTTCTTTGATTGGGGAACTGGAGTTAATTCACCTGCCAACGAAAGGTGCAATCAGTTATACACATACCTGCAAGTAAGCCACATTGAACTTTGAAAGTAAGCCACATTGAAATCCTCTTGTGAGTAGACTTGCACTATAAATCTGTGAAAGCCACAGAGAGGTATCCTAGCCCAGCTAGGAGCCGTGTTCATGGGAAAGAAAGCTTATGTACACAAATCCCTGGTTGGTGAGGAACTGCATCATGAACCCCATGGGGTTGCATGTCCAATTCTCTAGCATCATTATGCCAGAAAACTGGTGACAGAACTAAAAGGCTGTTGAGGTTTTGGTGGCTCCTCCTCTGTGTCAAACAGCTGAGTGGCATGATCTGACAGGTTTGTTCTTTTATGTTCAGGATAGCCATTGACTATACACATAAGCAAAAGCAGCTCATTCATTCCAGGGTATCCATTCTTCTGCCACCTTTTTAATACATAAGCATAATATTAATTTATTCCTCCCCCCCCCCCGCTTTCTTATGTATATTTATTTTGTACTTTTCAAGTTTATACATCTCACTAATTTTACACATTTCAATAATTTTACAATCATTTTGACATTTCTAAACTTGGCTTCCTTCCCCCTCTTTCTGCGGTTCCTTAAATTTATTTTTAATATCTTCTGCATATCCAAATAAACTTAATTTGCTCATTTGTTCATCTTCTTTCTGCAAACTCCATAAGGTTTTGTATCCATTCTTCCTTTGTTGGGACTTCTGCTTCTTTCCATTTTGGGGCAAGTAATATTCTTGCCGCTGTAGTAAAGGTAAAGGTAAAGGACCCCTGGCAGTTAAGTCAAGGCATGAACGACTCTGGGGTTGCGGCGCTCTTCTCGCTTTACTGGCCGAGGGAGCCGACGTTTGTGTGCAGACAGTTTTTCCGGGTCATGGGGCCAGCATGACTAAGCTGCTTCTGGTGAAACCAGAGCAGCGCACAGAAACGCTGTTTACCTCCCCACTGGAGTGGTACCTCTTTATCTACTTGCACTTTTTGGGGTGCTTTTGAACTGTTAGGTTGGCAGGACCTGGGACCGAGTAACGGAAGCTCACCCTGTCACAGGGATTCAAACCGCCGACCTTCCGATCTGCAAGCCCTAGGCTCAGTGGTTTAGACCACAGTACCACCTGCATCCATACACGAATAAGCTTCTATACATTTTAATTAGTTCTATTCCTATAATTCCCAAAAGCTGCTGTTTAGATTATTTTAAACATCCTTTTCATTTCATTATATATTCATTATATTTCATTTCCCAGTAAGCTTTAACCTTTCTACAAGCTCTTGTAGAGATTAATTTATTCTTGACCCCCAACCATAGGAGCCAACTCCTAGGGGCCAAGATCTCTTTGGCCCCCCAATAAAATATTTGAGGGGGCTGAGCTTCGCCCCAAGTTAATGGCATTGTCATTCAAATGGTGTGCATACACCGTATCATATGGTTGATTATGTGGGGTAGGGCTTACCTGGGCCCCCCAAATTTTATTCAAGCTGGCAACACTGCCCCCAACCCATGTTGGTGTAGTGGTTAAGAGCGGTAGATTTGTTATCTGGGGAACTGGGTTCATGTCTCCGCTCCTCCACATGCAGCTGCTGGGTGACCTTGGGCTAGTCACACTTCTTTGAAGTCTCTCAGCCCCACTCACCTCACAGAGTGTTTGTTGTGGGGGAGGAAGGGAAAGGAGAATGTTAGCCGCTATGAGACTCCTTAAAGGGAGTGAAAGGCGGGATATCAAATCCAAACTCTTCTTCTTCTTCTTTATAATCAGAAACAATTTGCTCCTTTCAGCAGCTGCACTGTGGCCTAAAATTTCTCGATGGATCATCTGATTTGTTCTATTTAGATAATGAATTTTTATTTGCTGGAGGGATTTCCAAAAGGTGTGGTGCCCCCGAGAAGCAGAAAGGTGGAGAATTTCCTCCCTTTCTTTCATGAGGCCTTCATTTCCCTCTGACAAGTGATCTATGAGAATGACATTACTCAATGTTTATTTTATCTCAGCAGTTTCCGGATCAAAGCAAGTAATTTTACAAGTACACGCTGTCTCTTGTCTAACTAGCATTTCAACAAGCTCTGGGACTTCTTAATTTTAAATTCTGAGCATAAATTTGTATCAAGTGTTCTCAAATGCATCGTCGTTAAAAAAATCACAGACATCTGCCACTTATCCTTCCTTCTGTCAACAGAGCTTAAACTTTCCAAAGCAACTCTGAACTTCCTGGCAAATTCTTTGCTGAACACTGTTCTCTACCAGGCTGAACTGAACTGAACTAAACTGAACTGAATGAATCATTATTTGCATCAGCCATCGGCCATAGCAATAAAACAACAATACGATATACAAAGAATAGAAATAAAAAGTCAGTTATATAAAATACATTTTAGGGTTTTGAATCAGTAGTCAAATACTGGATCTTATTCTGATTGCCCCAGCTAAAAACCTTGCAACCTTTGCTGTCACCTTCTCATCTTGATCTGCCAAGAGAAAGGGCATTGTGGCAGTGGTTGGGCGAGCCAGAGTGGACAATAAAAGTGGGGTGATAATCTCATTCCTCAAGTCTTTATAAAGAGTGCAAGCCAGAAGGGCATGCACCACCGATTTGGTACTGCCATCTCCACAGGGACATAAGCGTTTTTCGTGTGGAATCTGTTGGAATCATCCCATAAGTACAGCTGAGGGCAATACATTCAATCTTGCAAGAGTAAAAGCGTGTCCATATTTTAGAATTGCTAGGTTATACAGATAGGGTGCCAGAGAGTCGAAATGGGAAGGTGGAAAATAGTCATACCTTGGGCAAAATTTCCTTATTGTGGCCAAGTTGTTCTGACACTTGATATCATTTAGGCGCTGACAAATTAGACTGTTTGCTTTAATAAAATCCAAAGTGAGTAGCTGTTGTGGTGATAAACCACAAGAGTGAAATTTTTGATGGACAATTTTAGTCCAGGTGCTCTTGTGACAATCTTGCAGCACTAGGGATATTAGACTGGGGGGATTTGAGTTTAGGTGAAGCCAATAGTTAAGTGTCCTACGCCAGATCCATAATTATACCGAGGGAAGATTAGCCTCTACCAAGCAATTTTCTTTTATGTGTTCCATCCTTTTAGGCAGGTAAAGTCTCTTTCTACTCAAAGTCTTTTCATGTTGTGTGGTCTGTTGAAGTTGAGGACTGTTTTGCTGCTGCTTATAGTATGGTTGCATTGGTTGGTAGGTGTGATAGATATATAGATTCCCCCCCACCCCGAAAAAAATGGAACTCACCATGAACTTAAAATGGCAATGGTGCCCATCTGAGAAGTGCTGAAATGTGAGTTCCAGCTGAAAAAAGCCCTAGATAGATAGATAGATAGATAGATAGATAGACAGACAGACGGAAAGAAAGAAAGAAAGAAAGAAAGAAAGAAAGAAAGAAAGAAAGAAAGAAAGAAAGAAAGAAAGAAAGAAAGAAAAGATCCTTCAGCCCAACAGCTGAATGAAGCATTCTATGTGTGTTCCATAGAACTGTCACCTGGCACAACTCTGAACCCACCTTGTGTGCTTTTGCTTGGTTAAGAGGGGCATAAACTGCCATAATGCCTGTTGCTAGCCTGGATGGAGTGAGTATGTTGAAACCTCTGGTTTTTGTATGGCAGGAATGTATACAATTGTTGAATCCTGACAAGACAGAAGTGCTGTTTTGGGGGGAAAGGGGGCAGGCAGGTGTGGAAGACTCCCTGGTACTGAAAGGGGTAACTGTGCCCCTGAAGGACCAGGTGCACAGCCTGGGAGTCATTTTTGGACTTACAGCTGTCCATGGAGGTGCAGGTTAATTCTGTGTCCAGAACAGCTGTCTACCAGCTCCATTTGGTACGCAGGCTGAGACCCTACTTGCCCGCAGACTGTCTTGCCAGAGTGGTGCATGCTCTGGTTATCTCCTGCTTGGACTACAGTAATGAGCTCTACATGGGCCTACCTTTGAAGGTGACCCGGAAACTGTAACTAATCCAGAATGCAGTAGCTAGGCTGGTGACTGGGAGTGGCCGCCGAGACCATATAACACCAGTCCTGAGAGACCTACATTGGCTACCAGTACATTTCTGAGCACAATTCAAAGGGTTGCTGCTGACCTTTAAAGCCCTAAATGGCCTCAGCCCAGTGTACTTGAAGGAGTGTCTCCATCTCCATCCCCATTGTTCTGCCCGGACACTGAGGTCCAGCTCTGAGGGCCTTCTGGCGGTTCCCTCACTGCGATAAGTGAAGCCACAGGGAACCAGGTAGAGGGCCTTCTCGGTATTGGCACCGGCCCTGTGGAATACCCTCCCATCAGATGTCAAGGAAGTAAACAACTGTTTGACTTTTAGAAGACATCTGAAGGCAGCCCTGTTTAGGGAAGTTTTTAATGTTTGATGTTTTTATCGTATTTTTAATATTCTGTTGGGAGCTGCCCAGAGTGACTGGGGAAACCCAGCCAGATGAGTGGGGTATAAGTTGTTGTTGTTGTTGTTGTTGTTGTTGTTGTTGTTGTTATTATTATTATTATTATTATTACAAAGGCAAGAGTCTCATTCATTGCTCCACCCGCATACCCTGTGGCCCGTAGAGGTGTCCTCATGGTGCATTGCAGCCCTCCGAATGAAAAAAGACTTCCTACCTCTGGTTTATATATGCTCTATTTTTAAAGACTTTGATATCAACTTGAACGACTACAAGAAATGTCCTATATACATTTACTTGGAATTAAGTGCAACTGAGTGCAAATGTGCATAGGCATGGCCAGTACCTTTTTTCTGGAAAAAGGTGGGGATACTCACCACAAACTTTGCTTGTTGGTTTGTTTGTTTGTTGGTTTGTTTGTTATGAGCCCAGTCACAGTGTCACCCTGCCACCCCCAGGCAGTGGCTAATGTGATTAATAAACTCAAGCAGATAATGATCTGGATTAGAAATGGCCACAACTTTATTGATCACAGATAAAGGTGGATTTTTTTGGCTCAGGAATTGGGTACATATCCATGCCAGTCCCCCCGGATAAATTATTATTATTATTATTTAGTTTTAAAAATGTAAGGGCCTGCTCAGAACACAAAAAACCCCACCCTGGACATGGTAGGCAAGACACTTTATAAATAGGCAGACATTTCTTAAAACCTGTAGATTTAAGCAGTCTCCCGATAGAAGTGTTGTCTTCAAGGAAGGATGCTGTGCTGTTTCCTGAATATTTCTGTCTCCAAAGGAGGAACAGCAACATGTTACATACACTTCTGTGATTCTTCCTAGCTGCTGCCTGCTGCTTTCGGTCCTCAGGTTGAAAGCTTGGAAACCAGTGGATGGATAAAAGACATTGGCACAAACCTGAAACTTTGTTTTCACCTATATTTCTCTACCAGTATTAAAAGCCCCAATTCTTATGTAAGCATACTGGTGAACGCATTTTGAAATAGGTAGAGCCTTTTTTTAAGGGGGGGACGAGGAGAGAGAGAGAGAGAGAGAGAGAGAGAGAGAGAGAGAGAGAGTCCATCTTTTAACCCATCTTTCGTAAAAGCCCTTCATACAATACATGAGAAGATCAATAAGGCAAAGCATATTTCCTGATGAGGCTTTGTTTCCATGAGTTTGGGGAAATTTTTGTTTAGCCAGTTGGTGCACTACAAAGGATGTAAAATATTGATTAAGACGGAGGTTGGTTGGTTTTTTTGGGGGGAAAGAAGGAACTGGATTTGCAGAGGTTGGGCAAGAAGCCAAAGCTCCCTAGTGGAATTGTCAAGTTCCAAGAGAAGAAAGCTAAAGGAAGAGAAGCCGTGAACAGGAGATGGCAAGTCTGCACAATAGATTTGGAAGTTGTAGCAAAATGTGCGATAAAACCTTCACAACTGAGGTGACTATTCAGTTTTCTAAGACACTGCACAGATAAAAGGAAACAATTTCCGCATCCTGGGGTTGGGATATCTGCGAGATGTTGTTTATTTTCTTTAGAATCACGGTGCTTTTTATTTTTCTTACAAAAAAAAAGAAAAGAAATTAATTTCCAGTTTCTAAAATAGTAATAGCAAAGGCTTCACAATGATGTAAAAGCAGTGGCACATCTTTGAAAAAGCTGTTGCAAAGAACCAAGGGCGGCTGCTCGCAAGAAGATCCTGGACTCTTCATATTACAGGGCATTCATATTTATTTGCTTTTCCATTTTTTATTTTTTTTAATTACGGCACTTTTGGGAACTGTTTCTAAAGGAACCGCTTTGCTGCTAGGGATGTCAGAGAATTTCAAGGGAAACAGAAGCGGAGATTGTCTAGGTTTGCTTATTTGCCCAATGTCTAGAACAGAAATAAATGCAGCGAATACAATCAGCATTTGCGTCTGTTGTTCCTTTCAGTCCGCAAATGATACATAATTATGATTTCCCCCATGTGCTTCCTTTGCATGGGAATAAATGGGGTGGAATTGCATAATGACAATGTAATTTATGTGATTTATGCAATTTGTTTAGTTTTAGTTTAGTATAATAAAAACACAATAGAAATTATATAGAAAGCAACCATCAATTCCACATTTTGGAGTAGTGAATACTATGTTGTTGTATAGTTCCTTTAAATGTTATACTGCCTTGTGAGGTTCCTTCTGGTTTCCCATAATTTTACCCTATTGTGCACACGATGTACACACCATTTTAATGTAAAACACATACTTTTCAGTACTTTTCAGTGCATTCATCCATAAAATAGCCTCTTTGTATAGAACATACATACTTGGGTACAAGCTTTTTGTACTGCAAAAATGCATAGCAAATTCTGAAATGGGTCATGAAGTTGGGGTTTTCATTCTTGATCCACAAACATTGGATCAGGTCAGTCCATTGTGAAGAGCAGACCAAATAAATTCCTCCTTATGTCTGGACTCTGTGAGTTACTTTATGGTTCCATCGAGTCATTATTTTATAACAGACATGGGTTCATTATTTTGCGGAAAAGGGACACAGGTGGCGTTGTGGTTGAAACCACTGAGCCTCTTGGACTTGCCAATCAGAAGGGCGGCAGTTCAAATCCCTGTGACAGGGTGAGCTACTGTTGTTCTGTCCCAGTTCCTGCCAACCTAGCAGCTCGAAAGCGCACCAGTACATGTAGATAAATATGTACCACTGTGATGGGAAGGTAAATAGCATTTCTGCGTGCTCTGGCTTCCACCACAGTGTTCCGTTGCTCCAGAAGCGTTTTCGTCATGCTGGCCACATGACCTGGAAAGCTGTCTGTGGACAAACGCCAGCTCCCTCGGCCTGAAAGTGAGACGGGTGCTGCAACCCCATAGTCACCTTTGACTGGACTTAACTGTCCAGGGGTCCTTTACCTAATTTGCAGATTATGTTTCCTGGATTTTATTGCTTTATGGTTTGTATGTTGTTTTGATTGTAATTTGGCTGAGAACTCTGACTTATAACAAACTTTCATCACAACGTAATGGGAGATTCAGTAGAGGGGTTTTCAATACCTTAATAATAATGCAGAGATGTTGTGAAGCGTTAAGTGCCATCCTAAATATATTAGTGGAGAACCAATAGTCTCCCCATAAGAGAACTGTGCAGATGGCCCTCTGTCCCACTAGTTCACTAATCACACAAAGCCAGGGGCAGAATAGTGGTTGTTAGCTTTACCCCTGCTAACAAGGAAGCTCATTGGCACCACCTTAACATTCAGCAGTGGTGTGATAGCGGCCTTTATGGATACAACACTTCCACAATAATGATGAACATGCAAATGTTGAGGGGATGGGACTAGTGGGTGTAAATTACTCCTCTTCTGCATGTTCACTATGCACACATGCATATGCCCTTGCAATTGTCAAGTGAACTGGAATAACATGGGGGTATCCCCAGCCATGAACCCACCCAACATTCCTGAATGTTCAGCAGTTACAAGACATTTCTGACTTCTGCAATCCCAGAATTCCATGACTGCAGACACACTGCTCTATAGTGATAGCATCATCAGGTGCATACTTCAAACCTGTGCATTGGCTGAATTCTGTAAATAATACTTTAATATCCTGTGCCTTTCCTAAATGTTCAAATTGCATTATGCACAGTAATCCTATCAGTAATGCTCAGAACAACTTTGTTCACCAGGAATGGGGAACCGGCAGCTGCTGCTGAACTCTGATCATCCCTGACCACTCTCAATGCTGGCTGGGGTTGCTGGGAACCAGAGAACAGAAACATCCAGAGGACTACAGGTTCCTGATCCTGGCTGTAAAATAAACCAGTGTCATGATCCTCATATTACAAAGAAGGGATTACGTTTTAGATCAAGGATGAGAAACCTCTGTCTCGGTGGTGAAATCCAGTCCTCCAGATGTCTTTCTGGGCCTTGAAACTCTCCCCAGGCCACCCACCTTCCTGGCTTTGCTTTGCATCCTCCTTGAATGTTTTTGCCTGGTTGGAAAGTGTTCTTGTATGGTGATAATCCTTACCTGGATGGAGTATAGGGAAAGGTATGCAGGTTTGTGCAGAAAGTAGTGTTGGAGAAAAGCAAATACACTTCCTTGCATGTGCTACTTTAAACCACACAAGGACACTGTTTGTATAGAAATTTAGCCAGCACTTCTTTACAGATTCTCTAAGTAAACTCCACCCCGAAAAGCTGGTCCATTTTGTCATGTCTTTATCTCAACATATTGAGCTGCTTTTGTCTCTGTCTCTCATCGCTACTCCCCCTGTAAATAGTTCCTGCTCCTGCATGAATAATGCCTCTGAACTCCAGAAACTGTACATGATCATTTCAGTCTAAGATACAAGTTCTCCTAACAAGTAGCACATTCATTGCTCTGCCTGCTTTTGCCTCTGGCACCACCCATCACTGTAAGGTTGCCTAAAAGTCAATGCAGTCCTCAGGCTGAAAAGGATTTCCCATCCCTGACCTAGAAAGAGTAGCTTTCCCAAAACCACCCTGTGTGTAAATAGTGAATAATTCAAACCAAGGACATCTCAGCTTGCTGCATATACTCCAGTCTGTAAACTACCCTGTATATCCTCCCTGCAGCCAGAAATTCAGACCTAAGCCGTGTACTACATCCCAGTGCTGCTAAATTGTGAATTGGAACACATCACCAACTTCTATCCTGAAAAATGAACTAGCCAAGCCTCTGTATCAACATTTCCTGCAATGCTTTGATTTCAAACAGGGTGAGGAACCTGTGGCTCTCCAGTAATTGTTGGATGTCAATGTCCAATCACCCTGGCCATAATGGCCAATGGTTAGGGATACTAGGACTCAAAGTCTAACAACACACAGAGGGCCACCATTTTCTCATTCCAGTTCTAGGTCCAGAAAAATAAGCTAGTAACAGTTGAGAGCAATTCCAGCTACACTGTGGAGTTTAAACCTGCATCCATGTCCCCCAGGTTACGACCTGTCCATTTTTTGATCAGATCAGTGTTAACGTTGTTGCAGCATGACTCTCTATTAATTTTTCTAACATCGCTTGTATCAAAGCACCCAAAAAAGTTACTTAAAAAAAGTCAATTGACTGTGCATCAGAAAGATTCCACTTGAATGCCTTTGCCATAAAAGTGCTATAGCTCTTGAAAGATGGTCCTTTTTAACTTCATATTTATGCATTCATGGTTTATTAATGGCAAGGAATCACTGAAGGGTAAAGATATACAAAACGGAAATGAAAACTGAGTGGGTAAAATATATTTACAAGGTACAGCATGCCTAGAAGTAACCTTAAACAACCTTTGCGGTTTATGTGGTGTTATGATTGCACGGGCCTTCTGCTGTCTTTTAGCAGAGAGGATTTAAGATCACTTTGTTACCTAGAAATATACGGCCAACAGTTACTGTATACATCATAGTGGTTTGTATTCAGTGCTGCCACAGGTCATCTGTGGCAAGAGACAGTTAAATTCATCACCAGAGTTCTGCCTGAAGAATCTGGTAAGAAGAACAAATAGAACAGTTTGCTACACAGTTCACTGACCTGAAAGGCACAGCTTATTCCAACCTTCTGCAATAAACGTCCCCAAGAGTAGTGGAAGCAAGGATAAATATGCAAAAGAAGTAGCCATAATGGTGCCCTCCAGATGACACACACCCCCCCCCCCCGATGTTGTTGGACCCTGATTTCTATCAGGCCAACACAGCATCTAGATGGAACTACTTTGGCTATCCCTAGTCAGTAACTGACAAGAAAGGAATTGCCCCATCTCCTCTCTATCCTTCTCTCTCTCTCTCTCTCTCTCTCTCTCTCTCTCTCACACACACACACACACACACACCTCAGAGCCAAAATATCTGGCAACAGGCTCTGGGTAAAGCATGATTGTTGGATTTTTGTATTCTCCATGCAACATTTTCACTTCATACGTTCAATTAAGCTATATAGGGTGTGTACCGTCAGACAGGGATGCTTGAGGAATTTGATCATTGTGGGTACCAATGAAAAATGACCTCATCCACAATTCCTGGGCTAAGCTGTGGATCGGAACTCAGTGTTCACACTTCCTGATTGCTCTAATAGAGCTCTTAGCTCAAATCCCATCCCCAGTACAAAATATGTTTTAAATGGCATATTTTGAGAGAAGAAACATTTACAGCAGTGTATTCAAAGATGCATTTAAGTGTGTTTTGTGTGTGTGTATATTTATTAAATGATCAATCCAACCAGAGATTAATGCAGAAAAAGGATGGGACAGGTGGATTTTGGGGTGAAGGCATGGTAAAGTGACATGGGAAAGTTTGCCAGTTTGCCAAACTGAGTCCCAGATAGCAGTGAGAAGACTTTCCCATCTCCTTCCTTTAAATTGCTCCTCTGGTTTACTCTGCCCTGTATTCTAACACCACTGGATTCTGGTTGAACCAGAGCCCATTTGGCCATTATTGTCCATGAAGCTACAATTGTAGAATGAAAAGAAAAAAAAAACTAGGACCAAAATCGCAAAGAGAACATCACTGTTCTTTGAAACAACTGAAACACTCTCTTTCCCATTTCTCACACAAAGGAGAGAGCAACAGTCTCAAGATGGGAACTGATGTGCTTCATTAGAAAATGTCTTTTATAATATTTAATAACAAGGACACTGGTCCTATCACCTCCTGGCAAATAGAAGGGGAAGAAATGGAGGCAGTGAGAGATTTTACTTTCTTGGGCTCAATGATCACTGCAGATGGTGACAGCAGCCACGAAATTAAAAGACGCCTGCTTCTTGGGAGAAAAGCAATGACAAATCTAGAAAGCATCTTAAAAGGTAGAGACATCACCTTGCCAACAAAGGTCCGTATAGTAAAAGCTATGGTTTTCCCAGTAGTGATGTATGGAAGTGAAAGCTGGACCATAAAGAAGGCTGATCGCAGAAGAATTGATGCTTTTGAATTATGGTGCTGGAGGAGACTCTTGAGAGTCCCATGGACTGCAAGAAATATCAAACCTATCCATTCTTAAGGAAATCAGCCCTGAGTGCTCACTGGAAGGACAGATCGTGAAGCTGAGACTCCAATACTTTGGCCACCTCATGATAAGAGAAGACTCCCTGGAAAAGACCCTGATGTTGGGAAAGATGGAGGGCACAAGGAGAAGGGGACGACAGAGGACGAGATGGTTGGATAGTGTTATTGAAGCTACCAGCATGAGTTTGACCAAACTGCGGGAGGCAGTGGAAGACAGAAGTGCCTGGCGTGCTCTGGTCCATGGGGTCACGAAGAGTTGGACACGACTAAACGACTAAACAACAAAAATAACAAGGACAGAGGGATTCAGATCCCTGGTCCACCACACTGGGGAGTGTTTGGATGAGGCAGATATCTCTCACTGATGAGGAGCATCTGCTGTCACAGAGGCCCCTGCTCCAACCATAAAAGATGCAGAAGCTACTACATTGCCTACTCCACTAACAACAACAACAACAACAACAATCACCTTGAAGTGGAGCATTTTGGAAGTGGGAAAGGGCAGAACTGGGGCATTTAAGATTCACTGGACCCCAAGCTGGCCCTACAAACCACAAGTTGCAGCAAGAGAGCTGATCTGGGTCCAGTTGTTGCTCCTCTCTCTGGAACTAGCATAATAAAACAACTTCCTTTTCCGGCTGCATGAAAAGCAGGATTCTGTGTATGGCAGCATCACCATCACTCTCTCAAGTCCCGCTGCTGCCTGGCTGGGGTGAGGATTGCATCCTTAGTTGTTGAATAACGTATAGTCATCTAATTGTTATTGAATATTTCGATCCCTCATAAATGTACACATACATTGCTCCAATAAGGTAACTATTAACAGAGCCATTCAGATATGTGTAGGGGAAGAAACTGTGGGGGTGCAAAGGGTCTAAATCCAGTAGCCTACCCCCCTTCAAGTCAGACAAAGAGGGCAAATTATTTTGGGGTGTTTTAATAGTTGCAAAACATTCATCTTTATGGTGAGTCTGTGGAGAGAGATGGCTTGCAGTACAGCTGCCCATCTGCCACCCCACTTGCCCACAAACATGAGAGACCTGTCAGTAAAAGCTAGATCAGTTTTGCCCTAGTCACAACATTATCACAAAGAAGTGGTCCACATGTTGTTTGAGTGGCCTGGAGTGTGATTCCTAGGAATGTGCACATCCCAGAACCTCCAAGTGCCCCTATTTTCCAGGGACAGTCCTGGATTTAGAGAAGCTGTTCTGTTTTCTGATTTGCTCCCAGGATGTCCCACTTTTCCTTTGGACATTCCTATTTTCATCAGAGAAATGTCAGAGGGTATGAAGTTATGCAACCCCACAAGCCATGGAGATAAATAACTATGAAACCTTTAGAAGACATCTGAAGGCAGCCCTGTATAGCGAAGTTGATTTATGTTTTATTATGTTTTGATATACAGTGGACCCTTAGGTTATGTTACCTTCAGGTAACATAACTTTTGGGTTGTGAACATGGCAAACCCAGAAGTGTATACTTCCAGGTTTTGCCACACACGTGTGCGCAGAACCGTTATGTTGCGCCGTACACGTGCGCAGAAGCGGCACCTCTAGATGCAGACTTTTCAGGGCATGTACGGACCCCCAGAACGATTAAGTTCGTATCCAGAGGGTCCACTGTATGTTGGAAGCTGTCTAGAGTAGTTGAGACAACTCAGTCAGATGGGTATGTATGTATGTATGTATGTATGAATAGGACATCACTATTTTCACTGGAGAAATGTTGGAGGGTATCACATTCCCAATAATGCTTTGGAGATATGTGTGTGTGTGTGTGTGCGCGCGCTTGTGTGTTTGTGAAGCTGCGAGCATGCAGTATATTACTACAAACAGATCTGGAAGCAAACCAAAGATCATTCATACTGTGGGCTTGGTGTGTATATGTGATGAAGAAAGGAATATGTTTGGGAGCATCTTGGAATTAGGCCAGAAGAGAAGGTGATACTGCTGGTTTAAGTGTTTGCATTTGTGTTCTTCTGTTGCTGGCATCACATTCTCTTTATTTCCAACAGTTTTGATTTACTAAAGACCTTGCTGTGTTTAAAACTCTAATCACTTTGTTTTGCCATAGAAGGGACGTCACATTCATGAATGGGATTTGTTTTTACCGATAGGGGCTTCTCTTTTCAGAGTACTATAATGCAGAGTGGTTGGGGGGGGCTGTCCCCCCCCCTAAAAAATCAATCAGACGCACTCTTCATATGTGCACAGAAGATTGCTATTGATGTAGGCATCTAGACAGCACCTTTGTGCTAGCTGGAAGCCGACTGTCTGCCACTTCCTTAAATACATTCTTAAGAAATGCCCTGCTGCAGAATGCAAGCCGGAGGCAATTCACACAATCTGCATACAAATCTGTACCTAGTGCCATGCTAAATATTGAAATCCTCCCCAGCTGTATTTACTGTGCTGTGATTTCTGAACAGCTTTAATATAGCCAAACAGGCGACATTAGCATTGTCGCCGCAAAGCCAATATGGAATTTGGAGGGGAAATACCATTCATACAAATTAGTTATGCCCACTATCAACAAAGTTAAATATTTCATTTGCCTTTAACTTTTTTTTTAAGTCTCTGGAAACTTCGGCTGCTGCAAAACAAGGCAGTTAAGGTTGCAGCCAGGCCCTGCATTTTGGAACATACATATGCCTCTGAGGTTGACAATTTTGCATTGCTTACAGGTTTGTTTTGGAACACAATTCAAAACCCTACTGACTGGCTACATGGTATGGAATCAGGATATACATGGGAGCCAACATGAGATATACATGAGAGCCACACCCAATGACATCAACATCACAGGGCTCGCTTCACACCACATTGCTATCAGGATTCTGGTTGCATGGGACACGGGACAGGGCATTTGTGTGTGAAGACCACCAAAGCCCCTCCAAAATAAATCACACAGGACACAGAATATTTGCTCATGATTTTTGGCATTAATTTGCCACAACTTTATTGATTACAGCATGTGAGTGGTTGCTTAGGCATTGGTTCGGACTACCTGAACCTGCACTGGCAGGAACAGGACTGACAACTGGAACCTCCAGAGGTCAGTAAGGGAAAACATACTGGGGGAGCACAGAGGCGGATTTCCGCCTCTTAGTTCACCCCAGTTGCTCCCAGGAACTCTGGCATGGCGCTACCCCTGAGATGGGATCGGACAGAGCAAATCGAGCCCCTGGATTCCTTTAACGGAATTCCCTAGCAGCAGCAACAAAAATGAGGGGCAGGCACAGCCAATTCATACTCCCCTCCACCAAAGAATGAACCAATGCCTAACCGCCAACCTTGCAAAGTTGTGACGATTTGCTACATGGTAGGCAAAAACCAAATGGCACCAGCCAATCAGCCAAGTGGCAAAATTCCTACCGGGCCCCTGCTCCAAAAACAGACGACCCCTAGACAGGCATAGCAAGGTCAAAAGCACAACCTTAAGTTATAGTGAGGGAGGGCAGGAGATCCGCTGCACGATGCGAAAGAGAAAGTAGTTCACCTCGTGCAGCCCCTTAAATAGCCCCTTAGTTGCCAATCAGACCCCAACCGACAGAAAATTTTTCCCAGTAACAAAGAGGCAACCAATAAGGCACGGAGGTGATCCAAACAGCCCCCCCCCATCAACAAGAAGGCAGTTGGGTGATCTCACCGCAACATGTGGCTCTCCATGATTTGGAGGACAAAATTTTCAGTTGTGGTGCTCAGTTGCTACCTACGGTTGTCTTTTTCCAGGACACACACTCTTTTTCAGGGGTAAAATTTATGTCCGGGTGGATTTTTTTAATTTGCCAAAATGTCTCTGGCTATACTTTCTGGATGAGACATCAATGTAACTGGTGGTTGAAGACTTGCTTCCCTCTTCTCTTCTACTGCCATACCCTCAGCAATATATCACAGCTTCTATAGCCTACATATAGCAAAGGCAAAGGGACCCCTGACAGTTAAGTCCAGTCGTGAACAACTCTGGGGTTGCGGGGCTCATCTCACTTTACAGGTCAAGGGAGCTGGCGTTTTTCCGCTCCGCAGACAGTTTTTCCGGGTTATGTGGCCAGCATGACTAAGCCACTTCTGGCGCAATGGAACACCAACACCAGAGCAGTGCATAGAAACACCGTTTACCTTCCCACCAGATCAGCACCTTTTAATCTACTTGCACTTTTTGGGGTGCTTTTGAACTGCTAGGTTGGCAGGGCTTACATATAGTAGAGGTATTTAAATTGAGAGTTGCCATAGCATCCTCTTTTTTGCTCTTCAAAATATGGCAACCCTTGGAATGCTGTCAAGTCCTCCATCTCCCACTTTTTTGTATTTTTGTATTTTTTACTTTATGATTAAAAGTTCAAAAAGTACATTATTATACATGCACTAAACATGGTGAGACGTAAATAAAAGAGAGAAAATGAAAGAGAGAATCAGAACCCATGTAGAATGGGAAATAAAGTGGGGAGGGGATAAAACCCCAAACTGTATATTTTACAAGGTTGTTATTGTACTTCCCGAGATCTTAACCCAGTGCTTTTTTTCTTTAAAAAAATGTTTAGGGGTACTCTCGTTTTGACTCAAGAAAACCACCATTTTATAGTTCAAATCGGGAAAAATAAATATAGTAAATGGACAAAAGTACAAAGATTTACAAAATGTTTAGGGGAATGCGTACTCCTGCGTTCCCCAGAAAAAAGCACTGTCTTAACCTATTACAGTATTTGGAAGAATGGATCCCAAATATAATTGAATTTGTCCTTGGCAAGTCTGTGTTTTATATGCAAGTTGTACATATGTTGTGAGTTTGTATACGTCTTCAATCCTCCATCCCCTTTTTTGATTTAAGGTTTCCTCCTTCTGTAACTGTAATATTTAGCTTCAGATTCTCTAGTTCCTTTTTTATACTCTTAATTACTGTATGAATTATAGGAGCACAGAAGTGCTCCTACAGTTAAGGTGAGCAGCAGCACTGAATTTTCCAGAGAGTTGAAAAGTTCAAAGTTCCCATCAACTGCCATACACAATCTACCTGGTGAGGTCTAAACCCTGGCTGAATTTTTCCTACGAACTACTGATGTAAGCAACAAACATGGATAGGTAAACTCACATATAGCAGTACAATTAGGATCAAAATTTCCCTAAAACATCCAAACATGAACAATTTGTCACAATGCACAGCTTCACTCCACATCTGTTAAAGCACCAACAATAGCTTTCTATTTCCTGGCTTTGTGGAGCTTAAGCCAGCAGGAGACAGACCCAACTCTGACCTTAAAGCAAGTTATTTCATCCTTGAATCTTTTAATTGATACTATAAGCTTCATTGCTGGGGGGCGGGGCGGGGCAGGCGGGGACAAAAATTGGGAGATAAATATTACAACAATAAAGAATAGAGGAAAGTCAAAGAACCACTTTGCTGGGTCAGACAAAAAACTTTATAATCTGCAATTGCTTCAAAAGAAAAAGGGGTGAGTAGATTTGTTGAGAAGAGTCCTCTTTGAGCATTCAGCCTCATGGGTGTGAAGGCAAAACATGTGTAGGGGGCTTGGCCCACATGCCCCTGTTCCTGCATCAAGTTTTCTCAATACCCCATGTGTTAAGTTGTGGGTGAACATATCAGACGACACAGCGATTCTTCAAACAGCTCTTCTTTATTCACAGGCCAGAACAGAACTGAACTGAAGGGTTCAGCCAGCCTCCTTATATAGAGCTCCACTAGAATGCAACAGTAACCATTTTCTGTAACTATCCAATCACTGAACATCACTTTTGATCCCTTATTTGCATATGTGGACCTGAACTATCTGCAGTACCCCCCTGCTGGCCCAGGGTGAGAACTTCAGTACATAACACCATTCACATTTCACGCCTGACCTTTCCAGGCTTGGAAGCCTTGTTGCAACCAGGAGCCCTGGTAAGGCCATGTTCCTGATCACAGGTTGGCTTCTAAGCATATTTTTTTGGAAGCTCCTTAAAAGCCCTGTCCAGAACTATGAACACATGAAGGCCAGGAACGGAAGGTGCAAGCATGTGGGCAGTGCACATTGAGGTCATTGGGGGCAGCGCTAGAGACTCTACCGCTTGTCCTCTGCGCAAGTAATGCCCTCACATGTTCCAGCTGAAGCCTTGAAGATGGCGAATGTCTATGAGCCATGACAGTTCAGAAATGGGAATTCAGTATTCAGAAGCAGCTTGTCTCTGATCATTAGGTTTTTGGGAAAATCAATAGCAAATGTCTATCTTTATCATGCCCTCTTTGTAACTGCCTAGAGGCATTTGGCTGGACACTGTTGGGAAAGAATACTGTCATTATTTGTGCATTGTTGTACATTACCTTGTTTCATTAGAAGATCACCCACATTTCTATACTTGGAGGGGGAAACGATGAGCTGCTTTTGTAGATCACGTCAAATTATCCCAGTGGTTTAGCCCCCATTTTAATTGGTCAGTTCAAATCATAGCATATGAAATATAAACTAATTTTGAAGCCTCTCTTTTTTTCTCTTGATGCCAAAAATTTCTGGTATCTGCTAAAGTTCAACACTCCGGTTTTTGAAAAGTTCTCTGCAATTTTTCTCAGTCTCAATGTGCCTATAAGGATAAATGCATTTATGAGAATGAGAAATTAAGTCTAAATTGGGGGAGGGAGATGGTGAAACGACTGGAAGATAAAATGTGCCCCCAAAGTGATACCATTAATTGGACATCTTGCATGGGTTTAGCACAGTTTCTTTCCCCCTCTTTCCCTCCCCCCTCCCCCATACGTACACCAGGAAAGGATATTCAGATAGGGCTGTGGCTATATCTGGTGTAAAGCCATATCATAAAATTAATTATACCCATCATAAGTTTGGCCCAAGGACAACTTCTCTCTGTTGGGAAAGATGTCAAAAAGCAATTAAAATAAACCTGATAGGAAATATTATTGAATTCATATACTCTGGTCTCTCAGGCAAGGATTGGACAAGTTATAAGCATTTATAATGACTTTCAAAGGAGAGGGGTGCAGACCATCATTCTCAATCTAAAGACAAATGTGTGTGTGTGTGTGTGTGTGTGTGTGCATGTGCATCCATTTGTAGGATTGTTGACTAGCTAATCCACAAATATTCTAAGCCTGTTAACATAATATAGAAGAGGGAAGGCACATTGCTAGACCTGGTTACTTTGTAAGTGGGAAGATCCATGAGTGTGAAGGCATTTTTTAAAAGTCCAGTGGGTGTGCTAAAGACTTAGGACAGGCCTGCACAATCTGTGATCCACCGTATTGAATATAGCCCACCTGTCATATGCAGTAAATAGGCCTCTTATGTTTTTCAGCCCCAGGTAGGCAGCAAAAAACCCTGAAGATGTACTACTAATACTACTACTACAACTACTATATCATTTATACCCCACCAATCTGTCTGGGTTTCCTCACCCACTCTGGGCAGCTCCCAACAGTATATTATATTATTATTATTAAACATCAAACATTAAAAACTTCCCTAAACGGGGCTGCCTTCTTCTAAAAGTCACATAGTTGTTTATGTCCTTGACATCTGATAGGAGGGCGTTCCACAGGGCGGGTGCCACAACCGAGAAGGCCGTCTGCCTGGTTCCCTGTGACCTCACTTCTGGCTGTGAGGGAACTGCCAGAAGGCCCTCGGCGCTAGACCTCAGTGTCCGGGCTGAACGATGGGGGTGGAGACATTTCTTCAGGTATACTGGGCTGAGGCCATTTAGGCCTTTAAAGGTCAGCACCAAGATTTTGAGTTGTGCTCAGAAACGTACTGGGAGCCAATGTAGGTCTTTCAGGACCAGTGTTATATGGTCTCAGCGGCCACTCCCAGTCACCAGTCTAGCTGTAGCGAGCCCTTGGGCTGATGGGTTGCATTCAGCTAGTAGTGTCAAAGAGTACACAGGCTAGGCTTAAGATTTCAACTGCTGAACTGGCCAGATCTTGGGATAAAGGGCTTGTCAAAGAATAGGACCAAATTAAGTGTTCAGTAGCTTTACTGTCTTAAACTGTTTTATTTAAATGGAGAAATAAAGATCTTCCTGTGAGGGCACTGCAGTATTTAGCATCCCACTTGTGTGTTGATGAACTTGGGGCTGTTTCACTTGGAACCTGGAGGCAGAGAATCATAGAATCATAGAATCCTAGAGTTGGAAGAGACCACAACGGCCATCGAGTCCAACCCCCTGCCAAGCAGGAAACACCATCAGAGCACTCCTGACATATGGTTGTCAAGCCTCTGCTTAAAGACCTCCAAAGTAGGAGACTCCACCACACTCCTTGGCAGCAAATTCCACTGTCGAACAGCTCTTACTGTCAGGAAGTTCTTCCTAATGTTTAGGTGGAATCTTCTTTCTTGTAGTTTGGATCCATTGCTCTGTGTCCGCTTCTCTGGAGCAGCAGAAAACAACCTTTCTCCCTCCTCTATGTGACATCCTTTTATATATTTGAACATGGCTATCATATCACCCCTTAACCTCCTCTTCTCCAGGCTAAACATGCCCAGCTCCCTTAGCCGTTCCTCATAAGGCATCATTTCCAGGCCTTTGACCATTTTGGTTGCCCTCCTCTAGACACGTTCCAGTTTGTCAGTGTCCTTCTTGAACTGTGGTGCCCAGAACTGGACACAGTACTCCAGGTGAGGTCTGACCAGAGCGGAATACAGTGGCACTATTACTTCCCTTGATCTAGATGCTATACTCCTATTGATGCAGCCCAGAATTGCATTGGCTTTTTAAGCTGCCATGTCACACTGTTGGCTCATGTCAAGTTTGTGGTCAACCAAGACTCCTAGATCCTTTTCACATGTACTGCTCTCAAGCCAGGTGTCACCCATCTTGTATTTGTGCCTCTCATTTTTTTTTTTGCCCAAGTGCAATACTTTACATTTCTCCCTGTTAAAATTCATCTTGTTTGTTTTTGCCCAGTTCTCTAATCTGTCAAGGTCATTTTGAAGCGTGATCCTGCCCTCTGGGTGTTAGCCACCCCTCCCAGTTTGGTGTCATCTGCAAATTTGATCAGGATGCCCTTGAGTCCATCATCCAAGTCGTTGATAAAGATGTTGAACAAGACTGGGCCCAAGACAGAACCCTGTGGCACCCCACTAGTCACTCTTCTCCAGGATGAAGAGGAATCATTGATGAGCACCCTTTGGGTTCGGTCAGTCAGCCAGTTACAAATCCACTAAGTGGTAGCATAGTCAAGACCGCATTTTACCAGTTTCTTTACAAGAATATCATGGGGCACCTTGTCAAATGCCTTGCTGAAATCAAGGTAGGCTACATCCACTGCGTTCCCTTCATCTACCAGGCTTGTAATTCTGTCAAAAAACAAGATCAGGTTAGTCTGACATGACTTATTTTTCAGAAATCCATGCTGACTATTGGTGATCACAGCATTCCTTTCTAGGTGCTCACAGACTGTTTGCTTAATGATCTGCTCCAGAATCTTCCCTGGTATTGATGTCAGACTGACTGGGCAGTAATTATATGGGTCCTCTCTTTCCTCCCTTTTGAAAATAGGGACAACATATGCCCTCCTCCAGTCTGCCGGGACTTCGCCTGTTCTCCAGGAATTCTCAAAGATGACTGCCAGTGGTTCTGAGATCACATCTGCCAGTTCTTTTAATACTCTTGGATGCAGTTCATCTGGCCCTGGAGACTTGAATACATCTAGACTAGCCAAGTATTCTTGTACTATCTCCTTAGTTATTCTGGGCTGTGTTTCCTCTGCTGAATCATTTGCTCCAAATTCTTCAGGTCGGGCATTGTTTTCTTTATCGGAGAAGACTGAGGCAAAGAAGGCATTGAGGAGTTCAGCCCTTTCTGTGTCCCCTGTTTGCATTTCACCATCTTCTCCTCTGAGTGACCCCACTGTTTCTTTGTTCTTCCTTTTGCTACGAACATACCCATAAAAGCCTTTTTTTGCTGCTTTTAACCTCTCTAGCAAGCCTGAGTTCATTCTGTGCTTTAGCTTTTCTGACTTTGTGTCTACACGTGCTGGCTATTTGTTTGAATTCCTCTTTGGTGGTTTCCCCCCTTTTCCATTTTTTGTACACATCCTTTTTTAATCTTAACTCAGTTAAAAGTTCTTTAGATAGCCACCCTGGCTTCTTTAGGCACCTTCCATGTTTCCGTCTCATTGGTATTGCCTGAAGTTGTGCTTTTACTATCTCCCTCTTAACAAACTCCCAGCCATCATGAACTCCCTTTCCTTTTAGTAATATCCTTTTAGTGAACTCCCTTTTCCTTTTAGTAATATCCATGGGATCTCACCCAGCACTTCCCTAAGTTTTATGAAGTCGGCTTTCTTAAAGTCAAGAAATTGAGTCCTAGTATGCTTGGCTGCTCCTTTCCGCTGTATAGTAAACTTCAGAAGAGCATGATCACTCGCGCCTAATGATCCTTCCACTTCTACCCCACTAACCAGGTCATCAACATTGGTTAGGACCAGATCTAAAATGGCTGTTCCTCTTGTTGCTTCTCCCACTTTCTGGACAATGAAGTTGTCTGCAAGGCCAGTGAGGAATCTGTTTGACCTTATGCTCTTGGCTGAGTTTGACATCCAACAAATATCCAGGTAATTGAAGTCCCCCATTACTACTATCTCCCTTCCTTTTGCATGCTTGGCCATCTGTTCCAGGAAGGCATCATCTATGTCCTCCGTTTGGCTTGGGGATCTATAGTAAACTCCTACAATGAGGTCACTGTTATTCTTCTCTCCCTTAATTTTGACCCAAATGCTCTCACTTTGGCTTTGAGGTTCTAAATCTTGGATCTCTTCACAGGTATACAAATCCCCGACATCCCTCTTCACAGGTATACACATCACCAGAGCACATCTCTCCCTGCCTCTTCTTTAACCTTCAATACTTAGTTAAGTCTTTTAAATTATTCCTTCTGATCTGGGCTTTTTTTCAGCTGGAAGTTCCAGCAACTCTCAGTTAGGCACCATTGTTGTCATTAAGAACAAGGGAGGTGTTCATGGTGAGTTGTGGCACCTTTTTTTGTAGAAAGATAGTAAAGGTAAAGGTAAAAGGTAAAAGGTAAAGGGTAAAAGGTAAAAGGTAAAGGACCCCTGGACAATTAAGTCCAGTCAAAGGCGACTATGCGGTTGTGGCTCTCATCTTGCTTTCAGGCTGAGGGAGCTGGTGTTTGTCCTCAGACAGCTTTGTGGGTCATGCGCTTCTGGCACAACGGGACACCGTGACGGAAACCAGAGCACATGGAAATGCTGCTTACCTTCCCGCCGCAGTGGTACCTATTTATCTACTTGCATGGGCGTGCTTTCAAACTGCTAGGTTGGCAGGAGCTGGGACAGAGCAACGGGAGCTCACCCTGTCGCGGGGATTCAAACCACTGGCCTTCTGATCGGCAAGCCCAAGAAGCTCAGTGGTTTGGACCACAGCGCCACCCACGTCCCCAGAAAGAAAGATAGTATTGCTTCTGATAGTGATACAGCCATGATCGCTGCTGTGCTTGTGTTAGCATGTTACTGGTGGCTAGAATTCATTGTACGACTGGGAGACCTAGAGAACTGTGAGTTGTCCAATTGAGAACTATCCAATTTAGACATAGCCTTGGAATTCAGATATAACGTAAGCAACAGTAAGTACATTGCCTTGGATATCTAGCCAGCTTTACAAATGACCGCAAGCCTCTGAGTTCTACAGTTCTACAATGCTTCATTTGTAAAGGTTGCTCACACCTTCAAGGGCATGCAGGATAGCAAAGGATTCATAGCCACATACATGCTCCAGTGGTCATTGATTAAGCAATAAATCCAAACAAAACATTGTATGCCTTGCAAAACTATTTTAAGATAAGGTCAGAGTTTAGAGTAAAGCCCCGAGGTTCAAAGTGGATTATGAGAGACGAATGTGTACCACATATTAAAAGGTGGTGAATTAAATCCAATTTAATTAACTAAATTATAAATAAGCATAGTTCATAACTGTCAAAGCAGGGCATGAACCAGACAGACCCCAATCCAGCCAACATTGGTTGTGGTTGAATCATATTGAAAGCAAAGGGGCAGAAATAGCTGTTGAGCCTTCCTGCAGATTCCTAATGAGATCTAACTTCTAGGTGTGACTGCATGACTGCTTCAGGTTTCATAACATTTAACTGGAGGGACCTTGTTGGCTTTGATAAGACAAACACAAAGTGATTTTGAGGATTTATAGCTTCCACGGTCTTGCACATACTTCTGAAGAATAAAAATAAATAAGTCCCTGAATTTCTACTCCATCTTTTCCATTCCAGAATGGAACCCTTAAGTTGGCTTGTGCACCGTAATGAAAACAAAAACCATGATAAACATCCACGTGAAAACAAGAAAACCAGAAAAATATATATCAAAACTAAAATACCAGAGGAAGAAAAGAACTCATACGAAGGTCAGGACTACCAAAAAGTCTTCACATAGCAATGGAAGTCAACCAAAGGAGGGCAAGATGAATCGATTGGGTCAGATGAGTCGCATTCTGAACTCTGCTATAGAGAGGAAACCTGCCAGTGTCCGGGCTGAATGATAGAGGTGGAGACGCTCCTTCAGGTATACAGGACCAAGGACATTTAGGGCTTTAAAGGTCAGCACCAAAACTTTGAATAATGCTCCGAAACGTACTGGGAGCCAATGCAGATCTCTCAGGACCGGTGTTATGTGGTCCCGGTGGCCAGTCCCAGTCACCAGTCTAGCTGCCGCATTCTGGATTAGTTGTAGTTTCCGGGTCACCTTCAAAGGTAGCCCCATGTAGAGCGCATTGCAGTAGTCCAAGCGGGAGATAACTAGAGCATGCACCACTCTGGCGAGACAATCCGCAGGGAGGTATGGTCTTAGCAGGTGGAGCTGGTAGACAGCCGCCCTGGACACAGAATTAACCTGTGCCTCCATGGACAGCTGTGAATCAAAAAGGACTCCTAGGCTGTGCACCTGGTCCTTCAGGGGCACAGTTACCCCATTCAGGACCAGGGAATTCCCCCACACCCGCCCGCCCCCTCTCCCCCAAAAACAGTACTTCTGTCTTGTCAGGATTCAACCTCAATATGTTAGCCGCCATCCATCCTCCAACCGCCTCCAGGCACTCACACAGAACCTTCACCGCCTTCGCTGGTTCTGATTTAAAGGAGATGTAGAGCTGGGTGTCATCTGCATACTGATGAACACCCAGCCCAAACCCCCTGATGATCTCTCCCAGCGGCTTCATATAGATACTAAAAAGCATGGGGGAGAGGATGCTGGGGGATTGAACCTGGGACATTCTTCAATTGAAGCATATTGTATACCACTGAGCTACGGTTTTCCCCAAGTAGGTGGCAGGACCTGCAGAGGAACATCTCCTGCCAACTGCAATGAACATTTGGAAGAAACAGTCCTTTAGGGAACTTGATCTCAATACAATGCACTTTTTCTGTGCCAATGAAGGAGATTGATTGATTGATTGATTGATGGATGGATGGAACTCCATTTTCTTTTGCTTCGGACAATGTAAATTATCTCAGCTGGTTGATTTCGAGCATCATCACCCAGTGAGACATTATTAAATCCCTACTGACACTATTTTGTTTTATTTTATGTGTAGCTCTTTCTCTTTGAATCATTGCCCTCATTGTTGACTTGAATAAACCCCACAAGAAATATCTACTAAGGTATATACTTGAAAGCTACAATCCCCACTTTCCCTTTGAATTCTGTGACTTGTTGATTCCTCTCCCCACCCCCCACTTAATAATAGGAACAATGTTAATGTCGATGAAGTATATGCACATTAAATAGCCAAAGCTGTAATCCAGTCTTCATCTCTGCTTTTTCCCTTAATTGTCCTTCAGAAGCTGTTTATTACCTCATCTAGTCTTCCACTCTGAGCATTATCTTTTCAATAAATCACCCAGTCTAATCATTAAAAGGCAGAATTGGATTCAGCAGTACGACTAATACATCCATCACTTTCTCTTTTATGACATTTGTCTGGCTTTTGAATGGATGTTCCTTGGGATCAGCTCTACATCTTCATCCGTTGTTTATCTAAAGGATATATTATGGGCTGCTTTTGGAATCTTATCTTAACCAACGAGCTCCAAACTTTCAGTGTCCATAAAGCATTCTTGAATAGCATGTTGAAAAATGCCATATATTCAAAGTGGCATTTATTAATCTTACAGCTGTTTAATAATTTACTACAATCACATTGACATATTACATAACTACCATTTAAGATTCCTGCTCTCCCATTGTTTAATTAGCTCAAATGCAAATGAATTACTAAAATGGGCATCAAGGTGGTAATTTTGATCAATAAAATGGGTTTTCTTTCTTTCTTTTAATCTCAGAATTCATATGCCACTTGGAATTTTAAGAATTAGTTGCTTCATTTGCTGTTTATATGAAACAGTAAAAATATCAAGGTATGGACAATGCGTTCCTAAAATGTTGACTGATAGGAAATGATTTAAATAGAGCTTTGAGAAATAAAAATAGTACAGATTTCAATGAGCCTAAAAACAACCCTGCAATGTAGATTATTCTTATATTTCCATGCAGCATATAGGAACGGGAGTCTGGGTCTGAGAGAGAGAGAGAGTGTAGCTTTTTAAAGGTATCCTTGTAAATTCATGGCAGATGTTAGAATTGAAAACAAGGCTTTTAAATAGTGGTTTATGCCAGTATTCTAGGTTGCCAGGTCATGTAACCAAGCTGTCATAATTGATGCTTAATATGGTGTTATTGCATCATACTCCATTCATCCCCACTTAGTTTCTAACAGTTGGTCAACATAATGGGCCCACTGAACATTCACAGTCCCCACTGGGCTTTTTCTTTGGGGGGGTGGGCTGGGTGGCAGCTTCCCCTACCCTTATTTTCTGAAGAGACTTTGTACTTCTGAATGCCTACACCTTAGGCGTGGATGGTACTGCTTTGGCTACACAATGATCCACACTCAGAGTATGAGGGTTGCCAATGTGTAACCCATGCACCCTTCCGCAACCTTACCTAGTGCCCACTGAAGTTAAGCTTGAAAGAAGCATTCTTTTGTGGCCAGTGTAATATGTTGTGACTAAGGGGTCCAGTGTTTATCTCCACTTTCATGCTGAAGGAGCCAGTGTTTGTCAGTAGACAGCTTTTCTGGATCTTGTGCCATCATGACTAAACTGCTTCTGGCGCAACAGGACACCGTGATGGAAGCCAGAGTGCACGGAAATGCTGTTTACCTTCCCATCCCCAGTGGTACCTGTTTATCTACTTGCACTGGTGTACTTTAGAACTGCTGGGTTGGCAGGAGCTGGGACAGAGCAACAGGAGCTCACCCCATCGTGCGGATTCAAACTGCTGACCTTGTGATCAGCAAGCCCAAGAGGCTCAGTGGTTTAGAGCACAGCAATACTCACGTCTCCTTGGTTTTGATGTGTGTGGTGCCCATGACGATTCCTCTGGTTTGCGATTGTGCCCACAGGTCCAAAAATGTTTGTGACCCTTAGTCTTCAGGATACATTTTGAAAGAATTCAGAGTGAGTATCTGAGACATTGAAGCAATGAATTCTCAGTAACTTCAAAAAGGTCTACTTCATAGAATACCTTCTGGAATAACTAATGGAAACCAAGCAATCCAGTGCTGAATTATCTGCTTGAAAACCACAGACAATGGAAGATTGAGTTATATTTTTGAAAAGAGTTGCAATAGGTCATGTGAAAATAATTAGGAAAAAAATGAGATGGGTGAAGGGAATCTTTACTGGAAAGGTCATGAAGTCATAAATAGGAAATACTTGGTCTTGAGAGATGCCACCAACATGTCACCTGAATAATAATAATTAAAAACAAGAACTCATACATTAACCTAATAATGAAACATATGTTGTAGATATTTTTCGACATTTATTATGCTATTTTTGTGGTATACAAATGACATGAGAAAACTTGGTACAGTGGATGCTCGGGTTGCGAATGTGATCCATGCAGATTTGCAACCCGCAGCGTCCACAACCTGCAGTGGCACGTCTGCATGCGCGGGTTGCGATTCGGCGCTTCTGTGCACGCACAAAGCATGATTTAGCGCTTCTGTGCATGTGCGACCACCGAAACCTGGAAGTAACCTGTTCTGGTACTTGTGGGTTTCGGTGGTCCGTAACCTGAAAAACACAACCTGAAGCGTCTGTAACCCGAGGTATAACTGTATACTTATTTGTATAAAAACCCCAAAAATAAAAAAAATAAAAAAGTAAAGAAAATTTGGGGATTCTTTCTCAGGAATTGTGAAGGTAGATAAAGAATTTCAAAGAAAATGTAATTGAATTTCTCTGGTGGGCTTTACACACTTTTGTTCCCAAGTGGATTTAACCAGGGAACTCTTGCTGGCCTCTTAAAGCCAGCTAATAGTAGTTTGTTGTTGTTGTTTAGTTCTTTGTTGTTGTTTAGTCGTTTAGTCGTGTCCGACTCTTCGTGACCCCATGGACCAGAGCACACCAAGCACTTCTGTCTTCCACTGACTCCCGCAGTTTGGTCAAACTCATGCTGGTAGCTTCGAGAACACTATCCAACCATCTCGTCCTCTTTCATCCCCTTCTCCTTGTGCCCTCCATCTTTCCCAACATCAGGGTCTTTTCCAGGGAGTCTTCTCTTCTCATGAGGTGGCCAAAGTATTGGAGCCTCAGTTTCACGATCTGTCCTTTCAGTGAACACTCAGGGCTGATTTCCTTCAGAATGGATAGGTTTGATCTTCTTGCAGTCCATGGGACTCTCAAGAGTCTCCTCCATCACCATAATTCAAAAGCATCAATTCTTCGGCGATCAGCCTTCTTTATGGTCCAGCTCTCACATAGTAGTTATCAGTATATAATGGTTTCTCCAGTGGTCTTTCCCCTCACAGACAAATTGGGTCCATTGCTTTGAAACAAGTGATGGAAGGTCTTCTGGCTCTTCATGCACTTGTACAATGTCCAGAGTTTGCTGTCTTTGCTTTTGAATGTAACGGGAGGCAGACTGAGCTTTTGAGCCTGCTAATTTCAATAAGCACGCATGACTGAATGTACCATTTTATTTCTATGTAATATTTTCTAGCTAGTGGCATTTAACTTGAAGCCAGACCATTAAAGTTTCCAGATTTAATCTGCTTGTCAGTGTGCTTTATGTTAGGTTAGTTTGCACTGCAAGCTTCAATAAGGATTAGAGGTATCTTTCATTAGCTGTTCCCCATGTCCTGTTAACTCCCATTTTATTAACATAGTGTAATACTGTGGGTGGTGAAAGAAACCCCAGGAACGTGACATGAATCACACACACAAAAACCAGTCTCAATTGAAGGTGTAAATATATGGATGTTCGGAGCTGGTATATATTTGATAGCATTCAGAATGGTTTCTATAAGTCAGGGTGGCTTTGAGGGCCTGATCTGGCTTCTGAATGAGACAGTATTTGTGCATTTTCCCTTGCTTGAATTTCTGCTACATGACCTTAAGAAAAGACTTGATTGCATCTCAACAGTGAATACTATCTTGTGAAATGGACCATCTCCTACTTGACCTTCTAGAACAAGTAATATGCAACTGGAACAAAAAACATTCACATCCAGATTTGAACTGGGCATCCAGTACCAATTTGAGTCAACAATTGAATGTCCTGGAGCTGATAACAGAATCAATTTTTGTAGGGTGTGCGTGTGTGTTTGTGTGTAAAGGTAAAGGGACCTCTGACCGTTAGGTCCAGTCACGAACGACACTGGGGTTGCAACACTCATGTCACTTTACTGGCCGAGGGAGCCGGCATACAACTTCCAGGTCATGTGCCAGCATGACTAAGCCACTTCTGGCGAACCAGAGCAGCGCATGGAAATGCTGTTTACCTTCCTGCCAGAGCGGTACCTATTTATCTGCTTGCACTTTGACATGCTTTGGAACTGCTAGGTTGACAGGAGCAGGGACCGAGCAACGAGCAGGGACAGAGCTCACCCCGTTGCGGGGATTCGAACCGCCAACCTTTTGATCAGCAAGCCCTAGGCTCTGTGGTTTAACCCACAGTGCCACCCTCGTCCCTGTGTGTGTGTGTGTGTGTGTGTGTATGCACACACACACATACATACAGAGAGAGAGAGAGAGAGAGAGAGAGAGAGAGAGAGATATTTTGTATGTTGGGTTGTAATTACCACCCATTCTAAATGGGAATAAATGGAGTTGTTCCAAAAAGAACCCCTGAAATATCTCTTTAAATGTTTCATTTGCACTGGTGTAAAATACAGGTACAATTAGCCAGATGGGTGGGCTATAAATTATTATTATTATTATTATTATTATTATTATTATTATTATTAAGCTGATCAGATATCAAATTGTATTGCCAATATGGTGCTAATTTACCAAATTCCACCAATCATTACCATAGATGTCAGCGTGTTTTTCAGAATGCATAAAATAACATTAATTCAGTTTGTCCCTTATGCTGTTAAAGGTGTGAGTGTGTGAGAGAGATTGTGTGCAAAATGGGGTACATCTGGCCTCCTTTTTGCAACCAGTAACAATAGTAGAGGCTCTCATCATTTTTATTCAAATCTGATACGCTGTAAGAATGTTTAATTTTCAAAGGCTGTCCCCCCAGGGATCTAGCTGTAATTACGAGCTCTAGCACATGATGAGCATTGCTTTCTACGGGTCATTCCATTGCCTGATTTTTTTTTAACCTTTTCATTCATTTGTCATTAGATAAGAAAAGCTTCTCATGAATCTCTGAATACTAAATTTATCTCTTTTTCCCCCTAAAGAAAAGCCATTGACTTTATAATATGTGTCTTAGATTAGCTATTCCCCCCCTTCCTCCCCACCTCTCCACTTATACTTGAAAGGATATCCAGCATATTTTGGTATATAATTATGCAAGCAGATAATTCAAAGCTCACACTGTACTTCGGCTCTATAACTTTGTGTAATTGCTTTCAATCTTAAAATGCTGAGAGCCAATTAAAATGGAACATTACGGGAATGTTATTAATTCAGTTACCAGATTCAGATGCAAGCTCTGAGATACCTAAACTGTCCAAGAACTTAAAATGCCTAAGGGCAGTCTTAGCAATTCTCATAATACTTTTGGATAGGTAGGCCTGTCTCAGGCAAGACATACATTAATTACGAAACTTAGAAAACAAATACAGGGTAAGTAAGCCATCGGGGGTGTCCCAAGTTTCCCCCCCTTTATCCTGGGAATGGGGAACCCTTTCCCAACCAAGGGCAGTGGTGGACCTTGGCAGCCCAAATTTAAGTGGTGTCCTGTACAAAGCCAAAATCTGGTGCCCACTCTTGCCTCTCATCTTCCATTGGTGTAATACTGGCAGTGCCTGTTCTGGCACCCCCAAAAGCTCTAAGCCCAGAGCAACTGCCCTGGGTACCACATGTTGTTATTGTTTAGTCGTTTAGTCGTGTCCGACTCTTCATGACCAGAGCATGCCAGGCACTTCTGTCTTCCACTGCCTCCCGCAGTTTGGTCAAACTCATGCTGGTGGCTTCGGGAACACTATCCAACCATCTGGTCCTCTGTCGTCCCCTTTTCCTTGTGCCCTCCATCTTTCCCAACATCAGGGTCTTTTCCAGGGAGTCTTCTCTTCTCATGAGGTAGCCAAAGTATTGGAGCCTCAGCTTCAGGATCTGTCCTTCCAGTACTCACTGTCCTTCCAATACTCACTCAGGGCTGATTTCCTTCAGAATGGATAGGCTTGATCTTCTTGCTGTCCATGGGACTCTCAAGAGTCTCCTCCAGCACCATAATTCAAAAGCATCAATTCTTCGGCAATCAGCCTTCTTTATGGTCCAGCTCTCACTTTCATACATCACTACTGGGAAAACCATAGCTTTAACTATACGGACCTTTGTTGGCAAGGTGATGTCTCTGCTTTTTAAGATGCTGTCTAGGTTTGTCATTGCTTTTCTCCCAAGAAGCAGGCGTCTTTTAATTTCGTGGCTGCTGTCACCATCTGCAGTGATCACGGAGACCAAGAAAGTAAAATCTCTCACTGCCTCCATTTCTTCCCCTTCTATTTGCCAGGAGGTGATGGGACCAGTGGCCATGATCTTCTAAGTAGGCCCAAATCTAAAACATGGAGCCCATATACACACACACAAACACACACTCACTCACCCCAAGCTGCCTCTCCTAATGGTCATTGTCAGGGACTGGGTGCATGAGAAGGAGTGGTGGACCAAGAGCCCCCAGAGAGGAAGAGAATCCAGAGAGTCTTCTCTTCTCATGAGGTAGCCAAAGTATTTGAGCCTCAGCTTCAGGAGCTGCCCTTCCAGTGAGCACTCAGGGTTAATTTCCTTCAGAATGGATAGGTTTGATCTTTTTGCAGGCCATGGGACTCTCAAGAAACATTATAAAGAAAGTGCGTGCTCCTCCATTCACAATCCCTATTAAGTCCTTTGTGTGCTTGCTTGCTTGCTTCCTTCTTGAAGCCTAGATTTGCTTTTCGTAAACTTGCCCTGCAAAATGATTGATTCCCTGCTCATATTCAGTGGTCATTCTCAAAGGCAAGTGGGGTGGAATCCATGTTCAATAAAGTAACTATTCTCTCAACAGCAAGGCAAGGACAGTAAATTGGTTTAGTAAAAGTACTTTGAATTGGCATTCTGTGTCCCCCAGTAGATCTGTGACACCTGTCTTTCATAATGTTACCAGCAATTTATGTGTTTTTTTTTCATGCTTACAGACTCAGTTGGATGTTGCAAACTTGTAAAACTTTTGGTTAAGAACATAATCCTTGGCTTTCTTAGTAATCTGTTAAAAAGCAAAAGCTGGAGGATACCATCTCCTGGTGTGTCTGAAAATGTGAACAACATGCAAATTTTGGGAATGCATTTATTCTAAGTGGCAGGAAGCTCTGTTTAAAAGTTCTAGCTGAAAGAGTACGGAATGCTATAGATTTAAGCATGTTTAAAATTGAGGACTGCTGCATTTTGTTTTATATTTTTTTATAAATAAGGATGTACAGATATTCCTAAATTGATGAAAAGTGACATTACATGTTCAGGGTGTATATATATATATATATATAGAGAGAGAGAGAGAGAGAGAGAAAATAAGCAATTTTGTCTTGGGAGGGATATTTTGATAGGACAATTCATTTGATAGTTCAGGTGCTTGCATTAGTGCAAGCAGGGTGAATGATTTTGAGAGACTGGTTTTGAACTCATGTCAGGGTTCAAAGTTGGATAAGGAATATCCACAGGGGGTGACTCCCATGCTAAATGAATGTATATTCACAGCCTTAAAGCAGTTGAAAATTTCAGGTTTTGGAAGCTGAATGAAGGGTTTTTTAGTGCAAATTTCCAGCATTTGAAGAACCTGACAACCTGGCACTATTCTCCTTCTTGGTTTTGTGAGAAATAAGTTTTCTCTCACCTTTCATTCATCCATGTATGTATGTATGTATGGTGTGTCTATGTATATATATTTATTTGTAGGATTTACTTCTACACCCTGAAAAATTCCCATGGTTGCCCATACATAAGAACATTAGGCAAGGTTCAAAATTTCTCAAAGAGCTCTGGGGTCAACTTGAAATTGGACACATCTTTTCAAAAAAGGAGAAATTCACATGTTAATATCATCACCCCTCAATCTTGGTCAGCACCACCTCTTTAAAAGCCTCTTCCTGATAGGAAAACAAAGTTGACAGAAGTCTTATATTATGTGTGGGGGCCATCTGCTCTTTATCTTCTGGCAGTTCCCTCGCTGCGAGAAGCCAAGTTACAGGGAACCAGGCAGAGGGCCTTCTCGGTAGTGGCACCCACCCTGTGGAACGCCCTCCCATCAGATGTCAAGGAAAAAAACTATCACACTTTTAGAAGACATCTGAAGGCAGCCCTGTTTAGGGAAGCTTTTAATGTTTAACAGACTATTGTATTTTAATATTTTGTTGGGAGCTGCCCAGAGTGTCTGGGGAAACCCAGCCAGATGGGTGGGGTACAAATAATAAATTATTATTATTATTATTATTATTATTATTATTATTATTATTATTATTATTATTATCTGTGCCAAGGATCAAGATCTTGATGCCCTTCACATCTAGACTCTAGCTACCTCTGAAGGACCACGGGTTCCTCAATCCTGATCTTTTGTAGTTCTCTCTCTCATTGCTGTTAGGAGTTGAAGGGGAAATAGCTTGTTTTGACGACATCCAAGTTCTTCCAGGTTTCTTTGCTTATCCGTAAGGAACTTCCAAATATGGAACAGGTAAAAAGTGACAACAACAACCCACACAGCATTTTGAGTGTTAAGGGTAATATATGTCTCTCCTGACTTAGTTGGAGTCCGTCCCCCCCCCCCCCCGAATGAGCTGGCATTTAACAAACATTAAATAAAATATTATGTTAGGATACAGGATGCTTTCTCTTATTTTATTCTATTTTAAAATGCTCTCATGTGTCATCCTTAAGTGAAAACTATGATTTGTTATTCCAGTTTATATCACTATCTCTATATTTCTCTTGGTTTAACTGCCTGATAAAGCATGCCATTGCCTGTGATCTCTGAACTAGAACACCAATATCTGATGGCAGTTGAGCAATATCGGTCTATCACTTAATTTGTACTCATCCCTCCCTGCCTTGACCTAGTTCAGTCAGCAGTTCTGAAGACCTTTTACATAAATGGCATTAATGCTCTTTCACACTGAATCATGCCACATTGCACAAGCATCCATCAACATGTTTTTTCCCCTAACTCCCGTCGAGAACTAGCACAAATTACCCCTGAATATTTTCTACTTCATCATTATGCACAGATGAAAACAAAGCCAACCTCGCCAGCCACACAAAAAAACTTTAGAAGTAAACAGTTTGTTACCGAAAGACAGAGAAATGGTTCCTGCATGCAGGTACAATTATATCTACGTTATATATTGAGGGAAAACATTGTCCGTTTGTTCTCTGTGTGCCTTGTGAGAGATCAACAGCAAACTCGGTCCAAGGGTGTCAGAGAAGGGGGCAGCAGTTTGGGTCAATGCTTGGACACTTGCCACCATTTTGAATCAGGATGGAGGTGCAAAATATGTTTTTTTGCATAACTTTGAGCAATTTTTGTTTTGATGGGTCCAAATTGTGTCCTTACAGAACAAGTTAAGGAGAAAATCTTTATTTGTCTACTACACATTGGTTTATATAATAAGACAAAAAATATCCTGGTGACAATATTGGATAGTACAATTTCTCTCCATTGCTCAAAGATTATCATATGCACCTATTATTGTCAGGGACTGTGCTGAGGAGGGCTGCACTGAGGAGGAATGGAGGGAGTCTGCCCCTCCCCCTGCTCCTGATTTGGATTCTGAAGCTTCCCAGGAACAGGGAAGTAGTATAGATTTGGAACAGTGGTGTACAGAGGGACACAGTTCAGAAGGCAGAAGCTGTGAAGTACTGGATGGGGAACAGCTAGGAGAAGCAGCACTGGGAGAGAGAGAGTTAACAGATTCACAGTCTCTGGACAGCATTTCCGCCCCATCCCCAAGGACAAGGAGAGCTCAGAAAGTGGACAGAAGAGGGTGGGATCCTGAATTGGGAGCACTGCCATTTCTAGGAGATGTTTTCTTCGTTCTCTCGCTGTGATTATTAAAGCTTCTAACTGGTAAGAAGACTCCTTTTCCTTTGTTCTGCTTAACTACTGCCATGGGGGTAGGAAGCTGATTCCCTGAAGCCTGACAGCCAGCCAGAAGAGTGGGAGCTGATCTTTCCCATCTGATAAACAGTCCACTAGGAAAGGAGGGTGTTTGTCAGTTGTGTCATGGTCCTCTTCACCTGACAGCTTAGTTTATATATACCGCCCGTCAGCAGGAGATTGCGTCATCGTGGGATAGCAATGTCCAATATGTTTATGTGGCAAGGAATGAAACAGAGAGTAAGAAGAATTCATGCTGTGACTCACTGCATTTTGCGGTTCCATTCATGTTTATTTCCTCATGTGGTTTAATGTATATGGTTCGCAAAGTTTACCTCGAAGGCTCGCCACATTAGAAGCAACTTGATATTTGGATCTGGGTCATCCACCAAATTAGACGGAGATGAAATATGCTGTGGTCATTTTACGAAAGTCTGTGGTGGTTTTTTGAATGAAGCTTACTCATTCTTCCATGCCTAATGAGCCACAGCCTCATTAAAAAGAAATCACAATAAGCTCCCAAAGCATGGAAGGGCTAATGTACAAGCAGACTAGGGAAGGCCCACATTTGTAGCTGGTTGGCAGAAAAGTCAAGCTGAGGAGAAATGAACTTAAAATTTAGATTTGGATATTTAGTCACTGAACTATTTGAGCAATGGAACTTCCCTCTCCGCTCCCACACTATCTGCTAAACAGCTGATCAGCTAGATTTCATTTTTCTTAAATGCATTTCCAACACATTGCCCTTGTGAGAATGATTTTTAAAGGAATTATTGTGCCAGAAACTCTTCCTGTTATTATAAGTGAATAAACATATGAATGGGATGTGCAACAAATGTTGCCACATAGAGTGTTTCTGCTCAGGGTTCCAGCAAGCCAGTCAGACATGACCTTTTCCAGGGCACTCCATTACATTCTCCTTCACCCAAACCTGCAATTTCCCTCCGTAACTGCTGGTCAATTGGGAAAGTGACCATACGTGGAAACATCACCTGCTACTGCTGATGGCAATAGTAACTATGAGTTAAGATATCATATGTCATAGGCTATATGTCATAGGCAGAATGCTTCTAAGTACCAGTTACATTCATATCCATCTTGAGGACTTTCTGTAGGCATGTGGTTGGCCACTATGAGAACAGGATGATGGCCCAATGTCACGATCCATCAGGGCTCATCAAATATTCCACAGACATATAGAGCTAGGCTGGATGGGAATGACAAAATTGAAACATGCCACTTTCTCTCTGAGTAATTACTTCTTCTAATAGTATGTAAAGAGGATGTTTTGATTTCTTCAAGTGTATAGAACAAAGAGCAAAGCAAAAAAGAGAGGCAAATATGGAACTGAATGCTAAAGTGATCACAGGCAAAGGCAACTGTTAACTAGGAGAGGTATATGTTTGGTTACATTGATGCACTTAAAAATAAATAAATCAAAGCTAAAACCTTAAAACGTTCAATGGTGCAAGGCTGTTTCCCTCAATGGGAGCTGGACAACAAATTTGGAAATTTGTTTGTTTGAAGTGGCACACACACACACACCACGTTTTTGCATACAGCAGGAGCAGGCAAAATATTAATAGTAATGAATGAATTTCCATTTCAAAAGAGAGGAACTCATTACAGTGTCAGATGCTGAGATTATCTGAGGCTGCAGCTTTGTTTAAGCAGAAGCTGCCTTCTAGACAGATCAGAGGCTAGAAAGCAGATGTCTTCAGTTAAATGCTTTCTGACTGGATAAGCATTTTCAAATGTGATGGCATGCAAACTCTGCACTTGTCAGCTGAACATGGAAAGTGGGAATTTAAGGTCTCCTGTTAGAGCAGTCACTTTCTGGGGAACCTGCAGGGTTCCTTAGAAACTTACCCGAAGCTCCTTAAATTAGCAGAGGATTAATTGCGTGGACAGGCGGAGTCCCCAGATCCTGCATGGTCCCCCCGACATGTGGAATAACGACTCAAGACAATGTGCTATGGGATTAAATTGGCCACAACTTTATTAAATTTCAAATGTGGGTAGACCTTGGCTCAGGCATTGGGCATTCTCCCTCCCCGGTCCCCAGTCGGGGACCTAGGGAGCATCAGGGTTATCCAGTGGGGGGGGGATGGGCCGGCTCTGGAGAACATATGTTCAAGCAGAGATGGCCGCCCCCATTACACCGCCGCCGCAGGAGAGAGCAATGACGACCTTGTGGTGTACGGCCAAAGCCTCCCTTAAGAAAACCCCTTTAACGGGGAACCCTGGTATCGCCACCACAAGAGGAAGATGGACAAAAGGATTCCGCCCAAGGCCTGATACCGCCAAAGTTGTGACGTTTTGCTACGGGAAAGGCGAAACCTGCCAATGCAGGGAAATTCCTTTCCGGCCCTTTAACAGCGACCTTAACGTAGCAGCGCCCGCATACCTGTGAAGAAAAGTTAACCTGCAAAACCTGTGAAGAAAAGTTAACCTGCAAATAAGACATTAACTGAGGGTGGGTAGGGTGGGAGAAGCTCTGGAGCCAAGTGAGGATTCCCAGGTAAGATCCTCCCTCTATTGTGTGGGCAGGTAATCCCTCCCCTACCTGGCCTGGTCTCCTTGGCAACGCTTCCCCCAGGTGGGATTGGACAACTGACTGAGGTAGGCGGAGACCTCCAGGTATCCCACCTGAGGGAAGGCAAAACCAAGCCTATGCTGTTGGGGCCGCTCTAGATCCAGGGGCTGCACGCGTCCACACAAAGGGCGCCCCCCCCATTTTAAGCGGCGAGCGGTCATTGTAGATAAGCTTCCCTGAAAGGCAGCTTGCCTACCCATTCTGAACTTCTACTACAATGCTGAGGACTATTATATGTGCACCAGACTTCTCCAAGTAGATGTCCTCTAGATGTTTTGGCCTACATGCCCATCAGCCCCAGCCATCATGCTGTGGTTAGAATATTGCTCCCAGGGAACATTTAGTATGTTCATGTTCCAGAGTTTGTCCTCCCAATGACCCACTGAGGTAGTTCATTTGAAGGGATGTAAGTCCATGTAAGACACATGCCATAAGTTTAAACTTGTGGCATGGTTGCCAGGCCACCCCTTTCAGGAGAATGCCAGGCTATCCACCAGGCTGGCAACTATCCTTCATGTACAACTTCTGTCCCTAAAGGGCTTCCGTGGCTTTTCTTATACTTGCGTCTTGAGGCCCCAAGCCAGCCCCTATGAAATAACTACACATGGACACAGAATTAAGGTTGATGGGTAACATTCAGGCCACAACTTTATTGATTGCAAATTAAATGTGAGTGGTATTGGCATAGGCATTGGCTGAAGACTATAATGGATGACTACCCCAGTTGACAGAGTCTAAACCCATCGGGGAAGCAACATCGGGGTTTTGCCCGACAGAAGCTTACTGTGAGGTTCCTGTGATCCCGGTGGTCCGCCCATCAACTGGACTTCAGACAAGATCTGGGACCCCCAGATTCCTTTAACGGAATATCTTTCGATCATTGAGGAGCAGGTGATGGCCACACTTCCCCTCCACACACAAAATTAAGCAAATGCCTAACTGCCAAACCTGGAAAGTTGTGACGATTGCTAAGGGGGTAGGCAAAAAAACAAGTGGCCAGTGCTAATTTGCCAAATGGATAAAAATTCCTACCCGGCTCCTGTCCCAAGACAGGCGACTCAAATATAGTCCAAAGCAAGGCCGAGAACCTACACTAAGGACAAGAGGGCAGGTGTTCAGCAGCGCCAATCAAGTGCCTAGGGCACTCTTGAGCTGGCGCTTATATAATTCCTTAACCACCACCCCTTTCCTGATTGGCTATGACCCACGATGCCTATTTAGAGAAATGAAGCTTAGACCTAGAAATGAAACCTACTTAGTCAGGGGTGTGTCCAGGGGCCCAGTCGCAAGAAGGACCACCTTCTGAGGACAATCCCATCTGTCCAGGCCTCGATTCCATTGGCTGGGCATTTTCTGCCCCCTTTCATCATGACTGAAGATACAACAGCAGCTGTGGATGTTTGGATTGGTGGGAGAGAACAAAAGACAAGAGGAGACGGAAAGAGCTGAGCAGTACAAATTCAGCCATTATGTACCCAGTAAAAGAAAAAGGAGGCTAATAGGAGCTTTGGGGGGTAACGGGTTAGAGCTCCCAGATATTCTGGTCCCAATCTTGACTGCCACCTCTTCCCTGCATATTCTAAAATAAAAAATGTGTTGTGTATTCATGAAACTGTTATTTAGCTTGAAGTTTGACTTGAAAGATAAGAAGAAGGAGAGAAGGAACCATTGAAACTGTGATTTCTAGGCTTATCTGGAGTTTAAAAAAATTCAAAAAAGGAATTACAGAACTCCACATAATATGAAGTATCGGGGAGTGCCCTTTGTGTGCTTGCACCTAAAGAGATGACAAATAGTAACAAATAGCACTTTCTGTTCGCCCCCACCCCCATGAAACACCAGTGCAGCTGCAGTGTTGATGCCTGAACATCAAGCACTGAGGAGGACATAATGGATGACAGCACAGAATTTATTGGCTGTGTCTCTAGTACCATCTGGGAGAGATCAACAGGTAAAAACTAATGATGAGAATGAATTCTGCATTGATTCCCAGCATGCACCAGGATGGAATTGCAAAAAAGGGAGAACTTATCAATCTTTTCTCATAGCCACATAACCCAAGTGGGATTTTGTGAAATCTTTTTCATCCGTATCCGTAAGCTTTCTAGGACAGGCATGACGGCATCTCCTCCTTCTCATATCTACACATTTCTTCTCTCTGCCACCACCCATAGGACTCATGTTCCTGTTTTTGTTGCTGTTTGCAACTCAGGGTTAAGATCCAAGGCTCCTCAGCCACCAACTATCTTCCTCACCCATTTCAGGTGCTCTGACTTTCTCACCAGTGTTTCCTTTGTCAATTCAGATTTTGAAAATGGGTAAACAATGCAAAAGAAAAAAAGAAAAAAGTCTGTATTAGGAGAAAGTTGCATTAAAATGCTCATGAATTTTCACGAGGTCTTAAAGAAAATCATAAACTGATGTGGAAATGTGGACAACTGAATTTAGTATTGGAAAAATGAGAGACTGAGAGAAATGGAAAGATTTGTTCATTCCTACTAGGCAGCATCTCTATTCATTGTGCTTCACTCCTAACTTATAAAACAATCTCCTTTTGCTTGCTTTGCTCTTGAGTCTCAGGGCCTGAGCCCTATTAGAGTTATGTCAGTTACAGTGGCATCAAATCAATACAGGTTTGTACCTTGGCAGGACCAAAAGAGAGTTAAGCTAGGGCCCCAAATCTATTGAGATCTTCAGTGCAGGAAAATATCTTTTCAGGAAGTGTTACATTTGCATAACTTTAAAATATGCATAATTGGAATCTGTAACTTCACTGGACTTCAGTGTGCTTGAGGGAGAATACAAATGAATATTTTTATGAAGAAGAATACAAATTTCTAATTGTGTGTTTCCCCCCCATTAAAATATGAAAAATGCAGTAGCAGTTAGGACATTTGTATAAGTGTTGGATGAGCATTTGCACAGAGCTTTTACAGTTTTTATTTTTAAAAAATAAAATAGCATTTTTAATCATTTAATGCTTTTTCTAAACAAGAAAACACTACTGCCATAAATTAATGATTCACATTAATCTCCATAATTTATTAGTTTTTTGAAAGTTACTACAAGGGGCATTTTGTTCTGTAACCATGTTTCTGTGGATTATTAATGAGCATGTTAAACGAAAACCAGGAAAATTAATTATATCCTAAAACTGTTAATGGTTTAAATATGTGTCTTGAAAACTGCCATTTTGTCAGGTTTTCCACTTGAAAAAATATATATTTGTGGAATAAGTTTCTCTTTCTCTCTCTTAACATTTTCATACATGGTGCGTGAGTGTATTATCATATTTATAAAGTGTTATGTATTTACTGAGTTCAGTTAAGACATGCCTTGCTCATTTGAACAGATCAAACTGCCAAGTGAATGGAACACAGTGTGATGACAGAACACTAGCTTAGCTAGCTTTGAAAATGCATACAATGAATTCGCAGGGGATAAGTCTATCATCGGCTCGTAGCCATGATAAATAAATGAAACATCCATTAACCGGGTGATGGGGACCAACAAAAACAATGGCTGTGCTCCCATGCCTGCTTGTGAACTTACAGAGAGATATTTGTCAGGATTGATACTGGAAACAAAATGCTGGACTAATGGGCATTGTGGTAACATTGTGGTACCAATGTTTTAAAGTTATTCTGCACTATGTTGCAAATACTGTGGTGATCCATGACTGAAGTTATGACTACCTTGATACAGTGGTACCTCTGGTTGTGAACGGGATCCATTCCGGAGGCCCATTCGCAACATGAAAAGAGCACTTCTGCGCATGCACATGACATCATTCTGCGCTTCTGCGCATGAATGAGCAGCGAAACCTGGAAGTAACCCTTTCCTGTACTTCCGGGTCACTGTGGGACGTAATCTGAAAGAACGTAACATGAAGCGGATGTAACATGAGGTATGACTGTACAACCAACTCAGTTCACTTAGCTACAATGTACACCCAAAGTTGCATTTTAAAAAGCCAATGAGCATCAAGGCAGTTGAGAACTTAGTTGCCAAATATCATGAGGTCAAGCGTGATAGTGTAACTTGCTCTTTGCATCCCAGCCCTTTGAAAATAATGACGTCTGTTGCCTTTATTATGGAATGAGCTTTCATGGGGTGGAGTATACAGTAGAACCGCTACTTACGTCCCGCTCTACTTAGGCCCGTTCCAAGTCGCGACCGCGGCAAACCTGGAAGTAAACACTGGGTTTGCCATGATTCGCACATGCGCAAAAGCAGCTGCCACCGTCTGCACATGTGCAGAAGTGGGCTGCCATCAAATGCACCTGTGCACAATGGCTCTTCTACCAGTGACCCATTTTGCCATAAGCACGGGCCTCTGGAATGGATTGTGGTTGTGAATAGAGGTTCCACTGTACTTCATCGGATGCATGAAGTGTAATTGTAAATAGGTAGGCTTATATCCATATGGTTGGGGGATGGATGGAGAGGTCAGAGGGAAACAAAGTGCAGAAAAGCGAGACAGTGCAAATTATGGGAAAGCAAAACAGTTCCAGTGACTATTCAAAAGGCAGCGTTGGTGATAATGCCAGCACCCTGGCTTTAGCAAGCTAAAGGGAAAGGGAAAGGGATGCAGCTGGCACTGTGGTCAAACCACTAAGCCTCTTGGGCTTGCCAATTGGAAGGTTGGCAGTTCAAATCCGTACCACAGTAGTGAGCTCCCATTGCTCTGTCCCAGCTTTAGCCAACCTAGAAGTTCAAAAGCACACCAGTGCAAGTAGATGAATAGGTACCACTCCAGCAGGAAGGTATATGGCATTTCCATCATGGTGTTCCGTTGTGCCAGAAGCGGTTTAGTCATGCTGGCCACATGACTCAGAAAGCTGTCTGTGGACAAACGACGACTCCCTTGGCCTGAAAGCGAGATGAGCGCTGCAAACCCATAGTCGCCTTTGACTGGACTTAACCATCGAGGGGTCCTTTACCTTTTATTAGCAAGCTAAGCAAAATACATTGTGAGAGAAAAACCTGTAATTTTTATTCAAGCCACAGGCGATAGAACTGAAAATCCCCCTCTCCTTCTAGTTTGGAGTCAGGTATCCCATTAGCAGAATGTTTTGATCAGAGGAGACATAGCACTTTCCTACCTTTTCGCTTAAAATATTTTTGGCTGGGTCCATAAATACACTTGGCTTGTGTCTGCCAGCAGTTGCCTGGCAGAGATAATGGGCACAACCAGAGGGGACGCAGCTTTGCCATCTGCTGCAACTAAAGCAGTGTGCCTCTGCTTTGCCACAATCTCCCACAACACCTGGGAGGGGGTAACAGCAGGTCTTGCGCTCATGCGTTCCACGCCACTGACACACACCTGGTATCCCTGAAGCAACGCTGCCAAGTTTCTGGCGACTCACTCCGAAGGCTCCCCGGATAACAGCCTTCTCTAATCAGTGCCTCGGAGACACACATCCCAAAACAATTAGCGTGAATATCGGAACACAGAAATACAGACTCAGGCGCAGTGCTCTACGTTTCATGGCATCGCTTAACAAGCAGACATCTGTGTCTTTGCAATAGCTTAACACGAGCATCTGAACAGGTGACAATGAGGACAACCCACCAGTTCTAGGCCCATGAGTTTGCCTCTCCAGGAGCCAACCAGCCAGTTCTGCGTTTGGCTAGCGTTACAGAAAAAGGACGATGGAGAAAGTGGTCCTGGCAGTGATTTGGCTGCTAAATGAACCTGTAAGCAACACATCTGCTCTAACTATTCATGAACAGTCCATGAGATCCCCTTGAAAATATTACGGCCTTCTAAGCAATCAAGGATTGAGGCGAAACAGGGGCCCAGCTGTCATTTTATTCATGGAGCCACTGGTATGTGGTACACAGGTAATCTAAGGTCAGCCATGTAGGGACATCATTATTAATGTAATAAAAATACAGCTGCTCCAATTAAACTTTATTGGGAGCCAGTTGTTCATGAAAACATAATGGATTTTTCAAAGCTCCCTTTCATTACGCTCCCTGCGAGATAAACTGTTCAAATTCATTTGGAAAATGGGAGGTATTGATTAGATTCAGTGATTAACTGAACGTTGACAAGAACATTTATCATATTAAGATATTTCTCAGTAACAAGGACTTGATGGATCTTTATTCTGTGGTGTTAAAGGTGATGCATTATGTGATAGGCATTTTTCTCACGCAAAGACAAATGCAAAGTCAAGCTGGCTTCAGTTATTCCGAGAGCCCATTCGCTTCCATGGACTGTGGCGTCTTATTAATCAGCATGTTTCCAATTTTTCTCTTGTAAAGGCTCTTTAAGCTGAAAACTGGTTAATTAAATAAGGGCAAAGTATCATCTCATGCAGATGGGTGTTTAATCTATTATTATTTGTACCTATTAAAGATTAATTTTGAAGGCCTGCATCCCAAACAATAGCTTAAGTGATTCAATCCAGCATTATGAACTAACCACTGAAGAATTCTAATAAGTGCTTTCAATAAATGGTTTTGACTTCTCATATGGCTCTATCACTTACCACTCTACAGAAAATCGAAGCTTGCCCATGAGGGTACATGCAGCAGAAATCTGTGCCTATTCCTGATTGTGTGCTAAGTGCAGATGTGTGACACATTTGTTTTTTTAAAAAAATATTTAATACATTCATACATTATACTTTTGATTGTATTTTTTTAAAATAAATAAGTAAATAAATATTCGGGCTAAATTCAAACAGGACTTAATCCCATTTTCCTGACTGTACCTGATTATGCTGGGATCTGCTTCCCAAATCAGGCCAGTTCGGTTTAGGATTTAGTATTCAGCAAAATCCAGTGTAGAGACTCACTGTGTCTGTTGCTAGCACACTTTCCTCTCACTTTTGGTGTGCAAACAGACTTGGCCATTGGGAAAGATGTAGCCACAGAACCGATCCCCTGAGTTACACCACTCCAAACAGGAAGGCAAAGAGGAAGAATGGTAGAAAGTGACCTTTCTAGGAAGAGGTCTTTGCAGTACTTAATCCTGATGACTGACTGGGTAAGAGCTGAGCTATAAAGCTCACCCACCGCCCTGTTTTGCCAAGATATGAGCAGCAGAGTGTAATCAGTCCTAAAAGTAAATTAACATCACTGTCAAATGCCATTGTAAACCTATTGTTTTGTGTCCCGTAGTCGGGATGAATTTGTACTGTGGGTTATATTCAGAGGTTTATTAAAGAAGGACATTTTAGTCATTTTGATTTAATCTTTGCCAGGACTTATGTTACATATTTTGGCTTGCCTGGAGAAGCTGTCAGGAGACATAATTTATGGGAAGACCTAGAGGGCAAGCTATGCAACAAGCCACCCCCTCCCCTGTCTTTTGCCCTTTTATCTCCAGACAAGGACTTTTCCTTCACACAAGAAGAGCAAGTTAGACTAAGGAAGACATAGGCTTCATTTCCAGCTTTTATTATTTTGGATTGTTCCAAGTCTTCAATAACTACCCCAAAATCAACATCGTGCCTCTCATTCTAATGAAATAACATTAGAATTCCCTTTCATCTGTGCACTTCATTAGAAATCCTTGCAATTAAAATCCATTTCTCAAAAGCTACATTTGCATATAACATGCCCTCATTTAGTGGAATGGTTTGAAAAACACTTTTAAAAATTGTTCAGATAAATGGCAGTCCTATACCTTGTTTACACATAGGTATGCACCTAGTGTGGTTCATCTCCTCTTCATTTTCAGAGACATGTTGAGTTATGGATGCTCTCTATGTGGTTCTAAGAGCTGTGGTGGTCCATAGTTCTCACTTGGGGAGGGGCCAAAATGTGGGAATTAGATTCACATTTACAGAGCTATGCGAAAGGAAGAGACCAGGTTGTTTAACCCTTTAATTAGCTGCCTTTCCCTCCTATAAAAATTGGGGGCGCTGGTGGCACTGTGGTCTAAACCACTGAACCTCTTGGGCTTACTGATCGGAAGGTCAGCGGTTCGAATCTGCACCACAGTGGTGAGCTCCCATTGCTCTGTCCCAGCTTTGGCCAACCTAGAAGTTCAAGAGTATACCAATGTGAGTAGATAAATAGGTACCACTGCAGCAGGAAGGTAAACGGTGTTTCCGTGCGCTCTGGCACTCGTCACAGTGTTCCGTCACCCCGTAAACGGCATTTCTGTGCGCTCTGGCACTCGTCACAGTGTTCCATCACCCCAGAAGTGGTTTTGTCATACTGGCCACATGACACAGAAAGTTGTCTGCGTACAAATGCTGGTTCTCAACCTGAAAAGTGAGATGAGTGCTGCACCCCATAGTCGCCTTTGACTGGACTTAACTGTCCAGAGGTCCTTTACCTTTTTACCTATAAAAATTATGTGAGACACTCACTTTTAAAGTTTAAATAACAAAATAACATTTGCTCAATGTGTTTGCACTTGTTAGATAAAATAAACAAGACAGGCAGGTGTTACTGAGTTACTAATGCGTATTCAATAGATTTGTACCTAAGACAAAAACTGTTACAGACTGAATAACTCTTCGGCAAATAGCAGCACAACAGAAGAGACCTACTGCTCAGCATTTTGGATGCTTTGATATTTTAAAGGTTTAACAGCCTATATTTTCATGCTTCACTTTGCTGCATATTTTGTGGTTTTAATTCTCTGCTGGGGTTCTATCACCCAAAAGTACTTGCAAAAAACCTGGATCTGTATCTAGGAAATGCTCCTTTCTCGCCACCAATATTTCAAAGGCCTGCTGAATCATTTGTGAAGCTTGCAGCTGATGATGGGAGGACCTGCCAGTTTTGGTTCTCTTGATTCCTCATTTCCCCAGTCTTCAATTCAGTTCTCCACATTTTGCCGCAAACTGCATTTAAAAAACAACAACAAAAAACCCACCACCTGCATTTTAGGGCAAATTTCTCCTAATAGACACATTTTCCTATGTATTTTAGACTAATGTATACACATTTATTTAATTTTTGCAAGCAATATCGCCAAATATGATGGATTTTTGTATGCTATTTTCACTACCTTCATTTTTACAATCGCTTATAAAAACTTCCTAGTTCACAGTCAGGGATCAGGAGGAAATTCATTTCAGTTTTCATTTTCAGTTTGCATGATTAAGTTGTTGTGTAAACTTAATCATTTCCCACTTTCCAAAACAATACACAAACAGAAACACAATGTGGCCTTTATCCAAATTGCCCCAATGCCTTTCTTCAAAAAGAAAAAGGTTTCAGGTCTTCCCACATCATGTCTATTATATTTGATCCTTCACATGGAAATTGTTTGATTTTTAAATATATATATATGTCAGAGCTGCTTGAAGATCCTAGCTCACAGAGGATCACGCTAGCCAGCGGTCATTAAGTAAAAGTCTTTATTGAATTACAGTTTCCATTCTCACGCTGCTGCGCGCAACTCTACGCCTAGTAGCTAGGTCGGCGAAGCTCCGTCTGAGTCTCCGCCCTGTGTGCACCAACTTAATATCCTAGCCTTGCTCCACCTTTTCCTCCTGACTGTCCTCCTCTGGGTCCCTCTACCCCCCGGGGCTTCTTCCTTCCGGGATTCTTCTGACGCTGACCCAGACCCTCCTGCCTCCTTGCGCCGGGCTTTAGGACCTGGCTCTCTTTCGGGGCTGCTTACTGCGCCGCCTTCCTCTGCATTTGAACTTGGCGCGCGCGCCCAACCTTCCACTTTCCTCTCAACCGTTTCTTCTCTCCCCGATGGAGGTGTGGCCATCCCCGACTCATGTCCTCCCTCCTGTGGAGGTGTGGCCACTCCTGACTCATGTCCTCCCTCCTGTGGTGAGCTGCCAGCGCTTCCCCCCTGGCTCCCTTCCTCTTCCCTGCTTCCTGGCGGTGACGCTGGTCCCGATTTCCAGCTGCTCCCCCCTGAGTCCTCTCTGGCTCTGTCTTCCTGGGGTGCCCCCCTAGACTCCCCCCTTGCCCTCGCCACTGGTGCTCCTTTCTGTGAATCCTCTGATTCACTGGAAAGACTAGGAGATCTCGGGTCGTCGTCGTCACTCATCTTTTCTTCTGCCTCCTCCCCTTCGCTCTCTGTTTCCTCCCTTGCCCGTGCTTCTGCTCCTAAACCCCTGACAATATATATTTATTAAAATGGAAATTGTTTTAATATTTGAGAATGGAAATTGTTTGATTTGAAGCAGATACTTCTTAGTTCACAACCCAGTTTTAACAGTGAAACTATAACGACTCCGTTATGATTTCCTTTTGCCCACCAATGATTCAATTTGGCATCCACATTATTATTTTTTTACACTGTGATATCTGTTATAAAATGCTGCACTTGGGACTAATTTGAAATTGCAGTTTGTTTCTATGTGCGGATTGCCTGCTGCATGAAATCAAAGTTACAAAAGTTCCTAATTCGTGTCTGTTTCCCTTGGGTACACTTAAGACGCTTAAAGATGTCTCACATTTCCTTAAGTTTGATTTGACCTCCAGTTTCATCCTCTGAGAGGTGTTATGTCAGGAATGTGTTTACACTCTACATCAAACACAAAATGAGTTGCATTATTGTACCAGTTCAAATCACTTGTCATGTTCTATTCTTGTCACTGGTCGTATTTTGTCACAGTGGGTTTTAGGGATAGTCATAGCCTTTTGGTGGCATAAAGTGCAGAAGAACATGTAAGACATACTGCAGTTTACTTTTTAAAAAAATTCAGACTTATGTATCAACTTTCAACCATATTTTACCACGTAATGGTCACATTTTTTGGTGCCAATTTTGTCAGTTTGCATTTCTTAATGCAGAAAGTATTGATCTGATGTGTGGAGATCTTTCCTAGTCTGATTAATACAAGAGGATTCTAGAAGCCACTAGAAGCTTCTCTGTGTGAGAGAAGCAGGCAGAAGGGTCATGATTGTTTGGGTTATACCTTCTGGGAAGCTGGTCTGAACTAGTTCTCTTATCTCTTCCAATTAAGGTCATGCTGACTATAAATATAGGCCAGGAGGAGCCTTGGTTTTACTTTCTTTTTCTATCTCTCTTCCTTCGGGTGTGGTGTTCTGTACATAGTATGCTTAGTGTTAAGTTTTAGTCTTGTTATAAGTTTGTAAATTTTTGTAAGTGCTGCAGTTGCAGCTTTTAATGTTTAATAGGTTATTGTATTTTAGTGTTTTCTTGAAAGCTGCCCAGAGTGGCTGGGGGGACCCAGCCAGATGGGCGGGGTATAAATTATTATTATTATTATTATTATTATTATTATTATTATTATTATTATTATTTCTTATGGACTGTGCCAAGCCTGAATGTACTTGGATTTCTGACCATTATGCTCATTTGCCTTCAGCACAAGTAAAGTTCTGCTGGATGAAATACTATTGCTTCTGGGCTATTTTTGGGAACTCTGCTACATGTTTAAGGTTTTCCTCCACACATATGACAGATTTTTCCTTTCCAAAAAGGGGGATACAACTAGTATGCAGTGAATAACGGAGTGGAGGGGGGGAAGGGGTCACGGACAGGTGGTGGAGGTGGTTGCTTGCCTGCTGCTTCCCCTTTTTGGCTGGGTCCTGGGGCGCAAGCCCAATTGGCAGCAGCAGCAATGACAGCCTTGCCTTGCCTCTCCTCCTCCAGCTACTGCTCAGGTGCTCAGGTAGGCAGGTGTGAGCAGAGCTTCTCAGCTGGGTCCAAGCCAATGAGGGCCTGGACTCCCGCCCTCACCACCTCAAGAGCCATCAGGAGCCCACGTGCCGACCCCCAGCTCACCTCAACATTACCCTTGACACTGTTGTGCAGGGAATGCTCTGGGGTCAATTTTAGGGTCCGAAAAATGGGGATATGACTATTAGGCAGTGGTGACCATTATGCAGTTGTCAGGGACTGTGCTGAGGAGGGGTGCACTGAGGCGGAATGGTGGGACCCTCCCCCTCCCCCTGCTCCTGAATCTTCCCAGGAGCAGGAGGACAGTATAGATTTGGAACAGTGGTTTGCAGAGGGGCATAGTTCAGAAGGCAGAAGCTGGGAAATACTAGAAGGAGAAGAACTAGGGGAAGCAACACTGGAAGAGAAAGAGAGTTAACAAATTCACAGTCTCTGGAAAGTGTTCCTCCACTCGGCCCAAGATCAAGAAGAGCTGAAAAGGTGGCAGAACAGAAAGCACTCAAAGCACAGAGGGTACGAGCTCAGGTTACAAGACGTAGGAGTGACAGAGATTAAAAGGGACGGGGGGGGGTGACCCTTAATTGGGAGCACCACCATTCTAGGAGACGTGTTCTTTGTTCTCTCACTGTGATTATTAAATAAATTAACTGGTAAGAATTCCTTTCATTTGATCTGCTTATTTACGGCCATGGGGAAGGAAGCTGATTCCCTGAAGCCGAACAGAGGTGAAATATGGTGAGATACAACCATAAAAACCATAATGTGTGTTTCCAAAGGCTTATTTGTGATGTTGAGCACATGTGGTTTATAAATTTAACGAATCACCATCATCTTAACTCATTTTACCAAAACCAAGGAGTTTGCCCCTTGCACTCTCCGAAACGGTGACCCGAAAGTAGATGGTTCTCCCTGGTGTCACCCCTTTATAAATGCTCCCTTAAAACAGTGATTGGAAACCTCAGTCCTTCCAGATATTATTGGACAACAAATCCTATCACCCCTGGGTGGATGGAAGCTGGACTTCAGCAACATTTGTAGGACCACGTTAGCTGTGCCTGCCCTATGAAAACCAAATGAACATAATGCATGCAGTGCCCCCTAAATAGCAACTTGAAGTGGCACTAACCACAAACACCTCTTTCTGCTGCCTACTTTCCATTAGTCTGCATCAGCTAAATTTAGGCTCCGCTAATATCTCCCCTCCCTCACAGAACCGTTTATTGGATTTCTCCTGGCAGTACTGCCTGTGTAAATCACACATATTGCTGACTCAAAACTGAGTGTATGCCGATTGAATCCTCTAGTTCACAGAAGGACTGTACATTCCGCACACTACCGGGATTTAGCCTATGGTTCCATCTACTGATTAATGCTACCCGTACAAATATAAGTGAGGAAATTGTCAACCGTGGCTTGTGAATTTTATTGTGAAACCTACTGGTATCATTCATTTTTAGAGTTTTAATCATGCCTTTGTCATTGATGGATTGATCATATCAGATTTCAGCTGCAGGTAATCTCCGTGATTGCCTGGCTATGATGTTATGTCGCTGATAAAATTCTACAAGAGATGGTTTGGCCTTGCTGAAAGCATGCAGCTTGGTGCTTGAATTTGTTCCAGAATGGTGCACAACAAACTGCAAATTTCATGCCTTCATAGCAAGTGACCTCTTATACACATGGAATTAGACTAATGATACCCACACATGTGCTTCTTTGAACATTGACATTTTGGTCCTTAGAGATTAGAAAGAAACTTTCCATCTCACTTCTGCAGCCCAAATGTCTCCTTCCTCAGCTCTCCGTGTGGCCTTGGTTACTCTCTGCTGCTGGCACACTCTCCCAAGTCACTCCCATTCTTGCTTTAGCACAAGCTGTTGTGTTTTTAACCATGCTTCTTCATTTTGTATATGTCCCAAACTTCTGTCATTTTATTTGGTGCCTTAATCGATGATTCATTCCTGTATTCAAATATTTCTGGCTACAATTAAAGTGGAATGCAAAATGTCATTGAATTTATTATCTCCCAATGTGACATTCACATATTATTCTTATTTTTCTCTTTGTCAAAAACATTTAATTGCTCGTCAGTTTTCATGGGATGCATTGTTGAGTTGTGATCTTTCATGCACTGGAGCTACCAAGCAGATTCTTTTTAGAACTTATTATCATAAGTACAATGAGGAACATCTCACCTATCATACGAACGCACAGAGAATAATTTTTAGGAGAAGAGAAGGTGATATGACACATACAGCATGTGATTGTGAAACGTGATCATGTCTTTCATCCGACAGTCTTCTCCAGTCAAATAGCTTTTGGAGCACCTTTAAAAGCCTGCAACACCACCAAGCATGAAACGTGGGATGAGCTAAGACGGTTCTTACAAATCACGTTCAAGAGAAAATGAAAATGGAAAGGAGATGTTTCAGCCATAGATGTGCAAATCTCAGCTCTAAGCTCCATTTACTTGATGGAAGAAGTTAACTTCAAATAATTATTTGTTTTCAAGAGTTGATCTCATGTTTAAATGCCTATGTTTTCAATATTTGCAGCTCCAAATTTTATGTGAAAGAGGCAGAACATGTTAGGATTCTTGCTCCGTGTTTGCAGTCATGGGATTGTTTTCTATCACATAATGGTGTATGTTTTCATTCCATAGCATAGGAAGTGACGGAGACAGGATGTTTGTATTACTGTGTTCCGTGAAGTGGGACTATTGTCCTTAGGGTTTTTTTTCTTTGCTGTCTGATGAGAAAGGAAGGAGCTAAGTCAGAACGCTCCGAGTGTATTATATGTAGATAAAGTAGATTAGCCAAAATGCTGTGCTATTGAGCCTGTTACACATATTGCAAATACTCTGCAGGATCTCTAAGCATGCTAATGCCTTTTGCTATCAGTCGCTGTGATGCTTGGGCTGGAGAAAGCTTTTGAAGCTCCTGAACGACCAACCAGGAGGGAGAGAACATGCCAGTCGGGTCCTACATGCGAGTAGGACAATCCTAACAGAACACAGTGTAAATTTTCCAGAATTGTGTAGAAAGTGGGGTTGGAAGCAGGTCCAGTATCACTCCCTGGGCCTCATGGGTAGCTACCAGGCTCCAGTCCCTTGTCAGCCACTATTGGTCCCCCTTCCCTGTTTTTTAAATGCATTTTTATTAAAGATTTTCTTGATTTACAAAAGTATGTGCAATGTTGAGTCTTGCCCTGGGTCTTCCTTTAAAAAAGAGAGGCTGGATCTAGGAGCTGGGTGGGGAAGAGCTGCTCTGCTAACTTTCTGGCAGGAGAGTCACTAATTACCAGGAGAGGCAAAGTGGTGGGTAGGTTGTGGAATAATAAATCTTGTCTTGTTGGTGCATTTGCATCTTGCCAATCTCCCCAACTTTCTGACCCTGCTACCCAGTACATAACAGCAACCTACCTGCCAGGAAGCTAGCATAGCAGCTTTCCCCACTTTAATATTCATCCACCACTGATTTAGAAAGGGAGCATTTTTGCTGATACCTGGAGTCAGCCCTGTTCAATCTAAGGAACAAGTTGGGTGCACAGGTAGGGAGTGCAGAACCTTCCATTCTGCACTGCTTTTCAGCCCCATTGCCCAAATATTTTTTCTCCTAGCCAGACACATTATTGCTAATGGGCCAGTCTTAGTAATAAACAACCCTGAGAAATATAATGTGTCCATCTGTGTCTGTTTCAGTGTATGGTTTGCAATTGTGCCCTAAATTAACTTTTTGCTTCTCAGCATCAAAAGGCTCTCTGCCCACCACATACTTTTGATGTGAATATAGACTTATGTGACTGTGGCTGCCATTGTGCCTAGTTTAGCTTTTGGTTTCCAGAGCTGCTGGGTGGCGCATTGGTCTAAAGCACTGAGCCTCTTGGGCTTGTTGATCAGAAGGTTGGCGGTTCGAATCCCCGCAATGGAGTGAACTACTGTTGCTCTGTCCCTGCTTCTGCCAACCTAGCAGTTTGAAATCATACCAGTGCAAGTAGATAAATAGGTACCACTGTGGCAGGAAGGTAAACGACATTTCCGTGCTCTCTGACACGGTGTTCTGTTGCACCAGAAACGGTTTAGTCATGCTGGCCACAAGACCCGGAAAGCTGTCTGTGGACAAATGCCAGCTTCCTCGGGCTGAAAGTGAGATAAGCGTAGCAACCCCATAGTCAACTTTGACTGGATTTAACCATCCAGGGGTCCTTTACCTTTAAGTTTTACTATTTTCAGGTGGGATTCAATGAGGACACATTCAGGTCACACAACTAAAGCTGATTTGGAACTCTTGTGCAACAAAACTGGCTACCCCCCGCCTGCAAATTGGACTATCTGTGAAAAGGACAGTGATGGGGAAACACTGGAAAGGGTGATACAACCTTTGCTTGATCCAACACTGAATAATCAAGGCAAGTCAGGGGGAATGATCAATCAACTGGTTGTAATTAGGCCGCTTCCAGGTAACCTAACTAGATAATCTCCTGTGAGAAATTTAAGAGTCACACATGTCAAAGGTTATCTGAATTTTCCATAATCAAATCTTTGTCTGGTCAATTCATTTCTGCCCCTTTAAATAAAAATCCAAGTAGAACTCTGAGAAAGAAAAAACTTCTGAGGCAGTTAAGGAGGAGTTTTGGGTGGCAAAATTCTTTTTAAAGGCTTCTGTTAAACCACAGGAGTAGTTCTGTAAGAAAAGAGAAATTAATTTGTTCATATCATCCTTGACTCAAGTGTAACACATATACAGAAGGTAATACCCATTTCTAATTATTCAACAATAAGTTCAGGAATGAAGGATTTGTGTAGTGTAAATTCCTACCTTAAAACAGCTTGGAGAATGACTTAAGAGAGAAACTGAAGAAGCCTGGTTGTCATGCAGGAAATTTAAATTTTTACATGAAAAATGAATGTGTATTTAGATGTCTATTGATATGTTAATGCTCTTGACAGCCCTTCAGTCTCTTAATTGGAGATTATGAAGACTTGCTGCAAATGCATATTTACAACCAAGATAGTGTTTTATTCAAGGATCAGGTTAATTTTAGAGTATGTTTTTCACTTTGAATAATCCTTGCTCTTTTACAGATTTTTCTTTTTAAATAAAAATCTTTTCCTCTTCAGAGACCAAAGCAAAATTCCCAGGCAAGTAGAATCCTATTTATATTGTGGGATATTTATTCTTCCAAGAGATGTTAGGGGTGTTAGAAGAGGGGCAGTACAGCTGGTATGGGGACACATCATGCTCCTTCTGGGATAGTTTACCTTTGGTCCCCATCCTGCACTCAGCTCTCATCTGTGGGCCCCCAAAAGCTGTCATATCCCAGGAAACGGCTTTGACTGGCCGGCTAAACCAGGTGAGGGTAGCCAATGGGCCTTAAACCCTTATTGTGTTAGGGACTTGTCTATCCCCTGCAAAGGCAGACTTTGGTGGATTGAGTTCACAAGACCAATGGTCTTGGAGGTGGTTTCTGCACATGCTGTTGAGGGAAATGAGAAGTAGATGGGGCTTGTTAACCTGGGATGGTAGCCCTTATGGCTATAGTAATTTGTGATAGTATGATGAAAGCTAGCTGTCTGCAGACAAATGCCAGCTCCCTTGGCCTGAAAGCAGAGATGAGCATCACACCCCATAGCTGAATTTGAGCTCACTCCGTCACAAGGATTCAAACCACTGACTTTCCGATTAGCAAGCGCCACCCGTGTCCTGTTGCTCTGTCCCAGCTCCTGCCAACCTAGCAGTTTGAAAGCATGCCAGTGCAAGTAGATAAATAGGTACTGCTGTGGAGGGAAGGTAAACAGTGTTTATGAGTGCTCTGGTTTCCATCACAGTGTTCTGTTGTGCCAGAAGCAGTTTAGTCATGCTGGCAACATGACCCGGAAAGCTGTTTGAGGACAAGCACTGGCTCCCTTGGCCTGAAAGCGAGATAAACACTGCAACCCCAAAGTCACCTTTGACTGGACTTAACTGTCCAGGGGTTCCTTTACCTTACCTTTTACCTTACTCATTTGTGAGCAAGGCATCAGGAGTAAACCCTAAGGAATAATCTATATCTGCTGTCTTGTGGAATGTCTTGAGGAGAAGAAAAGTCCAATGAATAAATCCCACACATATCTGGAGTGGAGTCCCTTAGGTGGTTGAATGGCTCCTTGCAGGCTTCCTTCTGGCAACTCCTGCAGGCAAGCTGGTGTCAAATGTATCTGCTTTCCTTTGGACCACATCAATGAGGCTGAGAGGGGGATTTTGTTGTCTGGGCAGCCCAGGACCTCCATATAAACTGCCCAGTCTTGAGAGGTCACTTCAGTGCTGCAAATGCAGCAAAACCAATGTGGAGGCAGCATCTTCTCTCCCTTAGAGACACAGGAGTTTTTTTTGTGGGTAGTGGTAGCCTTCAACGAGCGGTGCAGCAATATACCGTAACTGCTAGCACATTTGCAAAGCTATGCAAGGTCCAGTACGGTTTCAAATGGAATAGGGGACCACATTATGTGATCTCTGCATTGCAGGGGGTTGGACTAGATGACCCCCAGAGTCACTTCCCCAGCTCTACAATTCTATGATTCTATGATTCACACATGAAGAAGCAATGAAGAAAGCAAGAGCCACAGGGGAGAGAAAGAGAAGAATTGCAGTGGCTCAAGGGCACCAGCCGTAATATTGCTTCCTAAGGATAAGGCCTTGGTAGGATTCTGCTTGTCCTGGGCCCGGGGGTAACCCATGAAACGTGGTCCAAGTCCGGTCCAGAATCCAAAGGTTCCACTAGGAGTCAGTCCGACAGGGCCAAGGCAGGACACGAGGCAGGAAACCCATCAAGTACAGGTGCAGGATCCCAGGCAGGATCTGGCATACAGCAATGTTGCTCTCGCAACCTGGGGCAGGGTCGACAGACTTTTATCTTTGTTGGGATAACGGCTGGTCCTGATCCTCTGGCGACTCACCTCCCTGTTTTGCCCAAAGGTGAGCAATCCTCCTGTGAGTACTCAGGTCTTTCCTTCTCTCAGACCTTAGTCTCTGCAGCTCGGGAGACGTCGGTGGGTTACTAGACCCAGGGGCTGCCTTAGCCTCCCTTGACCCAACTGGTAGTGGAGCAGCTGTAAGTGATGGCCCAGCTGAAGGCAACAAGGAAATCCCCGCATCTGGAGCCAGGGCAGGCTCAGGCCCCTGACTTGGCCCAGCTGGTGTTTGTTGCAGGGGAACCTGTGCAGACTGGAACTCTTCAGGGTCAGGCCCCAGACTTGGTTCAGATGATGCTTGAGGCAAAGGATCTGGTGCAAACTGAGACTCCTCTGGTTCTGAATCTGAGCCCGAGTCCCAGGCCATCACACTGCTCCATTTAGAACAGCCCTGCTACATAAAGGCTGGATCCAGACTTCCATTTGAGATTTCAGGTAAAGGTCACTTCACACTGTCAGCTTCCACCTTCTGACTACTGGGATAGTTCAAACAAGGGCATGGTTATATGCAGGGTATAGAGATGCTCATGATTTCTCCCAAGTGGGGAGTGTCTTGATGTGTCTTACAGTCTTCTGCTGATCTGTTGTTGGGTGTATCTGAAGTTTGAGTGGACAAATAGGGGCAATGATGGGGGTGATTTACCAACTCCTCGCTCCAATAGAAAGGCTGATATTCACGACCACGTTACAGGAGACTGGATAAATTTGTGGAGAATCAATACCTTTTACTAGCTGTTTGTCATGAAAGAGTAATGGGTCGTTCATATCTAGGGATAGTATGCCTCCTCAGGTCAATTTTTACGGATTCAAACTGGTGGAAAAGGCAGTGGCAGCCATGCCCTTTCGGTGGGATTTCAGAAGGCCCCGTCTTGCCACTTTGGCAAAGAAGATGCTCTGCTAGATGGAATCTTGGTGAGATCCACTAGGGCTCTTTTGGCCTTTTGCAGGTTCATTTGCAGATTGTTTCTTGGTGCGCAACAACACTTTTATAAAGGGTAACCAGTTTGTTTACAATTTTCTGTCATGAAAGATGGAAATTGTCCTGGGATTTTTTTAATGACTGAAATTACATTTACAGTTTAGATAAACAATACCTAAAGGAACAGATAAAAATCATTTTTTCGGAAGAATATAGGAAAACTCAAACTATTGCTTGTGACCAATTATCTGTGTAGGCCTAGGAGACAAAATAAGTGACATTACTGTAAAGAGCATTTAACATATGAACCCATCTTGACTGTACCAATATCTTTAAAGGTTATGCCTTTAAAGGCATCCTCCTATGTTTTAAGACATACTGTGACACAAAGTTGAGTTCTATCACAGAGCTGCAGCCTTGAGGATAGCAGCACACTTAAGCACAAAACATACCTTTGGTTTATGAATTACTCAGAAATAGAAAGCTCAAATATTACTTCAGAGTAGTGACTTGATAAACATACCTTGGGAATTATCCCTGTTGCCAACATAACCCGGAAGAAGATTCAGGAGAAAAGGCAGAAAGGTCATATTTATTAAATATAACAAACAGAAGATTTGTAAAACAATAGTCAAATGATATACCAGTAAGTGTGGACCATTCAGAGTGAATTAATGTGTATGAGGGATGCACCCCTCCACTCTCCTGGTCATATAAACAATTGCATCCCATGGCTCCCCAGCCAAGGATTGGGTCAATGTTCTCCCTCCATGCTAAGTTCTCCAGCTACCATAGCTTACAATCAAGGATGGTGGCATCTGAAGGGCCATAGGTTCCCCAGCTCTGTTGTAATGGTGACATCACACAGCAAAGATTTATAGAAACCAATGGGTAGAGGGAATATTTTTCTCCAAACTAATTCTTGATGTGTTTAGAATATAGCATCCCCCCCTTAGATGAAAAACTCCAATTTTTCTTCAATGACAATGGGGACGTCTGATTCCATAATGATAATTTTACTATTTATACCCCACAAATCTTACTGGGTTGCTCCGGCCACTCTGGGCAGCTGCCAACATATATAAAAACATAATAAAACTTTTTAAAACTTCCCCATACAAAATTGCCTTCAGACGGCTTGGGCGGTCAGATAACTCCATACCCTCCAACATTTCTCCAGTGACAATAGGGACATCCTAAGGAAAAGTGGGACATTCCAGAATCAAATCTGAAACTGGGACAGCTTCTTTAAATCAGGGATGTCCCTGGAAAATAGGGACACTTGGAGGGTCTGAAAGCAGCTTCACTATAAACTAGAAGCCAGAAGAGAACAACGATTTCATTCATTCATTCTGTTACAAAATAAGTCTTCTTTCTTATTCTGTACAAGTGAGATATCACTTCTTACTGAGTGATGGGGCAAAAGAACACAGCCCCCAATTTTTCCTTACCTTCCCTGACCAAATTTCCCTTTTCCTTGTGAAGAAATGGAACTTTGAAAAGTGTGCCTTTCAAATGGATATGAAGAAATCCTGACTCTAATATTATGGGGTGGGGCAGTGGGGGAGGGCTTGCTCTGCTAAGGCCAGGTGGCTGGGGAGGGCGGGTTGGTGAACTCACACCAACTTGGGTATACCTTTTTGGCCCTAACATTGCTTATGGATTCCTGAGGCAAAAAGAGTTCTACTATGAAGTGAAAGCAACAGTGTGAGCCAGACTTGGCTTATCTATGAAAGCTAACCAGTCATCTAGTTTCAACCCTTTTGTCAGGAACGTGTGTCCCCATAGGGTAGCAGAAAGAGCAGTCTCAGGAAGTGAACTGGAGACTGAATCTGTAGATGAGGGAGAAGGGTTAGTTTCCAGGCGAAGCAACCCATGGCCCCTCCTTCCCAGTGAAGAAGAAGAACTGTTTAGTTTCCAAGAAGAGGAGGACTTGGACACCAGCCAAAGAGTGGCTAGGCAACTATCAGATAAGACTGGGACAGAAAGCTCTTGGAATGAGACAAGTTTTTAGTCACCGTAGTAGGAGATGGGGAAAACTCTGAGCCTTGCGGAAAGGGTTCTGGCATCATTCCTGTTGGAACAGGAATTCTGATTCAGACTAGGGCAACTAGTGTAAATGAGAGGAAGAGGGAAGCCCCACTCTGGATGTGTTTTCTTGTAACTAACATGGAACTAACAAAGTCTCTCACTGCTCATCAGGATGGCTACTTGCCAAGGATCATTGTACCGCTATCCTCCCAGATATGTTTCTCATACTTTGCCATGCGCCGTTCTATTATTTTCTACCAAATAAATGCAAAATATACAAATTCATATTAAATCTTGCAAGCATTGGGTTAAATGCTAGGCTGAGGTCTTATACAATGAATTGAAGAAAATGTTTAAAATGACATTTGTAAAAAAAAACCTAGAAGAATTTTGGTTGGGAATGTAGGACAAGACCTGCCAAGGAAAATAAGGAACTTATTTATGTATGCTACAACAGCGGCAAGAGTCTTGATAGCACAAGGATGGAAGAATGAGGAAACCCCGACAAAAGAACAGTGGCAAGAGAAACTGATGAACTATGCAGAACTGGCTAAATTAACATACAAACTGCGACACAAGGACAACTGTGTCTTCAAGGAGGAATGGGAACTTTACACAAATTACTTAAAAACACAACAAAATGAACTGGACTCCTTGGCAGGTTTTGAATAAACATACACGAATTTATTGTTGATAACATGATGGATAGATATGTAAGGATATATGCAATTTTATAATATGCAGAGAAAATATGTGCAGCAAAATCAGGGAGAGGAGCCCTTGGTGGAGTGGGGGGAATAAAAAAAGGGGGGGGAATTATGTAGGTGATTAGATGGTTTGATAATTTGTTATGTGGAAATTGAGCAATTTTTTTTTTTTAGAAAAAATGCTGGGCTGAGGTCTGTTTGGGCCTTATCCTGAGGCGGCATAGTTTGGATAGCTCAGTTGTTTAGAGTATGGTGCTGATAACGCCATGTTGCAGGATCAATCCCTATATGGGGCAGATGAATATTCATGCTTTGCAGGGATTGGGACAAGTTGATTCTCAGGCTCCCTTCCAACTCTATGATTCCATGAGTCTATGATCAAGGAAAAAGCTGATGATGTCACACTATCTCTTCATGATACAATTCTCTTATATGATACAGACCCTCCAAGTGTCCCATCTAAAGGCAAGCCTGTATACAGAATTTTTTTAAAATATGTTTTATTATGTTTTTATATATATTGGAAGCTGCCCAGAGTGGCTGGGGCAACCCAGTAAGATGTGTGGGGTATAAATAGTAAAATTATCATTATGGAATGGGACGGCCCTATTTTCATTGGAGAATTGTTACAGGGCTTTATCGTGCCTTTGGCCTTGTTGTGGCTCATAGTCATCCCTAGTGGTTTGCATGAAGGTTCAGTTCCATTTAGAACAGGCTTCCTCAACCTCGGCCCTCCAGATGTTTTGAGACTACAATTCCCATCATTCCTGACCACGGGTCCTGCTAGCTAGGGATCATGGGAGTTGTAGGCCAAAAACATCTGGAGGGCTGAAGTTGAGGGAGTCTGATTTAGAAGAATGCATGCATGCACCCGATTCATTCTCCAGCCTTTCATTGGGAATGAAATGGATTTAGCTATGAATAAATGTATACTGATTCTATATTCAGTTTGAAAGCAAATGTAGGCAGACTGTGTCTGCTTCCTGTGTATGACTCAGATGGCTCCCTTTTATTGTATTTATTTTCCAGTAAACTTTCAGGGAAGGCATTGCTATATATATGTCTTCTTTCTTTCTAATTGCATACTGGCTAGAGATGACACTGGTAATTTTTTTTCTATGTGTGTCTAAAATTTTCAGAGAAAAGAAGTCTCAGATCTGATGTCACTGGAGCTCATCACAAGAGTCACTGGAACTGATTCTAGTCTCAGGTAAATGACTGCAAACTCAAAGTCGGGGGGAGAGAGACACAGAACAGCTTCAATGGATTACTTGCAATGCAATCCTGTGGGTTAAACCACAGAGCCTAGGTCTTGCTGATCAGAAGGTTGGCGGTTCGAATCCCCGCAATGGGGTGAGCTCCCGTTGCTTGGTCCTTGCTCCTGCCAACCTAGCAGTTCAAAAGCACATCAAAGTTCAAGTAGATAAATAGGTACTGCTGCGGCGGGAAGGTAAACGGCATTTCCGTGCACTGCTCTGGTTCGCCAGAAGTGGCTTAGTCATGCTGGCCACATGACCCGGAAGCTGTACGCCGGCTCCCTCGGCCAGTAAAGCGAGATGAGCGCCGCAACCCCAGAGTCGGCCACGACTGGACCTAATGGTCAGGGGTCCCTTTACCTTTACCTTAATCCTATTCATGTCTACTAAGAACTAAATGCCATAGAAATCAACGGTGCTTATTCGCAAAAACACATTTTATTTATTAAATTTATACGCTGCCCTTCAACTGAAGATTGCAGGGTAGTTTATGATATAAACGCACAAAAATACATACCATAATAACAAACAAAAAGTACCCCTCCCCAATTTAAAGGGCCTGGGGAATGTGGGACCTAAAGATATGTAATGAAGGCACCAGGTGAGCAATACGCTCCAGCATTTCTCTGATGAAAACAGGGACGATCTTTAAAAAATAAAAAGCTTTGTGCATCAGCCTCTCATCTTGCTCCTTTCTAAAATTTATTTATTGCTGTGTATTTCTTTTCTTTTTGTAAATGTACCAAAGAATAAAATAAATGAGGGATTAAGAGGTTTTCTCAGGATGGTGGAGAGTATGTGTGACTATTTGGTGAAGCGGTGGGGGCACTTGCCCTTCTCCTGATGTTATATGTTCTGGTGGGAGGAACACAAAAAATGGGAGGGGGTGTTGAGGAGGGTCAGTTGGGGGGGGGAGTGAGACATGTCCCTATTTTCATCTGAGGAATGTTGCAGGGTATAACTTCAGGGAAGATAAGGTTTTCAATCGTGGTGTTGTACATCCACTGTTTGAGGTGGTAGTGTCAGGCTTCGGGGAAACAGATTCCTCTCCTGGTGACTGTAAATAATCAGATCAAATGAAAGGAGCATTCTTACTAGTTAGTTTCTTCAATAATCACACCGAGAGACAAAGGAATGCATATCTCTCTAGAAACGTTCACCCCCTCCATCCCCATTAATCTGTTAGAATTCCTGCTCCATGATTGCAGTCATGGGATTGTTGTCTTTCACATGATGGTGTATGTTTTGACTCCACAGAGTGGGAAGTCACGGAGACAGGATGTTTGTGTTACTGTGTTCCGTGAAGTGGGACTATTGTCCTTTGTTTTTTCTCTTTGCTGTCTGATGCTAGAGAGAGAGGGAGCCATATTGCAGTGCTCCGTGTGTGTTTATATGTAAATAAAGTAGATTAGCCAAAATGCTGAGTTGCTGAGCTCTGTCACACAAGCTGCAAAGACTCTGTGGATCCCTAAATGTGCCGATGTCTGCTGGCATTGGTCGCTGGCATTGTTTCTTCAGCGATGTTCGGGCTGAAGAAAGCTTTTGAAGCTCCCGGACGATTGACCAGGAGGGAGAGAACATGCCAGTTGGGCATGTGTCTCTGCCAGGGTCCTACTCGAGTGTAGGACGAGCTCCTGACATAATCTACGTCACTGCTACGTCGGGTAATCTGAGCTTGTTGCTGTTGTGCTTTCTGTTCTATCACTTTCCAAGCCCCTCTAGTCTTAGGTGAAGGGGGGGGGGTCAGGAATGCTGTCTAAGGACACTGAATCTACCAATTGTCTCTCTCCTGTTGTTTCCTCTTCTAGCTGTTCCTCACCCAGTATTTCCCAGCTTTTCCCCTCTGGACTATGCCCCTCTGCAAACCACTGTTCTAAATCAATACTGTCCTCCTGCCCTTGGAAAGGTTCAAAAAAGGGGGGCGGCTCCCATCATTCCTCCTCAGTCCAGCCCCTGACAGGTACGCTCACTGGGAATCATAGGTGAAGAAAGTTCAGGCTTTCAGGCTTCCCATGGGCATCTGGTGGACCAAAAAATGTGTGAGCAGAGTATTGACTTAGATGGACCTTTGGCCTCCTCCATCATTATGCTTTTACCTCCATCTTAAAGTATCAAAATACACCTTTAAATATGCATTTTGAGAAAAGATGCATATTTTTAAAAACAAATCTCATTAAATATTTTGAGAAGGTTTTTCAAAGGATTATTAGAAAAATGGAACCAGATGGAGTTGTGGGTAATAATATGTGAAAGTTGCAAGGACCAGAAATAGATAAGTCATCCAAGCTTAATTTTAATCCTTTGTATCCAAATATAAGACACAGGGTTGTAGTCAACTCACTTTTACACAGAGTATACCCATTGAAATCAATGGGCCCAAGTTAGTCATGACTACTCTGAGTAAATGTGGGTTGAAAACAAGCCATGCTTTATATTTATACTCTCTCACACAAATATATATAATTCCATGGCAAAAAAAGAAGAAGCATTTATTTGGAATAAATCAGTCATGTTGACCTAGATGGGTCAGTGTTGGGAATCAGAAGCACAAGGGACCCAGCTAGTCAGAATACATTTTAAATAAATTACATTAAGATGAAAACCATTTTCCCCGATTATAGTTATTCCCTCCTTATTCTTATGCAGATTCAAATCCACATTTGCAAGCTCCTAATATGTGAAGTGTCTACTCACAAGACAGGGCCAAATCCCCAAGGCAGCAATAAAGCATTTGTTCGGAATTTTAAACAGCTGCCCAAAATATGAATAGAAGTATTTTTCAGTGAAAGTATGCAGTGAAAGTTCCAAAGATTCTGTTAAATAGAATTCAACATGTTTCAGGTTCCAACACTTCAGCACAAATTGATATAATTGTAACCGCTGAAGGATACCTGCCTTCTAAGAACTTCAAACGTTCTTCAGCAAATGATCTCTTTGGGATTCTGTAATGATCTTATATTAAACCTTGGTGGAATCAGTCAAAACATTATGGGATTCCTATTCTAAAATGCCTTCCTTATTTTGTTTTTCAAGCACTAATAAAATGCTCTTTTATTCTCTTGCCATTTATTCACAGTATTTTGGAGTGATAAATTACATGACAACATAAGGCCATTTGCAGTCTTCTCTTTTGCAATTTGTGCAATTTTTCACCTTTGTGAAATAAAATTATAGATTAAAAAAACGCATAAGTGGGCCAACACAACATCTAAACTACCATGCTGTTATATTGTACTTCCTAACTGCTCTTTTGTTCATCAAAAGGAACCTATAATCATAACATCAAAAAGGTTCATTCTTGTCCAGGCTTTGATCCTGGTTAATGTGAAATATTTTCTGGCCAGTCCTAATAAAGACTGAGGTTTTTTTTTAAAAAAAAAAATATTGTGGCTGCAATTCTGCACTGACAGTGCTTTTATTATTTGTGTGAAAAATTTAACTCCATGTTTTATGTTTCTATATAGTGTGTCTTTGTAAAACAAGAACAACAAAGCAGAATAAATAAATATCTATACATTGATAAAATAATAAGAATAGAAAATAATTGTTTAGACATGATGATGCTGATCTATTTTTCTTCACTTGAAAATATTATTTTCTTCACTAATAACAGCCAAATACTAGCCATGCTTACTTGAAAGTCAGTGCCATTGTGGTTTGGCTTGGTAAAAGTGTGCTGGATGGCTGTCTGAGTAAATTACATGTACATTGAATTACAGTCCAATTCTGTTCAGGTTTAGAAATGACATCTGACTGATTTCAGTGCAGCTCACTTCCCCAAGTAGGTTGATATAGAATTGTAGCCTTAATCCCATTCACTCCAATCTTGTGATTTCTGAAGAGACTGGGGAATTCTTGTGGAGATTCCGCTATGGGCGCCTGCTAATTCAGTTGTGTGTATGGATAAATTCCATTGAAATGAATGAGGTCTCCGGTATTCACAGGAGCCAAGCATCAGAAGGACATGGGATTGATGATTTTGGCCATCAATTATCTTTAATGGTATCAATTGTGCATTATCAGAAATTGTCATGAAAGTGACTGCAATGACAATCTAAAACTTGTTGATTTAGATTCCTTGCTCAGCTAGCCACTAAATTTATAGATTAACCTAGATTAACCATTCTACCACTCATTGTACTTGTTGTACTCAATCCTTGCCATGTCCAGTTGGGCAGGGATTGCAGATAATGCTGAGTTAAATGGATCAATCACCTGACTTGGTCTAAGACAGCTTGCTGTCTCCTGGTTATAAAAGACAACTGCTGTTTTCAAGAGACATGAGAGCAATAGCAAACTTTTGGTGGCAATAGAAAGTCTAGCTGTTTTAAGCAGGGATACATACATATCAGGTTCTCACGTGGAGCAAATTTAATCTGTATACTGCCAGTTTCTTACATGTCAATCTCTGGTTTAAGGCTATGACTTTAGGGGTGGCGGCAGAGTGCAACTACCTTATCTAGTACAAGACCTGAATTTCTCCCATCTGACTGCACCCTCCCCACTCCCAAAGCAACAATTTTGCTTATAATAAAATGAAAACTTCTTGCACTATAAGCTCTGGTATATGAGCATTGTGGTAAATAGTTTCTGAACTGGGGGTCAGAATTCCATGCACATCATTTGCAGCCTTCTAATACTGCAAAGGGTTCATTGCAAAATTTGAGACAATAGCTTCCAAAAGTATTGGAGCTACCAGCTAAGAAGGGCAAAAGAAAATCTTTCTTTTTCTTAATACAAGGCGGGAGGGGAGAGAGAGAGAGAGAGAGAGAGAGAGAGAGAGAGAGAGAGCGCACAGATTCAGGAATGATGAGCTAAATGAGTGCCTGGCCTGACAGATGAGGTGGAAGTGAATTACAGCTGAGATCATTAAGTTTCCAGTGTTTCTGAATCTAAATCAGATCTGCAAGTTGATCTTCATGCAGAAAGGGCCAACTTTATTTTACAGCTGCAGGTAGCTCATTCCTCCTCCTCCTCCTCCTCCTCCTCCTCCTCCTCCTCCTCCTCCTCCTCTTCTTCTTCTTCTTCTTCTTCTTCTTCTTCTTCTTCTATCACTCGTAGCCGAGTAAGATTGTCTTCCATAAACACACTTTTAGCAATGACAAGACAGGGTTGAGCATACTCTTAGATTGAAGATAATTCAAGGTTTGTATTTACAACATTCATCCAAATGCAAATATAAAGCCTATCTTTAAATCACCCAAAGTTTGGAGAGGCACTTTAAGACTGAGTTAAGGGGTAGCAGGCCAGTGACTTACCTGTGACACAATCACCTTCCTCTCCACACTCATCTTCAGTATTCTACTGGTAACATTTGACTAGGAAAGAGCTTTGGGATCATGAAGGAGAGATATCTAGATATATGTAAACCACTACTGCTAAAATTTATTACCTGCTGTTCAACCCATGATCTCAGGGCAGCTTACAACAATTAAAGCACAATATTAAAAGCAGTTTAAAAGAACTTAAAATCACAGAAGGTGGGTCCCAACAAAAAACATCTCAAGCGTCCAAAGCCAGGATAAAGAAGGGTGTCTTCAGCATTCATCAAAAGCTGTATAATGAAGGTACCAGGCATACATCTGTGTACAGGGAGTTCCGCAACTTAGGGGCTGTCCCAGAGAATGCTCTTTCCAAGGCCGCAGCCTCCTGAGGGTGGTGGAACAACCAAGAGGGCCACTTTTGCCAATCTTAGCAACTGTAGGGAAGATGGTGGTTTTTCAAGTATTTGAGGACTGATTTATTTAGGGCCTTAAACACTCATGTAAGCAGAAACAAGCTGGCAGCCACTGCGGCTGTTTTAAAATGGGTTATATGAAATGTAAATGCAATTCCAGCCTGTAATCAATTAGCCTTTGGGACGAATTGAAATGCCCAAGTCATCTTCAAGGGCAGCCCCATGTAGAGAGCCAGTGTGGTATAGTGGTTAAGAGCGGTAGTCACGTAATCTGGGAAACCGGGTTCGCGTCCCGCTCCTCCACATGCAGCTGCTGGGTGACCTTGGGCCAGTCACACTTCTCTGAAGTCTCTCAGCCCCACTCACCTCACAGAGTGTTTGTTGTGGGGGAGGAAGGGAAAGGAGAATGTTAGCCGCTTTGAGACTCCTGAAGGGAAATCCAAACTCTTCTTCTAGAGCACATTGTAATAATGCAGTCTGGAAGCTACCAGAGCATGGAGTACAGTGGCCAAATCATGTCTACTGAAAAGAGGGCATAGCTGGCAAACTATCAAAAACTGAAGACGGCACTCCTAGCTACCAAGGTCGCCTGATAGTGTTGAATCCAGCAGTACCTCCAAGCGGTGGACCTGCTCCTTCTAGGGGAATGCAATCCTGCCCAGGACAGGCCATCTCTCCGCCTCCCAGCCATCAGCACCTAGGCCCCATAACACCTCGGGATTTAGCTTCAGTTGATTGGCCCACATCCAATCCATCACTGCTTCTAAGAACTGGTCTGCCTCTTTTAATTCACTTGGAATTGACAAATAGAGCTGGGTGTTAACACGTCGGCTAGATGAGGACCAGCCCAAGACATTTTGCTGCCTCAGGTATACAAGTTTGTACGCACACGTAGCTTTTCCCCTATCTCTGATTAGCCTCCTGCATCTGTTGTTTAATAGTAGGACCGGCCCCAACTAGGACGTGAATCTCAGAGTGAAACTCATTTCAAACACATTTCACAATATTTCCTGCCAGGATAAGTACTTACATGGGGGTGGTGTGGCTGGAAGAAGAGAAGCATTGTTTGTGTGTGTTCATTCACACGAGTTCAAATGCATCTTGCCCCACCCTATTCAGAGATGAGTTTCTTGAAACCATAGGGAGCATGCTAAAGTCTCCAAAGCTATAGTGTAGATGCAGAAAACAGTGGTGACCCTTAGGGCCTCAATGCTATGCGGTGTCAAAATTCAGCACCACCCTGCCTTTTGTCTTCCCGTGCCACTGAAACAGTTGCACTCCCCTAGATCTGCCTCTGTGAGGAACCTGTGACCCTCAAGATGTTGTTGGATTTCTCATCAACCCCAACCAGGGATGATGGGAACTCCACATCTGGAGGGCCATAGGCTCCCAATTCTTCCCCTACTACATGCACTCCTGGTAACAAAACTCTTAAAAGGTACCTGCAAATTCCTCCCTAAATACAAAACAGGAAAAGCAGTTTACTAGGGATAGCTCCCCAAAACAGGGGCAGTTGGAGTGTATAATAATTTGGTTGTGTTCCATTACGACTGGAAGGATTTGATAATTTATATGGGGGTCCAAGGTTCATAAATAAGAGCTACCAGGAAGCTACTTGGGATGTTTGGCTGTATAAATCAGTTTTCTCTATATCATGTTATTTGTTGCACATTGTACGGTGTTATACTGCAAGGCCAATATTGCTAGCTGCTTCTACGTCCCTGTATACATAAATCAAGAGGCAGTGTGTGAACAGTACATATTAAATACAATATTGATTCTACTTGCCTTCCCAAGAATGGACGAGGGAAGCAGTTGGGTCACAGCTATGCTGGAATTGTTTTGACCTGACTTGGCACTGCTTGAAGAAACTCATAATGCAAGCAAGAGGGAAAGCAAGGGAGGAAATGAGAATATGGGCTGGAGAATTAATGGTCTGAAGAGAGAGAGAGAGGAAACAAGAGGGGTTGAAACACAGCCATCCATACAGCAGGGTAGTTCATGGATCCACGTTAATGTTCTCCTGAGATTACTTTGTTTTATTAATGAAGACACGGGCCGAACAAAAAAGAGAGGAAGATGTGCCTTAAAACAAAGTCCAGAACACAATGAGGGCATACAGAAGAGAATACACAGAATTACCAGCCGATATGAAAAGAAACCAGCAAACTCTCTTTTTAACCTCTAGGCGTGATGCCAGATTTTTGCAGCTAAAAGACAGCAGTGACTTGATTGCCAGAATGTCTGAGTAAATATGAACAGCATCCTGCTATGTTTGCATACGTGCTTCAAGGGTGCATCCAAACATGTGTGCCAGGTTGTTAAGTTGGTCCCACACTGCCATGTTTCTGCACAGGAGATCACACAGCGCTCAGGGAGTGGTTTTTCCAGAGCTGCCCTACGCAGGCTCTTCTGAGTCAAAGGGAGGAGCACAGCGAGTGAGGGCAGAGCAACATAATAATGTCAGTTGTGAGGACCAGTTTTGTAGCTGGTGTGGCGATCACACAGGGTCCCTGGACGTTTCACCGTCTATTGATCACTGTGCCACCACTTTATTTCTCGCTGCCACCACCCAGGCCCTACCTGGGACAATACTGAGTCCAGTCAGGGTTAAATTGGAACATAAATTTCTGTTTATTTATTGCAGTTTAACAAGCATGTGGTTTCATAAACGGTATCGGTCCATTACAATCACGGGGTGCCTATCCAGACCTATAACTTCCGCTACCTGCTCTCACTCACTAAACCACCTCTCGGATATTTACTTGTCTTCCTAGCTCCTAACTGTTCCTGACTCAGCTTATTTCACTACACTAACTCAACCTACCCACAACTCTAGCCCAATTCACTCCCACTCCAACCACCCACCCAACTCCCCTTCGCCCCTCCCAGAGCTGGTTTTATAGTCCCTCTGATTCCACCCCCCTGGGTTCTGATTGGGTAACCTGTTTAACTATTTCACCTCCAGCATTCTCATATGTTAACGTCACACCTAGCTCCTTTTGTGGCCCTGCCTCCTTTGTGCTCTGAGATCCCACTGCCTGCTCCTGGTTCCAGAATTTTTCACATCAAAAAGTTGAGCGCAATCGAAATCTGCAATCTGGGTTTACGGGCTTTTGCAATGAATATTTAGATAGTGTATGTCAAGGTGTTTGACTACCTGACCTGCCTTTGCTAAACTCATTTAAAATCATCCTCATCATTTATAAATATACTGATCTCGCCATCTGTTTCTTATTTTGTTTCCATAGCTCTCTCTGCTTAAATTCCTGGCCACTTCCTCCATCAGTCTCTCCTCTTTCACCTAAGTACCTCTTTTTCTCTCTCCCAACTTCCCTTCCCCAAATTTTGCTTATTACCATTCTTCCTTTTCACAGTCTCTATTGTTTTAACAGCTCTAGAGATGGGCATGCTTTGCAATTGTTTTTCACTCTCCTAATCATTGACAAATGTCATTTTTATTCTCTCCTGGTTAACTAAGACTGCAATCCAGCAAAGATTTACCTGGGAATAAATTTAGCTGATCTCACCGGGATTGACTTCTGAGTAAATGTGTGTAGTAGGATCGATGCTTTATTTATTTAAAATGCAATCACTAGTACAGATTATATCACCTCTCTTGAATCCCTTCCCCCGTACTCCCTCCTCTTCTCTATGCTCTGTGCAAGCTCAGTCGCTATCAAATCTAGCTTGCTCCTGTCAGTCACGATCACACCTTTACACCTTCTGCCATGCTGGGCCCAGTGTTTAAAATAGCCTTGTCTCTTTGTTTGCTAAATGGCTTCTCTTTCCCTTGTTCAAATTTTACTTCTGCCATGAACTCAATACAGGTAAACCCTATCTTAATATAGATAAACCCTTTGGCACTATGGAGATCATAATATTTATATATCTGTGTTGAGGTTTACTGAGATAATTGCAGTAATTCAGGTCATTTGTCACAGAGCAAGCCGGTTAGTAAATCACACAGTTCAAATCTGGAGTTAACTCTTTATTAGCGAAGCATGATCTTCACAGACTTGGCTGAGTTTGAGTCCTAATGAGCACAGCAGCTCCTGCCCTGTAGGTCCTACTTCATGAAATCAGTTGCTCAGACTAAAAGTCCCCAACTCTCCACAGCTATCTATGTCTCCTCTTCATGGCTTATTGCAAGCAATCAGAGACTGCGCCTTCATGAAGCCTGTCTTTGCTCTTCTCATTTCATACCTCGCCTGGTCCTAGAAGTCAATGAGGGAGGGAAGGTTGTCACAGCAGGAGGGGAAGATACTCATGACTCTTCACTAGCCTGACTCATCTCTGCCTCTTGACCTCCCTCTTCCCATTAAGCTGCTTCAGCTTCTGCCTCTGATTCTTGACTTCTCTCTTCCACAAACTCCCCCCACTCACTGAACCCTGTTACCCCTACAGCTTCTGACACCTCCTCTTCCCAGTCTTCCCCCTCTTCTCCCTGTGACTACTCATCATTGACCCATCACTACTCTCCAGATTCTGAGCCTTCTTTCCTTGGTAGTTCCTCAGCCAGTGCCTCTGTGTTCAATCAGTCCATGACAACATGGGCTTGGATAGCTCAGCTGGTTAGAGCGTGGTGCTGAGAATGCCAGAGTTGCAGGTTGACTCCTCATATGGGACAGCTGCATATTCCTGCATTGAATATGGGACAGCTGCATTCCTGCATATTCCTACAACTCTATGATTCTATGATCATTGCTATGTCTAGGTTCTTTTATTTCAGGACTACAGCTCCCATCATCACTGACCATGTTGCCCGGTGCTGATTTCTATCTCTATAATACTTTCCCACACTTCATGTGTTTAAAGCACTTGACACTTCAGCTGGAAAAAGCCTGAATGTATTCAGAGCCACAGGAAGGTGGTGTGGTGTGGGGGACAAGAAAACTGAAATCCCCAGCAATTTTCAGGGGCTGCACGGCAAAATTTGCAGGCATTCTATAACTCACTGGCTTCAGAGGAAATCCTCTTCTTGTGGACAAAAGCTGGTGGCTACCATTTTGCTCTCAAAGGCCTCCAAAGTGATGCTCTGGGATGATGCAGGATTGCTTTTAAGGGGGTTTCTAGGAAGAAAAATGGTGGCCCATACTATTTTCCACTATATTTTCACCAGAAGTCCATCTTAGCATATAGTGTCACTCTGATGGCTCTGATGGTCTAGTGGTTGCCAAGAAAGGAGCTCCCATGGTGGCAATCGGTTGAATTCAGTGTAGTGCTGAGGTTAACATTCTGTCAGTGCAATCATTTCTTTTCGTGCTATTAAACTCCCCCCCCCATCTGTTTTGTAGTTCCCCCACCCAGCCTTCTGGAGCAGATTGGGGGATGATGCAGGTTACATGTTGTGGAGTGAACAGGAAATAATTGTGTGAGCACAATTATTTAGTTAAATACTGCCCAGTGAGGTTGCCCCTGAATGTCACCTCCCTCAAAATCAGAAAATGGGGTGGCAAAATGGATGAGCATTTTGCCTTGTTGCCAGACTCCTCCCACTGGTGACCCCTTATCTGCATAGTCCCACCCCTTCATTTGCACATCTGCAGTCTGGGCACCTTTAAGTGGCACAGTGCTGGAATGTGATCCTAGTGTGACAGAACTCAAAGAAATGATTATATAAATCTGATATTTTAGTTCAAAATGGGTGTGAGGAATCTCTGGCCCTCTGAATGTTGTTGGATTCCAGTTACCATCAACCCTAGCTGGTGGTCAAGGGGGATAGGAAAGCCCTCTAGAAGTCATTAGATTACAAGTTGTGTAGGACATATTCGCCTTTGACTGGACTTAACCATCCAGAGGTCCTTTACCTTTTTACCTTATACCACTGCTGACAGAGTTTTTAAGTTTTTAAGAGTATAATATAATGCAATTACTGCAAGGTTTGCCAGAGGCAGTGTCGCATACAATAGTTTGTTACCTGCTCTCCTTCTGACTTCCATGGCAGTCAACAGAATTCAAGTTCACTGCAATCCTTCAGTGGATATTGACTACCTAATACGTTAATATTAGTGAGGCTGAAAGAGTCATATGGTGCTGAAGAGTTGACATATTCCCCTGTGATACTGAGATAATATACTGTATCTTTCAGTAAGTTGCCATAAATATCATTTGGTTGGGGGCAGAAGAAGAGATTGATTAAGCCAGCCAGGAGAAAAGGAGAAATCAATCAATTTGGAATTAATTATGTCAAAGCTTTAAGTGCTGTTTTTTCACCAAAAAAACATATGGAGAATGGACAGGTGAGCTAATGATTATGAAGCACTCCAAATAGAGTTGTGAACAATTACTTGAGTAGACATTGAACTTGGGAATCCATTTAGATATGATTGATTCCACCGTTGCAATTGAACTGATGAATTGATTCTATAGTTGTTTTGGTCCTTGAGGTTCACTAAAGATTAAATACTAGATATATAACAGCTGAAGGTAAGTATCTGCTCTTTTCTTCAATAACTCACTTTTAAAATGGCATCAAATTCCCATCAGCCACAGCACTGTGTAAAATGCATTGATTTGTAAAGTGCATGCAATAGGTAAAGCCCATCTGCTCTCTAGTGGTAGGAGCACTGCAAATACCTTGCCGGGTTCTTCTTCATGATCTGTAACATTAATGCATGGTTTGCTTCTGTTATTTCACGTCATGGGACTTTATCTGGACTGGGCCAACATGTGATTCTGGTAAGTTTTTTTTTTCTTTAATAGCAACATAAATATGAAAACACAAGGCAAAATAGAACTTTGTCGGTTGAGCACATTTTCTCTGTTAGCTGATACATGGCAGAAGTCTTTTCAATGACATAACAGAGAAAGAGAAGAGTTAGCTGGGCAGCTGCTACAATATAGCTTTTATTTTCTCAGATATAATCTTTGTGAATCTGTGTCATGGCAGCATAATGGGAAAGAAGGGAAGAATTGGTATAAGGGAGGGCATCATGCAAGGTGTGGCTATAGAGGAAGGTAGGTAGCCCTGTTTGGATGGAGTCTGTCCTTATTCACTATGAGTGATTACTTAATCATAAGTTTATCATCAGGACTCCAACTTCCAACCCTGATCTGGACCAGGACACAGACAAGTCAGGCTTGAGTTACAGGACTATGGACAGCTCCTGTTTGACGCTTTGTTCTTACATGGTCTGGAGCAAAGCTGTTCCTTCCAGGCTCTACCATCTTCCTGAACAGCCTTAAAGGGATAACCCTGCAGCCTGCATGGGTAAGCATTCAGTCAGAAGCATAATGTTTCTAGTTTGGATGGGGCCAGTCACTTAGTGGAATCCAGATCAGGGTGTGTGTGCTTACTCTGGGGATCATAGAGATTTCTGGCTGAGGGCAGCTAATGCTTGTTGCAGTGGCCGGGATGAGGAAATAGCCCTTCTGTGGCTTGTGCCACTAGGCCTCCCGATCTGGCTGGCTCCACTGCCTCTGGGTCAGAATTCTCACTGCAATTTGAGGTTGAGGTTGTGGCAAAGTGCCTTCTGAAAGAATGTTTCCTGTTGCAAAGTCTAGAGCTATATTATCACTCCTTTGACGTGAAAGTCTCTGCATCCCATGCTTTTCTTGCTCTCCATCTTGAATAGCAGTGATCCGTACAGGGATACCCATTTAACTTATGGGTGGCGATCTCATCTAGCATATTTGCAAAATTTTGCCATGTGGAAAATTACCCAATTTTGTCATTTTGAAAGTCAGATTGGGTTGTCGGGGCTGCGTCCTTGTACTGGAAACTTGGGTTCGTTTTAGATGACAAAAATTATTGAACTGCAGCTTGGGGACTGAGCTGTGGCACACATGAGGGATCATTAAAATGGGAAACTGGCAGAGCTACTGCATTTCTTATCTCCAAGACCTCACTGGGAGGAAAACAACATAACTCAGATTATTTTAAAGGGAGGAAACACACACCTTAACATTGCTTCCTGGCATTTTACAGTACAAATTCAGCAATGGAAGAATGGAATATCTTGAGATGTTGCGCCATCTCATTGTCTGGAGGTTTACGGGGGGGGGGGTTACTTTTGATGGGCATGTATGCTTCAAGAATAGAGAATGCTGCCTTTTGGCAGAGGGTTAAAGGAGATGATCAAACATTCTCTTCCAGCTCTAAAGCTGCCTTCAGAGAGAAATATGTATGTGCTGAAACCACCTCCCTGCATTCATTTGAGGAGTCTGCTGATTAAGTCTTCTTGCTTCACCATCTCATGTTGAATTAGATACCAGTCAACTGCCAATGATGGGTTTTAGGAGGCTAAAGTAGGAAAAGCCCCCTGAAAAAGCTCTGGTGTGCATGAAGAAGGCCACACAAACCTTTGGATTCCATCTAGTCTGGCCAGTGCACAGTGGAGACTGGGTCATTTGGGCAAATGGGGCACTGCCACCAACCTCCATCTGTCCTCAATGTTGCCCTTGTAGAACCCAGCAGGGAGACAAAACTCATGAGTGTCTGCTTGTCAGTGACTGCCTCCTCCTCCTGTTGGTCTCCATGCCAGCCCAAAGGGCACCAGCCATCGCTGACATTGAGCAAGGGTATTGTGAGGTTGGAAATGTTGGGATACTGCCAGGGAGACAAAGTCCATCATGGCCCCACGTCGCCTCCGGACGTCCATCGATCTCCCGTAGACACGCACTATCAGCAATTAGCGACACGAGCTCCAGAAATAGCTTGCCACATTCCAGGGCTGGTGCATGCTCTTATCAGCAGATAATGCACAGCGTAAGATGCACGCAGGAGAGCATTTTTCATAAGTTTATTCTGCGTTAGTCAGAACAGAGAAAAGCATGACTGCCTTCTTCAGTGTTGAGGCACTGAGAGAGAGAGAAATGAAAGCAACAGAAAACATAAACATCCTGTGAACAGGAAATGCACAGACTCTGTGACTCACAAAGCCTGCTCCCTTTTAAGGTGGAACGGAAATATCCTAACAGGAAAGAGCCAAAGCTCGTGGGCTGCCACAAGCCCCACAGCAGTACATTTAATGTCTGAACTGCAACACATCTAATATGTGTTTTTAGGAGTTGGAGGAGGAGGACCAAGAGGATCCATGTTCATGACTTCATGGAAGCAGAGTGAAAGTGGTCAGGTTAGTGCATCTCCCTACTACTTTTATTTTATTTTATTTTATTTTATTTTATTTTATTTTATTTTATTTTATTTTATTTTATTTTATTTTATTTTATTTTATTTTATTTTATTTTATTTTATTTTATTTTATATATATACCGCCCTCTCAGGGCGGTACACAGAATAAAATCAAGATATAAAACCACAAAATACATAATAAAAATAAAAACAACCACCCCATAGCCCCCCTCCCAAAAAAACCACATTTTAAAAGGGCATAGGATGTCAATCAGATCAACCAAAGGCCTGGTTAAAAAGGAACGTTTTTGCCTGGTGCCTAAAGGTGTATTATGAAGGCGCCAAGCCAACTTTCCTGGGGAGAGTATTCCACAGATGGGGAGCCACCACAGAGAAGGCTCGTTCTGGTATTGCCACCCTCTGGACCTCTTGAGGAGGCGGCACATGAAGAAGGGCCTCAGAAGATGATGTCAGGGTCTGGGTAGCTTCATATGGAAAGAGGCAGTCCTTGACGTATTGCGGTCCTGAGCCGTTTAAGGCTTTATAGTTCAAAACCAGCACTTGGAATTGGGCCCAGAAACAAATTGTTAATCAGTGCAGTCGGACCAAGATCAGATTCACCAATCTGACCCGTACACCGCTATGCACCAGGATAGGTGCTGTCTGTGGTGATGCTGGGCCTGTGCGCCATAAAGAACAAATAGACAGGGGAATGGAGCCGGGATCTATTACCCCACAGGGAGTGGCAAGCCTGCCCACAAATGACTTAATTGATTTCCTACACCCCCCGCTTGGTACCCTGGTCTCTACGTGCTACGAGCCTGGCATTAGACTACCCAAGCAAGACCAGTCTGAAATGCTCTCGTCCACATATGCCTTGATGCCGGAATTGGAGGCTTCTATTATTCTAAGCCCAATACGCAATCAAGATCCACAGCAATTGTCAAACTTTGACCCACTAGCAGTACCGACACAAGATACAGCTGTTGACCTGCTACCTGTACAGCCTAGACGGATCGGCAAAGCCCTTGCTCTGCAAAAACCAGCTGAACATCATGATACATCAGCTGAACATCATGATATTCGTAATGGTGTCATTGAAGATCCTCTGGGCCAAATCAACCTAATGGCCCCTCAGTTAAAGCTATCACACCTACCTAGGGACCAGCGATCAGTGTAATATGCTCAAAGTGTCTTGCTCCTTGGTCGCCGAATTCTGCGCTAGCTGAAGTTTCTGAACCATCATCAGAGGTAGCCCTATGTGTCGCTATGTGATAAAAAATATATCAGAGCCGTTTATAGCAATAAAACACAAAATGGTATGATAGAAAACTGATAAAAGTTAAAAACAGACATCAAATAATAATTGCGGAAGCAGTGCTTTTTTCCAGGGGTACACAAGGGCACGCAGTACCATCACCTTTTTTTTCTAGAAGAAAAGCACAGTGTGGAAGGTTGTATTTTTAATTGCCTGCATATGCCTGACAGAAGAGAAACATTTTCCACAGGCATTGCTAACAACATGCATTCAGCAGGTGGTTTATAATGCTTGCTGCAGTTTTTAAGCAAGAAACAACACCAAACGGCTGATTATGTTTGCATCTCGGCTATAAAACAATGTCATAAAGTCTTGGCACGGCCGTTACTTATGAAACGTTTTTACAAAAATGTAGCAAACCCCAAGTTATAAATGTGTAATTAATATTAGCTGGAGATCAAGAACTTGAACCCAAGAGTGCAGAGAGAAAATGGAATATCTTATTGCATTTCTAATAGACACAACACCCCTTATAATTTCTAGGAATGAAATGAAGGTTATATGGACTACATACACCACAGTGGTCAACAATTGTGTGTTTATTGTACTAAAACAGATTGTGCAGGATGGCAATCACTATCAGACCCCTTTAAAGAATGGCATCCTTTAGTTAAACAAACTTAGGGCTAAATCACCCAATCAGGTCCAGTGGTCTACTGTTTGCAACTGTTTGCCAGCCCAGTAACATGCACCAAGATGCTAATTTTGCTGCTAATTGTACTTGCAATTGTGGATTAACTTTCATGTTCTTTATTTCTTTTGGCTCAGCAGGCGCTGCTGTGCTATGGTCACATGACTTCAGCTGGGAAGCAGATTTTGGCTAAACATTAGAAAAAAACTTTCCAACGGTAAGAACTGTTGCAGATAGGCTTGCTAGATGGTAGACTATCTTTTGATGGATGTATTGAAGGGCCATCTGTCAGAAAGTTGCACTGAAAATCCTACACTGAACTGGGCGTTGGGCAAGGAGACCTAGAGACACACATCCGCACTGTAGATTTAAAGCCGTGTCATAACAGACATGGATTCCTTCAAAGAATCCTGGGAGCTTTTGTTTGTTAAGGGTGCTGAGCTACTCCTAGACTCACAGTTTCACACCCTAGAGCTACAATTCCAGAGTTCCTGAGGAAGACACCTGGCTTGAGAGCAGTACATGTGAAAAGGATCTAGGATTCTTGGTTGACCACAAACTTGACATGAGCCAACAGTGTGACGCGGCAGCTAAAAAAGCCAATGCAATTCTGGGCTGCATCAATAGGAGTATAGCATCTAGATCAAGGGAAGTAATAGTGTCACTGTATTCTGCTCTGGTCAGACCTCACCTGGAGTACTGTGTCCAGTTCTGGGCACCACAATTCAAGAAGGACACTGACAAACTGGAACGTGTCCAGAGGAGGGCAACCAAAATGGTCAAAGGCCTGGAAACAATGCCTTATGAGGAACGGCTAAGGGAGCTGGGCATGTTTAGCCTGGAGAAGAGGAGGTTAAGGGGTGATATGATAGCCATGTTCAAATATATAAAAGGATGTCACATAGAGGAGGGAGAAAGGCTGTTTTCTGCTGCTCCAGAGAAGCGGACACGGAGCAATGGATCCAAACTACAAGAAAGAAGATTCCACCTAAACATTAGGAAGAACTTCCTGACAGTAAGAGCTGTTTGACAGTGGAATTTGCTGCCAAGGAGTGTGGTGGAGTCTCCTACTTTGGAAGTCTTTAAGCAGAGGCTTGACAACCATATGTCAGGAGTGCTCTGATGGTGTTTCCTGCTTGGCAGGGGGTTGGACTCAATGGCCCTTGTGGTCTCTTCCAACTCTATGATTCTATGATTCTATGATTCTAAGATAAAATGATTGTTATACCACATTAAATTGTAGCTCAGTGAGGGGAATACAACTATCAGCACCCTTGCGTGTCAAGGTCCCAAGACACCCCCCAATAAAACACATAATGACACATTATTTTTGTTTAAGGTTTTTGGCATAATTTTGGCCAGAACTTTATTAAATTGCAAGCAATGTGAGTGGTTGCTTAGGCACTGGTTGCGACTATCTGACCCCGCACGGTGACAGTCTGACATTTGCACACCTGCGAAGTCAGAAAAGGGTAAGACACCCAGGGAGAGAGACGGGACTGGGAACCATGCCTCACCTCTCCCCCAATGCTCCCAGGGGCTCTTGCGTGGCCCTAGCCCCTTGACAGGGTTTGGACAAAAGTATGGCGAGCCCCTGGGTTCCTTTAACGGAAAACCCTTGAAGCAGCAGCAGCAGCACTTTTGGAGGGGCAGGCACAGCCAAATCCATACCCCTCCACCAACCAATTCCCAAACCAATGCCTAACCACAACCTTACAAGTTGTGACGATTTGCTACACAGTAGGCCAAAACCAAATGGCATCAGCCAAATGGACAAAATTCCTACCGGACCCCTGCCCCAAAGCAGACGACCCCATGACAGGCAAAGCAAGGTCAAGCGAACAGCCTAAAATAGGGAGGGAGGGCGGGTGATCAGATGCACACAGCGAAAAGAGGAAGCTCAACGCTGCGTGCAGGGCATTTAAAGGCTATGGCTATCAATCAAAAAATTGCAACATATAATTCTCCCCAGCAACAGCCAGCCCTCTGCTAACGGTGGCCAAACTCTTTCCTGCCCAGCAACAGTGGGGTGTCTTGCTAGCCCCCACCGCAACACATGCTCTCCATGAAGGAGAACACGCTTTACCAAACTACATCTCCCAGGATTCTCTGGGGGAAGTCATGACTGTTAAAGTGGTATTAAAGTGGTATAATAGTGATTTAAGTGTATGGTGCAGGTAGCCAAAGATACGGCCTTCTGCTGTGTGTACATATGTTTCTCTCTGTAAAAAATCTGAACTCGTGCACACACCCCAGCAGTTTTTAGCATTCACTTTTTACATCAAATACATAAATTGTAATGTGCCTAAAAATGTGTGAAATATCCCTGAAGGTATGGAAGCTCTCTCTGGTGACTCATTTGTGGGATAAATTGCAGCCTCATACTAGAGCAGGCTTCCCTAACCTGCGGCCCTCCAGATGTTTTGGCCCACAACTTCCATGATCCATAGCTAACAGGACCAGTAGTCAGGGATGATGGGAATTGTAGTCCAAAACATCTGGAGGGCCGAAGGTTGGGGATGCCTGTACTAGAGCATTATTAACTTTAGTTAATGTGTGAAGGGGTTAAGACCATTGAGTAAGTGGAGTAAACAGTTTCCCAGGACTTAACTAGGTCACAGCCCCTCACCTCCAGTGACAAACAGTTAGGAAAGTTCTTTGTCTGATGTTTGTCCTCTTCCACCATGTGAAACCCGACCAGATAAGACGTGTGAGCTTGATCACTCCAAGCTTAGACCACGTGTTCAGAAACCTTTCCCCATATTTTGTAGCCCAAGATTTCTCTCTGTGTTTTCTTGCTGCTGTATGGAAAAACACATGAACCTGACCTTTGGAAAGTTTGTAAGTAAAAACCATTTTACCTTACAAAACTGTGTAGTCTATTCTATGCTAAGGGGATTGAAAGGGGAAGTACTGTAAGCAACTTAACATGGGATAATTAAAAAGGTCTAACAGCCTCTATTCCCACACTTTACTTTGCTGCATGCTTTGTGTTTTAAAACCTCTGCTGGGACTCTCTCATACCAGAGAGTATTCTGTCCTGCGTTTGGATCTAGGGATCCAGCGAATTCTTCTTTACACTAGTCACAACCAACATCATCCACATGCTGCTCTTGGAGTGCAGCTATCAAATCATGAACATGCAAAAGTGAACCAGCCTACTGGGACAAAGCAAGAGAAATGTGTTGTGTCGAGTTCATCTTGGAATAGCCATAAGGACAGTAAAGCTGCAAATATGGATATGGGCAGTGCTATTTAAATGGCATTAAGCCACACGGTTTTCAAACCCATGCACTTCTATAACTTCATCAGAACTGTTTTTAGGATTTATTTTATGTTCTTCTTGACAGAGGGCAATGAGCCAATTCAACCTTTGGCCCGCAGCTACATTTCATTGAGATATAACCAGCTCTTGGTGGCAAGTAGATGCACTTACTTTTGCAACTGTTGAGACTTCGCAATATTATGCATGCTCTTGGTGCTAAATTTTCTCTTAAGGAAAACTCTCTTCTCCCCCCTCCCTTTCTCCCCTGCCATCATGGGCCTTTAGACATTTTGATATCTTAAAACGGCTGTGTGATTCCAAAAGACAGCTTTTCTGTTTTAATTAGAGTGCTTCTTATTGAATATGGATTGCCAAGACTGTATCACATGCTGGGCTTGTGGGCCTGTTAATGACTTGGTTGTGAGATGTTTACAAGATTACAAGTGCTATTGCCCACGGTGAGCGGGGTGGTAAGCATTACTTAAAACTAGGGGATAATTTTTGGACAGCAGAAGAAAATACAGCTTGACACATTCCGATAGACTGGATTAGTGCTGCTGTCTTCTACTGCTCTCCACCCCATGCAAACAGAAATGCTTTGTGGGATTGCTTAACTGCAGATTTGCAACACTTACATTATGGAAAGCTTATATCTGCATCTTAAACTTATTTCATTGTAATTCCTTTCCCCCAGGGAAGTGTATTCTTTGGAGGGAAGCCAGGGAACCATAAGAGGGAGTGTTCAGAACCCTCATCAAAATACAGTTTCCATTATTCTTTTGAGGAACTGATGGTAATTAAAGGATTTTTTTTATAAAAAAAACACCACTGATTTCCATCTCTTAAGTTTAAGTGTCCACTGACTGATGGTATTTGACCTACTTATTGGTTGAAACAAACACATTCATAACCGAAACAGTTGCTAGAGCTCTCTTTTCTGCTGCAAAGAGCTGTAAAGGGATTTTTATCAAATTAATCATTTCTCTTCCTAACACATAAGTACCGTATATTTTATCTCCATGCATGTTAGAAATTGTGTGATTTTTGTCTTTTAGGTTGTTTTTACCGGAGCTGTGACTGTATAATAAAATTTGTCTATTGCAGGATGATATTTTGTCCTCTTCCTTCAGAATATTTAAGAAATTATCAGCGCATGATCTCAGAAATGTATCAAAGTATTTGCTACACGGAGAACAAAAGGGAAAGTGTGTAGCTGTTTGTTGGAAGATGGTTACCTGAAAAACCCTATTAATTGTTTCAATGGGACACTATTTGCTTCATCCTGCTTCATTTTGATAACCTTTTTGTATGACCTTTTTTTTTTTTTAAAAAAAGGGCTTTTTAATTCATGTCCAACAGAATTAAGGCTCACTTTAAAAACGGAAGGAAGAAAGACCTGTTTGACTTCTCTCCTCTCTGTTATTAACCTGTCTGTCTGAGTAGCCATTCACTCAGCTTCAGGCACCTATCTCCCTTTGTTACTAGTGTTCAGCTAATTTGCTTTATCTCCTCTGTGATGTGAGCACTTAATTAAGTAGCCTAATTAACTTTTAAATTGCTCCGACTCTCAGCAGAATGATGGGCCATCATGAGGCTTTCCCCGCAATGCTCCCCTAATCGACCTGGCAGCTGTTTTGGTTTGCTACTTGTGTCAACGTGTAAGTGTTTTGTCATAGTGGGGAGTAGTTGTTGTTTAGTCGTTTAGTTGTGTCCGACTCTTTGTAACCCCATGGACCAGAGCACGCCAGGCACTTCTGTCTTCCACTGCCTCCCGCAGTTTAGTAAAACTCATGCTGGTAGCTTCGAGAACACTATCCAACCATCTCGTCCTCTGTCGTCCCCTTCTCCTTGTGCCCTCCATCTTTCCCAACATCAGGGTCTTTTCCAGGGAGTCTTCTCTTCTCATGAGGTGGCCAAAATATTGGAGCCTCAGCTTCAGGATCTGTCCTTCCAGTGAGCACTCAGGGCTGATTTCCTTCAGAATGGATAGGTTTGATCTTCTTGCAGTCCATGGGACTCTCAAGAGTCTCCTCCAGCACCATAATTCAAAAGCATCAATTTGAATTATCAAGCCCCTTCATGGATTACTGCCTTGCCGTGGCGAAGGGGCTTGAATAACTCAGAGAAGCTATGAACTATGCCGAGCAGCGCACCCAAGATGGACAGGTCATAGTGGAGAGTTTTGACCAAATGTGATCCACCTGGAGGAGGAACCGGCAAGCCACTCCAGTATCCCTGCCAAGAAAACTCCATGGACAAAGACAACAGGCTCACCTATATCAATATTATCTATACAGACTACTAGCTGCTCTCCAAGATCTCTCACTGAGTCTCTCATACCACCTGCTCTTAGGAATGTCCACATTTGTCAATTTTTGTTTCTCTCAGTTTCTCATCCCCCCCTATTCTTAAGTTCAGTTCTTTACATTTCCACCTCAGTTTTTTTAAGTAAGTCCTCATGAAAATTTATCAGCTTTTTAATTTCAATTTGCACCCCCAATATGCAATTCTGCCTGCATCCATTTTTTTAATGAAATATGCTCATTTTCGCAATGTATGCTATTTCACTTTAACCTGATATATGCATTTCTGTACCCAACTCTATGCATTACTTGGCTGAAGAACTGTATTTCAAAATTAAGAGAAATGTGAATTTCAAGAGATAGCTGTGTTTCAGTCTGTATATTGTTATAGGAGGTGCTAATTAAGTAGGTCTGCCATTGAACGCAAGCAATCAATTTTCTCCCTCATCTGTGCATGCTGCCTGGTTTCTTTACATTATTTTTTTAACTAAGGGATGGAGAACTTGTGGCCCTTCAGTAGGATTCAACTTCATCCAGCATGATCAAGGATCAATAATGATGAGAACGGAAGTCCAACACCATCTGGAGAACCACAATCACCATTGCCTTTTAACTAGACTTCACAGGGACAAACCCTGAGATCTTCTGCAAACACATACTCTCCAACATTTCTCCAACAAAAATAGGGATGTCCTACTCAACAACAAGGGACGTGGGTGGCGCTGTGGATTAAATCACAGAGCCTAGGACTTGGCGATCAGAAGGTTGGTGGTTCGAATCCCCGCGACGGGGTGAGCTCCCGTTGCTCGGTCCCTGCTCCTGCCAACCTAGTAGTTCGAAAGCACATCAAAGTGCAAGTAGATAAATAGGTACTGCTCCAGCAGGAAGGTAAACGGCATTTCCGTGTGCTGCTCTGGTTCGCCAGAAGAGGCTTAGTCATGCTGGCCACATGACCCGGAAGCTGTAATGCTGGCTTCCTCGGCCAATAAAGTGAGATGAGCGCCCCAACCCCAGAGTCGGCCACAACTGGACCAAATGGTCAGGGTTCCCTTTACCTTTACCTTTTACTCAACAACAACAACAATAATAATAGTAATAATTTTATTAGTTATACCCCTCTCATCTGACTGGGTTGCACCATCCACTCTTTGTGGCTTCCAACATATATAAAAAACATAACAAAACTATACAGGGCTTCCTTGAGATGGCTTCCAAAGGTTGTATAGTTACTTATCTCCTTGGCTCGGGGGTCGCATAACTCCATACCCTCCTACATTTCTCCGGTGAAAATAGGGACATCCTAAGGAAAAGTGGGATATTTTTGGATCAAATCAGAAACCAGGTTGGCTTCTGTGAATCCAGGATCACCCCTGGAAAATAAGGACACTCGGAGCTTCTGCAAACATGATCTGCTGCATGTAGCCCCTCCCTATCCTTGTCTGGGTTCAGCAAGTTTTTGGTTTGTTTGTTTTGGAGCCAAGGACCAGAAAATTTCCTTATCCCACTTTTTTTTGGGGGGGAGGGGGGGTTAGCTGGTATGATGCTTCCAGAAGTTGTTGGACTCCAGCTCTGACCATCCCTGACTGGCCATGTTGTCTTGGGCTGAGTGCCTTCTCATTAAGGCACTGCTTACTGAAATCCAGTTAATTTCAATGTTTTCTCTGAGTTTCTTTTGAATGTCTTGCCTGCAATCAGCATGGAAGGTGCATGCCATTGTCTGCGTAGGAATTTTCTGTTAATCTTATTCTGGCTGAAGCTGTTTTCAACTGCTTGTGTATTACCTCCTGTAATCAATGGAGAATTGCCCATGTCACTGGCCTTGACCTTTTAGGTTTGCTGCTGAGATTGCTAACAAGCAAAATTAGGTTGAAAGTAGGAGAAGAAAGGCCCCAGAATGGCATTTACGTTAGTCAATCTAGTTGCTAGGAGCAACTGCAACCTACTTATTTGACTGGCAACCGCTTGTGTGGAATAGAATGTTCTTTTTGCAAACATGCAAATTGGACAGGAGAAAGAGGAGACCGATTGGTTGAACTGCATCGTTATACTACAAAAATTTGGAGTTCTGATGAAAAATGCAGATGAGTATTATAATTTGGCAGTAGGTACAGAGCTGTTTGTATAATTCCAGCTTATCTAAATAATGGGTGCTGTATTAAAAAAAACAAAAAACCAGGCACTGAAAAATAGAAAACCAAATGACCAGTGAACTCACATGGACAAGCAAGCCCTGGAAGTGTTTTTTCTAGCTGTCAAAATGCCTGGAAATATTTGTTGAAGAATTTAACAAGGAAGGACCTTTGTAAGAGATTTAGGGATGCATTCAAAAGGTCTGCTCTGAATAGATGTTAAATTTATGGGCCTAAATTAATCAGGCTATTAATTTCTATGTGTCTACTCTGAGCAAAATTAGCTGAATATGACCCTTATATTTTTATTATTTTTAAAGTATCTAAAATATTTTATGTATATATAAATTATAATATATATATTTGAATGATAAGACAGACCCTGACTATAGGCTTACACTCTAATAAACATGAGGCAAAGAAATAATAATAACTGGCAGGGGGAGCAATAATCACTGGATTTATCTTTCACTGGCTAATGGATGAGATTAGGTTGATCTTCAGTTTTCTATGATGTTCTACCTCAGATGCAGCTCTAGGTCACCTGGTTGGTGGCAGAAGCCAAAGTGTGCCTCTTGTGTAATAACCAGCCTATTATAACCAACATGCTTAAGTCTAATTAATGCATGCAGGGGTTAATACCATAGAGTAAGCTACCTTGCCAGAATAAGCTTTGTCCACTTTCCCTCACCTTGGGGGGAACTAGGCTATTGATTTCCAAATAAACATGGATAAGATTGGATGGCACATCCTTTTGCATTCCATATCTATCTATATCATCTATCTATATCTATCTATCTATCTATCTATCTATCTATCTATCTATCTATCTATCATCTATCTATCATCTCAGCTCTGCTCTTGCTCTCTCTTTTTGCTACTCTGTTCCTATATAATTTTAATTTTTTAGTTTGACAAAATAATAATAAATAAACAAGATTTTTTTTAAATGAGTGGCATTTCTGATGCAAGGAGATCCCTGTTCCACTGTATCAAATATGCACTTTCCATGTTTCAGAGCTATGCCCTAATCTTGCCAAGAGTTTTCATCCCTTTTGTGATTTCCCTGTATCAAATGTGGGGATTGGTTCCCATTCAAAAGGCCGCATGGCTTTCTCCCAATAAACCACTCAGGTCTATGTCTGTCAAAGTGCAGTGCCTTTGAGAGATCACAGGCACTTTGTCCTGAGGAACAGGGACAGCTTGTTTGTGCTAATTGCGCCCCAGTTTGATAAATGAGTAAAAGGACAGGAACAGTACAGCACTACTAGAGCATATTCTTTATAAAATGTGTGAATGAAGAAAAGAAGGAGAACAATGAAGAAATGAGCATATGCAGACTTCCCACACAAACGCTGAAAAGAACAATGCAAATTGGTGAGCTGGGTTTATTCCATGCACCAGAAATCTTCATCTTCAAAATTTCAAACCCTTAGGAGTAGATAATGGCTGCTTGCCCTGCTCCAGGTAGGTAGTGTCTGCAGCTCTTTGCAGGCTGCCTTCCATTTCCCTGGTAGCAAGGAGTCATGTCCACCAGCTGACCATTGTAAAATCCCTAGTGTAGACTGCCAAGGCTTAAAGTTTCAATTGCCCAGTCATGGGCTGCCAAGGGGGGCAAAGCCTGATTGGCAGACCTGGGCACAAAAGTTCTCACTCTGGTCCTCCAAATGGGGACAAAAGCCGACTGCACCCAGCACTTGCAGCGCAGTTGGCCGAAGAGTAAACCCTCCTTCCCTTCCTCTCTTCATGCTGTTTGCATTAATTTAACCTTATTTTGCTTCCTGTGTACTCTGCTTTTACTTTGCTTTTGCTTCCCAATGGTTGCCATATTCAGACCAGGGAAGGAATTTACCTGGAAATATATTAGGCCCGCTTGGAGATTTTGCCTTCCTTGTAGCCAAATGTCACAACTTTGGGCAGGTAAGGCATTGGGTGGCATTTTAGTCATGTAGGTCTTGGGTGAAGGGGTGCATCGCACTGACTGGTGAGCAGGTATGTACTTGGGGTACCCCATTAGAGGGCTCTAGGTGGAAGTCTCTGTCCAGAAGCCAAGTGTGGAGCAGACAGGTCATAGAGCTTCTAGTGGCAGTCTGGGGCTGGTGTCTCACCAGTTGGTACTTACCTGGGTTTTCTTCTTTTTTCCATTTCTGAAGATGGGGACAACATTTGCCTGCCTACAGTCTGCAAGGACCTCACCTATCTATAACGATCTCTGGCAAGCAAGCAGCCTAATAAGCAGCAACGACTCTCCATCAGTTTCATGTAAGTTTAATTACAAGAAGAAGCACATCCAGAGCCTGGCCCTGCCGCCTGCTCTCGTTAACAATAGTTGCTCAATATGACTCATCATCCCTCCCCCGACAGGAAGAATGCCAAAATCCCACCTTCACCTTCTCCTTCCCTTCCGTTGTTCTCTGAGCTTCTCCTGTCTCCTAATTTGGGGGCTGAATGACTGGCCTGTATCCTCCCGACTCCCCGAAGACATAGCCTCAGCCTCTGGTTTGTCTGCTGGTTGCTTGGCAACGCTCGGGCTGACTTCCAACTCTTCCTCTCCTTGGGAGCTAACTGCTTCTTCCCTGGGAAGGATAGGAGCTGGGCTGTCCTCTCTAAACTCTAACAAACAGGTCTCAGATGCAGAGTAGGCCCTTTGCTCGCGTAGCTCAATTTCTGAGACTGACTCTTCCGCTGTGCTCTGTGGGGGGCCAGGTTCCCGACACTGTCACTAAGAAAGAAACAATTTGCACATTAGAGACTGGAGCTATGATACTTTTAGTCAACATCAACGTATATTTAATAGCCACAGATATATAGTAACAAAGAGAAGAATACTATTGGAACATGTAATAAGATCTTTTTTTTAAAAAAATAAAAATCCTATTTTGGATTGCTGCGAAAATGCCAAACAGGGTTATGGAGCATAGGTTTTAATGGTCATTATCCTCCAATTTGGAAGATGGGTTTCTCCTTCAGGAGGCCAAATGATACACAGGTGCACAATAGATGAGGAGGAAGCTGTGTGCATAATCTATAAATCATGAACCAGAATGGCTGCCAATGAGAGAGTTCTAATAATTGCTACTTCTCTTTGACAAGGAACATCCTGCTTTTTGCCAAGTGCATTAGTGTCCTATGGCAGCAAGGGAATGGTTAGGGGGATCACACGCCTCTCCCTCCTGCCTGTTATTGTATTGTGTGCACCTGAGTCAGATGAATGGCGGCGCGGCCACAGAATACTGTTGAACATGAACATTTGATTGACTTGGGAAATAAAGGTGTTCTGCTGCTCCAATATCTGTGAAGGAAAGTTGTCAGTCAGGCTGGCTGAAATGTCACACAGGCATTGGGGCAGAAGTAGCTTTCTAGAGTGGGCTGAAGACTACGAATGACAAATGATTAACTACAGTTGCATGCAGTCAGTGGACTAGGGGGACTAGGCTAGTCCCCTAAATGTTTCTGGTAAATTAGATTATTACAGTATGAATGCCTGGTGCCTCCTTCCTAAAGCCCAGGAAGCTTCTGACCAATGTAGGGAGGAGGTGCGATGCTTATGCATGTGGTATCAGGGCTTTGTGGTGTCTGTCCCCCCCAATTGCCCTCACAAACTGGCACCTCTGACCCTAACCGTTCCTAACTTTTCCCTACAAAATAGTTAACCACACATCACTGATGAACTAGATGGATTTAGTACACTAATATAACTACTCATTCTACAAAACCCCACAATCTTCTGTCTCTCGTCAGTTCTATCTAATGACTCGGAAACTACAGTTAATCCAGAATGCGGCAGCTAGACTGGTGACTAGGAGTGGCCGCTGAGACCATATAACACCGTACCTGAAAGACCTGCATTGGCTCCCAGTACGTTTCCAAGCACAGTTCTAAGTGTTGGTGTTGACCTTTAAAGCCCTAAAAGGCCTTGGCCCAGTATACCTGAAGGAGAGTCTCCACCCCAATTGTTCAGGCCGGACACTGGGGTCTAGCGCCAAGGGCCTTTTGGTGGTTCCCTCACTGCGAGAAGTGAGATTACAGGGAACCAGGCAGAGGGCCTTCTCAGTAGTGTCGAACACCCCGTGGAACACCCTCCCACCAGATGTTAAGGAAATAAACAACTATCTGACTTTCAGAAGACATCTGAAGGCAACCTTGTTTAGGAAAGTTTTTAATGTTTGATATTTTATCGTGTTTTTAATATTCTGTTGGGAGCCGCCCAGAGTAGCTGGGGAGGCCCAGCCAGATGGGCGGAGTATAAGTAATAAATTATCATCATCATCATCATCATCATCTTGTCGATCTGAAAAGTACTTGGGTACTTCACTAGCAAGGAGGTTTTGGGAGAACGTTGGAGCAGCGTCAATGTCTTTCTTTGAGCAAAAGTTTTCTACTGGCAAAAATTGCAACAGGATGCTGGGGAGATGCTGGATGACCAAGCTGCAGTAAACACTAGTAGTCTGACCTGTTCTAGCATATAAGTAGACCTGAATTACCTTTGATCTATTGTCTAAATGGATATGTTTATCTCACTTGCCAACCTATCTAGCAGGACGCTATGGATGAATTACAGGGTGGAGCCAAAGTAACCTTTTTGCCAGCAGTATAAAGCTATTGATATAAATGGAAAAGCCCCACTCAAACGGCATACTTCATTCGAACACTGCCCTCTGAGACCAGAATAAATTGGGGTGCCAAAACATCAATAAGAGCTACATGTCCACGCTCAGCTTCAGCTTCCTTTTCCTCTTTGTGTTGCCATATTTCAAATAATTCAGAAGCTTATTGAGCTCAAATAAAAGTACTGGTGGTGGTGGAAAAGCGTATTTCAAGTTCTGCGGAAAATGTTATGTGAGGTTGTTCCTAAATAGGTTCAAACTGCAAAAGATTGTTCAATTTGGGAACATGAGGGGGGGGGGAATTGATTTGGGAGCCAGTCTTGTGAAAATGGCTTCAGAATTTAAATCTTCATATGAAATACTTTTCCCAACACTTGAATGGAATCTTGAAGAGCCAAGTTCTGAGCACTGGTTAATTCATGTTGTGTCAGAGAAGTTTATTGTCATGGCTATAGTTAAATGGTGGAAAATCCATTTAGAAATGCAATGAAATAAAGACATTTTCCTTCTCCCCTGTTTCCACCTTTGAAAACAGAGAAGGAACCCAAAACGTAATGTATAAACTAACTGAAATACTATGACAAAACTAAAACCAATGTTTCTTCATCCAGTCCACCTTTTCTCTCTCTTTTTCCTTTGGTCCAAACTAATCACAGCCTGTTGGATTTCCCCAAAGTCTACATCATCAAAATGTGTAACATTGTTTTAAAATATGACAGGTTTGTATTGTAGTTTGTTGGGTGATAATGAAAAGATCCCCCCCCCTCACTGGACATAAATGAGGTTTTACATCAAGTGAAGAATGCACAACTAATATTGGTTGCACTTACTAGCTCCTGAATTCCTCAGTTAGAGTTGTGCATTGCCGTTCCAGATTTCATAGGAGATCTGAGCCAGGGGAAAAAAACAAAACTTTAGAAGATACTATGGCTCAGAAGCACTTTTCTTTCTTTTCTGATATAGTTACAAGCTTGGTGGATCAGGGGAATGCTGTGGATGTAATGCGTCTTGATTTCAGCAATTCTTTTGACAAAGTACCCCATGATACTTTTGTGGAGCAGCTGGTAAAATGTGGGCTAAACAAGTTAACTGTTAGGTGGTTGACTGACCAAACCCAAAGAATGATCTCTAATGGCTTCTCATAGTCCTGGAAAAAATTGACAAGCGGGGTGCTGCAGGGTTCTGTCTTGGGTACGTTGTTGTTCAGTGTCTTTATAACTGACTTAGATGAAGAATTGAGGGAATGCTCATCAACTTTGCAGGTGACACTAAACAGGGAGAGATAGCTAATGCCACAGAAGACAGAATTAAGATGCAAAATGACCTTAACAGATTGGAGAACTAGGCAGAAAATTAAAAAAAAAAATCAATAGGGACAAATATAAGGTTCTACACAGGCAGGGTAAAAAACAGCTGCACCAATTTAAAATGGAGGACACCTGGCTTGCCAGTAGTACAAATGAAAAGAATCTAGGGGTCCTAATAGATCACAAGTCAACAGTGTGATGCAGCGGGGTGGGGGTGGGGGTGGGGGTGGGGGAGAAACTAATGCTATTCTAGGCTGCATCAACAGAAGTATAGTGTGCAAATCAAGGTGGAGGCAGCGGAGGGAGTATGTGGTGAGGGCCTGACAGTTGTCCTGTAGTTATGTAAGTGGGACTCTGCAAAACCATTTAAAAAAAGGTGTGGTGTCACATATGATGCTAGCTTAAATTAGACTTTGGGAATCAATCCTAACTATTTCTTAGCAGCCACTATATCTCATATGGATGAAAAATAAACTTGAGAAAGAGGGAAGGAGGGAAGGGGAGAGAGGGAGAGAGAGAGGGGGAGGGAGGGAGGGAGAGGGAGAGAGAGAGAGAGAGAGAAAGAAAGAAAGAAAGAAAGAAAGAAAGAAAGAAAGAAAGAAAGAAAGAAAGAAAGAAAGAAAGGTTTGCTGAATGGTGTCTGGTGTCTCTCTGGGGAGTTTATTCTAAAGCTAATGTGGAATATTTTTTTAAGTCCTGAAGCTGCCTTCTATCCGTAGACAATACCAGGAAATGTCACAAGCAAATAACACTGCTCTCTCGAGCACATGGTGAAGAGACAAATGTTGGACTGTAGCTTGTGCATAATGCCAACAATATCAAAGCTGAGGTAGGCGGCTCCAGGGAAGGTTCTGACTGGAATTGCAGCTCTGCCAGCTGCTTGTGCACTCAAGAATACAACATGACAATACATGTCAAAAATAGGAGCACAGGAAACTCTCCTATATGGAAGCAGGCATCAGTTCCTGAAGCCCAGTCAGCTACACTGACTGGTAGGTAGCATTTCTCCAGGGTTTCTGATGGGAGTCTTTTCAGGTCTGGCAATCCCATGTGCTCTGGCCCCTTCCCCAAAGTCACTGCTGTCTGCCTCTTCCTTTGCACTTACACACAATCTAAACTATTGAGGTTCTCTAGTTGCTCATAGGTCGTTGGAGTACCAAAGCACTCGTCTGTCAGAAGAGAGAGCAGCTACTTTACATTTCTCATGTTTTTCATACTAGATTAGAGTAGCTGTGTGTGTGTGTGTGTGTGTGTTACTTATATGCATTTTTACGCACATTTTACCATACTTGAAGTACTTTTGTACACAGCACTTAATTGGAGTATTTCATTGCAAAATTCAGAGAAGTGCAAATTTCAAAGTTTGGCTAGGTTTCAGTTTAAGAAAGTGAAAATCTGGTAGGAAGAAGAAGAAGAGTTTGGATTTGATATCCCGCTTTATGACAACCCGAAGGAGTCTCAAAATGGCTAACATTCTCCTTTCCCTTCCTCCCCCCCCCCACAACAAACACTCTGTGAGGTGAGTGGGGCTGAGAGACTTCAGAGAAGTGTGACTGGCCCAAGGTCACCCAGCAGCTGCATGTGGAGGAGCGGAGACACGAACCCAGTTCACCAGAATACGAGTCCACCGCCCTTAACCACTACACCACACTGGCTCTAAATGCAAAAATAACTGAATTTACCCCCCATGGCATGCCAGTGTATTTTCCTGCTGGAACATTGCTTACTGGTATGGAAGAACATGGAAAGACCAGCAATATGGGTTAAGATTCAACCCATGCTTTGTATTGAATCCATCCTATACTGAAGCTATTTCCATTTGAGACAATCCCCTGAAAACTGGGTAAAACCTGATTTGTCTGAATGTATAACTTTCCCCCGAGGAAACACACCTTGTATAAATCTTATCCTTGAAGGCATAACTGACATTATAATGGACACCTGTATGAACTTTATAGTAGTCTAAATGTTTTAAAAACATAAATTGGTGCTTGTTGGCCTGAGTTTCAAATCACTCGTGTCAAATTTTGCTTTCCTTTAAAAATGCTTTCATATAAATCTCTACACTCTGAGCAGAATATATTGATCTGTTTCAAGTTCAGGATTTATGGTGACCTTGGAACCACCACACAGCTAAGCACTGTTTTCAGAAGTTGGGTTACAAGACAATTGAGACAGCCCTGTTAGTGATCTTCTAGTGCAACTTTTCTTTCATTTCCCAGGTTCTGTTGTTGAAAGGTGACAGCTTCTTGAAGCCATGAAAGCGGCGATATCACTGTAGCACTAAAGAGATAGGAGTCTGTTTCCCGCCCCCTTTTAACTGCATCGAACTACTGTGCTATTCCTGTCTTTCCTGTATTGTGTGTAGACTATAGCATGACAGTTTATCATGTTTTCAATCCCTCTTTTTCAAGTGTGGGTCTTGTGAAAGAGATGTCCCTCCCCCAGGATATAGCATATAATTTTAACCCTAAGCCTTGAGTTAAGACAAAATATCCGGATTCCTTTAATAGCAAAATGATGCACAGAATAATACCCTTATCCCTTCTTATTATGGGCAATGCCAACTTGGCGCTGTCCGAGGTGACATTGTGTGAGGTTAGCACAGATCAGCAGACGACGTCAAATCTGGGAGGATGTAGAATGAGCTCCCTGCCACCATTACCAAGGTGCTCGGCAGCTTTTATTGGCAGTAAATTCATTCAGTGGCATGTCGAATTAGGTGATTAGCATAGAGAAAAGTGTCATAAAAAACAAGTGGCTCAGAGTGTGTGGCTACACAAGGCACAGAGTGTGCTGCGGACCTCATTATGCTGAATTAAGAGGACCTCTTGTGCAGTACATTTCCCTGTCAGGGTAGGAATGCACTTTGGTGATTTATAATTTTGATTATTATGATCTGTTCTGCTTGAGGAAGCCTCTAATTCATCAGGCAAAGAATTCTCAGATGGATCATTGTCTCCCTCCTGGATTGCATCAGTTTGTTGCAGGAGAAATTTAAGCTTATCACAACATTTATTTATTTTAAAGACACACAAACACCCCAGATAATAAATCTATTGCTGCAACCTACCGTCTCAGCAGATTTAAAGGTTACACTTAATAAGACTTTGCCACACGGACGTGTTTGGCTTTTTGCCGTCCATACCGTTGAACCATTAGATTTCCATATAGAAATGGAAACAGTGCCTCTTCCCCCACCTTTTTTTTTTTTTTTTTTTTGAGATGACATTGTTCTTCCAGATCAAAGCTCAGAGGTTATATTGATCCTGTTGTGTACATCTGACTGGCACTGCAAAGAGCTATCAGGATTTGTGGCTCCAGAAACAGGGCAGAAAAGCCATCTGTCCCTTTCCTAAAATTCACTTCTCTGTGCTGCAATCCCAATAGTGTGGATCCACAAATGAATGATGAAGCCCATTTATTTTTCTCCTTTCCCTTGTGTAATAAGATCATGGAAAAGCAGTTCCCATGTGGCAGCAGCTATGTGTACAGGATGGGAAAGAGGAATGTCCCTAAGGTTGCTACCTTTGCTTGATCCCGCCCAGCACATTATTTCAAACTAATGGAAGCAGAAGTCTGTTCTGAAAATCGTATGTTCTGCAGCTCATCCTCTCTTGGGAAAAGTCTTGGAATGAAATTTTGCTGCAAAATGACAGCTCAAACTCATTGCAGGAGAGAGTCCATTAAAATATTTATTGCCGAAGAGGTCCTGAGCAAATCTGGACTGCTACATCTCTTCTAAAAAGGGACTCGCCCTAGTTTTACAACCTGGATGCAAAATATTGGACCAAATTTATTATAATATGTATATTGACAACACTTATGCTAGAATGTGGTTCTCTTGGGATGGAGCAAGATTACTCTCTGTGTGTGAGTAATCAGACCTTTGCGTGTCTGTGGTGGAGGGGTCGTAAATGACAACTCCACCGAAAGAAAAGGGACTGGGTGCCAGTTAGGGATGAATAGTCTGCCAATTTCAGTTTCTCCCACTTCCACATTTTCCCAATCTTAAATTTAGCTTGAGTCGCCACAAAAAAATCCCACTGTTTGCATCTTATTGGTCATTTCTTATCGCACACACATTTTATATCATGGCCTAGGACCCTCGTACCTACGGGACCGCCTCTCCCAGTATGCCCCTCGGAGGACCTTAAGGTCCATAAATAGCAACACCCTAGAGGTCCCGGGCCCTAAGGAAGTTAGATTAGCAGCAACCAGAGCCAGGGCCTTTTCAACACTGGCTCCGGCCTGGTGGAACGCTCTGTCTCATGAGACCAGGGCCCTGCAATATCTGATTTCTTTCCGCAGGGCCTGTAAGACAGAGTTGTTCCACTGGCCTTTGGCTTGGAGTCAATTTGATTCCCTCCCCCTCTTTCTTTTTTCTTTTTTCCTTTCTCCTCCTGTGATGAGGCTGCATTTTAATGTTTTAATGTTTCAATGTTTCAATGTTGTATTTTAATCTTGTTTTTAATTTGTATTCATTCAACTTGTTTTTATTATTGCTTGTTAGCCACTGGGGAGGGTGGGGTATAAATAAAATTTTTTATTATTATTATTAGCAATTTTACACAATACAAGACTTGTTCTGTGCCCAAAAAGTGCCCGGCAGCACTGTGGCCCATAGATTGCAACAAAATACTGGGCAAGGTTTTGCCCAGCATCTTGTTTGTGTGGTGGGCTCATGGGAAAAAGCTGTCCCATGAGCCTTTTGCAAAGGGGAGGAGAGAGCCCAGTGCTTTTTTCTCTGGGGGCACTCTAGGGTATGAAGTACCAGCACTTTTTTTTCTAGAAGAGAAGCACTGGGAAAACCTATATAAGACTGCTTCCCCCAGAGCTAGCCATTTTGCCTTAAGAGCTTCCCATCTGTCCACCAAGGGTGCCAACTGCAGGGGGCCCTGGGGGCTCAGGCATCCACATCCCCCCCCCGTTAGTGCCCGGCCTCCCCCTCCCACCACCGTCACTTTGCCTGAAAAATGCCATGCTGGTGAAGCCCCAGACACCTGCCATCTTAATTTGCTCAAAGGGCTAAATTTGTATCTCTACATATAAATTAGCATATGCATTGGCCTGTGCTTTGAGACTTTTGAGTACCCAGCAATGCCCCTGGCTGCATCCATGTGGGATCACATGACTGAGAATTCATGGGAATGATTCATTCCTTGAAAAGCAGCTTCCATGGGATCAAAGATGAAGGGAAGAGGGATGAGAAACTGTTTTTGTTTTGTTTTTTGTTGCTGTAAAAAGTTAGGTGCTGGTACTCATATCCTGATGAATTCTAAAATGCCTCTCTGAACTTGCACCTCTTCCTGTGCCCATTTCCATCTTTACTGATTTTGCGATTAACTTTTAATCAAAAAGTTGATAGTTCATATTTCTATTACATATTTTTTATTCTTATTAATATTTCTCTCTCTCTCTCTGCCCCTCCCTCCCTTTTTCCATATGTGTGTATACTATGAAGATACTAAGAAAACTTTTATATAGAGAATGGTGTGGCATGGAAGCCAAAATTACTGTGTATTGTTTCTGAAGCATCCACATAACTAGTATGAAATTGGATCTCTTTCTCCTCAAAATAGTTTCAGAGGGGAAGTTCACAAGGTGGATGGTAACACATCGCCTGCTCCATAATCAATATGACTAGGAACATACTTTAAAAAGTGCTGGATTGTATTCCACAGAACATAGAGGTGAAAATATTGGAAGGGTATCAGGCAATGGCTGTGAGCCACATAATAGAAAATATCAAATTAGCCAAATGCTGGCCTTGCTTGGGGCCCCATACAAGAAAATAAGTGGATTCTGTGTAGCAAGTTAAGGTTATTTTGCAATCATATGGGTAAAACATTACTGCCTCTGTTCCACTCAAGTTGGGCTGTCGCAAAAGGCCTCAGTTTCAATCCCTGGAATCTTCAGGTATGGCTGAAAGAGAAGCATGTGTATAATCTTGGAGTGTCACTGCCAGTCATTGTAGACAAGACTGAGCTAAGTGGATGAATGGTCTAACTCAGTATAAATAGCATCCCATGTTCCTAAATTGCTGCAGTTTGCATGTCCATCTCTGGTCCGCATGAGAAATCAGGCAAGCAAATGTGATTCACTCACATCACTGAGGCTGTTTTTATGTCAGCAAACAATAACATAATTAACTACTTGTCTGTATTGTTTGACACTTCCTTTACATTGAAATGAATGCAAGTTACATAAATAAGTCAGTTGCACAACTCATATAACTTTCATTCAGTAACAGCCAGAGAGGTAAATAATGCAGTATTTGGCAGAAACTGAACTGCAGTGGAATGGAAACAGCATTGAATACTGATCATGAAGGAAATCTAAGCCTTCATACACCCCTACACTTAAGCACTTTCTGGTCATGCGTTCAAAAGACCTTTCCCAATTATGCCGTCTTTTGAATCAACCTGGCAATTCTCCATTTAGACTTGATGAGCAGTTCTTTTTTATCTGGAAGTACCTTCAGTAAATAGCAATTCTTCTTTTAGATGGTGGGATGTGTGGGTGGTGACTTCTATTGTGAGGTGAATACATTTATCAAGCCTTTAGGGAGTCTGAAGTGAATTTGGAACTCTGCAATGCTTCCTAACACATAGTACCATATATATTTTATAGCACTAATATTCCCCCCCCCCGACATGTAAAGAGAAGGAGCAGAAGAGCTCTAATGAAGAAATATTACAAGCTGACTCAAACAGACTCCGCCATTTTGTAAGCTGAGTTCAGTTGATGCCAGCACTTTTATTTTTGTCTGCAGGGTGTGAAAACACTCAGGCCATTCAGTTCAGAGTATTAGTGAAGTCTGTGTGAGAAGGAGAGTTTGGAAAGTGTGTGGCAGGGAAGGAAGGTAGAGCTGTGTGTCAGTGGATGAGGGATTCCAATTGAAGCCATGCCTTGCATTGCAGCTCTGAAACATTCAGCCCGCCATCTTGATGTCATGGAATTCTACTCAGTATTGATCCAGAGTAGATTCCAATGTATAGTTGGCAGAGCAAAAACTTGAACATGTTGCAGGATTCCCCCCAAAAATGATCAGAGGGGGAAACTATTCCATTGTGTTGAGGAAGAATCCTTGCTCTGACAGAATGATCCGCTTAAGGGTACATTGAATACAACAAAGCATTAAAAAGTGTACCTGCAAGCTACTCCCACCCCAAACTTCCTCATCCACCTTCAAAAATCATCAGGACATAAACCATGAGGCAACCTAAGAAGATGTGAGACTTCTCTGCAAAGTTTTGTTTTTCTTAAGGGCTCTCTTTTGGCAAGGATTGAGCCCAAACCAGAAACCCTTTGTGCGAAATATTCATGCAAATAGGGAAATTCCCACTCCCTAGCAATATTGGGGAAGAGGAGCACTATGAATAGAGACAATTTTTTCACCTATTCTGAATGACAGAAAGAAAGTACTGTTTTCACTCTGAAAAGGCTTTGTTACTTTGGCCCCAATTAAGCATAGCCAAACATCACGCACTAATAAAACAGAATTTGAGTGAGTGAATGTTTCAATGGATGAACAACATTTGTCCCTGTTCATAGTGCTTGCCAAAGCTGAATGAACACCTCTGCCCAATTCAATCCTTCTCTAGCCTAGCACAAAGCAGGGTTGGGCTACTCTGCCAGGATATACTGTAATGATAATCTGCAGTTTTAAATGTCCAGACAGAGTTTAATTTTTGAAAAGCAGAAAGAGTCTGGAACACTAAACATCACAAAAATATCTATTGATTTTGTGACGGGTGTGCCTTCTTCTGCCCCAGCAAAATTTAATGAACTAGAATTAAAAGGGGAGGGGGGAGTCCCATGACTTTTTCAAACAAAAACTGATCCAGGGAAGAAGGCCTCTGACACAAGGCACATGGGTTATTTTGAGACTTCTTATTATCCTGAGGCAGCATCTTAAAAAGCAGAGACATCACCTTGCCAACAAAGGTCCATATAGTAAAAGCTATGGTTTTCCCAGTAGTGATATATGGAAGTGAGAGCTGGACCATAAAGAAGGCTGATCGCCGAAGAATTGATGCTTTTGAATTATGGTACTGGAGGAGACTCTTGAGAGTCCCATGGACTGCAAGAAGATCAAACCTATCCATTCTTAAGGAAATCAGCCCTGAGTGCTCACTGGAAGGACAGATCCTGAAGCTGAGACTCCAGTACTTTGGCCACCTCATGAGAAGAGAAGACACCCTGGAAAAGACCCTGATGTTGGGAAAAATGGAGGGCACAAGGAGAAGGGGACGACAGAGGACAAGATGGTTGGATAGTGTTCTTGAAGCTACCAGCATGAGTTTGATTGAACTGCGGGAGGAAGTGGAAGACAGGAGTGCCTGGCGTGCTCTGGTCCATGGGGTCAGGAAGAGTCGGACACGACTAAACGACTAAACAACAACAACAAATTATCCTTTGAAGCATTGGAATTTAGCTTGGAGTGGGAAAATGTTACCCCAACCATTTGTGTGTGTGTGTGTTTTTTTTTTCAAGAGTCTGGGTTTAGCTGTGATTTTGCAAAGATTTCCAGCTTGGCCACTTCAGTCCCCCATTTGTGTTATCCCTAAAACACACTCCACAGCAAGAGCTAAATGTCAGCATTAACTAAAGTCCCATTTCCCCCATAATTGCAAGCAATCAGCTGTGCTTCACACTAATCGTCTTTCTGACATGCAAATCAACAGCAAACTGCCTTTCTTCTCCAGTTTCTGTGTTCAGGTAAGTTCACTACAAATCTACATGACTTTTATTTCTGCAGCAATGTCTAGAACTCAGAATTCTTTAAAATCTGACCTTTCGGTGCTAAAACACCAGCTTACCTCCACGGGCTTTTCAAAAACCAAGACTCTATATGCTTTTATTCCCCTAACTGGGGTTTAAAATGCCAAGACCTTGGCTATTAGTTATATACCTTGAAGACTTTTTTTAAAAAACACAAAAACAATTTTTTACTCAATATTCAAACTAAAGGTTAGGAAAGCAGAGAGGTATAGGCATTCCACTAACTGGATCCTCTTTTTCATACACACTTGCAATCTGGCACAAGGATTTATTCCTCTCTCTTGAGTAATCAGGAGCATGTTACAGTGGTACCTTGGGTTACATATGCTTCAGGTTACATATGCTTCAGGTTACAGACTCCGCTAACCCAGAAATAATGCTTCAGGTTAAGAACTTTGCTTCAGGATGAGAACAGAAATCGCACGGCAGCAGCGGGAGGCCCCATTAGCTAAAGTGGTGCTTCAGATTAAGAACAGTTTCAGGTTAAGAACGGACCTCCTGAATGAATTAAGTACATAACCAGAGGTACCACTGTATATTCTGTGTTATATTCATCTGTGTTCTTTTGCTTTCTCTCTCTCTCTTTTTATTAAATATTTATTGGGTTTTATAACAAATAAAGATGCAAATCTCATTCATCAAAATATATACAAATGTCTCCCTCTCCTCCTTCGGACTTCCCTCAACTCCCACCCTACTGAGTTATTTGGTTTTGTTTATTGTGTCCTGCTTTGTATCAAAGTAAATTCCCCTATCATTCTCTAAAATGTCTGTTACTATAATAAAGTTGTGAACGTTTATTCAAACCCTGCCAGTGAGTCCAGTCCATTTTGTTGTTTCTGCAAATAAACTGTAAATGGTTCCCAAACCCTTTTGAAGTCCTTTTTGTCCTTCTCTCTTAAATTATCTGTTACCTTAGCCGATTCTGCATAGTTCATCAATTTTTCTTGTCGTTGTTCTTTTGATCGTATTTCTTCCATCTTCCAGTATTGTGCAATCAAGATTCTTGCTGCTGTTGTAGCATACATAAATAATGTCCATTTTCTCAAATCAGTTCTTGATTTGAGATACCTAGTAGAAGAAGAAGAGTTTGGATTTGATATCCCGCCTTTCACTCCCCTTCAGAAGTCTCAAAGCGGCTAACATTCTCCTTTCCCTTCCTCCCCCACAACAAACACTCTGTGAGGTGAGTGGGGCTGAGAGACTTCAAAGAAGTGTGACTGGCCCAAGGTCACCCAGCAGCTGCATGTGGAGGAGCGGAGACGCGAACCCGGTTACCCAGATTACGTGACTACCGCTCTTAACCACTACACCACACTGGCTTCAGGATATTTACCAAAGTTTGTTTTAAACATTTTTTTTTCAATTCATTATATATATATCATTTCCCAATATTTTTAAATGCATTTGCATTCCCACCACATATGATAAAATGTACCTTCCTTTTCTTTACATCTCCAGCATCTGTTATTTTCTTTCTTAAACACTTTTGCCATTTCCACTGGTGTAATATATGTGTTCTTTTGCTTTCTCATTCTGTGTCTGCAGTTGCCAACTCTTGTGACCTAAGGATGGAGCTATTTGACTCAAGTATGCAGACCTAAGGGTGGGACCACAGAGATCATCTACATTTGGGTGACCCCAGGGCAGCAGTGTTGCATGAGCTCATGGCACTCAAGGTGGGCACACACACTGGAGGGGTTGTACACATGTGCCAGGGGGTGGGCAGGAGTGCCAGGTGGGTGTGTGGGTGCTTGGGGTGGGGTGAACAGGGTGCCCACCATGGTACCCCAGTCCTAGCCACCAACGCTGCTAGAATGACTCCACCCCTCAAAAATCCGTGCCCATGGTCCCGACGAGAGAAGAATGAAGACAGACGTTAATGGACTATGCGGAAATGGCGAAACTTACCAGGAGAATGAGAAAGCAAGATACCAATTATTTATTTATTTTTAAGAAAGGAATGGAAATGGTTTATTGAGTGTTTACAAACAAGCCGTAAGCAGATGAAGACATTGGCGGGATTAATGTAAAAACCTGCGGTTTCAAAATATATATGGGATATATGTGGGAACAGATGTACAAAAGAATATGTTGAGATAATTTGGAGTATGCAGGAAGATGAAAATAAATGTAAAGGAACCACAGAAAGAGGGAGAAGGGAGTCGGAGTTTGAAATGTCAAAATTGTGATTGAATAATTGTTGCCATATTATAAATAAAAATTAATCATCATCATCTGTGCCTAGGGCAGAGCCCAATGCAAAAAATATAAAAAAATTTCTCCTGTTGTGTTTTGAGGGCAGCTCTTCTTCTTGCTTTTCTGGCAGCTAGCCCAATTTGTGCCCCCAAAATGGCCATGTCAGACAAGAGCTTGCTTAGCTGGCTAGCCTTTCAGTGTCCCATATCTGCCTGTTTTTTGAGATAACCTTCAACTTGTTGTCTAGATGATGAACTAATTCTCCTCTCTGTTTTTCAGTTTTATATTTATCCTCTATAAAATCATTCTTTAGCACCCTTCCGCTCTCCAACCTTATTCCTGTCATAATTTTCCTTGACCTTTACTGGTGCTGGATGAATGCCATGGTCAGTACTAAAAAGACTGATGCTGAGTAGAATCTGTCCACATGCATTTCTGGAGAGGGAGCAGAACAAAAGCTTTAGCAGTGCTGGACAGCAAATATAAGGATATGAGTGACTTAAAGCAAAGTTAGCCTTTGAGAATGGCCTCCTACAAGGGAATGGATGGAAGCATTTGGAGCTACCATAACGGGAAGTGCATCCCCCCCTCCTTTTATTATTATTATTATTATTTCTTAGAGCCATTTCTCCATGACACATAGACCAACTGCATTATGGTAATGGAAAGGTTTGTTCCTGACTGAGGTCATAAATCACGAGGAAATGCCTGCTTCCTACAATTCTGCCAGCGCTCTCTCTAGAAATAATCTGGCATTCCAAAGGTTACTAGAGATATCCAAACATTTATGATGCAGAATTAATAACTTCAAGGTCAGAAGAAGAGAGGCCAATTTAGACTCATTCATCATGTCGTCTATATTGATTTCTGGAACTTAAAGGAACTTGAGTCATAATTTCAGAGATAAACAGAAGTTATGGACTTTCCCTTTCACAGATGTAGCTCTTTAAAAAGCCTATATATTGTATATTCTCTCTCTCTCTCTCTGGATTTTTGCAATATTAAAAGTTAATTGACAATGGGTGTAAAATGACAGCATGAGAGCTCACCTGGGACACTGGTCATTGGACTGTGTTACCACTAGGTATTGCAAGCCACTTTCCAGATTGGGGTGAGTAAGTCCTTAGGCCCTCAAAGCCCCCCTGTCTGGCCCTCTCCCTGGGTTATACTCCTTTCACAGCCACAGCCCCCTCCCTTGGCCATAACCCTACTGTAAATAAAGTGGGCTATATATGCTCAGTTGTCATTCAAGCTAAAAGTTGCTGCAGGGTACAATCACAATGTTAGACAAGGGGTTGGCCCACTTCCGCTCGTCTTGTGCATTGAAAGTATGGATCCACGCAGTTTTCTACGTAATTCACACTTTCTAGGCATGGGTCTAAGCAGTTTCCCCCTTGCCCTGTTCCTTTCCTAGGAAAAACCTGCTCTTTAACTCTATCTGCAGAAAACTCAATTGCCGTTTTCTCTGATTGAGTGCTAAAGAGCAGCTTTCCCCAGGAGAAAGCAGGAGGACAAGAGGAGATGTGGGTTAAGCCCTGGGATATGGATCAAAATTAAATCAGAGCAGGACTGATGGAGAGGGATTAGGTTTGGATCATTTTTGGTTTAGCACAGGGGCGAGCAAAAGGTTGTTTGGGATCTACTCATAGATCACTGGATGATTTGAAGTATATCAGCAAGGGGTTTAACCATTGTTCCCAATCTTTTTAACAATTTTAATTATGTTCGGCATATCTGGAAGGCACGGCATAAATGAACATTATGACCTCTCTAATGCTTCTAGTTCCTATTTGTATGATTCTCCTTGTGTACAGTTCTGTGCTCATGAAATTCAATGTCATCAAGACCGTACATCTCATAATTATGTGGATCAGATGCCTTTATGCCATATTCAGTTATCTGAATTACATCAGAAACAGAATATGTGGCCTTCAGATGACTTCTGAGAACTCTTGCAAAGTTCAGATATAGCCACAGGCTAAGATATTTTTTTAAGCAGCATATGCATAAGCTTCCCCAATAGTTTTCAAACTCTACAATCTCAAAGTCTAAGGCATTAAAATTGGATTTACAGAAAAGAATTTGTGTGTGTGTGTGTGTGTGTGTGTGTGTGTGTGTGTATGTGTGTGTGTGCATGTTTATAGGCATAATGAACTGAATAAATGGCAACACATGAGCCAAGTGGTTAGTCAGAATGTCTCTATGGATATGACTTCTGCCCAAATGTTCAGACAACTCATTTCATTATTTTCCCCATGTAGTATTGTACTGCAAAGCCTTGTTTAGAGCAGATAGCAAAAGATAACCCTTATTCCCCTGAAGTTATCGTTCAAAAAATCAATTCAACCCACACCCTAATACCGCTGAATTGACAAGATACAATTACAGAAGTGAATAAAGGAAATTACTTAACTCTTGTAGGGATTTTGAGAATGGAAGAGCTACTGAGTGCTTGCCATATGACTCACTTGGGCAAAAAGTTTTTTGTTTTTTGTTTAAAGAACACTATCTATTGTAATAATAACACAGGGAAAGGTGCAATGTAAAGGCCAAGTCTACTTTAATAAGTCTTTGAAAGATGATCACTCCCAATACAAATTGAAACCCATATTTTCTTGGTCCTTGGGCAAGTTTTCTTCAAAGTGATCCCTCCCTGAATGTCTCTATTTGTTTCCTCTGGACCCAAATTACATGGAGGGCCTGATGGAGATGAAGTTGGAAGCAAATCCTGTCACTGGTCCCTCACTTAAAAGATGCAAGCGAAACTTAGGCAGCATACATTTAAAACACATTGCTTCACCCCAAGGATTCTTGGAACTGCAGTTTACCATTCAAAGAGCTACAGTTCCAGCCCCCTTAACAACAGAAAAGTGCCCAGATCAATGGAAGACAATAACACAATGAAATTCAAAACAGTAACAATTTATTGCATATTGATTCAAAATCCATTAAAAACAATTTAGTTTAAGGAATGCAAGAAAATTGATCAGCTTGATCCAGTGACACCAGAGAGAGCCATTTTCAAATAACTCAAGGGCTGTCACATGGAAGATGCAACCAGCTTTTTTTCTCCTGCTCTGGACGGTAGGACTCAAACCAATGGCTTCAGGATACAACAAAGGAGATTCCAACTGAACATTGTTCAACAGAGGAATGGACTCCCCTGGAAGGTGATAGACTCTCCTTCCTTGCAGGTTTTAAAGCAGAGATTAGATGGCCATCTTTCTTTCTTTCTTTCTTTCTTTCTTTCTTTCTTTCTTTCTTTCTTTCTTTCTTTCTTTCTTTCTTTCTTGTTCTGCCCAATCTCAGTCCATAGTTCATGGCTGCTTAAATCATCTGTCCCCCTCCTGATTCTCAGTGAGTGCCTCTTCTTCTGCCAGTCTTTGGCCAGTTGAGACGTCCAAATCACAACTCCTCAATGATGATGTCATCTGGATGGAAAAGAATGGAAAAGAGAGAAAATCTGTTCAGTCCTCTCCGCTTCTTGTAGCTGGAGTCAGTCTGGGCGCTGCCCTCCCAGGCCAGGTGGGAAAGGCCTGCCAGGCAGGGAGCAGGTCCTGCAGGACTCCCAGCAAGAAGACCTGGGAGGTGTGTCTTGGGCAAACAAGGGACAGGGAGTTCACTGTCCCGAAGGTGTGGGGCTTACCTTCTTTCAGATTATGCCTGAAACAAGCTAGCTCCGGCCGAATTACTGTGTTCTGCAGAGGAAAGACAAATATGAGTCAGTTGACACTATGAACTCCAACTCCACCCTGAATGGGTGTAAGAGAAGCAGCCCCACCCAGGAAGGATGGAAGCAACCAAAGAACTGAAAACAGGAATGCAAAATACTTACTCTGAGGTTCGGGAATCTTCGTGAAAGGGCCAGCAGCAGGGATATACTGCTGGCCCCTAATTTCCTTTGGTCTTCACTCCCCAAAAGTGCGTAATATCGGAGGTCCTGTGGGATGAAAGAAGTGGGACAGTCAGTTGGGTAAGGGACAGGGGATCAACCCTAAAACCACTCCTGATGCTATTAGGATACTTACAGTAAGCAATTGGAGAAGGGTGCCAGTATTGGAGGCTTCTGGGAGGAGACCCCCCCAGCAGGCTCTGGAATGGCCTCTTCAGTTCCTGTGGGAAAAGAGAGAAGAGAGGTTGAGTGCTGCTGGGTTAAATTTTGTAAGAGTGTGGGAAGAAGAAAGAGCTGTGCAAAGAGAACTTAAAGCAGAGGACAGACCTCTTTGTCCTCCTCTGTGCTCCCCAGAACTGCCTCTGTTGTTCTATGGAGGATCGCACTCACCACAGAGGGACTGAAGTGGGGTCTCATAAAACTGGAGAGAGAAAGGGAAGGGGTTAGACACTGCCTCCTCCAAGTCTCCCTTGTCCCCTTCTCCCTCCTGCCTGACTTGCCCACCAAAGCTCCCCCTGGAGTTCTGCCCCCCTACAGCCCCACCCACCCCAAAGACCCCACTCACCTCAACTGCAGGAGGGCCTTGAAGGCCAGGGCCAGGCTCAGGGGGCGATCCCTGAAGTACTCCAAGTGGCCAAGGATGTCCTGGAAGAGAGCAGAGGAGGAAAGTCAGCTCCTTCCAGGAGTCTCCAGAGGACAGCTCCAACCCCAAACACCAGCCCCTCTCTGCCCCTCCCTCTCCATGGGGGTCCCTCACACCACCCATCACTCACCAGAATGGCTTTGGCCATCTCCTCCTTGGAGTACTTCAGGGTTCGGAGCCCCCTGAGCCGAGCTGCCTGGCAGTCCTGGATGATGCCCAGAAGCTGGAGCTGATCTTTGTCAAGCAGCTGAAAGGCAAAAGTCAGGCTGTCAGTTCCTTGTGGGGGGAGGGCTCCTCCACATCTGAGAGTGCAGAGTGGAGTGCAAGAGGGGGGGCAGGTCTGAGGGATCCCCTCCCTGCTCTTGTTTTATCCAATACTCACCACAACGGAAGGGATGTGGATCTCCTGCAAAGTGAAGGACATGGGGATTGGTGAGTTCCTCCCTGAGCCCCTTGCAAGGCTTTTCCAAGAGTTTTCTCCTGGATTCCAAGTCCTACTACAGGAGAAGAACACCCCAGGCCTTAGGGGCCAATCCTGCCCTTCTGCTCCCAGAACATGGCTCCCCAGGGAAGATGCCCCTCCCACTGACAACTGTCCCCCTGCCTTGCCCCACAGCCCAGCCCCCAGCTTCCTCCAACAGACCCCACAAAATGGGGTGGTTGCTGGGGGGGGCAGTTGCGTTTCCAGATGCTGTCGCAGATAGGCGGGTTGGATCCAGCCATCTGGCTCTGTGCATCTTTTTACCAGATGCCTCCCTAGCCCATTCCTGCTCTCCTCCGTCCCCAAAAGGCAAAAATATCTGTTTTTAAAATATTTTTTTCCTCAAGGTAAAGGACGCCGTGCCACACCACTCCTGTCTGGGCAGCTGCCTCAAAGCGAATGAGAGAGACACTGGGGGCGGCGCTGCTGCTGTTGTAGCCAGAGGAGGAGGAGGAAAGAAAAGAAGAGGAGGTAGAAAATAACACTTGTAACTGCAAGTATCTTATTTTTCCTTTTTTTAATAATTTCAATGTGTGTGGGGGGGGGTGACAAGAAATTTTCTGCACCAGGTACCACCTGACCTTGCTACCCCACTGGCCGCAACCCCATAGTCACCTTACCTTTACCTTTTACAACCAGCACTTCAAAGGGCAATTCTATATAATATGCAGGTAAAAAGGCGTAGGACACCAGGCAGTCCCAGCTGTGTTCCCTGATATACTCTCCTCCATGTCTTCATCCTAGGACATGAGAAAAACAAATGGTCTGGTCTTGCCACTACTCTCCAGGGCTCTTTAAAAATTGTTAATGATATCCCCTCCAGGACATTCTTATTACATAAACCTTCCTCTCACTCCAGTTTATTTTTCTCATTATGATATTCAGCTGAGATAAGGCCTCTAAATCCACAATTCAATTTCCATCACAAATTTGAAATGTAGTTCTCATTTAGTCTTAAAACGACTGACTTAAATTCAACCACGTGCTTCCCTTTTTAATCAACCTACCTACTCCATGAATAAAACGGCGCTAGCTGTACCTAGAGTGTTCTAGTGCTGCGTTTTTCACTGCCAACAGTTCATTATAAGTCCTGGGTTATGAATAGGGGGGTTTGACCAAACACAGGAGTTTGAATCAAATATTTAACTGAACAGAATAAATTCCTTGTGAAAACTTTGCTTTTCTGCCCCAGCTGGGAATTGTGTTATTTCTTATATTGCCCTCTAGTCTCCGGATTTGGAGTTGGTTTAAATTTTCCTTCTGTAGATCTGTTGGCGACTGATCGAGGTTCACAGCGCAAATCCCAGAGAAATCAGTAGGAATTTGTTAAACCCGTTGGACGTTGCCTGCCTTTGACTGCAGAAAAAGAGGGGTTGCTAAACTATGATTCATGCCAGAACTATGTATCACTTAAAAGCATTTCCAACTCACCCTCCCTCACAAGAAGCCCAGGGTGTGGCCATAGCTGTCAACCTTCCCATTTTTTGCGGGAAATTCCCTTATTCCAGCGCCTTTCCTGCTGCTTCCCGCTGCTATCCCGGATTGTTAGATATCCCATAGACAGTCCCCAGGACAGGTGAGGCTGCTGATCCCTTTATTTTCAAATCTGAAAGTTGACAGCTATGGGTGTGGCACAACAAAAACAAAGCTAATATAAACAAAAATTGGCAATCTGCATACAGGGCAGAAAATGTACCAACGAGAAGAGCATATAGCAATCAGCAAAAAAGAACGCCAGGTGACAGCAATTTCCGCTCATGCCCTCCAAGAGGTGGGCAGGGTTTGTGACACCGCATGGGCTTACCTGGACAGGTGCCACCCACCTTGCTACAGGGTGGCCGTTACCCCACCCCCATCTCAGCAGGCCAACGGGCTTCTAGCTGGGGGGTGGGGTGAGGGCCAGAAAAGGGCCGATGCTTTCTGGCCCAGGCTCATTTTGTTTTCTTTCCATATAATAATAACGATAATAATAAACTAACCTGTATGCAAGATGCAATGTGCTCATATTGCATTATTGACTCCTAACTCATAAGCATTCAGATTGAAGTTTGCTAGTAAACGAAGTTTATTTCTGTATTTGGCAAAATATGTTGAAGTAATTTCACCCTATTAAGTTTGGTGGGCAGGTTGTATTAATATTATAGCAGCATGTTGTAGCCAGTGCCTATTTAAAAGCTGCAAAAATACGATAGTTGGAGAAGGTTGCTTACCTTATCACTAATTATCTGATTTCACACCATCCTCAAATGTGCCCTGGTTTCACCTCCAAATCCTCCTGAGAACTGCAAGAGATGGTTTGTAGAGGAAAAGCTGTAACTTTCTAACAGTACTGGGTCAGAAATGACTTTATTCTTCCTCTAGTCCAGTAGGTCTCATGAGATGAGCTAGGCTTCCCTAGGGAGATACATGCTCCTTTACAATCATTTCCTAGGTCTGCAAAGAAGCAGAGCAGCAACCTATCACTTTTCAGGGAGCCCCAAACATAGATTGTTCTTTTCAGTCCTTTATTCCTTCATGAATGGCTTCGGCCCTGTATACCCGAAGGAGTGTCTCCACCCCTATCATTCTGCCCAGATACTGAGGTCCAGCTCTGAGGGTCTTCTGGCTGTTCCATCACTGTGAGAAGTGAGGTTTCAGTGAACCAGGCAGAGGGCCTTCTCAGTAGTGGCACCCACCCTGTGGAATGCCCTCCTATCAGATGCCAAGGAAATAAACAACTATCTGACTTTTAGAAGACATCTGAAGGCAGCCCTGTTTAGGGAAGTTTTTAATGTTTGATGTTTTATTGTGTTTTTAATATTCTGTCGGGAGCCGCCCACAGTGGCTGGGGCAACCCAGTCAGATGGGTGACATACAATTATTATTATTATTATTATTATTATTATTATTATTATTATTACTGTAGTGACTGTGTCCCACATGGCTCCCAGCCCTGCAAAAGGAAGTGCAGGGTATCTTTCCAGGAAGGCCTGCCTCTTACCCCTGTCTGTTTCATTGGCTCACCACCTAATAACTGCTGCCTGCCCCAAAGCCAGGTTGGGACAACTGCTAAGGAGACACGTGATTGGAATACAGCATCAAAATCACCACACCAAGTATTTAGCAGGATCAGGAGCTGTGATGTGGAGCAGAGCCAACTACTAGATGGTTTCTTTGGGAAACCTGTTTTCTCCACAAAATGCTACAAGCATTGCTGACACTATTTCTAATAATATTAATAATAGGCTGACACCAACGAGCACATAAGAAAAGAGCAGCAGCCAGGTAGGAAACAAATATTAATTAATATAGAGAAAGAAGGGCAATAGAGGATTAAACAAAGTTTAAGATACTGGAATTCTTTGCTATGTAAAGTGTAGACATCAAATGGAGTAAATTAGTGGTTCAGAGGAATAATTATGCTAATACAGCTCTGCTCTGAAAGGTGGTAATAAGTCTAATTTTCCAGGCAATAGGCAATTTGACTTCTAATTATTTCATTTATATTACAGTACATACACTGTACTATGAATCATTTAAACCATATCTTGCCTTTTGATTTCACCCACAGCAACCCATGTATGTGTGTGGTGGTGAAAAGGAGGAATAGCAAATCGATGACACCAGCTTAGGTAAGTTTTAATTTCAAGAAACACAACATAAAAGTACCATCAATGTGTTGAGAACAAAGGGACATGATTTCCCTGCATTTCATTATTGTAGGGTTGCCATATTTTACAACGTGAAACTTTGAAGGTTTGGCAACCCTACGTTATTGCAGACTTGAATTTTGGGGATCACTTTAATAGAATTCTTTTTGAGGTTTGCTACATTTTGCTGGGTTTGGAAATCATTTTTTTGGCTGCCCCCTGCGCCAGATGTGAAATGTTGCCTGGGCAAACCGCTCTGTGGCATTTCCTGTCTGGCCTGCTAAATCATTTTTGCAGAGGCATTTGTTGCTGGGAGGGGAAATCTGCTGTATCTGTCATTAGCAATACTCTGGGTGCAGGTGAAATATGGAACATGCTTCCAGAAACAGATAGAAAGGAGATGTAGTACAAGCTCCATATGGGGATGCACAACAGCTGCTTTCCTAAACTCTTAAGTTGGTTGTCACAGGAGGTTTAGAGAATGATAGTCCATCTCCTTTGCTGTCTTAAATGGGCTTCCAGCTCAGTCTGGCAGCAGTTATCCACTGACCAAACACCTAATCTGTTACCAGATCAGTTTAACTGGAAATGTCAAGAATTGAACCTGTGAAACATGTGGTCTGCCACTGAGACATGGTCCCTCCCCAATGGTCTGCAGAACCCCATAGCATGTACAGTCTATTTTCAGAGTGCCTGATAACTTATACAAAGCTTACACATACCCCCCAATTTTTCTCCAATGAAAATAGGGACGTCCCGTTCCATAATTATAATTTTACTATTTATGGCCCACACATCTTATTGGGTTGCCCCAGCCACTCTGGGCAGCTTCAAACATATATAAAAAAAACATAAAAACACTTCCCTATACAGGTTTGCCTTCAGATGGCTTGGGGATCAGATAAATTTCATGAAGTACATACTTATGGGATTTATGTGTTAGTTGCTCTCTTGAGAACAACAATACTTGAGTGAAAGCATCCGGGAAAATCAGCTGGTGCACATAAAAAGGAAAAAAAATTCAGAAGGATGAGTTCTTTAGTATTGTTTAGAACAAAGATACACTTTGATAACATTGGGGTGTTTGTGGAGTTTGCATTAGTGGTGGCATGGATTAGATTGGCGGGGATGCATGGTATCAGGAAACAGAGAGGAGGAGGAGGAGGAGGAGGAGGAGAAGGAGGAGGAGGAGGAGTTTGGACTTGATATCCTGCCTTTCACTCCCCTTAAGGAGTCTCAAAGTGGTTAACAATCTCCTTTCCCTTCCGTCCCCACAACAAACACTCTGTAAGGCGAGTGAAGCTGAAAGACTTCAGAGAAGTGTGACTAGCCAAGGTCACCCAGCAGCTGCATGTGGAGGAGCGGGGAAGCGAACCCGGTTCACCAGATTATGAGTCCACCGCTCTTAACCACTACACCACGCTGGCAGTTTAGGGTCAGTAAAGCTGCAGTGTAGGGGTACACCTGTCTGTTGACCACCTTCTGCAGTTGGTTTTTTCTCTTGGTTTGATTTTTGATGCTCCCTCTCTTCTCTAGCTCCCTCTAATTGTGAACTCAGATGTTGAGGACTGATAGAAATGGAGTCAAATAAGGGATGCATAGGAACAGCTGGACCATAAAGAAGGCTGATCGCCAAAGAATTGATGCTTTTGAATTATGGTGCTGGAGGAGACTCTTGAGAGTCCCATGGACTGCAAGAAGATCAAACCTATCCATTCTTAAGGAAATCAGCCCTGAGTGCTCACTGGAAGGACAGATCATGAAACTGAGGCTCCAATACTTTGGCCACCTCATGAGAAGAGAAGACTCCCTGGAAAAGACCCTGATGTTGGGAAAGATCAGGAGAAGGGGACGACAAGGAGAAGGGGACGACAGAGGATGAGATGGTTGGATAGTGTTCTCGAAACCACCAGCATGAGTTTGACCAAACTGTGGGAGGCAGTGGAAGACAGAAGTGCCTGGCGTGCTCTGGTCCATGGGGTCACGAAGCGTCGGACACGACTAAACGACTAAACAACAACAACAAGGAACAACAGAGGGATTTCAGTAGGTTCAGAAGAACACTAAAGTTTGCCAAAAAGAAAAAAATAGTGTGTGTGTGTGTGTGTACAGATGCCCTAAGGGGACATTCCTCCCCAACAGCCCAATGAACATGGTCACTAGCAACAAAATTTTGATATCACTGGGGGGGAAGGGACCCTGAAAATAGGGTGGTGACAGCCAAGTAGAATGGAATGTCCTGGGGAAGGAGATGACTGGAACAGAAAGTGAGGACTAGAGATGCAGGGTGATTAATTAAGTTTGCTTTTAAAGGTAAATTTACCAAATTTGTACTTTCCAAAACAGCATGTGAGCTGAAAGACAACCATCCTTCAAGAATTGAATTTATTTGACCTTAGCAGGGCAATTCTCCAGCCCAGAAATGTGCACCAAAATGCGCATATTAAAGTGTAAATTAAAAAGTTTGTATTTGTGAATATAGCATACGAAAAATGCTTCATATTAAGGGGGGGGGGAATATTTGCCAAAATGTGTAATTAGGAAGAAATGCATAAGGAAATGCAATAAAATTCACACTAAAATGCTCATAAGTTTTTTTCTTTAAAAAGCAAATTGCTTAAAAATGTGGAGAACTGAATTTATGACTAGAAAAATGAGTAATGGGTTTAAGAAAATGGACTGATCCCTGTATAACCAATGAGGATGTGCAACAGATGATATAATATAATTATAGAATTGTAGACTTGGAAGGGTCTATGAAAGTCATTTAGCCCAACCCCTGCAACGCAGGAATCTTTTATGCAAATGGGGCTGGAAGCGATGAACGCGGGATTAAGAGTCTCATGTTCTATGAACCGAGAAATTATTTGACTGGGGAGCTTCAAAAAAATAATAATGTAGTCTTCACAGTCAGAGTGGCCCCAATTTGATCAAGGGACAATTGCTATCCTGCAAGTACCTCTGAAATGCTTTGCCAATCCTTTCACTCTGCCCTTGCCCAATATAGCAGGTGGCCAACAGAGCTATCTCCTTAGTGGGGGGGGGGGTCAGGAGTGGGATGCCAGCATCCCTAAGAAAACATTTATATTTTAAGACATAAAAATAAAATTGTAATGGGAAATAAGCAAAGTATGATCCATCTCATGCAGACATCAGGGAGTTTAAATAAATATACATTGACAATCTATATTTAATGTTTCTGGAATAATAAAGTTGAACATTTGGGGAGGAGCTGAGAGTGCTAATGGCATCTGTATTATACGAAACTGACAGGTAAGTGATTCAGTGTCCTGAAAAGAAAAGCTATTAACTCTTATATGTATTCAATAAAAGTACCTCTTCCGCGTCTGCATACTAAGGGCTTTTAAATCCTTCTGTTTGGGTGGTTTTCAACCATCTTGGGAAATGGTTGTCGCCAGAAATGCACTCAGCATTGTTTATTTTATATCTCATCGCTTCCTGAGTCATAAAAACAATATTAAATCATAAATACACTTGTATGCTTTGAAATCTACTCTGTAAGTTACAGGAAGGAGGAAAGGCTTTGACTGCATTCCTCAACTGTTGTGAATTGGTGTACCAAACGTTACTTGACTGCATGGCTACTCCTGTAATGCCAAGGTTGTCCATTTTCCACATAGGATGTAAGAAGACATTGTTTTCTGTTCTGCCTTGTATTTGACATACAGTGGTACCTCTGGTTAAGAACTTAATTTGTTCCGGAGGTCCGTTCTTAACCTGAAACTGTTCTTAACCTGAGGTACCACTTTAGCTAATGGGGCCTCCCGCTGCCGCCACGCCACCAGTACACAATTTCTGTTCTCATCCTGAGGTAAAGTTCTTAACCTGAGGTACTACTTCCAGGTTAGCAGAATGTGTAACCTGAAGCATTTGTAACCCGAAGCGTTTGTAACCCGAGGTACCACTGTATGCAGCGCTATTTCTGTTCGACTGCAGTTCATCTTTCAACCAAAACTACGCTACTCATCTCTCTGCTCACTGTGGGAAAATAGGGAAATTACATTGTCATTATTGTTGCAAAAGTTGGGTGCCAGCCCCACTCTCTGCCAAGCGATAGCAAGATCCCAGGGTGTTCCAGGCATTCTCCTAGGGTCTGTGTTCCTTTGGAGAATTAAGGCACAGCAGAGACTGTCGTAGCTTTAAAAAATATGGTTATTCATCTGTGCAGTCTGCCTGGAGGGAGTCCATATTTTACAGCATGGTCATTTCAAGAGGAGGTTGTACCCCACAATAGTGAAGCCCTGGAGTCCAGGGCATCTCTCCCAGTTATTCTTCAGCCAGCCTGCCCAAGATGGATGCCAGTCTTTTTTCTCTCCCTTCTTCTTCCCAGAACACCCTGCTAAAAGCTTTCTTTTTCTGTTGCCTCACACCCAGTTACCCTGGCAACCTTCCAAATCTCTGTTCATACCTCAGGGCAAAGACGGAGGACAGTCCCCTCGCATTGCCAATGGGTCTCAATGTCCCTGTATTGCTTCTTAATGGCTCTAGCTTGGCCAGGTCATTTTGCATAGCTCAGAAATTCCTCTGCAGATTGTATTTCTCCCTTCACATCCCAAATAATCAAAATTCTACTGTTTATTTATTTCTAGGGTTTAGTGGGGAGGGTACACCTCGAATTTATAGCACCATATTACTCCACCCCATTCATTTCAGTGCGGGCAGATCCAGGGTTTGGTGGTGGTGAATAATCTATTACAAATTTTTTGCAGCTCAAAAGCACCAGCAGAAGTGAATGCAACTCCTATTCACAGAACTGATTTCCGCCCCAGATGTAGGACCAATTAAGCAAACATCAGCAATTTCCTCCCTGGTTTCTCTTTTTGTTGAAATTCTCCTACATCGCTACTTCCTAGTTTGAATTTGTAGACACTTGAGTTCTTGTAGCACTCATCTGAGGCTCCATTTTTGTGAAAGGGTAAATGGTTAGGGAATAACTTACCTTTGTGAGCTCCCAGACAAATCTCTTGGCTGCTGTTTGGAAGAAGCAGCTGGAATAGGTGGTCTAGCAAGACAAGTTCTTGATGGGGTTCTTATTACAGCTTCAGCCTTATCTAATTCCCCCCAGTAAAATAAAATGCATGCTTTACAAAATGCATGCCTTCCTGTTCTTGAAGAAAGGTTCTCATTTTGTTTTCATTTTAACTTACCGTGTTTTTATTTTTACCTTCAGAAGTTCCACCTTTGAGTCACTAAATCTGCCCTAGATATTCAGTAATGACAGCCATTGCTGCTTGCATCTGTAATAGGACAGGAGAGTGATTGGTAGAATAAGTGAATCCTCCCATGTTATTTCTCCCGCATCATAAAACTTGTGCCTGATATATTAATATCCGCCAGCTGAAGCCCTTATGAATAACCTTTCCCCATCTCCTCTCACCTACAAATAAATGAGATTATGCAGAGTGATGGTAGGTCTCTTGCAGCTCACGCAAAGCATTTAGCCAAAAAGCCTAGGCACAATATTGACACATTCCTTGTGTATGGTATAATTTCAAAAGTTTGACTATTCCCGTCTCTCTTTTTGATAGTACAGCTACAGTGCACACAATGCACATTAAATGTCAAGGCCCTTAATTCAGAAAGCAGGTTAAGGTGTCATCATGTTCCATTTGCTAAAAGGTGCTTTAAAAAATACAGGCACCAGTCAGAAAATTAACACACTCTTGAATGGAAGGCTGTGGGAATAGTTATTTCTCCCACCCACCCAATTTCAGGGGTTATAAAAGACAGTTCTTTACTCGGCCAAACATAGCTGGGATTTCGCTCTTTTATTTACCAGTCACATCACTTCTGGAGTTCCTTTCCTCTTACGTGTGCATTCCAGTGGATAAAAGGTAAAGGGACCCCTGACCATTAGGTCCAGCCGTGGCCGACTCTGGGGATGCAGCACTCATCTCGCTTTATTAGCCGAGGGAACCGGCATACAGCTTCCGGGTCATGTGGCCAGCATGACTAAACAGCTTCTGGTGAACCAGAGCAGCGCATGGAAACGCCGTTTACCTTCCAACCGGAGCAGTACCTATTTATCTACTTCACTTTGACGTGCTTTCGAACTGCTAGGTTGGCAGGAGCAGGGACCGAGCAACAGGAGCTCACCCTGTCGCGGGGATTCGAACCACCGACCTACTGATCGGCAAGTCCTAGGTTCTGTGGTTTAACCCACAGTGCCACCCGCGTCCCATATTTCCAGTGGATGGACTGCTGCAAACATATTTTATCTGACAGAAGAAATATATAATTGTACCGTATTTTTCGTTCTATAGGACGCACATTTTCCCCTCCAAAAATTAAGGGGAAATGTGTGTGCGTCCTCTAGAGCAAATGCAGGCTGCGCCGCTAAGTCCAAAGCCAGAACAGGAAGACGGAGCGCTGCGGAGCGCTCCATCTCGCTGCTCTAGCTTGGGGACGGCTGCGTGCAAACCTCTGCAGGGCAGCGGGGTGCCTTCACCTCGCTGTCCTGCAGAAGCTAGCAAGGCTGTTCCCAAGCCAGAACAGCGAGACGGAGGGCTCCGTCTCGCTGCTCTAGCTTGGGGACGGCTGCGCGCAAACCTCTGCAGGGCAGCGGGGTGCCTTCACCTCGCTGTCCTGCAGAAGCTAGCAAGGCTGCTCCCAAGCCAGAACAGTGAGACGGAGGGCTCCGTCTTGCTGCTCTAGCTTGGGGATTGCTGCGCGCAAACCTCTGCAGGGCAGCGGGGTGCCTTCACCTCGCTGTCCTGCAGTAGCTAGCAAAGCTGTTCCCAAGCCAGAACAGTGAGACGGAGGGCTCCGTCTCGCTGCTCTAGCTTGGGAACGGCTGCGCGCAAACCTCTGCAGGGCAGCGGGGTGCCTTCACCTCGCTGTCCTGCAGAAGCTAGCAAGGCTGTTCCCAAGCCAGAACAGCGAGACGGAGGGCTCCGTCTCGCTGCTCTAGCTTGGGGACGTCTGCGCGCAAACCTCTCCAGGACAGCGGGGTGCCTTCACCTCGCTGTCCTGCAGAAGCTAGCAAGGCTGTTCCCAAGCCAGAACAGCGAGACGGATTGCTCCGTCTCGCTGCTCTAGCTTGGGGACGGCTGCGCGCAAACCTCTGCAGGGCAGCGGGGCGCTACGCTCCAAAGGCTTCAGGGATCTTTGAGGCTGGCGGTGGGGGAAAGCAGCGCTTCGCCCCACCGCCAGCCCCACAAGCTCTGGTGAATGTACCTTGAACGCACCTTGTTTTAGAGGGGGAGAACAAGAAAAAAAAATTTCCCTGTTCTCCCCCTCCTATGGTCCGGTGCGTCCTATGGTCCGGTGCGTCCAATGGAGCGAAAAATACGGTATTTATTTGCTACATTTATATCTCACCTTTTCTGCAAGGCACACTCCAAGACAGTGCACATGTTCTCCCCTTCCATGTCTTATCCATACAGCACTCCACTAAGGCTCCCCAATCTGGTCTGATTTCCCCAACCCTGAACTACTTGGACTGGCAGTTTCAACTTCTCCTTGATCCGTATTCCTCCCTCCTCTCCCACCTTGCTTTTCTCTAAGAAGTTAGAGCCTCCAGAAGCACTGACTGTTGCTTCTATCATCATGTTCTATTCCCTAAACTAAAAGCTGCCATGGTTTGGTGGCGGTCAGTTCCCCCTTGCTGCCACAGGTGCATTAATGGACTTCCTTGGAAGGTGGTGGACTCTCCTTCATTGGAGGTTTTTAATTAGAGGTCTAGTGGCCACCGGCCAGGGATTCCTTAGCTATGATTTCTGCATTGCATGGGGTTGGACTAGGTGACACTTGAAAGGTACTGTGGTGTTTGCCTCCTAGGATGGGTCATAAGGAAAGGGTTAAAATGGGTGTGATGTGATTGGCCAGTGAGAATGCAAGAGGGGAGTAAAAGTTAGAGTGGGAAGTTTTGAAAATCAGTTGAGGTTTGGGAGTTGGAGAAGGAAGAGGGAGCAATAGGCAGTGGGTTGGTCAAGTTGTATTGTGAGAGAGTGAGAGGAATTGTTAGGTTGAGTCAGATGGATAGTTGGAATAATCAGTTTGGAGTTGTTAGGAACTAAGATTGACAAGAGAAAAATAAACTGAAACCATACGCTTGTTCCTGCATTTGAAAATAAACTTGATTATTTGTTAATGTTAACAACTGTCTGGACTCCGTGTGTCCCTGTGAGAAAAGGGGTGGTGGCAATGAAGAAAGCAATCACAGTGGTGGCACAGGGTCAATAGATCGTCAAACGTCCGGGGGCCCTGTGTGATCGCCACAGGTACTTTCCCACTTTATGATTCTATGACTCCACATGATTCCTGTTAAGTATAATTGTTTAATCACACACAAAAACGGAAAGTGCTTCTTTGTGTATTGCTAAGGGTTTAACATTGGAAAATTCCATTGGGGTATGCTAAAGCAAAGTAAAGCATCTAAATGGGTTAACTGTTGGTGCTCTCTGCTAGCTCACCTGTGGTGTTTAACCTTAGATCATACAAGTGAAGCATTTAGTTGAATATCACTATTTTGAAGGGAGTTGCCTTTGGTCTTTTGTTCCCAGCCACAGTGGGAGAAAGATGTGCTAATGAAGTCTCTCTGAAAGGGAGGGAAATCAGCCTGATCTAATCTGATCTGCTGGTGACATTGTCTGCAAACTGTTATCTATAGCAGTCTCACTGCTACAGGTACATTTTTGTCCAGCCTTTCTGTTTATGGCTCGGTAAAGTTAGCCAAGCTGAGCCTGAATTCAGTCTGCTTTATCCAGTCACTTCTGCTAACATTAGAAAGGATTACAGTGTCTTCTCTAGAGTGGTCCAATTGTTCTTCTGCTCATCTATAATGGATACAACAGTGAATGCGTTTTGGATTTGGTTGGCTGCCAAGATCAAATAATTGTCAGCATCGAACAGCTTCACAGTAACCTGGGGTTTGGTTGATGTAAATTGAGACACTACTTAGATGATTATTAATTCAGTGATTTAAGTAATCTCAAAGAAGATTTAAAGGCAAGTCTATCAAATTCACACTTTCTGCGATGATGAGAGAACCAAAACACAGCCATCCCTTGAAATCTGAACTTAGCTGAATTTTGAAATGCAGTTCTCTAACAGGGTTGCCATATTTCAAAAAGTGAAAATTCGGACACTGCTTTGAGCTTTTGTGGGCAAAGTTGTTGAGCTCTTTTGGCAAAATCACAAAAAATAATAAATGAAGTTTTTGAGCTATTTTTAAAAAACAAAGAAGACACTGCTGACATTGGTTGCCATCCGTCTGGATTCTTGCGATTTCCGCCCAGACACTGCTCCCGACTGCAGTATTCCGGCTATTTTCAAGTGAAAAAGTGTTTATGAAAATGCATATATTACACAGAAGTGTGCATAAAAATATTGAAAAATAAGATAGAAAAAATGCATTTCATTAGGAGAAATTGCTTGTAAATATGTGCACATTGATCAAAGCTGTATGCAAAAAAACATGTGTTTTGGACTGAAATGCTGAAGAATTGTCTTTTTAAAAACATAATTGCAGATTGCTGCAGAGCTGAATTTAAGATTTGAAAAACAACAAAGTGAGAGAGCCTTTCATTCCTAGTTGGACTACAACTCCCATCATCTCTAACCATTCACTCTGCTGGCTGGAGCTGATGGAAACAACTTTCTAACAAGATTCTGAGGGAGTCAGTTTGGGGACATACAGTGGTGCCTCGCAAGATGAAATTAATTCGTTCCGCAAGTCTCTTCGTCTTGCGGTTTTTTTGTCCTGCGATGCACGGTTTCCCATAGGAATGCATTGAAAATCAATTAATGCGTTCCTAGGGAAACCGCCTTCAGACCAGGTCCAGGGACAGTCTGTCCCCAGACCTCTTCTGAAGGCTGGGGGGGGGGACAAGGGCTTTTCTTCTCACCCCCAGCATTTTAAAAAACCCTGGGACAGCGGAGGACTTCTCCGCTGTCCGGGCGATCTTAAAATGCTGGCGGGCGGCATTTTAAAATCGCCCCGGACAGCGGAGGACTTCTCCGCTGTCCGGGGCGATTTAAAAGCCCCTGGGAAGGCAGGCAGGGGGGACAAAGACTTTCGCCCCCCGCCCGCCTTCAGAAGGTGTTCCCACCCCCCCGCCCGGCTTCGCAGCAGCGCTACGAAGCCCGGCGGCTGGGGCGGGTGCTCCCGCCCCCCCACCCCGCTTCGGAGCAGCGTTCCGAAGCGGGGTGGCTGGGGCAGGTGTTCCCACCCCCCGCCCGGCTTCGCAGCAGCGCTACGAAGCCCGGCGGCTGGGGCAGGTGCTCCCGCCCCCCCACCCCGCTTCGGAGCAGCGTTCTGAAGCGGGGTGGCTGGGGCAGGTGTTCCCACCCCCCGCCCGGCTTCGCAGCAGCGCTACGAAGCCCGGCGGCTGGGGCAGGTGCTCCCGCCCCCCCCACCCCGCTTCGGAACAGCGTTCCGAAGCGGGGTGGCTGGGGCAGGTGTTCCCACCCCCCCGCCCGGCTTCGGAGCACGGGGAGATCGCTTCTCCCCACCGCCGCTTGCTTCAAAAGAGGTCCGGGGGCAGCGGGAAGCTCCCGCTGCCCCCGGACCTCTTTTGAAGCAAGCGGCTGCGGGGAGATCGCTTCTCTCCGCAGCCGCTTGCTTCAAAAGAGGTCCGGGACCTCTTTTGAAGCAAGCGGCTGCGGGGAGAAGCGCAGCCGCTTGCTTCAAAAGAGGTCCGGGGGCAGCGGGAGCGCTTCCCGCTGCCCCCGGACCTCTTTTGAAGCAAGGGGCGGTGGGGAGAAGCGATCTCCCCGCAGCTGCTTGCTTCAAAAGAGAAGACCCGCTGTCCCCGGGGCAAGCTTCGTTTTGCGAAGCAAGCCCATAGGGAAATTCGTCTTGCGAGGCAACTCGAAAACGAAAAAACCTTTCGTTTTGCGAGTTTTTCGTCTCGCGAGGCGTTCGTCTTGCGGGGTACCACTGTATTGTGTAGACCATGCCATGCTGCAGAATACTATGTACAAGTAGGTCCTATTGAGTTGAATTGGAGCTCACTTCAACCACTCAATAAGCAGTGGCAGAATATGAGGGGAGAAACTCATTACACATTTCCATTTGCTAAAACCTGAAACATGCTCACCAGCAAGGAAGTGGATGTTTTCAAGCAGTCTGATGAATGTTCATGGTTGAGTGGACTATTTTTATAGAATAGTAATTGATAGTATGTTTCCTGCTAATTCGGTTATTTTATTTAATTTGGATACACAGAAAATATTTAAAATAAATTTAAGGAACTGCAGAAAGAGGGGGAAGGGAGTCAAGTTTTGAAATGTTAAAATGATTGTAAAATAAGTGAAATATATAAACCTGAAAAGCATAAATAAAATTAAAAAACAAACAAACCCAGTTTTATTTTTATTTTTATTGAAAACTTTTACATCCATGGTTGATTTTGCCATATAAGGGCTGTGTTAATTATTCAATAATAAATGATTTCTACTTACAGATAGGTAACCGTGTTGGTCTGCCATAGTCAAAATAAAAAAATTCCTTCCAGTAGCACCTTAAAGACCAACTAAGCTAGTTCTTGGTATGAGCTTTCGTGTGCATTCACACTTCTTCAGATACACACTGTATCAGTGTGTATCTGAATTAGCAGGAAGCATACTATCAGTGTGTATCTGTATCAGTGTGTATCTTCAGTGTGTATCTGAAGAAGTGTGCATGCACACGAAAGCTCATACCAAGAACTAACTTAGTTGGTCTTTAAGGTGCTACTGGAAGAAATAATTTCTAGATCGCTTTCCTGTGATAAATCAGGACTTCTTTTTTTGCCCCAATGGAATGGCACTTCTTTTTTTCTTCAATGAAATTGGGTTACTCAGATCTAACCAAAAATCGCATAAGTCACCTTCTCTGTCTCTCTCCATAACAGGCAGACGGGGAGATACTAATTTTCAGTTGAAACCAAAATCCTCATGTGGCTGCTCAGCTCTTTCATCATTTTCAGACGACTGTTTTCCTCTCAAGGCCACACCAGGATCACTGCAAAACAACAGTCAGCTTCTATGGTTCTCAGCTGGCCAATTGCTATACAGATTTCCCAAAAAGTTTCATCCCAGGCAATATGGCTGCTTCCTGCTTCCTTCTGTATGGCATGAAAGTGGCCAAATTAGCCACTTCATCTCAGTCTTGTGGCAATTTAAACAGCCTGCAGGGACAAAAACCCACTGCTGGGGTGAAACCAGCCCCCCTCCACTGCAGAGGACCACCTTGCCCCAAAGGGTCTTCTGCAAGGGTGGGCTTCCCTCTTGCCCTGATTGCATTTGTTCATCCCATCACTGAGGTGCCAACTTGCAAGGGAAATTGGGGTGATGATGTGTCCGTGACATCGTGCATGTAGATTCAGGACCTTGGCAGGATGCAGTGGCAACACAGCTGTAATGATCTCAGGCAGGCAAGCAAGCCCCAGTAAGAAGTAATGACTCTCCGGTAGTTTTATGTTACGGTTATTTGCAAAAAACACATCCAGAGCATGGCTTCTCACCTGCTCACATTGACGAGAGTTGGTCAGTCTGAATCTCCACCCCTTTCACAGCAGGAAGGATGCCAAATCCCCACCCTTCCCCTCTTGAGCTCTGTTGTCCTCTGACCTTATCCAGTCTCCTAGAATGGGGACTGAAAGGCTGGCCTTCCTCCTCTGAACTTCTACTCGACACACTCTCAGTCCTCTGCTTATCTGCTGACTGCCTAGCAATGCTCTGGCTGCCTCCTAACTCTCCCGCTTCTTGAGAGCTAACAGTGTCATTTCTGGGAAATGATATATAATGAATTGAAGAGAATGTTTAAACTAACTTAAAACAACAACAACAACAACAACCAGAAGCTTTTTTATTAGGTTAACAGGAACAAAAATTCCCAAAGAACAGAAGAAATTATTTATGTACACCACAACAGCAGCCCAGGTCCTGTTAGCCCAAAGATGGAAAGAAGAACAGTTGCCAACAATAGAAGAATGGCAAACAAAACTTATGGAATATGCAGAAATGGCAAAACTCAGAAACTCTGACAATGAGAAGTTTAAAAAAGAATGGGGAAAATTATTGTATATGTGCAGAAATATTGTAAACAAGTTGTTACATTGGCAGGGTTCAATTAAGCACTTGTAAGTAGAGGAACTAGAAAATGTCAAGCAGTAACAATTGGATAAAAATGATAACAAAATGCAGAGATTGATGTAAGATGTAAAGAACCAGTAGAAGGGGGTTCAAAGAACCTCAAAAGAAGGCTTGTAAAATAGAAGGATTCCTTATTAGAAGTTCAAATGTTAGATTGTAGTTTGATTATTGCATCCTTATTGTTTATTATCTGTGAAAATTAATAAAAAATATGTACAAAAAAGAAAGCTACCAGTGTCTTCTTCGGGAAGGGGGGGGGTCAAAATATCCCTTCTCAACTCTTATCATCCAGCTCTCATCTGCAGAGTCTCTCTCTCTCTCTCACTTAGCTCAATTTCTGAGTCTGACTTTTCCCCTGCGCTCGGATGAGCCACGTTCCTGTCAACAACTTCAATGGCTGGTAGCTCCTCCTCTCTGATGCTCTCTGCCATTGCCACTGGCTGGGGGCTGCTTCTCCATCTTTCCCTTACGTGGCAGGAGAAGGAGGAGCCACTGGCCACTGAAGCTGTGCCATGCTCAGCTCTGTACTTGGCCTCCTATGCCCCCTGATTTTTTAAACTTTGCTCCCCCTCAAAAAAAGATTCAGGGCCCCCAAGCGCTGGGCCCCTAGGAATTGGTATCTATGTCCCATCACCTGATCTCAAATGTTCCCCACATTCCATGATTCTCTTCTGGCTGTGTGACTCTTTCTGTATACCAGTTGAACTGACATGACTTCCCCCACAAATAATCATTCAGATGGTAATTCACCAAGGGTGTTAAGAATGTTCTCTTACCATTCTCCACTGTGGCAAGAGAGATTCATTTTGTGTGAGCATAGATCTCCATCTGCCACAGACTGCAATAGCACTTCTGTGCCCTCGCAGGGCTCTGGACGGCAGCCAAAAGACCTACTTTCAAGTGTTTGGAAATCACAAACGAAAGCTCTATATAGCTCCATTAAGTATTAAGTGATAATGCAATAAAACAACTCTGGGGGTTGTACAATAAAACAGAATTACAAAATTAAACCGTTCAGCCAGAAACATTCACAGCTTTCCAGATGTTTGGAAATATAAACAGATATCTTCAGCAAGGCACCTCATTCTCTGTTCCAAGGTTAAGATGCTCTCATGCGCTGAGATTGCATTGAACTTCATTCTTCAGGAACTGAATATATCTACTCTGTGGCACGTTTCCATGTACAGGGTGAAATACCTGCTATAAGGTAAAAGGTAAAGGCGACTATGGGATCATCTCGCTTTCAGGCCGAGGGAGCTGGTGTTTGTCAATAGACAGCTTTCTGGTTCATGTGGCCAGCATGACTAAACCACTTCTGGTGCAATGGAACAGAGTGCATGGAAACGCCATTTACCTTCCTCCCACAGCAGTATCTATTTATTTACTTACACTGGCGTGCTTTCAAACTGCTAGGTTGGCAGGAGCTGGGACAGGAGCTTACCCCATCACGGGGATTCGAACCGCCGACCTTCTGATCTGCAAGCCCAAGAGGCTCAGTGGTTTAGACCACAGTGCCACCTGTGTCCACCTGCTTATAGGTGTTGGGGTGCTATTGGTTTAGCACTGGTGCTATCCACAGAGCTTTGCAATACAATCTTTTTGAGGGTTTGGGTTTTTCAGGAAGAAAGTATCTGTACATTATGGATGTACTGACTATGATTTTTTTATTATTATTATTTTCAGGGACAATCAGTTTCCACCCTCAGCTCATAAAATAGTTGCTCTATAGCACTTTTATCAGTTACACCAGGGATAGGCAACTTAAGGCCCATTTGCCTTCTCAATCCGGCCCGTGGACAGTCTGGGAATCAGTGTGTTTTTACATGAGTAGAATGTGTGCTTTTATTTAAAATGCATCTCTGGGTTATTTGTGGGGCAAAAGAATTCATTCATTCCCCCCTTCCAAAAGAAAATAGTCTGGCCCACCACATGGGCTGAGGGATGGTGGACCGACCCACGGCTGAAAAAGGTTGCTGACCCCTGAGTTACACACTCAAAAAGAAATCCCTCAGGAGCAGGGCTGGAGCTCATCATGAACTTCTCCCTTGTTCTCTTAGAATGGTAATGGTGCCTGACTGAGAGGTGCTGGTACTGAGCTATGGCTGGAAAAAAAAACCCTGCTCTGGAATAAGGTCAGCCCACCTAAGTCCCATTAAACCAGGGGTGGTAAACCTTTGCAGTGCTGTGCACCAGACCTTCTACAGGATTGACCTCATGGGCCAAATTTGACAGATGGGTTGTGTCATCCACTTGTCAGTCATCCAACATCACAGTGATGTCAAGTGATTTGACACTTTAAAGTCCCTAAGTTGGGAATTCAAAGCACTGTGCTAAAGGGGAGGGAGGGGCACTTCATTTTAGCAGGTGTTTCAATGCCAAACACTTTCTGATCACAAGGCTTTCTCCTTCATTTTAGCAGGGGGTTCAATGTGCTGGGTTCTGATGAACTGAGCAGGATGTGATGAGCAGGGGTTAAATTCTGCTGTGTTGATTGGTTGTCCCTGTCCCCACATTGCTGCTGCTTTTACTGCAAAGGGGCATAGAGATAAAAACTTCTGGATTGTATCCAATAAGTCATACTCAGAGTAGACGACAAATATTGTTTCACATCCAATGGAGGTGCATGTGTAAAAAGCCTAATTTAAACTCACATCACCTAGGTCATAAATAGCAAACCTGTAGCTCTCCAGATGGAACCCAGCTCCCACAATCCCTAACCATTGGTCTTGCTGGTTGGGGCTGATGGAAACTGGAGCCTAGTAACATTTGGAAGGGCACCAGGTTGGGTACCCTGACTTGGATGGTGTAGGCATGTGTTTAGAAACTAGGAGAGGATATCTTAGATATTATCCTTCCTTACTCATGTTTGTGAGTTCAGCAGAGTACAACTCTTTGTCAGCAAAACTAGGGAAGCTGTTGATAAACTAGCTTTAGCCTTTTAATTTAAGTAATCCAGGATGCTTTATTGCAGACTGCATTTCCTGGTATTTCCCCCTTTTCTCCCCTTTAAAACAATAAACATGCAAAACAGCCCTCTTATAAGTAAAGATAGATTTACACACTCAGTTTCACAGTAGCTGTCTTGAGGCAGGCTTAAAATGTAGTTACAGAAATATATCGTGGTTTAGATTAGAATCGGCATCTGAGCTGTGACTCAGACTCGGCACGTGTCCTACATCCCTAGTCATTGATGAAGCACCAAAGAGAAGAGATCAAGTAGCTGGGGTCAGAGAGAGAGCAGTCCAGGGACATGACCAGCTTATATAAATTGCTCCCTTTTACCTGGCTGGGCAGGGTGGGACTGGCTCTTACAAGGAGGATTTCCTGTAGACTCTATTAGATCCAGATTCCTCTGTCTGTGTATCTTTCTAGCAACCAGAAGCAGTTAGTTTTGACAGCCTTCTTTTAGGTATCCCACAGGTAGACCCAACAACTGGTGTACATTTTGCTTTCAGCCTGGTTCTGACAGATATTGGATTGTACCTATTTCCATTCAGATAGATGTGCAAGACGACTTTAGGTAAATAATTGGAAGGAACTTTTTTGGAATAAGTTCTAGAAGAAGAAGAAGAAGAAGAGTTTGGATTTGATATCCCACCTTTCACTCCCCTTCAGGAGTCTCAAAGCGGCTAACATTCTCCTTTCCCTTCCTCCCCCACAGCAAACACTCTGTGAGGTGAGTGGGGCTGAGAGACTTCAAAGAAGTGTGACTAGCCCAAGGTCACCCAGCAGCTGCATGTGGAGGAGCGGAGATGCGAACCCGGTTCCCCAGATTACGAGACTACCGCTCTTAACCACTACACCACACTGGCTCTCTAACAAATAAGACTTTGAAGATACATGCCATTGGAATGCTGTTCTGGATTATTAGCTGCACTGTCCTTCTCTTCCCCATTCCCATGTTTTCAATGGTGCTGAAAAGTTGAATAGCATTCAAACAATTGCTTCTGATACTCCTACAAAGAGGAGTTTCTTTTGCAATCAGCGCTTGAAGAGGGAACGTTCATAATCTCTCAGCAACTGTGTTGGGGAGTATGCTACACTTGTGACCAGAACATTATGAAAGCCACTCGATCTGGTAATGGACCAGAAGGAGGAGGGTTTCTCTCACTGTCATTAACTTGTAGGAAAGAGGAGGCTATGGTGTGTTTCCAGATGGTATTTTAATGGACTGGAGAAGCAGTTGGTCATACTACATGAGTTCCTGAAACTTATTGTATTTCCACACTGATATTTGTCATTTATTTTAGAAGCAAAGTATATAAAAAAAGCTGTGAAATGCCAACACACCTTAATGTTATTGCCGGTGCTTCCGAGATATTAAATGACACTCCAGTAGTCAGCGGATAGAGTACAACAACTGTAGAATGAGCGGGTGACTTAGATCAGGGAGTCTGAAGTCCCAGCTATACATTATATTAATGGCATGATTAGCAATCGTGTCACTTAAAAAGAAAAAGAAGCAAGAAAACAGGACTTCCATGAGGGATGGGATTCTTCATTGTCAGCAGCCCAAACACAGAGAAGAATTTTAACTGTGCCTCTTGCAAACATAGTCTTGGTAATACATTTTTAAAAGGCCCACATTCTAATTCACAACGAACCTGGAGTGGGGAAGTTTTTTCTCCTCTCCTCATGTGTGGTGGTGCCAGGGCCAGTCCACCCATGAGGCAAGGTGAGGCAACCACCTCAGGTGGCAAGATCCACAGGGCAACAGATCTTGCCTCCAAGGAATGCATCGTTGTGGTTCGAGGACCCGAACCCCGCGCAGTGGAATGAAACCCAAGGACACGTGATATAAGGTTAATGGGCAAGAAAAGGCCACAACTTTATTGATTACAGCAAGTGAAAAGGTATTGGCTTAGGCATTGGATTACGTCAGCTGACTCCACCCACTCGGAGAGGGGTGAGTCTAAAAAACAAACAAACAAACAAGGGGGTTTATTCACCAGTAGGTGGAGCCTGTTGATGCTAATCCAACTGTAGGCTCTCCCCTGATGTCACCGAGGGTCGTACCATGGCCTCCCGCCAAGCAGGCATCGGACAGAATACACGACCGCCGGATTTCTTTAACGGAATACCCAAAAATTGAAGGCGCAGGCGATGGCCACACCTAGCCCTTCGACACCACAACACATTATTCCAATGCCTAACCTACCCACCAATACCACGAAAGTTGTGACGATTGCTACGAGGTAGGTGAAAAAACCAAAAAGCCTAATGCCCGGACAACCAGGGCAACCAACCTAAGGTCCATAGCAAGGCCAAAAGAAAACTGGAAACCCTGCTCTAAGGGAGTGGAGGGTGGGTGACTCGCGATGGGACAACAAAAGTGAGGGCTGGAGGCTGGCGCCGCAGCAATTCAGGCTGCTGTACACGGCCCCTTGAAGCCTCCTGGTTGGGTGCCTGACTGAGGGCGTGGGCGCCAGCCAGGTGAGTGGCAGGCAGGGGGCAAATGCCCCCTGCTTGAGGCGGAGTCCGGCTCCCGGCCACAACCACTCCCCTCTCTTGCAGGGAGGAGAGTCTTTCTCTGCTGCTACCGTGATGCCAACAACAGTTGCAGTGCGCTCACTGCAGGCCAGATCTACCCCAACCCTCACTTTTGACTGAGAAGAGCATCTGCTGAAGATCCAGAGGGTCAGGTGGTACTGTTTTTTAAGTGCTCAGTTCCCAGTGCCTCCCTGTCACAGTGTGGTCCCGTTGTGCCTGAAGATCTCCCTGGCTGTCCTGGGAAAGGGGCCCCATGTGAAGGAGCAACCAGAATCCCAAATCAACCTTCTTCCATGCTCCATTTGGAGTTGTCCCCCCACCACGATGAGAGCTGGGCAAAGTGACGGGACTCTAGGTTAAGATCAGGGGCTGTTTTCCTTTTTTTAAAATGAAGCTAGATCTGTTATGGCAGCTTCTTCTAATGCAAGGTGTTGGGGTTTTTTAATTGTTATTATGAAGGGAGGAGGAAAAACAAAACATTTAAATCATAAGTTCTCCCAATGCTGCAAATTCAAACCCTTATAGCTCCTTATAGCTCTATATCACTGTCTGTATAACTAATCTTGGCATATATGAATTGGGTTAAAACATCGGGATGTATCTACAGTGGTACCTCTGGTTACGTACTTAATTCGTTCCAGAGGTCCATTCTTAGCCTGAAACTGTTCTTAACCTGAAGCACCACTTTAGCTAATGGGCCTCCTGCTGCTGCTGTGCCGCCGGAGCATGATTTCTGTTCTCATCCTGAAGCAAAGTTCTTAACCCGAGGTACTATTTCTGGGTTAGTGGAGTCTGTAACCTGAAGCGTATGTAACCCGAGGTACCACTGTAATTTTGGGCCAGAAGAGAGGGAGAGGAAGTTTTATTTTGCACATGGAAGTCCCTTGCAAGGATTATGATATTATTATTATTATTATTATTATTATTATTATTATTATTATTATTCATCATCATCATCATCAACAACAACAACAACAACATTAACAACAACAGATATCTGTCTCCAAATTTGGCACAACCTTCCCCTTTACATTGGAGAATACAACCCTTGTAAATTAATGCCAAGGGCAAATTTCAGGAAATCACTCCATTTAACCGGTAAACATATTTTATTTTATTCTCGCCAAGGGGCCATTTTAACCTTTCAGCAATCTCTTTTTCCAGCAACCATCAATAAATAATTGAACCGGCACAGTTATTTAAATAGGCTCAGCAAAACAAAACAGAAAGTTAACAAAACATATCTCATTCTTCAGAGGTGGGATTAAAACCACCCGAAACAATTCCATCTCTGTAATTCCCCAAACTCTAAGTCAGGGAAGTGCTAGTATGCCGTGACAGGAACTGATGGTTTGCCCTAAGAAAGAAAGCAATTGAAGTGCCCTGTGAACTGAAGTACCTACTTACAGGGGAAGCTGCTCCCTCTGTCTATTGGGAAAGACAAGAGCTCAGTGATGGATCACACACTTGACATGTAGATGGTCTGACATGATAGCCTGAAGGAGCGTCTCCACCCCCATTGTTCTGCCCGAACACTGAGGTCCAGTACCAAGGGCCTTCTGGCGGTTCCCTCGCTGCGAGAAGCCAAGTTACAGGGAACCAGGCAAAGGCCTTCTCAGTAGTGGCACCCGACCTGTGGAACACCCTCCCACCAGATGTCAAAGAGAAAAACAACTACCTGACGTTTAGAAGACATCTGAAGGCAGCCCTGTTTAGGGAAGCTTTTAATGTTTAATACACTATTGTATTTTAATATTCTGTTGCAAGCCACCCAGAGTGGCTGGGGAAACCCAGCCAGATGGGCAGGGTATAAATAAATTATTATTAATTTATTAAGGTTGATGGCCTTTCAGCTGATTCCCTGGTGGCATGCTGGAATGCGGAGTTAACCAGGGCTATTGACTGTCTGGCTCCGAAGCGCCCTCTCCGATTGTATGGAGCCCGGACAGCCCCGTGGTTTTCCCTGGAGCTGAGGGTGATGAAACAATTGTTGAGACGGCTAGAGCGCCGGTGGCGGAAAACTCATTCTGAATCAGAACGGACATGGGCTAGAGCTCAACGTCGAGCCTACCAAGTGGCAATGGCGACGGCGAAGAGGGCCTTCTTCACCGCCTCCATTGCATCTGCAGAAAACAGCAGCAGGAGACTTTTTCAGGTGGTTCGCAATCTATCGGAACCACCTGTACCACCGGTGCCTGGTAGGGACCCCAAGATCTCCTGCAATGCTTTTGCAAAGTTTTTTGCAGATAAAATAGCTCAGATTCAGAAGAAGGTAGACTCCACCATGGGAGCAGGGCCAGGGCGGGAGAGTGCTAGAGTTCTGTCTGGTCCTGTTACATGGGATCAGTTCCAATCTGTTACCTCCGAGGATGTGGACAGGCTGCTTAGACAAGTGAAACTGACCACCTGTCTCCTTGATCCTTGCCCATCCTGGCTGATAAAAGCGAGCCAGGAAGGGCTGGGTGATGGGCTCTGTGGGGTGGTGAATGCTTCCCTCTGTGAGGGAGCCTTCCTAGACCCGCTGAAAGAGGCTGTCATTAAACCGCTTCTTAAAAAAACATCTTTAGACCCGGCCAATTTGGCCAACTATCGCCAGGTCTCAAATCTGCCATTCTTGGGCAAGGTGATTGAGCGGGTGGTTGCTGAACAACTCGAAGCACGCCTGGAGGAAATGGACCATTTGGATCCCTCCCAATCGGGATTCAGGCCTCACCATGGGACTGAAACTGCCTTGGTCATGCTGGTTGATGAGCTCCGGCAAGCTAGGGACAAAGGTGAGAGCTGTTTCCTAGTTATGCTGGATCTCTCAGCGGCCTTTGACACCATCGACCATAACATCCTTCTGGACCGTCTAGAGGGGCTGGGAGCTGGGGGCACTGTCATACAGTGGTTCTGCTCCTTCCTCCTGGGCTGTGTCCAGAAAGTGGTGGTGGGAGATGAGTGTTCAGACCCCTGGGCTCTCACTTGTGGGGTGCCTCAGGGTTCTGTCCTCTCCCCCATGCTTTTTAATGTCTATATGAAGCCGCTGGGAGAGATCATCAGGGGGTTTGGACTGGGTGTTCATCAGTATGCAGACGACACCCAGCTCTACCTCTCCTTTAAATCAGAACCAGTGAAGGCGGTGAAGGTCCTGTGTGAGTGCCTGGAGGCGGTTGGAGGATGGATGGCGGCTAACAGATTGAGGTCGAATCCTGGCAAGACAGAAGTACCGGGACCACATAACACCGGTTCTGAGAGATCTGCATTGGCTCCCAGTACGTTTCCGAGCACGATTCAAAGTGTTGGTGCTGACCTTTAAAGCCCTAAACGGCCTCGGTCCTGTATACCTGAAGGAGCGTCTCCACCCCCATCGTTCAGCCCAGACACTGAGATCCAGCGCCGAGGGCCTTCTGGCGGTTCCCTCATTGCGAGAAGTGAGGCTACAGGGAACCAGACAGAGGGCCTTCTCGGTAGTGGCGCCCGCCCTGTGGAACGCCCTCCCATCAGATGTCAAAGAGATAAATAATTACCTGACATTCAGAAGACATCTTAAGGCAACCCTGTTCAGGGAAGATTTTAATATGTAACACTGTACTGTTTTTAACACTGATTGGGAGCCGCCCAGAGTGGCTGGGGAAACTCAGCTAGATGGGCGGGGTATAAATAATAAATTGTTGTTGTTGTTGTTGTTGTTGTTGTTGTTGTTGTTGTTATTCATCCTTGGAATCTTCAGGTGTGGCTGGGAAAGACCCTTGTCTGAAGGCCACGGCGACAGACAGTACAGACAACACTTAGATCCACCAGTGCCCTGACCGAGTGCAAGGCAACTTATTTATTATATTTATCTGGGATATTTCTATGACAAAAAAATTCTGAAGTGGGCTCCAGTCCATGGAAGTTTATGCAGTTATAAATCTGTTAGTCTTTAAGCTACCTTATGTCATTTCCTGTGCTCATCCTGTTCAATATAGACCCATTGAAATTAATGTACCTAGCTAACCTAGGTACATTAGTTTCCATGGGTTCAGTGGCATAGCACGGGATGCCAGCCCCTGGGGCCATGCTGGAGGCTGTGGGTTGGAAACAGAAGGTAAAGGCATGCACATTCAACTGTCTGGTGGCATACACAGAGATAAGAGAAGAAGAGCCATTACGTGTCTTGACAGGTCACTTCCTAGTTTGCATGGAGACTCCATTTTCACTGGAAGCACCCTGCTGTATTGAGGCAGTGCCAGGTGCTGACATTTTGTACCCCTAACAAATTTTGGGGCCCAGGGCAACTGCCTCTGTGGCCCCACCACCACCACACCACTGCATGGGTCTTCTTGAGTAGAACATAGTTCATACGCCTGCTGCTTTTGCCACAAAAGGTCTAAACATGGCTAATCTTCTTGTTTCTTTTTCAGGAGGTTCATTACAATCTTAGTTGACTAGGACAACTCCACTCTTTTTTGTACCATACAGTAATTAAGTGATAAATACAGGTATATCAGAAAAACAAACAGAGGCTCTGATTTGGGGGGAAAAGTTGCCTAGACTCTCCAATGTGGTGCGATACTCCAACTATGATATTCTGCTATAGTTACAAGAGACACCTGAAAGCTCTTAGTGCCAGCAGCTGTTGATGTGAATGAGTCCTGAGTACTTTGTGGATATAACACTTGGCAAAATAGATGGGAGATGATCTCGTGAAGAATGTGTATTCCCCTCAAAGAGATTGAGGGAGACGGATTGCTATAACTTCAGAATCGTAAGGGAGTTATGTTTGCAGTTTATGTACTGAGGAAGACAAAGAAAGAACAAGTAAAGCTTACAGGTCTTTGAGGGGCACCATACTAAAGAAGACTTAAAGGTAAAGGGTAAAGGTACCCCTGACCGTTAGGTCCAGTCGTGGACAACTCTGGGGTTGCGTGCTCATCTCACTTTATTGGCCTAGGGAGCCAGCATACAGCTTCAGGGTCATGTGGCCAGCATGACTAAGTCGCTTCTGGCGAACCAGAGCAGTGCATGGAAACGCCATTTACCTTCCCGCCGGAGCGGTACCTATTTATCTACTTGCACTTTGACGTGCTTTCGAACTGCTAGGTTGGCAGGAGCTGGGGCCAAACAATGGGAGCTCACCCTGTCACAGGGATTTGAACCACCAGCCACCTGATCTGCAAGCCCTAGGCTCTATGGTTTAGACCACAACGCCACCCATGTAAAGAAGACTAAGAGGGCATTAAATGCAATATGCATGGGAACCATTCAGTAGAAAAAGCTAATGGGATTGATGGTGGTGGCAGAATGGATGGAAGCAAAGGAATTGTTGTGGTAAGCGCTCAGTGGCTAAAATACAATAATTCCTGGAGGCACTCTCACTATGAGTAGTTCCTGAAAGGGAATATAATTCAGGCTGCAAATGTAGAAGTTGCAAAAAATGCAGTATATACCTGCTTTGTGCTGTATTCGGAAAATGTACCAGAACTCTTATAGTCAATCTGCTGTTTATTGTTTAGCCAAAGGTCACTGCAATAATAAAATAGATAAAATAAAATGCAACACAGTGCTTAACAGGAAAAGTCGGGAATCACGTCATAAATTCCAATAAAAAGTGTGTTTCATCAAATCAAGCCAGCCTCCCAGGCTTTTTGCCATGCTATCCTTTACGAAGGCATTTCTCAATTTTGGGGAAGCCGTGACAAATTGGACTACCCTGTGACTAATAAACTTGTCAAGATCACTCACAAGGACCTTGATATTTTTGTCAGATTATTCACATTTCATGACCCAGATAACAAAGTGTCCAATAATTTCTTTAGTTTTAAATAACAGGTAGCTAAGTTTTGGGAAAGCACAGTTTGAAACTGAAGATCAGGAAAGATCCATCCATCATGAACCATAATGTTATGCTGGGTGCAAAAAAATAACTCAAAATTGTGTGAATTTTAATATACGAGTTTTTGAATAGGAAATCTAAATAATGTTTTGTAAAGTTGAATCCTGTAATTGATTTTTAATTACTGTTCAAGCATGTGTCAAATGTATACTGCATATCTCACTCCCAGTGATATCTTCTGGTTGAATATTTCTTTTTTAATTTACTGGTTAATAGTCCAGAATGGATGGGTCGAGGTTTAATGGTTAACATAGGATCTCCTGGGGAATGGCAATCCATCTGTGCATTTGAATGAGATCAGAGCTTGAAGAAAATAACACTTTCCTAGTCTTCCTAGGAGAAGAAAAACTATTTGAGTTTGATCAATCCCCTAGTCTATCCATGGACCATTTCGTTTATGCTGATAGTTCTGCAAAAGACTATTAGGCTTTTAGTGAAGAGTTATAGAAATTTATGCACAAGGAAAACAGTTAAAGAAAAATAATTTTAAAAATATAATAGATTTGGGGAAAAGAAAAATGAAACTTTACCTAAAATCAGTGCTTTTTTTCTGAGGGGTACGCAGGGGTACACATACCCCTAAACATTTTGTGGATCCTTGTACTTTTGTCCATTTACTGTATGTATTTCCCCTGATTTGAACTATAAAATTGTGATTTTCTTGAGTCAAAATGAGAGTACCCCTAAACATTTTTTAAGGAAAAAAGCACTGCCTAAAATCTCAACTGAAATAAACAAATTCCCTAAAATATTGACATTTCCCACCCTATTCTAAGAACTGCATCTTTATAAAGGTGACTGACAGGTTTAAGAATTAAGAGATTCCTGTCAATACTTGTATATCAGAGTTTTATTCCGAGTGTGTCTTGATTAATACCATCAAAGGTTGCAAAATTGTGTGTGTTTTTTACGGACTCAAGCAGATCAAGCATGATTCATGCCATAGCTTTGAATGGCGTTGATCCTTTCTTTTTTTGGATCTGCTTTATTAAAACTTTTGCTGTGATATCCTGTGATTTAGCACAGTATTATAACATGCTAAAAAGAGAACGAGCAGACACTTTGGATGGCACATCCAGAAAACATAAAAGTTATTCGGTGCTTAACTCATCTTAAAGTCCTTACTCGTGAACTCGTATCAACATCGCTTATTAATACAAAAAGCCCAACCAATATTGGTGGCCACAATGATAGAATTGCATATAAATATTTCCACGATGGCCTCTCTGAGTATGATTTAATTGGCTACAACTGTTTAGGTGTGCAATGTGTATGGAAAAAGACGGGTGCACAAAATTGACATTTTTTTAATCAGCGAAAAGTCATTGATAACATTTGTTAAAGACTGGAAACCCCTCATAGATGTTTTGCATGAAAAAGAATTTGACAATTGAAGATAATGTTTGTTTGGTTTTGTTGGGTGTTATTTTGAATTGGACGAAGTGAATATTGTTTTATATAGTGGACAGATGAAGAATTGGAAGTTCTTTACTTTCTGAAACTTATTTTTCTCTCTTTCTCTTTTAGCCTCTTTTCTACTCTTTTTTTATTTATTTCTTTTCCTTTCTCTATTTCTTTCTCCCCAGCCCCTTCTGTGTTTTTATTGCATCTAGATTAAAAAAAAACAAAAAACCTTGGTTGGGTGGAAATATATTCAGCTTTGTATTTTTGTCTATAAACTTTGATAAAATTTATTTAAAAAGAAAAAGAAAGAAAGAAAATGATGGGTGCACAAATAATCTGATCTTTGTGAATTTTAGTATGTACTAATCTGATTCACACCTCCTGCATTAATGTGTGGATCAAATCAGTGTAGTATACTTTTCAGAGTATTAAGCTAAGACCTTGTAGAAAAGGGTTCAAATCCCTGTGCAACCACAAAGCTCATTATATGTTAATTTCCCCCACTTTCCCTGCTCCACAGTTTCTCTTCCCTGGATGCCATTCAGACAGCATTTAATGTCCCTGGAATAATAATAATCTATATTTATACCTCGCCCATCTGGCTGGGTTTCCCCAGTCACTCTGGTCGACTCTCAACAGAAATAATAATAATAATAATAATAATAATAATAATAATAATAATAATAATAATAATAAATCAAACATCAAACATTAAAAACTTCCCTAAACAGGGCTGCCTTCAGATATCTTCTAAAAGTCAGATAGTTGTTTATTTCCTTGACATCTGATGGGAGGGCATTCCACAGGGTGGGCACCACTATCGAGAAGGCCCTCTGCCTGGTTCCCTGTAACCTCACTTCTCACAGTGAGGGAAGAAGAAGAAGAAGAGTTTGGCAGAGGGGAGGCAAAAGAGACATTAGTAACTGCATGATCTATTTAAAAGAAAAAATTTTCTGCTGCCTCAATAACCTGAAATGGACTGCCAAATAAGACAATAGGACACTGAACTGACTTTTCCCTGTGAAGGTTACATTGTAACAATATCATCAAATAATGGAGTTTTTCAAACAGGATAGGAAAATTGGCTTTCAGGTGGAAAAATCAAAATTAGAAACTGAATTGTTAGAACCCAATACTAAGAATTTATCAAGAATGTATAACTTGCTGCTGAAATGGAATACACAAGATGAAACAGTTAAATCGGCCATGATTAAATGGGCACAGGACATTGGTCATAACATTATGTTTGCTGACTGGGAATGGTTGTGGAACACCGGTATTAAATTTACGGTATGCAATGCCTTAAAGGAAAACATTATGAAAATGATTTACAGGTGGTACATGACCCCAGTCAAGCTAGCAAAAATCTACCATTTGCCTGATAATAAGTGTTGGAAATGTAAAGAAACTGAAGGTACTTTTTATCACCTTTGGTGGACATGCCCGAAGATTAAGGCTTTCTGGGAAATGATTTATAATGAAATGAAAAAGGTACTTAAATGTACTTTCCCTAAAAAACCAGAGGCCTTTCTCTTGGGCATTGTCGGCCAATTGGTGTCAAAGAAGGATAGAACTTTCTTTATGTATACCACAACAGCAGCAAGAATACTCATCGCAAAGTATTGGAAGACACAAGATTTACCCACTCTGGAAGAATGGCAGATGAAAGTGATGGACTATATGACACTGGCTGAGATGACGGGCAGAATCCGTGATCAGGGAAAAGAGACGGCGGAAGAAGAATGGAGAAAATTTAAAAGCTATCTTAAGGACTACTATAAACTTGATGAATGCTAGTATGTCGAGGTTTTTAGGAAAAAAAGGGATACAGTGATATAAGATCAGATTATTGAAAAGACTAAGACGACAGAGGTTGGAAAGGAATATTTAGAAGTTGTTAAAAAATTATGGACATTGGGATGCAGAAAGGGGGGGGGTATGGGGGAGTCCCGGAAAAGAAGTTTATGAAAAAATGTTATGAAACTATACGTGTTTGTATGTCTTTTTAAGTGTTTGTCTGTCTTAAAAAAAACTTTGTAAAACCAATAAAAATTTTATAAAAAAAAGAAGAAGAAGAAGAGTTTGGATTTGATATCCCGCTTTATCACTACCTGAAGGAGTCTCAAAGCGGCTAACATTCTCCTCTCCCTTCCTCCCCCACAACAAACACTCTGTGAGATGAGTGGGGCTTAGAGACTTCAGAGAAGTGTGACTGGCCCAAGGTCACCCAGCAGCTGCATGTGGAGGAGCGGAGACGCGAACCTGGTTCACCAGATTATGAGTCTACCGCTCTTAACCACTACACCACACTGGCTCTCTCCAGAAGGCCCTCGGAGCTGGACCTCAGTGTCCAGGCTGAGCGATGGGGGGGGGAGACACACCTTCAAGTATTCTGAACATGTGTGTGCATTGGAATCTGCACACAAAAGCTGTTACACATCCATCAGTATTGGCTGCACCCAAATACAAAGCATGCAAGAAAGGTGCACCTGACAAATTAATGACATTTCACAAATTCATTAACAACCCTTGCATTACTTAATGATTGCATGATTATACAAATAGAACAACTGAAAAGGATAATTTTAGAGAACAATGAGAGAACAGCAATAGAGTAATTGTTTAGATTCAAGCAAAATGTAAAAGGAAATCAGTTATATTGGACATATGCTAAAAGGCTTAAAGACTGGAACGGAAAACGGATGAGCATTGCACAACTAATTCTCAAGGTACTTGAAGCCACAGTCTGTTTTCTACTATGGGGAGTATTTAACCAAGAGGACATTGTTGGAATTCAAGCCTCTATCGGGAGAAGCTGGCATCTCTCCCAAGCACCCGGCTTGATCTCCGGTTGATCTACTCTGGCTGCCCACGTCCCGGCAGTCCAGGCAGACCTTGATAGGCGACCCTCCCCAGCGTGGGAAGAGCACACCCACTCTTTCCTGCTCCCCCGGCAGGGGAAAGAGATAGTCAGAAGCGTTTTTACATGGCTTTATTTCTGACGCTTCAGCATTACAAAAATCACGTCTGCTCTCTTCAGACTCCAGCAAACAAGTGAGAGATACTTCCTGTACAATCACAAGAGGAAGTGCTCAAATTACACTCTGAGCAAATTCCGGTGAACTGCTCTGTGAACTGACTGAAACACTGTTTCCCACAGTCAGCTCCATCACATGATATCAACAAGCTAGATGTCCGCAGCTTCGATGAGCTCATATTCTGACAGACATATGTTAAGTAACAATTGTAGTCGAATATCTGTTATCAGCTCAGCCAGGCACCTAAGTTAACACAGAAAGCATCTTGATGATGATGATGATAATAATAATAATAATAATAATAATAATAATAATAATAATAATAATAATAATATCTTTATTGTCATTGCCCCCTTCGGGGACAACAAAATTATTTGACTGCTCCATAAAAACACTAATTAAACAATGCAGTATCCAGAAAGCTTAGAAATGACTAATCTTAAAAGGAAAAAAAACCTGCCACAAGGTGAGTAGTTGGAGAAAACTAAATAAATAAATATTAAGTTTAGTAGTTGGAGAAAATTAATAAATATATAAATAAATATGGGCAAAAGAAAACCCATATATCTTGATTCAGAACTAGATAGTTCAGAGCCTTTTGAGGCGTTGCCGAAAGGGATTACGCTCAAGAAGACCTAGTTTGAATTAGATATTCTTCTCATACTTCATTGTTGCTTCTCAAGCTTGCAGCTGAGGAGGAGGAAGGAGAAAAATGAGATAACTTGCAAGAGCCTAAGTCTCCAGCTGACTTCCGTGAAAGTTACAAGGATGCTTGACTCCACTACTGTCCATGGAAAGTCTGAATTCAAGGGGGTGTTGTTTTTTGTCATTGTTGTTGTTCCAAAAAAAACAGTCCCCCAATTCAGCAACACAGTCATTGAGTTTGCTCAGAAGTCTTCAGAGCACAGTGTGGGACTGAGAAGCTCAGTTCACTTGGATCTCTGTAAATGCCCTGAAACTATGTATGTAATGTGGCTAGGCTCAGAACAATGAGTACAGGAGCCATTTTAGCAAACAGAAATGCACCCCCTATGTCGGAATCAATGCTTGTAAGAACAGGGATCATAACACATGGCCTCAGAATCCAGTGACATGTCTATTGCAGACAGTGCCTATAAGTTGGCCATTAATCTTCCCTTGCAAGTAAATAGATTTCTTGCACCAAACATAGACAGCCTTGATTGAAACAGTACCATCTTTTTTTATTTCTCAGAAAATCTAGGCCTATCCCTTTTGGCAAAAACAGACCCACCTTATTAAAACAAGATCTGATTGCCTAAGATGCCCATGCGAGCTTGTCTTAACATGGTGGAAGAAAACTGAACTGAGGTGACTAGGAATGCAACTTGTTGTCAATTTCCATCCCAATGTGTGTTCCTTTTTTAAAAAAGGGACTTTCTCCCATTTTGTTGCCCTTTCATTCTGCATAACAACCCACAATTTGACTTATTGCAGGTATTTACATAATTATCAGTTGGCACCTCATTTTTCATATTGGCTTTAGCAGTGTTACAAAATAGGTGCCAGAACTCACCATGAACACCTCCCTGGTTCTCTTAGAATTGCAATGACACCCATCTGAGAGGCGCTGGAACTGAGTTCTGGTGAGTTCCAACAGGGAAAAAAGCCCTGGGCTTTAGAAACAGGTCTTCCTCATCTCCTCAGGGACTCTATCTGCCCGGTGTTTAGGAAGGGACAAGGAGCAAACTTATTATACTTTGAAAAGCATTACAGTATGAGTCCATATCAACTCAGAAGTCCATGTCATTGAATTCAATGAGATTTGCTCTAGGCAAACAAGTATAGGATGGTCATAGATGCAGCACCTAATGATCATCTCCTTCCATTTGGATGGTCATTTTGGGAGTGAATAGGCTGGGGCCTCTGAACATCAACCCAAGGTCCAGCTCTAGATACTCCACTGAAGGTCTCTTTTTCTGTTCAAACTGGTGTCTTTTGGAACATAGGAAGCAGCCTGTTACCACATCAGAGCATTGGGGCTCATTTAGTTCAGTATTGCCTTCTCTGACCAGCCAGAGTTTCAGGTAGGAAATTTACCCCAGTGTGGAAAACGGATTTGAAATTCATGGCATGTTGTGCACTGAAAGAAAATTGTGTGAAAATGATATACCGGTGGTATTTAACTCCTAGCAAGCTAGCAAAAATGTATAAAACAAGTACAAACACCTGCTGGAAATGTAAAGGAAAAGAAGGTACATTTTATCATATGTGGTGGTCATGTAAAGTAATAAAGGCTTTCTGGGAAATGATATATAATGAACTGGAAAAAATGTTTAAAGTAACTTTTGTAAAAACAACAACAACCGGAAGCCTTTTTATTAGGAATTATAGGTACCGACATCCCAAAGGAACAGAAAAGACTATGTATGCGACAACAGCCGTGTGGATGCTACTAGCCCAGAGATGGAAAGAAGAAAGAGTCCCAACCAGAGATGAATGGCAAACTGAGCTGTTAAACTACGCTGAAATGGCAAAACTGACCAGAAAGCTCAGGGACGAAGAAAACGAGAAATTCAAGAAAGAATGGGAAAAAAATTTAATTTATTTAGGAGACCACTGTAAACAGATGAAAACATTAGCAGGATTTTAATCTCACTTATAATGTAACAAATACTATGGACAATATGGATAGATATAAAATATAGATTATGAAATATTATGCAATTGAAAATGTTGACCATAGGACCCATGGAGGGGATGGGGGGAAGTCTCGAGATTCAGAGTAATCTCTTTATATGGATGTGTGTTGGGTATGGTTATAAATTTATATTTGTAAAATCAAATATAAACGACTTCAAAAAAGAAAAAAAAAGGAAATATACCCCAATGGTGGGGATTGCACCTGAGATCTTTTGCATACGGACATGCTCTGTCACAGAGTTTTGACGTTTCCCCCTACCTCATGCCTGGAAAAATAACTGTGATGCACACTGGGAGGCGGTCCATGATTTGGGATAGGGCTACATTGTTGGTTGGATAGGAAGCTCCTGGGAATGGGACCAAACAGGCCAGTTGCCAGCCCACCTATGTGTGCCTTAGGGCCATGTACTAGCAGCACCTGTATTTCTTCAACATACCATATTTTTCCATCTATAAGACGCCCCCATGTATAGGATGCCCCCTATTTTGGGGGACTCCAATTTAAGAAAATGGGGGAAGATGTATCCGTGTATAAGACGCCCCCAAATTTTGGACATAATTTTTTTAGGGGAAAAAACCTTGTCTTATACACAGAAAAATACGGTACTAGCACTGGATAGAAAGGAAGGCATAAAGCATAGGAATATTGCTCTGCTTTATGCCTTCCTTTCTCCCAGCATGCAGTTACTATGTCAACAACAACTACAACAAAAGGATTCTTGCCTGCTGCTGCTGTTTCTTTGCATCTCCACATGGAGAAGGAATATTTTAAACAAGTGCTGGCTCAGGTTATGGCCAGCCCTTGGGAAAGAATGTGATTCTGAAGCAGACTGCGCTGGAGATGTAGCAGCTGCTCCTCTTCCAAGGATCCGACTCTTTCTCCCATGGCAGCCTAGCAGGAAGAGAATGGAGATAAAATACTGTATATAGTCAGAAACCAGTGAGTGAGGCTAAGGGCTTCAAAGAAACAGCTTCTCTCTAGTCTCACTGATATGTGCCCAGATTCTCATGCTCATTCTAGACAAAAAAAGTCTTATGGTAACTTACCTATCATTTCCATTGACTGAGGATGTCCTCTGATGGTGATTCTATTTCGTAAGGTATGATATATCTCCCCACCCCCATCCCAAACATATAATAATAATAATAATAATAATAATAATAATAATAATAATAATTTATTATTTATGCCCCACCCATCTGGCTGAGTTTCCTGAGCCACTCTGGGTGGATCCCAATCAAGTGTTAAAACAGTATAGCTGTTTTAAAAACTTCCCTGTCAGATGTCTTTTAAATATAGGATATCTGCTGATTTCCTTCACATCTGAAGGGAGGGTGTTCCACAGGGTGGGTGCCACTACCGAGAAGGCCCTTGTCTGGTTCCCTGTAACCTCACTTCTCGTAATGAGGGAACCGCCAGAAGGCCCCTGGAGCTGGATCTCAGTGTCCGGGCTGAACGATGGGGGTGGAGATGCTCCTTCAGGTATACAGGACCGAGGCCGTTTAGGGCTTTAAATCTTGGGAGTCCGATGAAAATTATTAAACTAGATATGGAAAGTCTCAGGTTTTACCAAGCTGATGGATACGTTCGAAAGAAATGCTCACCATATCAGAACTGAATGAATTGCAGTTTGTGAAGAATCAAGCAAGAATTATTGCACATGGCAGGAATATATGAATAACAGTTCTAGGCTGACAAGGAGGCAGCTTTAGGCCAGTTCCGCCATGCTGGGCACTGAGGCAAGGGTGCATAACAGGGCACCACAACTATTAAGTATTGAATCGAGCAGAATGGAAGGTGAGAGTCGGTCGGGGTGTGTGTGTGATTTTGGCCCTCTTTTAAGGGCTGGGCGGCTCCCTCCCTTCCCCCTTCTTTTCCCAGCAGCAGCACTCGCCCTCTTTCCCTGTGTCTCAATTGGGCATGCTGACTTTCCCCCCACATTGAGGAGGCCCAACATCACGTGACATGTCCTGCCCCTGCCTTTCGCTCAAGCACTCGTTCAGTGGTGGCGCCCCCCAAAATATTGTGGGGACTCAGCCCACAAATATTGAGGGGGCTATAGTCCTTTCCACCCACATTAGCTGCCACCCCTGGTCTCAATGTGACGTATTGGTCGCTTTAAGGCCATGTAGGAATTTTTGGCTGATCCATCTTTTAGTGTGTTGGATTTTTTATTTTTTATTTTTTTCTATACTGAAAATTTGGGTGCTGTACTGTTAATTAGGTTAATCTGATTGTTGTTTTGGTCAGTTCTGGCAGTTCGGGGGTGGGAAGGGGAGTAATTGTGTGCCTCTTTAGGTAAAAGGTAAAGGTAAAGGATCCCTGGATGGTTAAGTCCAGTCAAAGGCAACTATGGGGTTGTGGCGCTCATCTCGCTTTCAAGCCAAGGGAGCCAGCGTTTGTCCACAGACAGTTTTCCGGGTCATGTGGCCAGCATGACTAAACCACTACTGGTGCACCGAGGACCGTGATGAGTGCCAGAGCACATGGAAATGCCATTTACCTTCCTGCCACAGCGGTACCTATTTATCTACTTGCACTGGTGTGCTTTCAAACTGCTAGGTTGGCAGGGTCTGGGACAAAGCAATGGGAGCTAACTCTGTTGTGGGGATTTGAACCACCAACCTTGATCGCCAAGCCCAAGAGGCTCAGTGGTTTAGACCACAGCACCACCTTTCTGGGTGATGGGTGGCCCAGCATAGACCTTTCTACTCACCTTCATGGTGTGACCCCCTGGGAATGGGTGGCAGTTTCGGTAGCCATTCCTGTACTTCCTGCAAACAGGGTTTGGGTCCCTGTAGTTTGTTCAGGTTTGCTCCTTCACCAGTAGTATTTTTCACCAGAGTTTTTATGGGTCTTATTCTTAAATAAAGTGGCCTAACTTTAACACAGCCTCTGTTCCTGTCTCTATATTTGGCCACCAAGTCACTTTGCCTATTGGACAAGTGTCACTTTGCCTATTGGACAGAAGAAGAACTGGTTGGAGAGTTGTGCCACAAAATTCAGATAAGTGTGAGTTTTGAAGGATGGCTATCTTTTAGTTCTCATATTCCTTCATTTGATAAATAAGGCTCTAAGGGAAGTCAATTAGTTATATGTTGCTTTTGTTTTTTTGTTTCTTTTTCCTTTTTAGTTTTGTTGTTTGTTTGTTTTTTCATGATGAATTTGTTCTGTGTGTATTTGTGTGTAATGAAAATCAATAAAGAGAATTAAAAAAAAAGTTAAATAAGGCTCTAAAATTTCTCGCCCTCCTGAATGATGGGATAGAGACTGACTTTCCCAAAGGTAAGGAGGTTTCAAATAACAGATTAAAAAGGTGTTAAATTATTGTGCCAATTGATTAAACCACTGCTGGAAACAACTAGAGAAATTATTATGTTTCCCTTCTTACTTAATATGGTATGTTGTTATTTTCTACCTTTTTTTAACCAACAAGACAGCACTGTATCCTCTGGTGATTGGAATGACAATTTGCAACTTAAAAAAAAAAAAAAAAGCTTTGCCTGTCCAGTTTAGTCTAATCATGCTAATTGTTAACCATACCTTCTTTTTGAACTCCTGTTTGTTTTGGACTGTTAGGTTTTTTAAAAAACCAAATGCTAATGAGAGAGTAACAACAAAACAATTGTTGTTTTGCAGCTGGGTCACCATGCAAGAATTCAGAAGAAAAATGTAAAAATAATAATCGAGTTCTCAATGTTTCTTTATTTGCTGTACTGGAGACTTGGGACACTAAATTATTGAGCGTACAACATGGCTATTAGTAATCTTGATACAGTAGGTGCACAAATGAATCTTGGAAAACATAAAGTCTTCCTAAACCCAAACTGAGAAGCATGAAAATCATGCATTGATTCCTAGACTCCTCAGATAAAGTAAGCTGGAGGCAGTTCAATGAAAGGCACTCAACATGCCAGCACCCCCAGCATCCCCCTGGCCTGGCCAGGTGATACTTGAGGGCCAGTCCTGTACTACTGCTTTATATAAATCTACTAGATCTGTATCATTATCTGCAGTAGCCTGGGAAGTACAGGAAGAGCTCATTATGGCAGCCCCATAAGCCTTTCCCCAAGGACAGTTGAAAAATGCACGCAGCTATTCTGTTGCATGATTTTATGCACATGCCAAACAGATAAGCAGTAAATAGCGTGATGCCCAAGTTGTTATGATCAGCATGACTACAATCCCTTGCATGGTTTCACACAAGGAAGCACTGTTGAATTTAATCATGTTTAGTGGTGCTGAACATTACAGAACACCCCCCCCAAAAAAAATCAGAATCATGTTGTTGTTGTTTAGTCGTTTAGTCGTGTCCGACTCTTTGTGACCCCATGGACTAGAGCACGCCAGGCACTCCTGTCTGCTACTGCCTCCTGCAGCTTGGTCAAACTCATGTTCATAGCTTCAAAAACACTGTCCAACCGCCTCATCCTCTGTTGTCCCCTTCTCCTTGTGCCCTCCATCTTTCCCAACATCAGGGTCTTTTCCAGGGAGTCTTCTCTTCTCATGAGATGGCCAAAGTATGGGAGCCTCAACTTCAGGATCTGTCCGTCCAGTGAGCACTCAGGGCTGATTTCCTTCAGAATGGATAGGTTTGATCTTCTTGCAGTCCATGGGACTCTCCAGAGTCTCCTCCAGCACCAGAATTCAAAAGTATCAGTTCTTTGGTGATCATCATTCTTTATGGTCCAGCTCTTACTTCCATACATCACTACTGGGAAAACCATAGCTTTAACTATATGGACCTTTATCGGCAAGGTGATGTCTCTGCTTTTTAAGATGCTGTCTAGGTTTGTCATTGCTTTTCTCCCAAGAAGCAGGTGTCTTTTAATTTTGTGACTGCTGTCACCATCTGCAGTGATCATGGAGCCCAAGAAAGTGATATCTCTCACTGCCTCCATTTCTTCCCCTTGTAGAATTGGAAGGGACCTGCAGATTATCTAGCCAAATCCCCTACAATGTAGGAATATGCAGCTGTCCCGTATGAGGATCGAACCTGCAACCTTGTCATGATCAGCACTATGCTCTAACCGACTGAGCTAACCTCCCCTCAGCTGTTGAGGAGAGTTCAATGTTGAAGTGATGGTAACTTTGACAGTGGGTGACGGGTGGAATTTGATTGTGTTACAGGCCACCCAAATCTCTGCTGAGCAGTAGAAGATTCCAGAGGTCCTGACAGTTAATCAGAGTTGTGTTTTTGTTGGGAAATCAAGGCACAGCAGAGACTACTTTCAATACAGTTTATGTACACCTGAGTTTTATGGAGTGAGAATTCACAGCATTTACAGCCTAAGAAGGGTTTGTCCTTCCCAGAAGTGCAGTGTTTGATTCAGAGGCTTCCTCACTGCCATTCCCATTTCTCGCTTTAACAGCCCGCTCCAGCCAGCCTGCATGGCTGCTGCCCTTCAGTCCTGCATGGAGTTTTGGCCACTTCCTGTTCCTTCTTCCCTAAAACCCCTGCTCCCCAAACCTCTGTTGTGAAAGGGCATCACACACACACCAACCATGGTTCACCTGCCCCACCAACCATGGTTCACCCACCCGCACCAACTGTGGTTCACCTGCCCCACCAACCATGGTTCACCTGCCCCCACCAACCATGGTTCACATGCTTTCCCCCATCTTTCCCCTCTTTTAGCCCAGTCCTACACTTTGGGTATCTAGCACCAGTCCATATCATCTTCACAAAAGATGAAATTGCTTCTGTAGCTATGAGTAAGCTTATCATAGCAGTGTTTTCCCTAAATTAAAATGCAAATGTCAAAGACTATAAAATTCATTTTGGGGAAAAAGTGAAGGTTATAATCCTGTTTTAAAGAAGGTATGGCTTTCTTTGCATTTGTACACTGTTCACGTATCTACTGGCTAAGCCAGGATAATGTGGTAGGAAGTAATGAAGCTCTTTGGGTACAAAAAGAATGGTGTCAAATAATTTGAGGAACAAACAGAGATAGGAATGGTACCATTTCCCCCCCCCCCCCCAGTCTCTTTTTACAGTGAAATACTCCTTGGCACAGCAGGTGGTGCTTTCAGCTCTGAGCTGTGCAAATTTAAAGAGAACTGAACTTCTTATCTCAACACTTAATTTAAATCATTTTTATTGCTCATGTTGTAATAAAGATCTGCTGGTTCCTTTATTTCCAAAAAAAATGCTAAATACTTGGGACATTCTCTTGGCTGGTTGGATATTTTAATTAATCTGCCCGGGAACCCTTTTTGTTGGTTATTCGGCCCTGATCCAGTTCACCACTGCCAAGAGCTAACAATAAAGCAGAATTTGGGTGGCATTGTCTTGTTTCAATTCCTGAAATTCTGAAAGTCTGTAAATATCAGTTCTTACCAAAAGAAGAAGGAGATTTCATTCAATTGTTTCATGTATGGATGTGGCAGATGAGCATTCATCCATATTTGCTAGTGTGATATTTATATTTTCCTATTTATTGTTTATCCCACACTTTTCAATGCATTTTTCTGTCACTTTCCAAACCTCAAGAAGTCTGATTTTTTAAAAGTGGATTTGTTGTGATATGGCAACAGATTTCTTTATTCCACTTTAATTGCACAAACCTGAATTTATGGTACGCACTTGAATCACCCCCATACAACAGCGAATTTAGGAGCATCCTCAGGTGGTCACATAACAGGGTTTTTTTGTGGGGGGTATATGCATGTGGATTTCTACCTCTGCTGCCATTTTCCACGACCACCCCTCAAATTGTCAAAATAGAGACCACCCAATGGTTCAGCACAGCCTTAGTTTCAGAAACTGGAAATTCTTTCTGACTCCATTCTACCAAGCACAAAGTTGTGCTATGTTACTTATCTGTTCCATGAGTGGTAACAGGAATGTTTAGAAGCAGCAACAGCAAAGTTTGCTGTGGCCCAGAAAAGAAAATATTAATTCCAAACTCATGAAAATACCCAAGAGAACTTCCTTCCTTCCATTCATTCTCTTCGTTGCCTTGCTTCCTTTCCCCCAACATGTGCAATGATCAAGAGATTTTGTGAATTTTATCACGAAGCCTTGGGTGAGCTCATGTAGAATGATGCCACTAAGCATCAGGCAAGATTAATATGCCAGACAGGGTGGGAAGAGCGTACATGTGAGGATGGCAATTCATCTTAGTCCCTTATGTAGGTCATGACGAAGAGTCTGAAGGCACCCACCCTGTGATGCTATCCCACGACTATCATACAATGCCCAAAGTCAGGGCCAGGCCAGGAGAAGACCACCAGTCCAAAATTCAATTGAATGGAGCATTAGATTTCTTAAATGGGGTGGATTTGGTAATGCCATCCAAAACAACACAATGAAATGTTTTCCAGTGCTAGAAAGAGAGGATGGTTGGTTACATAGAAAGAAATGGGGGGAGGGAGAGACTGCAGTAATTTATATTCTGGGACTTAATACTGAATATACTTCAGCATAATAAATGTCTGTTTTTTATGACTCAAAGGATTTCTCAGCTTTAGATGGAATTAATGCGTTCCTTGAGCCAAGAAGAAAGAATTGTGACGAGAACAGATGACGAGAACATTAATGGTGGTCTGGACAGAACAGGCCCCAAAAGCCTAGAAGAGCAATGTGTGGTGTGTGATTCTGACATACTATTAACTTGACTATTCTCATTCAACATTCATTTAGTCTGCTGAGGCACCATGCAGAACATTAAAATGACACAGTTCCTGACAGAATGTCTTACTATCTACATTAGATGGAAAGAGCCAGACAGGAATGAGGAAGATAGAGCTCTGGGACTGACAATAGGCAGTGGATAATTGGATGGCAGTGGGAAAGCAGTGAGAAGGAGGGTTGGTTCAGGAAGTGTTTTACTAAGGACTTCAGCTCATACATGGGACAAACATCTGGGAGTACAAAGAGCTGCTGCCAGGCTTATCATGGTCAGACCAGCATAATCATCCAGATAATATCAGCAACTGCAGTAGCTCAAATAGGAGCTGCTAGCACTACAGGAATTGCTGCAGTTGCAGATATGCTAGCCACACAAACTCGGTGCAGGCATTCTGTTGGATGCTATACTTACATGTGCATGGAGGTGAACACACTATCTGCTCCCTTGAAGTAAAGGGAGATCTCCTATACTTGTGGATATTCACTGCAAATATGGGGAAACCCAATTATGTAGCGTTTTACAACACACAGGAGACTTCCATGAGTATAGGAGGCTTCCTGCTTCAAATCTTTGTCCTCTACTTGTTGGCATCTGGCTTCCAGAAGGCTGCCTAGATGGGAACATGAATCCAGGCAGCTGTGGCTCTTCTTGAAGAAATCGGTGCTCTCATAAAATTTTAAAAAATAATAATATGCTTACTTAGGAGCGAGACTCATTTCAATCAAGTCACTGGAAGGATGCTAAGATTGACAAGTTTTCAGCCTGTCCAGTGCATGTCAATTCCGAAGTAAGTCCCACTGAGTTCAGTGGGCTTTACTCGTGCATTAGAGGTTGCCACAGAAAATGCCCTCTCTCAGGCTACCCACCACTGAAGCTTCTGAAGACAGAGGAACAATCAAGGGGGCTGCCCCCACTCTCTCTCCCTCTCCCTCCCTCCCTCCCTCCCTCCCACACAACATAAGCAGTAGTCTGAGACCCCTTTCTTTACACATGAATTGCTCATTCAGAAAGCCATTGCCCAACCCTTCATGTAATGCATTTTTGGATATTATTTATGCATCATTACACACTAACCCAATGAAGAAGAAGAAGAAGAAGAAGAAGAAGAAGAAGAAGAAGAAGAAGAAGAAGAAGAAGAAGAAGAAGAAGTTTATATTTATATCCCACTCATCTGGCTGGGTTTCCCCAGCCACTCTGGGTAGCTCCCAAGAGAATATGAAAAACGCAATAAAACATCAAACATTAAAAATATTAAAAACCTCCCTAAACAGGGATGCCTTCAGATGTCTTCTAAAAGTCAGATAGTTTATTTCCTTGGCATCTGATGGGAGGGCGTTCCACAGGGCGGGTGCCGCTACTGAGAAGGCCCTCTGCCTGGAACCACCAGAAGGCCCTCAGAGCTGGACCTCAGTGTCTGGGCTGAACAATGGGAGTGGAGACGCTCCTTCAGGCATACTGGGCCGAGGTTGTTTAGGGCTTTAAAGGTCAACACCAACACTTTGAATTGTTCTCGGAAACATACTGGGAGCCAATGTAGATCTTTCAGGACCAGTGTTACATGGTCTTGGCGGCCACTCCCACTCACCATCTAGTTGTCACATTCTGGATTAATTGTCGTTTCCGGGTCACCTTTAAAGGTAGCCCCACTTAGAGCGCATTGCAGTAGTCCAAGTGGGAGATAACTAGAGCATGCACCACTCTGGCAAGACACTTTGCAGGCATTCTTGTACACATTATTTGACTGAAACATGAACAGAACTATGACTTTTGAAGATGGCTATGTTTCAGGTCACATGCTTGGAAAGTGTGAATTAGATAGCATCACCTTTAAATGTGAACAGAATCTAGCACACACACACCCCTCCTCCCATTCCTAGAGAATCCTGGAGGGCAGAATTGGTCCCTGGGCCTGAGGTTCCCCATATCTCACATACGTTGAAGGGAAATTGAAGTACAAAATAAGGGTGCAGAGTGCAACCATGGACAGGATCTCAGCTGTACCTTTTCTCCCAGTATATCTGAACTGGTGCTCAGCAATCTTTAACACATGCCTTTCTGTCTCTCACATAGGCTTCCTGCCTGCATTGCAGAAGCCTTTTGAAAATCACCCCATCGTTCCCCGCCCCCCAGCAATCAGTCTGACAGATGACAACCCAAACATATTTTAACTTATGACCTACACGAGATTTATTCCCACATACGGCACATTTTGGACCTAGTGATTTAAAGAAAATGTGGCACAAAACATTTGTCTTTTTGACATATTCTGTTGTCAGAATACAAAGGCTTTTCTGGGTGGGGAGCCTTCAAGAAATGGCAGGCTCTGGAATGCAGATCCTTGGAAATGATGGGGAAAGAGGCTATGTCTGCAGAACAGGACAAACAACTTTGGTTCTCTGGGTCAGGGTTTGATTATTCTAGCCTGCCTCCATTTTTAATCCTACCATTGGCTTAGGGTCTTTTGGTCCCACTAATGTTTAATCTTCCTTTGATTCCTAATTCACTCAAGGTAACGCTGTAGTGCTCAGTTATAGTGCTGTTTGCATAGAATGCCATCAAATTGTGAAACAGGAATAGGGCTTCGATTGGCCCCACTCCCGAGTGTTGCATTTCAATACCTGCTCTGCCCCCCAATCTCCTCTGTACATTAAGTATAGCTGTCTAAAATTCCCCGTGTGTGTGAGGGATTGTACAAAGCGTGTTCTCCCTCATGGAGAGCACGAGTTGCGGTTGGGGCTGACGAGACACCTCACTGTTGCTAGGCAAATGGTTTGACCATCCTTTAAGCAGGGGCGGGCTGTTACTGTTGCCATTTGTTGACTGACAGCCCTATTTATTAAATACAATGCACGCAGCAACGAACTTCCTCTTTTTGCTGTGTGCTTCGGATCACCCGCCCTCCCTTCCCTAATTTTAGGCTGTTTGCTTGACCTTGCTATGCCTGTCATGGGGTCGTCTGCTTTGGGGCAGGGGCCCGGTAGGAATTTTGTCCATTTGGCTGATTAGTGTGTGCCATTTGGTTTTTGCCTACTGCGTAGCAAATCGTCACAACTTGTAAGGTTGCGGTTAGGCATTGGTCTGGGAATTGGTTGGTGGAGGGGTATGGATTTGGCTGTGCCTGCCCCTCCAAAATGCTGCTGCTGCTGCAAGGGTTTTCCATTAAAGGAACCTAGGGGCTCCCCATGCTTTTGTCTGAAACCCCCTGTCAAGGGGCTAGGGCCACACAAGCCCCTGGGAGCATTCTGGGGAGAGGTGAGGCATGGTTCCCCGTCCCATCTCTCTCCCCAGGTGACTTACCCTTGCTGACTTCGCGGGGGGTGCGAATGTCAGAGCTGTCCCCGTGCAGGGTCAGTTAGTGCTACCAATGCCTAAGCAACCACTCACATTGCTGTAATTGAATAAAGTTGTGGCCAAAATTATGCCAAAAACCTGAAACAAAAATTAAGTGTCAATTGTGTTTTTCTTTGGGGGTGTCTTGGGGACCTCGACGCGCAATGCCAAACCCTCAAAGTGTCCCTCTTTTCCAGGGACAGTCCTGGATTTACAGAAGCTGTTCCGGTTTCTGATTTGATTCCAGAATGTCCCACTTTTCCTTGGGACGTCCTTATTTTCAATGGAGAAATGTTGAAGGGTATGGTAGAACGTCCCTATTTTCATTGGAAGGTATGGAGTTATGTGACCCCTGAGCCAAGGAGATAAGTAACTATACAACTTTTGGAAGACTTCTGAAGGCAGCCCTGTATAGCAAAAGTTTTTTATTTATTTAATGTTTTTGCATATATTGAAAGGCGACCAGAGTAGCTGGGTCAACCCAGTTAGATGGGTGAGGTATAAATAATAAAATTATTATTATGAAATAGGATGTCCCTATTTTCATTGGAGAAATATTTGAGGGTATGCAATGCTTCCATTAGCTATGGAGAGCCCCAAGATTCTAAATATTCTCATAAGATGTACACACCAAAGTAGCATCTATGCCCCCTTCATGTGTTCACCTGGGGAGAAAATTCAAAAAAGTATGATTGTATTTCATGGGTTTGCTTCACTTTTGGTAAAATAGCAGACATAAGGTGGAGTGGAAGGTCCCATCAGGATTTGGTACATGGAGTGATGGGGAGGTTAACCACCTTCCTCCTTTCCCATGGTCCTTATGATCTTGATTCTACACCCCTCTCCTCCATTGGCTTCTATTTCATGTTTAAGAACAGATAAGCACAGCACACATTTCATGTATCATCTAGTTCGGTCCCCAGGCTTCCCAGAGAAATATTGTTGATTGGGATAATTTGCAACTGCAATGGGTGGTAAGATAAAACCCGTAAGGAAATTATTCTGAGGTTATTGATGGTTACTAAGGATGGTACATTTATGGTCTTTCTATAACATTCTCAGTTATGAATGGAATGTGATTCCCTTCCTTTTCTGCAACACTGGGTGCTCACTACCACAGCCAGTGCATTAAGGCTTTTAATGAAATGGTCTAGAATCTAAATCGTTGCAATGGATAAACGACTCCATTGCCTGTTATCCCAGGGCTCAGCATTTCCCTCAGCTTACTACCTGTAATGCCAGAGTAAAATCCTTGCAACAATAGTTGAAATGATCACACTTAGCCCTCTGATTGAAATTAATAAGATGTACAGACCAAGTCTGTATACGATTATTCAGAAGTGAATTTGGCGAGGCTTACTTCCTAGCAAGTGTGCATATAATTGCAGCCTTAAAGGGCCTCACTTTGGCTGGATGATGCCAATAGCTTATGCAGCAATACGGCAGCTAATGTGCTCAGTTTTAAGCACATATTTGCTTGCACAGCAAATCTTGGGCCTGGGCCATAAATTCGTGTGAATTTTAATGATATGCTTAATGGCACCTTCCTATTATTATCCCATCACCAGTTCTTTGTATTCAAACTATCTAGTAAAATCCCAACCGGCTTACATTATGCCGTCCTTGATCCCCGAAGCTTTTGGAAAAGAAAATGGGCAATAAATTCCATATTCAATATAACCCAATGGAAAAGATAAGACATGATGATATGGATATGTAGCAGAAGCGACTTATGAATATTGGGACACACACACACACACACACACACACCAAAAAACCATACCTCACTATGTTGAAATCATATATGCACTTGGTTTGGCATTTCTAAAATGTATCACTGAGAAACACTGCAACCTATTTAAGACCACACTTTGTTCTGCTCAGCCCCATAGCCTTTATATCCATCAGAGAAATTGCAGTTCGGATAGGATTTAGCAGGTCGTTTATTTATAGATGATGATAACGACAAACAAATCTTTACTCACCGTGCCTTGCAAGCTCAGCAACAAATCCGTATGCCACAGTAAAACGGATGGCCCCAGCTCAATAAATATAGCTATTGTGCAAGTCCATTGTCATCAAATGACTGGGATAATACGAGAGCATATTCCTCAGCTTACACTATCAGTGATACTTCTGCTTACTGCAATGATATATGTCACATCAGACACCTCATTCTGTAGTGGAGTGCCATGCACTGATTCATGCATGCAACAAACTTGACTATACCATCTGCAACCAAGTTTGCAGCAATACTCTAGCCTCGCCCTTCCCACCTCACCTTAACTAAAATGATGTGCACCTTTTTCTGCTTTTGGGATCAGACAGTTGCATGCATATGTGAAGATAAACTATCTGTATGCTTCAAGAGAGAAATTTGAAAATGTAAAGGGGTGGTGCATTTGAGACAACACTGAAATAATTTGGGTGTCCAATCAAGTGCTGGCATATTGGACAATGAGTTTTGATGCCCACCCAATGGAGATGAATTTAGTAGGATGAATCACATTGTTCATGAGATAACCATAATGATCTCTTAGTAGCCAGAACACACAAACTCCTATAAGCACCCACGGCACAGTCTAGCGATAAAAATCTCCAGTGGGGAATTAACTAAGTTTTATGCAGGGTAGAGCTTTTGAAATGAATGAACCTAACATACGCTACTCTGAGTCACATTTAGTTGAATACCACCCATTGTTGCTAGTCCTGTCCAGTTGTCTCTCTCAGTTTTGGAATTGGAGAATACATATTCCGAGAACAGGGACCCATCTTCTTTTCCTTACTCTTTAAATGGGCACTTAACATCTAGAGCAGGATTTCCCAAACTTGGGTCTCCAGCTGTTTTGCACTACAACTCCCATCATCCCTAGCTAGTAGCACCAATGGTCAAGGATGAAGGGAACTGCAGTCCAACAACACCTGGAGACCCAAGTTTGGGTGTTAGTCCAACAGTTAGATGTGATCCAGCAAATTCGACTCCCAGCTAGCTAGGGAATATAGTATGACATTAAATAATCTCTTGTCAGTGAAGGAGGCACTTAGCAGTTTCACTGAGATCAGGGGCTATTGAAAGTTGAAATTCATGTACAGTGGGACCTCGGGTTACATTCACTTCAGGTTACAGACTTCGATAACCCAGAAATATTACCTCGGGTTAAGAACTTTGCTTCAGGATGAGAACAGAAATCATGCTACGGCGGCACGGCGGCAGCAGGAGGCCCCATTAGCTAAAGTGGTGCTTCAGGTACTTAACCTGAGGTACCACTGTAGATGTTTTCTCATTTAGGGAACATCCTGTACTCTTTCTTTAGCTCAATTTTTAAATCTAAAGAGAATTTTCATCAGAAAGGGAAGATGCTCAATGTATGCTCAAAGACAGCCCACCCATACTTTTACCATGCAGGTAACGAAAGAGAAAGCTTTCTATACAAGTTGAGAGAAATTAAGCCAGAATAGGACAAAGTCTGTATGAATCTCAAGTATGAAGGTCTTGAAACAGTGGCCATTATTTTAAAGGTATGAATGCAAAAACAGATCATGCTAAAAGTCTTTATAAAAATAAAATAAATTAAAAAGAAGGATGCAATTTTGACTCGCTGAAAATATATATACATTTTTAAAGCTTTTTCATGATAAGTTACTTGACGTAATGTTTTCTAAATGTGCTATTCTGGTTTCCTTGTAAGATGCTGATGGTCTGAATCCTGGCAGGAGAATAAAATTAAATTTGACAGTAGGAGGAAAATGAAAACAAGATGTGGTCTTAAATTTTGTTTCCCAGAAAAGTAGAACAAATTGAACAAAATTACAAGTGATGCAGCGTTATTTATGTGTCTGGATCACTAAAGTAATAACTAATGGAAGTTTATGACTACAAATGAAATGGTATCAAAAATTTACCATAAATATCTTGATTATAGATTAATAATGAAGGTATATCATTCTAGTGTGGCAAAAAAAAGAGACTCTGGTTATGTTCTGTATAATAGCTTTTTTGCATGCATCTCAGAGACAAGCAGTTCTATTTGTTCTGTTTTATCTCATCATCCTGTTTCATAAAAAGCTAAAAAGAATAATGCAAGAGGTTGTGTTTACGCTCATTGCTAAAAAAAGAAAAAGAATGAATGAACAAAGGAGCTCCCTAAGCTTGATCACCTATGAAATAGAAAATGCACTCTTTGTCTTCATTTATACTGGGGACACTCAAGGCATGGGTGTAGCTGACACCATGCCCTCGAACATTTCTCCGATGAAAATAGGGACATCCTGTTTAATAATAATAATAATAATAATAATAATAATAATAATAATAATAATAATAATTTTATTTATACCCTGCCCATTATTGCGTTCAAAACTTCCTTATACAGGGCTGCCTTCAGATGTCTTCTAAAGGTTGTATAATTGCTTATCTCCTTGGCTTGGGTGTCACAAGACTCCATACCCTTCAACATTTCTCCGATGAAAATAGGGACATCTTAAGGGAAAGTGGGACATTCTGGGATCAAATCAGAAGCCGGGATGGCTTCTGTAAAATCTATGACATGCAGAGAATCTATGACATGCAGCCCCCTGAACCCATAACAAGAAAATAAGACTCTGAGCTGGTTGCGTGGCGAGTTCCCGCCTCCCCCCAAGGAAATAAAGATGCAGGACACAAGAATTCAGGTTAATGGGTCAAATTAGGCCACAACTTTATTGATTACAGGAATTGAGCGGTATTGGCTTAGGCATTGGTCTTAACTACTAACTGGCTATAGGCCGGGAGGGTTGAACACCAGTGGGAGGAGTCCTGCTGAGGCACGTCAACTAGGATCTCCCCTGGCGCCACCGCGTGGGGGCGTGCCGTGGGCCCACACCTCCCTAGGCTTAGGACAAGGCCACGCCCCCCGGAATCCTTTACCGGACTACCCTTGTTTGGAGGAAGGCGATGGCGCTTCTTCCCCCTTCATTTGCATAACAATAGGACTCTACCCCCACCAATGTCTAACCACCAATACCGAAGAGTTGTGACGGTTTGATACGAGGTAGGAGAAAACCAAATGGCTGGTGCCAATCTGCCATCTGGGAAAATTCCTACCAGACCCCTTGACGGCGACCGACCGTAGTTCATAGCAACATCGGAAAACCTAACCTAACGAGGGTGGGATGGGCAGGGAAAAAACCCGGGTCAGCTGCAGCGAGGGAAAGAGGAGGAGCCTCGGCTGCAGGGGAGCTAAATAGCCGAGGCCCCGCCCCCAGAGCCTCCCAATTGGCTGGCCCGAGGTATGATGCAGACGGGGATTCCCTTTAGTATCGTGGGGGCTGAAGCCAGCCCCCGCGAGTGTGGGGAGGGGCATGAAGCCCGCAACCCCACCTCCTCGTCATCGCGGAAGTGGCTTTATTGAAGACTCATAGCTGAAGGTACGAAGAATTCTCACTAAAAAGTATTTAGTACAAAACATTTTATCTTTGGTGTATGATCAATGGGTCCCCCCCCCAAAAAGGCATGTTATTAGTCTGAGTTTCATGTATTTTTCAACAGGGCCTTAGGATTGTATACTACTGTGTGTGTGTGTGTATACACACACACACACACACACACACACACACACACACAGTTAAACAATACTGGATGGTTTGCTTTTCAGTGGAAAATAATCATAATAATGGTGGTACAGTGGTACCTCTGGATGCAAACAGGATCTGTTCCGGAGCCCCATTCGCATCCAGAAGCGAACACACCCCGCATCTGCGCTTCTGTGCGTGAACGGGTTTGCGATTTGCTGCTTCTGTGAATGCGTATGACGTCATTTTGACCGTCTGTGCATGCGCGAGCGGCAAAACCCGGAAGTTACGCGCTCCGTTACATCCAGGTCGCCGCAGCGCACAACCCGAAACTACTTATCCCAAAGCTACTTCAACCTGAGGTATGACTGTATTCTTATGAAAATGTCTTGTAGCCGATAAATAACAAAACAAAGAACTAGTCTAGCAAGTACATTTGTCATTTCTTTCTGTGGAATAGTATACATTAACACGGGCACCTTTTCAAATTCTTATTAATTCAAGTCATTGCAACCTCAACACAGCTGAGGTGAAATAAGCGATCGAGTTAATAGAATTGCCTAATGGGCACTAGAATTTTTAATTGTGCTTTCTGGGTCCAATTACATCCCAATTAATCAAGAAAATTGGAAGGCTCCAATGAAGTGGGGAGGGGTTTACAAACCAGATCTGAGTTCATGCATCAGAAGGAGAAGAGGCTAAATTTACAATTTGACTATTTCTCTGTGTTGCAGTCTAATGGGGCAATGGTGCACAGACAATTGCTTTCTGCTGCCAGAAAGGGTTTAATAGTGGATCATACCTTCTGAGTATGCAGCATGCGGTTTTTCATTAAAGTGCCACAGCTGTGTGGAATAGCAAACACTTGTGTGTGCTAAAGACCAAGGTTCAATCCCTGGCATCTTCAGATAGGCTTGGGAAAGCCATTGTCTGAAAAATCAGAGAGCCTCTGCCAATCATTTTAGACAAAGCTGAGGCAGGTCAACCGATGACTTGACTTGGGACAAGGCAGCTCCTATGGTCTAATGCAATTTCAGAAGCTCACATTTGAAAGACCCTTCACATCACATAGTTGGTCAATGTGAAGACAGGTTTTTCTTATTTCCAGCTAGACTGGTGACTGGGCGTGGCAGCCGAGACCATATAACATTGGTCCTGAAAGACCTATATTGTGTCCCGGTATGTTTCCGAGCACAATTCAAAGTGTTGGTGCTGACCTTTAAAGCCCTAAACAGCCTTGGCCCAGTATACCTGAAGGAGCATCTCTACCCCCATCGTTCTGCCCAGACACTGAAGTCCAGATCCGAGGGCCTTCTGGCAGTTCCCTCACTGTGAGAAGTGTGGTTACAGGCAACCAGGCAGAGGGCCTTCTCAGTAGTGGCACCTATCCTGTGGAACGCCCTCCCACCAGTTGTCAAGGAAATAAACAACTATCTGACTTTTAGAAGACATCTGAAGGCAACCCTGTTTAGGGACGTTTTTAATGTTTGATGTTTTATTGTGTTTTTAATATTCTGTTGGGCGCTGCCCAGAGTGGCTGGGGAAACCCAGCCAGATGAACGGGGTATAAATAAATCACCACCACCACTTCTGTTTGTTAGTCAAGGTCATGAGTGGGGATGTTGTTGTACTCCAACTTCCATCAACCTAAGCTAGCAATGTCAATGATCTGGGATGATGGGAATTGGAGCCTAACGACTTCTGAAGTGCCACAATATCCCAACCCAAATCTAGTTCAACCAGTGGTAAGGAAAGACAGGAGATCATTTCAATAAGCACATATACAAAAATGGCAATCACAAATGGAGACGTGCATGGAAATGTCGACATTTCATGTCCAAAGCCTGCTGGTAATTAGAGATTGCTGGGATGAAGCAAAGGACAGATTGAAACAACAAACCACAGGACTTCCTAAAACCAGTTGCACTGGGAACGTTCCATACTGAGAGGTTTAATGTGTAGCAGCTCACATTGCAGACGTTTGGTTCCTTGCTATGTCTCCACAGTAAGAAATTTGTTCATGGTGACATTCGATGCATTCCTCAGGGTCATTGGTCAGCATAGGGAAGGACCTCCAGTTGTCTGAACTGCCATCGGTGACAGCAAAATGGAACCTCAGCAGATTATTTTTCAGTTGAATCAAAGCAGCTTGCAACATAAAAAGAAGGAAATTATTAATTGTAACAATAAAAAAATGGGATGCAGCATTAAACTTGAGAAGCGAAGTTTTACTTTGCTGATACTGCTGCTTTAGGTTTGTTGTCAGTTGTTTTAGATTGTGCGGTTTAAATTTTGTGTTTGTATTAACCCAGGGATGCTTAAGGAATTCAGTCTTCATGAACTCCAATAGGAACTGACCTGACCTGCACCTCCCGGACTAATGTGCAGTTTGGAATGCAATTGTCCATGGGATTTTATCCTATGGTGAATGATGCAGTACAATTCCAGGCACAAAGGTCTCTTTTTTTAAAATGAGCATTTGGGAATGAAATACTTTTAGAACTATTTCCTTTAAGAAAAACAGTGTTCAGTGTAAATATAAATTATGTACTATGGTTCTTTTCAATGCAATTTAATATTGAAGTGGGGTGGAATGGACATAAGAGTAAACACATGGAAGTGACCTGGATCAGGAAAATAGATCTTTCTCTCTGTAGCATTAACCTTAGTGTGTGTTTCATCCATCAACTGAGGTCCTGCTCCAAATTTCTTGGCTGTCTGAGGCCTTGCAGACTTCAATAAGGAATAGGGCTGTTTCAGTAGTGGGAGCCATTCTGTGGATCGCCCTGAGGGTTTGCTGAGCCCTCACAATTCAGCGTCCCCATGCTTTTGAGCCAGTGGTCACATTTGAAATGTTGAAAAGTTGTCATTGACACCAATCCCAAGATAACTGTCATGGGCACGTGGCGTAACACAATATGGCTGCCACTTTGAAAAGAACAGGAGAAAGAGGCAGTGGGAGATATGCAACTAAGCTTTCCTCAGAGTACATCCACTGAAATTAATGGACCTAACTTTCTAATGGCCAATAATTATGGTGTTCTATGCTGAGGAAAACTTAGTTGAATACTACCAGGTAGGTCATCCTCCTGGAAACCCAGAAACCAAGCAGTGTTGTGTGGAACATCAACCAATCAGGAAGGATTATGGAGTTCGAAGATAGAACCTGATAGTTAATAGATGTTAAATAGGGCTTGATAGAACTTGAATGGGACTTACGTAGGGGTCAGGTAGGGCTGTAATTAACAACAACAACAACTAAAACTTATTATTTATACCCAGCCCATCTGGCTTGGTTTCCCCAGCCACTCTGGGTGGCTCCCAACAGAATATTAAAGACACAATAAAACATCAAACATTAATAAGTTCCCTAAACATTTCTAAAAGTCAGATAGTTGTTTATTTCCTTGACATCTGATGGGAGGGCATTCCACAGGGCGGGCACCACTACTGAGAAGGCCCTCTGCCTGGTTCCCTGTAACCTCACTTCTCGCAGTGAGGGAACCACCAGAAGGCCCTCAGCACTGGACTAGGTGCCTGCTTAATCTCATTTGGCAGAGTATTGCACAGAACAGGGCTGATGGCATTAAGGGGTCTATTTCTTCTTTCTATAAAGCAGTGGTGCCCAAACTTTTTTCAAAGAGGGCCAGATTTGATGAAGTGAAGGGCCGTGAGGGCCAACCAAAGTTGCTCCGCTTTTTTAGGATTGAAATTGTTGAGCTTTTTTTTTTAGGGTTGAAGTTGTTGAGGGTTTTTTTGAGGATTTTACCCCATAAACTGCCGAAGGGGCCAAATTAGGCCCCTGAAATGGACTTTGGACATGTCTGTGGTAGAGCCTTTGGCCAACAAGGGAATCAAAGGTGTGCTAAAGGTGGGAAAGGAGATTGCAGAGGAGCTGAACGGATTATTTGCATCTGTCTTCAGAGCAGAAGACTCGCGAGTAACATAAAAGTAATAAGGTGAAACAGGAGAGATGCAAGCCGGGAAGGGTGACGGAAGGGCCCGGCCAGGCGGCAACTCACCTCGCAGGCGGTGCACCATCCCTTTGGCCCAGGCGAGGCTGCCTCCCGCTCTCGGTGGGCCCTCCCGGGCATCGGGCGTCGGGCTCTGAGAGCGAAGGCGCCCCTCCTCGGCCCCACTCCACCACGCCCATCTGCAGCACGGGCCCTGCCGCCATGCTCCTGCCAGCCGCCCTGGCCACTTCGCCCGCCTCCTCCTCGGGCTCGAAGCCCGGGTTGTCCCAGCTCCAGTCCTGCCTCGAGCAAGACGAGAGCAGCGGCGACGGCAAGCAAGACGAAGGAGGAGGAGAAGGAGAAGAAGCGCCGACGACGACTCCGCCGCCACCACTGCAGCCCGGCGTGTCCCGCAGCCGCCCCAGCTCCAGATGCTCCAGGCCGCCGGGAGGGCAAAGTCCCACCATGGCCCCCCGACCCTGGACGAAGGCCGCCGCCACCTCAGAAATTTTCTCAGGCTGGCTGAGTAACGGCGTGTGAAGGGAGCCCTTTGCTTTCTCCACCACCCGCCTTCCAGCCCCCCATCCCCGCCCACAGCGCGCCGCCTTGCAGGGGGAAGTGGGCAGGCCGGGTTGGTGGCTACGGGCCACATGACGAGGTCTGGCGGGCCGGATTCGGCCCGCGGCCCTTGTGTTTGACACCCGTGCTATAAAGTGAGCCTCGCCAACTTGGGGAATGGTCAGTAACATTCCTGCAGATAATCTCAGTGACTGAGCTGGGATATGAGGGTTCAGGCAATTCCTGAGGTATTCTGGACCTATGTTGTTCAGGGCTTGTATCCCATCTTTCTTTCCTGACTAACACAGGTCTCAGTTATTCCAGTGGGTCTACTCCACACATGACTAAGGCTGGATCCAACCCATGGGACAGCTAACTTACTCCAGCTCTAACTCATTTAATCCCTGAGATCCTCAAACTGAACTGAATCATCAGCAGTCCCAGAATTCAATTCATTCTTTACATGCTGATAATAGGCCAGGTGATACTGAGAGGCTATTTGCTCATGGAATAGTTACACCCCCTATAACACTATAGAAGCATGAAATCAATCAAATAGGAGGGAATACGTAGAAGCAAGATAAGCAGTACTGACTCAGAACCAAATCAAAACAGTGGTACCTCAGGTTAAGTACTTAATTCGTTCTGGAGGTTCGTTCTTAACCTGAAGCTGTTCTTAACCTGAAGCACCACTTTTGCTGATGGGGCCTCCTGCTGCCGCCGCGCCGCTGGAGCACAATTTCTGTTCTCATCCTGAAGCAAAGTTCTTAACCTGAAGCACTATTTCTGGGTTAGCGGAATCTGTAACCTGAAGCGTATGTAACCCGAGGTACCACTGTACTCTGGAAAACTGTTCTCTAGGGATCTATCACATCCACTACAAGAAGAGAACCTAGGGGATATTTTTGTTTTGTTTTGTTTATAAAAATCACAAGCTGCTGTTACTGAATCAGAATTAAGATAGAATCTGTTCTGTGCATGGCACAGCACTATTTTTCTTTTTTTTAAAAGGTAGCAATATTTTTGCTCTTCATTTTGCCAACTGGAAAATCACTCAAAGTCATAAAAAGTGTACTGTAGCAGACTAAACTAGCTTAGGGCTGTTCCAAGAACTTACAAAAAGATTGCCCGAGGGCATGAGAGATGGATAGCAGAAATGGGAGGTCTACAGTTCTTTAGTGGTCCAGTGTTTGTTCAGTTTGAGTGACATTGACAATCCTGACCATAAAAGAGGAGAAGGAAGAATTTTCAATAGCCACCTGAACTGGCATTTGAGGAATCAAGCAATAAAGGAAGGTTTAAAGGGAGGGGGGTTTCTTGGTGACTTGAAAACCACCGCCTTTATCATCCTATTGATATGGCATCCTGTCATCATCCTATTCATATGGCTTTCTGTCACTGCTTGAAACGCTTTCACTCGGTGCAAAAGAGACAGGGATCATATTTAATTTATAGCACTTAGCAGAACGAGAATGAAAGTGAATAAATCTGTGCAAAAAATTCTCTTTGTACAAATTTCTGCTAAACGAAGTATAATTTGTTTGTTGACAGAAGTGAAAGGGGAGGATGGGAGGAGATGCTAATGAACAATTAGCCTGATTGAAATTGTGCTAGAGATGGTTGGTTTTTCGATATGAGTATTTATTCATATGTGGCACTCAATTGCTTCTGCTTTCATAGAAGACGTTGACCCTATGCAAATGTAATGCATAACCATGATTTGTCTTCCTTAACCATGGTTAGCATTACATCTCAAAATCTAAACCAGAACTAGGGAACCTGCAGTGCTCCAAATGCTTTTGAACTACAATTCCTATTAACCCCATCCCCAGATAGGGGTGATTAAGGTTGTAGTCCCTCAACAACCAGAGGGCCACAGCTTTCCCATTAATGACCTAAACCATGGTTAGGGGTTGGCAATGGTTGAGATCAATGATGTGGTTCATCCTCTGTATCAATGTCAACTAGGTGTTGAGAACTAATGTAACTAGTGGTGGCTAACTGTGAACTAAGAAGTCCCTTAGGCAAGTCCATTGGCACATCTGTGAGAGAACTTCTTGGTTCAAGGGGCAAGGAAGTGGGGCTTGGAAGCAGAGACTGACAGTCACAGAGCTATAGTGAATAAAGGGTTATTTGTCTTGGTAAGTTGTGGAATCAATTGACCTTTAATAACTGGAGAGGCACAAATCTGCCAGTTCTGATTTCCCTGTTTCTCAATGTTATCATCTTAAATTTGGTGGATACAATCTCTGTATCAGTTTGGGAGTGTTTCTCCGCACAAAGTTCTCATGAAAATTCATCATTTTGGGGTGCATTCTCCCTAATATACACATATTTGATTGGTATATGATTTCATTTTGTATATATACACATTTATTCAAGCAATTCCCCAAATATAATGCATTTCTATAGCTTGTTTTCATCAACACATGCATTTTTATTCCTACTTTCCCCTTATACTCATTTTGGTACAAATTCTTTTAATTGGAGAATGGATTTTGGTACAGAAAGTCCACTCGCCCATGTTGCAGAAGCAATGTGAACTGGCACTGCCCCCCCTGTGCAACCCCATGGGGGCGCTGGGTGTGGGGCCTGGTTATATCATAGCCTGCCTGCAAATTGGCCAATCACAGGCAGGCTACTGTGCAGGACCTCCCCAGAGGAGGGGCCAACCACATCAGCAGATATCGCTTGGGTCTGCATCCAGGGAATAAATAGAGGGCCTGCCCAGACCTCTTCACCCAGTTTGTCTTTCAGGTTCAGAAAGTGCAAATGAGGAAGGTTTGTATAAAAATGCAAAACAAATAGAATTTGTCCTCCATATAGAGGACCCTCTTTTAAGCTACCCAAGTCACAAACAGGCAGACAATCCTGAATCTCTGAAGAGAGTACTCATATCTCCTATGGAAGAGGTATGCAATCTCTCACTTGGTACATAAGAGCAGATGCTCAGAAATCGGAAGTGTGAGTCACGACCACTTCCTTCTGCACACCCCACCCCGTGTTGCAACATGCAAAGCCAGCTTTGCTTTCATATATTTGAAGCAAATGAAGCATCCAATATGAAACTGGCTCGCTCCCAAGTACTCCAGCTTAACCGATTCATGGAATAATTGTACATCTGGAACATCTACTCGGAATTGCAGGGTCCATTGACAGCTGGTCATCTGCCGCTCCTTCAGTTCTATTCATCATACTTTGCACAGTTATTTCTTTGGTGAAGGATTCCAAATCAAAGGCTTGTGATACTAATTTGATCATTCTTGTAATGACATTTCATTTGCCTTTGCAAAGTACACAAGGAAGTGCTTTGCTTGCCTGGGAAAAGGCCGTTATCAAATTATGTTTCCACCTTTTCAATCCAGTAATGATCCCTGCTGTGTAACAAACATGCCTGTCATTCAAGAGTTAGAAGCATTGTGGGATGTTTATTATTTCCATTTCTAATTTTAAAGGGAAAGCTTTGTGCATTTTTGCGCATGTGGCAAATTATGTGTACTTTAGCTAGGAAAATAATTATTAGGGTACATTTGCTTGTGTAGAGTTTTGTATGAAGCCACTGAATAAACCTTGAAACCAGTGAATGCAACTGTACATCTTCGCCTTTTTAACACAGAAGAATCAGAGCAAGCTAGGAAACCCAAGGTCACAGACAGAGCTGGGTTAACCCAACAGGCTCCATAGAAAGCTAGAAGCAGAGCTGGAAGGGACCACAGGGATCATCTACTCCAACCCGCTGCATGAAACCATGCGTTTCATGGTTGAACAGGATTTAAACCTGAGTAAACATATCCAAACATTCTAACACATGGTTGTAGAGCCCATAACCGACAAAGTCAAATGGGGTCCACTGCACATTTGTCATAGTTGCTGTTGCCTAAAGATACCCCCTTCTCTCCTTTCTGCCCTCTCACACACATTGCATTTGCAGCCGGGGTTTGGGGGAGAAACCAGGAGACTTGTTAAGTTCACATGTTAATCTGACCCTTCAGTTCCCAAAACCAGATCCTGAGGCAGACAGTGCCTGACACAGAAAGTCCTTGGGTCTACTCCAGTGCCAGTCCTACTCAGAGTAGACATATTTAAGTTAATAGACATGACTAACTTAATTAATTGCAGTTACAGATAGGTAGCCGTGTTGGTCTGCCATAGTCAAAATAAAAAAATCATTCCAGTAGCACCTTAAAGACCAACTAAGTTAGTTCTTGGTATGAGCTTTCGTGTGCATGCACACTTCTTCAGATACCAATTACCAATATTGCAATTAATTAATTGCAATACGTCTGCAATGAGTAGAACTGAGTTGGCTATAACTGTTGGTTTCTGGGGCTTGGTGCATCTCCCAAAGTGGTGCCTTCCAGATGTTTTAGACTACGGTTCCCATGATCTCTGACCACTGGTCATACCGGCTGGGGCTGATGGTAGTTGGAGTTCAAAAAAATATGGAGATCACCATAAGGCTGTTCTAACCCATGTTGAGACACCAGCATGCACGTTGTGTGATCCTCACCTAAAGATGATGGAGTGTCCTGAACCCCTGGCCTACCTGGCAGAAAGTCAGTAATGTCAAGTCCCTAGTCCAAGGTCAATCCAGGTATCCAAAGTCCAAACCGAAACACAGTCCCACAGAACTTCAGGAGCATTCAAGCTGGGGTCCATCAACATGGAGCAGACTCAGCACCTCAACTCTGCTGCTCTTACATACTTGGCATGCTGATTGCAGAATCTGGGCTTGAGGAGGCAGGTGACCCTCACCTATTCCAAGCCTACTCCAGCTGAGGAATCACACATCCCCTCCCAGAGCTAGCAAGCCTCACCTGAACAGCTAGGGAGCTGGGGTGTGGGCCCTTGCCTGCCTCTGACTCCTGGAGTGCCTTGCCCACTACAATAATAATTTATTATTTATACCCCGCCCAACTGGCTGGGTTTCCCCAGCCCACCGTGTTTGTGGAGACAGGGGCCCCTCTGGCTCTGGGTCCTGCTGTTCTGGTTCCTGTGCACTGACCCCCATCCTGCCATCATCTTCCATCACCCCATGAGTACTTCCTACACCAACCTCTCCTTCCATATCCCCCACTTGCCCTGGTGTGTCCCAGTCCTGGCTACACACCTCGCTGGGATCCTGTTCCCTTTTTCTTTCTCCCCGTTGCCTTGCTAGTTCTTTCCACTGCTGAAAGGCAGATGAAACACAGTTGTAAAGGAGAGTAGCTCCTGTAGAAATCATGGTGCAATTCAAAGTAGTAATGAACAACTGGAAAACATTTTGTCACTTGGCACAAATCCAAGTGCTCAGATTGCATCTTTCCATCCTAGGGTAATACACTACTTACACTATTACTATTAGTCTCATTTAATTAGTAACTTCCTCAGCCAGCATTTCACATCCTTAGCACCCTTGTTTGGGAATCACAGAGAATTGAATGCAATTAAGCACAATTACTTTAAGCTTGCATCACTGTAATCCAATTACTCAAGATGTTTAGTCATTTAAAGCCAAATCCATGGGAGGAGATAAGTGCTTGCAACTTTGACTGAATGCCCTTAACTCCTATTAACATCAACGATTCATAAAATGTCTTCGGTGGCACACAAAAGATCTGCCTCCTAACCCCAGCTCCTTTAGAGTCAATGGGAGTTGGGTGTCTGACTTCATTTATAAACTAATCTCATTCAAGTCTAGCTGCAAACAGTGAATACAGTTTTGTTGACTAAAATAGGTGCAGATTACCTTAGGTAGATGAACACATGAGCCCAAGAGTCACTTTAAAATGTGATTGTCAGTACCTGGAGAGAGAGAGAGAGAGAGAGAGAGAGAGAGAGAGAGAGAGAGAGAGAAAGGATATGGTTTTGGCTGTCACAATTTTAATCTGCGATTGACAGCATCCAAATGTGAATATTGGCATCCATCAAATTTTGGAGCATGCTTATATAAAGGTACATAAATCACAATGTTACTTTTCCCCAATTAGAAATCTGGTCACTATGTAAGGTAGCAGTTTGAAAAGTTTAAGCCACAACCAAAGTCATATCCAGAAATATTTACCTCAAAATACAAAGCAAAATATAGAGGTGCTGTGCAGATGACATCGGTAAACCTGAATAATGATCGAGGTGCCAAATTAAAACACAAAACCTGTAGATTTGCTGAAAAATGATAGTGTTTGTTTTTCAATTTGCCAGAGGGATTTGAAAAATAGCAAAACTGATGTTTCCTCGATGTTTGAGAGCCTTCTCCAGCCATTGGTGGAGCTGTAGTGATGCCACTGAATCCTAGGAGGGGGTGGATTGGCTGATGGAAAGCAGCTCATATAATATGCTCTTAAGAATTAGGGACAGGTCTTATTCTGATAGATGTGAGGGTGAGAAGGGAGAGGCTCTGCAGAACATCACAATGATAGGGATGCAGGAGGTCCAATAACATAGTGGAGGAAACAGGAAGTCAGGGAAACTTCCATTTTGTATATTGCTTTTGTATTGCTGTTTTGCTGGACACGAAGAGAAGCAGACATGTTTTTTCCTTTGTTCCTGCTGCTGCATAAAATGCTGTAAATATGGTTACACATGGCTCTGTCAGCCTGATGCAGTTGTTATACAGTTGAACTAGGGCTGTATACACACCATACTTTTTAAAGCACATTCGAAACCCCTTCTTTTCCTCAAAGAATTATGGGTACTGTTTTTTGCCCCTCACCAGATACAATTCCCAGCAATCCTTAAAAGCAATAGTACCCAGAATTCTTTGGAGGTGCTTCAAATGAGGGTTAATGTCCCCCGATGCAAAATGTGGAGAACTAAATTTAAGATTTAAAAATGAGGAACTGGGAGGACCGAGATTGACAGATCCTGTCATGAAGCCCATTAGATGTTCTTCGGCCACTCACAGTCTCTCAGCCAAAACTACCTCACTGGGTTCATGTTAGGATAAAATGGGGGGGGGGGAGACTCACATTTGGCACCTTGAGCTCTTTGGAGAAAACATGGAATATAAATGTAAGAAATAAATAATGATATAACAATATGTTTAGTTATTTCTAATTTTCTTTTTAGAATTCACACATACCTGCATGAGGCTAAAGGGGGGGAGCGAAATCCACCTTTATTCTTGCCATCGATTTCAGTGCTACACATGTAATAATCTCCATTCAGCATCACTTGCACCATTGTAATTTGGGAGTTGGGTTGGGGGGGAGCTAAAAAAGAGGAAAGCTTTAAAGGTTCTCCCCTCTTTACAGCATCTTATACAAACAAAGAACTAAAATCCATCTCCTGTTAAAGGTAGAAAGTTGCATTTCAAAAGAAAGCATGCTGTTGATCTAAATTGGGAAACCAGACTAATAGAAGTGATCAATTTCCCTGCAAAACCCATTATGGAAACCTAGGCTAAGAAAGGACAATGAAATACATAAGCAAATGTGTGATTTTTGTAGTTGATCATTCACCATGCATACAGCCAGCTTGGCTAAAGCTTACTCTTGTCCTGGTTTTACTCCTGTGTAAATTGATTGACTTCAGCCAAGCACCGTCTGCAATATTCACACTGGATTTACACCTCTGAGAGACGAAAATATGGCCTACTGACTCCTTTATACTTGGCATGCATATTACCAACATCTCTCAATGGAAAGTTTCAAGTTTTGACCACCCTGTTGCTTAACTTATAATGCTCTTTTTCTGTATGTACCTGTAAACCTAGCTCTTTCACCACATGGCCACATGTTAGTTGCTACTTTTGTTCACAGTCAATGTGCTCCCCATAGATCTAATTAAATTACTTCCCTCTGCTGAATCTAGTGTTTAGATTATAGATGCACATTTTAGAAAAGACTATGTGTCTTACCAGATACAATGGGAACACTATCTGCTGCACACATATTGTGAATGTAAGAGTAATACACTTCTGTTTTCAAATGAACTTTCCAGATATGCACTTTCCAAAACAATACGTGAACCAAAACACGGCTTTCGTTCAGAATTCACATTTCTCTGAATGTTGCAATGCAGTTTGCAGACAAGTAATATGTATGAAGCTGCACATACTAGGGTAAAGAGTGCATATAAGTGCAAATATTGGTGAAATGTGTTATATTAGAGAGCATCGCTTTGCATACAAAAATGTGTCTACTAAGAGTAATCTGTATTAAAACTTCATCATGAGTGGGGGGAGGGAGGCTTGAGGGGAGACCCTCCAAACCAATGTGGAAAACTGGATCAGAGTGGAAAGTAACAAACTAAGAGAAAGAAAAATTGAACCCTAACCCTAACCCATCACTTTCTAAAACACAGCAAGGTTATTACAATTGGTCCTGGTGGCTTCCTCTTTTAGGTTGTAGTGATGCGGGCAACCAGGAGTTAACATCATTTTTCAGATGCCAACCAGCCAAATACAAAGTCCAATAATATTTTGATGTGGTAGCAGAAAAAAAGGACAGAGGAGAGTCTAAGGGCTAGCATGCTGCCACCCCCCCCCCTACACAGAAACAACTGAATTAAAAGTAAAGTTGCCAACAATGAGCCAGGAAGTCCTTGGTTCTTGCATCAGCAATGGGCCCACTAGTTGGCTTCAGGGAAGCCACTCTCAGCCTCAGCTCCTCCATTTGCAATAAGGATTGCAAGTAGGAAATGCTTTGAACACTTAAAAGAAGAAGAGTTTGGATTTGATATCCTGCTTTATCACTACCCGAAGGAGTCTCAAAGCGGCTAACATTCTCCTTTCCCTTCCTCCCCCACAACAAACACTCTGTGAGGTGAGTGGGGCTGAGAGACTTCAAAGAAGTGTGACTAGCCCAAGGTCACCCAGTAGCTGCATGTGGAGGAGTGGAGACGTGAACCCGGTTCACCAGATTACGAGTCTACCGCTCTTAACCACTACACCACACTGACTGGTAGTGCTGTACAAATATTTATTAATATTTTATATACCAGGGTTTCCCAAAGTTCATCGCTAGTTAGCAGGACCAGTGGTCAGGAATGATGGGAATCATAGTTCAAAAACAGCTGGAGACCCAAGTTTGGAAGGCCATGTTATAGACTGTCACCTGAAGCAAAAATTCAAGGCAAATCTACAACATGTCAGTGTGACAACGGATGTGGTTATGCGAAGACAGGAGAAGTACCAATGAAAGAACAATGGCAAGAAAAATTGATGAACTATGCTGAATTAGCAAAGTTAACAGACAAATTACATGAAAAGGACAATAGTGACTTTAAAAAAGAATGGGAACCTTTTACAACTTACCTACAGAAACAACAAAAAGAGATGGATTCACTGGCAGGCTTTGAATAAACATTCACAACTATATTTAAGTAAAATATGAAGAAAGACAGTGCAGCAACATGTATAGTTATTTAACATGCAGAAGATAACAAGTAATGTAATAAACCAGAAAGGGAAGATGAGGGAAGTCAATGGGAGGGTAGGGATTGTAAAATATGAAAATTGGATAACTGTATTTGCAAATTGTTACAACAAAGAAACCCAATATTATTTTTATTATTTTATTTTAAAGGTTGTGGTTATGCACTTAATTTTCTGTGACTGTGGTTATGAACTTAATTCACTAGGGCTTAAGTTCAATCCTATGTGGGGAAACTTTCTCCTGTAAATAAAACAATCTACCTCATATTCTGACTCTGGATGGTCCAGCCTTAACTTAAAGGGATCTTGAATGGGTGACATGTGACAGAAGGAAGATGCATCCCACAAGGTCCCCTTGCAATATACAAGTTGTCTCCACACTCTGTCATAAAGATGATGATGATTAAATATGTTGAAAGGAGGAGAAGCAGTAGTAACTGAGCTGGTGTCATTGGACGTACAACATATGCCTCTGTAGCGGGCAGTCTATAGCCAAATGATGTAAGATCTATTTAACGGAAAATATGGGGGGGGGGGTTAATAATATTTTTTATTTGGTTTTGCATATTAAGTTTACAATCATGCCACCACACATCCAAAATTACAAGATTCTCCCAAACCTCTGGACTTCCCACCTTCCCCTCGATGGGTTCTATATCTAAACCTTTTCTACTGCGTCTTTTTTAAACAAATTACTTTTTTTGTAACTCCATTGTATCCATAGTTCTTGTTACATTAAAGTGTTATTGCAATCCCCCTAATATCATTATTTCTACCCTGCCCATCTGGCTGGGTTTCCTTCCTGGCTGGGCAGCTTTATTAAAAATTTGGTCTTCCTGGTTCCTGAGCTTTCTGGTCAGTTTTGCCATTTTGGCATAGTCCAACAGCTTCATTTGCCATTCTTCTCTGGTAGGACTTTATCTTCTTTCCACCTCTGAGCTAGCAACATCCACGCAGCTGTTGTCGCATACATAAAAAGTCTTTTCTGCTCCCTTGGAATCTGGAAAATATGGGGTTTTGCTCTATGTGCTCTTAACAGCAATATCAAAGGATTTAGCCATGCGCCGAGGTGTGTTTCCCTCATTAGTTCAATGCCAGCCATTCTTATTAATCCCCCTTTTCCTGCCCTGCTTGCAAAACACATTTATCTTCTCTTCTTTCCTCATTAACCTCTACCAACCACCGAGAAACACAGACATAATGTTACGCTTACACCATCTCCCTCATCATTGCCTTATTTCCATACCACCTTTGCAGACATTTCTCTAACTGCAAGAGGCTGCAGGTTCACCTTTTGCTAACAAGGGATCATGGCTTGAATGTAAGCAGTGTACTCTGGCTTGTAAACGTTCCCGCTCGGCTTTTCCCCTCGCCTCCTCACCCTGCCGCCACCCACTGCTGAAATCCCACAATACTGGAAACAAAGGCAATCAACTAAAACATGTGGTATTAAAACACCTCCGAAGACAAGCTGTTCCCATTCTCAGAGGAGGGTAAAATGTTAAGGAAAATGTACCGGCAGGATCACGAGCGTGAATTATGTTAGGTTTATGTAACGAAGACGAGAGAAATACCCCAAGGTTAATTGAACAAGTCTCGGTGGACCATGTCTATTATAGTATGTTCCTGCCATTGTGATTTTCTTTGTGTGCGAATAAAACTTATTTTTGCTGACTGGATCTCATTTCTGTTTATTTACAGGTATCCAGTCTTCTCTATTGAAATCCAAACTTTGGTATGCTTTCTTACCTTCATGTGGCCTTCTCTTTATAGAGCCTTGGGCAGAGACTAAGGGAAGAAAAATGGAGAGGTCTATAGGGGGGGAAATAGGCCTACTTGTAACTCACTCTACATGGGGCTGCCCTTGAGACTGACCCAGAAACTCCAGCGGGTGCAGAATGCAGCGGCGAGACTCCTTTCAGGGTCCTCACTGCGGGATCACATTCACCCGGTGCTATACCACCTGCACTGGCTTCCGGTGGAGTACAGGATCAGGTTTAAGGTGCTGGTTTTAACCTTTAAAACCCTATACGGCCTAGGACCCTCATACCTACGGGACCACCTCTCCTGGTATGTCCCACAGAGGACCTTATGGTCTTCAAACAAAAATATCTTGGAGGTCCCAGGCCACAGAGAGGTTAGGCTGGCCTCAACCAGAGCCAGGGCTTTTTCAGCTGTGGTTCCGATCTGGTGGAACACTCTGTCACAAGAGATTAGGGCCCTGCGGGACTCGACATCTTTCCGCAGGGCCTGCAGGACAGAGCTGTTCCACCAGGACTTTAGCCATGGCACAGCCTGACCCCCTTCTTTGGTAATTCTTCACAGAACTCTAGCCCAATGGTTGCCATTAATTTGATTTGAACTGATTTTATAATGAATTGATTTTAGAATGCTGTATTATTTTACTGCTATTAGCCACTCTGAGCCGGGCTTCGGCTGGGGAGGGTGGGATATAAATAAAAATTTATTATTGTTGTTGTTGTTTAGTCGTTTAGTCATGTCTGAGTCTTCGTGACCCCATCGACCAGAGCACACCAGGCACTCCTGTCTTCCACTGCCTCCCGCAGTTTGGTCAAACTCATGCTGGTAGCTTCGAGAACACTATCCAACCATCTCATCCTCTGTCGTCCCCTTCTCCTTGTGCTTTCCATCTTTCCCAACATCAGGGTCTTTTCCAGGGAGTCTTCTCTCCTCATGAGGTGGCCAAAGTATTGGAGCCTCAGCTTCACGATCTGTCCTAATAATAATAATAATAATTATTATTATTACTTATTGAGCATTCGTTCTGATTTGTCAGTGGGGAGATTTGATGACATTCCATCAAAGCAAGTGTTATCCCACACTTTTTAGCGTATTTGACCATCACTTTCCTTACTGCAAAAAGCCGACAAAATGGGAGGTATGTGGGTTGTTGCACAGGACCTTCCGATCAACTATTGTACATCCTGAATTTGGGGTCTGGAGGCCCCCCAAAAAGAAAGTAGTCTGACCACGGAGAGTGTGCAGCAGCTTGAATGCAAACTGATCTCTAACATCTTTGTTCCATTCTTCAACCTCAAAAAGAGGCTTTCGGAGATGAGTAATAATATAGCATTTGCCCCAAGATTTCAATCTAAAAGGCAGAACAGAGAAGGCAAAGGGATGGGGACTGAGATACAAAAAGCTCTCAGACCCTGGTTTTTAATTAGAAATATTTTTGTAAGTGTTCTATCCAAAGGGAGGAGGGAAGCAAGTTTCCTTCTTCACCTGAAGAACAGGGCTGGTTTCGTCTCTCCCTTTCTGTGAGGTGAGGGGAGAAGCCAGAATGCCTGTTATTCTGGCTCATGGTAGAAGCCAGAGTTATGATGTCCTACAATCTCAGAGCAACTGGGAGCTCTTCAGTGAGGTTGTTGTGAAAGTTGCTTTCTGCAATTCCAAGGGGAAAGGGGAACTCATACATCTCTTTGACTTTTCATGCTTCTTCTAGAATGATAGCCACTTGTGATTCAGCTGGTAAGGCCAAATCCATGCCTCTGTCTATGAGGATGTGTTGCATAAATTGCTAGTGGGGATGTGATGCACAGCTCCCAACTGAGGTCCTGACACTGATCATTGCAAAATGATGAAAGGGCACAACCTTTAAATAAATTTTGCAAGTAAGTCACCAACCAATAATGTGAAACAGAAGCACTGAATATTACCAAAGGAGAAAAATATGTGCTTGTTGTTACCATGTTTTAATGGCTCATAAAATTGTCATCTGAGGCTGGCATTTACCATAATTATAATAACTAAACCCCTTCATCTTTAAGAGGAATTCCATTAACTGCCTACATATGACTCCAACTGCGGTATATTCTTGCATGAAACACAAATATATAACTCAATTGCTTAAGGTTTGTTTTGTTAACTAATTAAAAAGGGTTTTTAAAAATACAACCAAATGAATGTGTCATTTTGGCTTTGCTTTCATGTCTTATTCAAAATTGATGTTGATATTTGATATTTCCTAGTGTTTACTATTAAATGTTTTTATCAGGAAAATACTAATATCTTTTTTCAGAGTTCCCATCCTGATTGGGACAGGGCTCTGACTGTGTTTGTGGTGTCAGAGCACTATTCATTTTTGTTGTTGTTGTTGTTTAGTCATTTAGTCGTGTCCAACTCTTCGTGACCCCATGGACCAGAGCACACCAGGCACTTCTGTCTTCCCCTGCCTCCCGCAGTTTGGTCAAACTCATGCTGGTAGCTTCGAGAACACTGTCCAGCCATCTCATCCTCTGTCATCCCCTTCTCCTTGTGCCCTCTATCTTTCCCAACATCCGGGTCTTTTCCAGGGAGTCTTCTCTTCTCATGAGGTGGCCAAAGTATTGGAGCCTCAGCTTCACGATCTGTCCTTCCTGTGAGCACTCAGGGCTGATTTCCTTAAGAATGGATAGGTTTGATCTTTTTGCAGTCCATGGGACTCTCAAGAGTCTCCTCCAGCATCATAATTCAAAAGCACTATTCATATTTCAGGCTTAGTTTAAAGTATATGAAATAGCTGGAGTTTTAAAAAAAATATAAGTAAAACGGAGCTATTTACTCATTCAGGATGTAATGCCACAATGTAAAGGGGTTATGTTCACAAAGGACAAACATGTGAACACAGAATTTTCAGGATGTAGCATAGACAGTATATCATACAGCCTTTTGAAAAAGAGTCTTGAGAAAGAGCACATGCAAATTTCTCACACACGCACCCAAGTAAGTGGAAGTGCTTTTATGGATCTGGGCTCACTTTTTTCATGGAACGATCTTCTGCTGGGTCAGAAATAGCTCTTTAGTTAGTGGGAAGGGAATTCTACTACTAAAAGGGAGCTTTTGCATTGAAGTCAGAAATATCTGCTCACCTGGGATTCCAGGTCGGCAACTGTTTCTGCATGGCGGGTCCAGGGAGGCTGCCTTCTTCCGGCACGGAAGTGATGGTCACCTGGCTCTGCCCACTTCTAGCCGCATCAGGCCTTCAGGTAAGGGCGGACACGACCCACTTATCCAATCAGAGGCAGGGACCTGAGGTGCTATGGCCCACTGGTGTTGTTGGACTACAACTTCCATGACCCCTGGCCATTGTTATGCTGGCTGTGGCTGATGGGACACATCTAGTGGACACAGGTTTCTCCATTCCTGATTGTAGTCAAAGAGTGCTGCACATAATATTTGCATGTGGTTAACAAGCATTTCCAGATCTTTGAGCTACATTAAATGTCTACCATTGGCCCATTCACCTGTCAGTGCATTGTTCCCTCCCACGCTCAACAGAAAATGACAATAAAGATAGTATCCTATCTAAAAATATGTTGAAGTTGAAGTGGTAGACAACCACAAATCCATCAGCTAACGGACAAGTATCTTGTAACTATCAGAATATATTCCCCACCATAAAAGTTCTCTTTTTGTTTCCTTTACTCAATGTTAATAGGGAGCCTGAAGTGTTTACCTTCTTCTCTTGGTTACATCTAACAGAAAGGGGATGTTCACCTGGGCCCAGGGGGTTGAAGATGCCTCTTCAGCTCTTGTCACACAGCAGTGTATTATGTTGCATTCCCCTAACCATTAATTTCCACATTATATTTGAGCTTCCATACAATGTAAAAGGCACTTCCAGAAATACAACAGAATGTAGCAGAAGTTTAGCACTCATTTCTGTGTTGCTTGCTTCTGGGGTGGGGGGTGGGGGGGTGGAGTTTGCAAATAACACAGAAATGAGTACTAAACTTGTGCTGTGATTCCTGAAGTGGTTTTTACATCATGCAAAAGTTCAACTATATCAACCTTTGAGCGATCCAGTCTCTTTAAAAGAGGCATAGATGATGAAGATGATGATGATGATGATGATGATGATGATGATGATTAATATACTGCCCTATATCCAGGGATCTCAGGGTGGTTCACAGAATAAAATCAAGATATAAAACCACAAATACATAATCAAAATAAAAACAACAACCCAATAACTTCCCTACTAATTTCTGATTGCGCATTAGTTTCAAAGATGCAGATCTGATCACTTGCTGTCAGAACCGCAAATATTATTTAATATTATATTATTTCTATTTAATATTATTTAATAGATTAGACCAATAGCAGATGGGAGAAGCCATATAAATGCTCTCTCAAAGGCTGCATTGTTGCAGCAAAACTGGATGGGGCTAGGCAGTTGTGAAGTCGGGGTTGTGCAGATTCACCAGCAAAGCCAATCTGGCACTCCCAGCAGAGTGACTACACAGGTCCTGCTCCCACTATGTCAAGATAACTGGGAGAAATGCTTGTGTGGAGAGGATGTCTCTGCCCAACCACATCAGCCACTACTTGATGAGACCACATTGGAAGAAACCTAAGCTGGACCTGGAAGTGCTCAGAATAGTCCTAAATGTCTTGGGACTAGGATATGGATTACCTCCTCCCATATATCTATTTGAAACCTTGAAATTATCTCCTGAAGTCCTTCTCTGATTACTCTAACCAAATGGGATGCAGTTTGGAGAGGGACTTTTCAGTGGTGATATGGTAGATATGAGATGTACTCTCCAGAGAGACTTGCCTACTGCCTATATTGTATTATTTCAGTGCAAGGTGAACTAATATTTGTATAGATATTAAGTTAGCATTTTTAAAGATATGTTCATTTCTTGGCATTTTCAGATCTATTACATTTTTGTGCCCTTTTGTACTTTGTTGTATTTATTTATTTTTCTTCTGTTTGCTTTGAGCCAGTGTGGTGTAGTGGTTAAGAGCGGTAGACTCGTAATCTGGTGAACCGGGTTCGATTCCCTGCTCCTCCACATGCAGTTGCTGGGTGACCTTGGGCCAGTCACACTTCTCTGAGGTCTCTCAGCCCCACTCACCTCACAGAGTGTTTGTTGTGGGGGAGGAAGGGAAAGGAGAATGTTAGCCGTTTTGAGACTCCTTCGGGTAGTGATAAAGCAAGATATCTAATCCAAACTCTTCTTCTTCTTCCTTTTCTTTTTGAGCTGCATGTTCCCCATTTGCCTTCATGCTGTATTATTTTTGTGGTATTACTATCATTTGTATTAAATTTACTGGAAGACAACCTGAGGACTTATTTCATGGACAGCATATAAATATATCAATAAATGCATATATTTGACAAGAGGGTAATGATCCTCAAAACATGGGGAGAGACATCTGCCATCACCATTTTGCAGTCTCCAGTGGGTGGCCTGGATCATTATCTTCTCCCACCTCCACGGGGCAAATTTCACAAGGATCATTCAGCTGGTGTCACAATGATGCCAAGTGATCTGGTTTTGTCCACACAGCTGCTTGGCTGAATATTGGGACTTGTGAAGTGCTGGTTTGGGGGACTTGCATAGCTCTGTGTATGTTTCTTAGGAGAATTCAGGGAGGCAGAGATTAACTCAGTCAGCAATGTGAAAGTGTGCTGCTATGAAAGCCCACTCAAAATAACAATTCCCCCTTCCCTCACAGAAGCTGATTTCTAAACTGTTTAGTGTCCCCCCCCCCCCACAAATCAGCCAATCCGTATCAGAGGTTTCATCACAAGCATAATATAATATAGACTAAGATTAATGAACCAAATAGTATATGATAGTATACATAATATATACATATAAAAGAATTAAACTCTCTGTTGCTGAGTAAGGAAGATTTTAAGCAACAACCATTGAAAAGCAGGGTAATTTATAGTATTTTAAAGGTCTATAGATTAACAATAAAATTCACTTGTTTTCACCATTTACTGTTTTGTTTTTACCTTGTCCTGTTCCCAAACTTTTATTAATGCAAATCAGACCTGAGTCTGCTTGTCAATAAATTCCCCTTGTGAGTAATGGCATGAAATCCAGTTTCTTATTTGCTTATATTTTGGAAGTAACTAGCTTTGTTTCTAGGTTAACCAGATTGTTACTTGAAATAATGGGACCTAAGCCACAAAATGAATATGTTATATGAAATAAGTCTTTTTTTAAAAAAAAATGGGGTAAATTATATTTATAGAGTAAAAGCTGCTGTCTGATGAAGAGAGAAAAGAGAGTGGTTGTAAGATACAACCAGCAGAAAAGCATCACTTTCAACTTTTCCGCCCTGAATGACCCTTTCCATCAACTGACATTTGTCTATTACGGCCTACTCCAACTTGGAGCGCTCCTGATGTTTTGGACTACAACTAGTCAGGGATGATGGAGACTGATTATTGTGGAGGGACCAGGTTGGGGAATGTTGATGTCAGGGACCATGCTGAGGAGGGTCTGCACTGAGGAGGAATGGTGGGAGCCTCCCCCTCCCCCTGCTCCTGATTTGGATTCTGAATCTTCCCAGGAGCATGAGGACAGTATAGATTTGGAACAGTGGTTTGCAGAGGGACATAGTTCAGAAGGCAGAAGCTGGGAAATACTGGATGGGGAACAGCTAGGAGAAGGAACACTGGAAGAGAGAGGGTTAACAGATCCACAGTCTCTGGACAGCATTCACACACACCCCTTCTCCAGAGTCATGGAGAGCTCAGAAAGTGGCAGAACAGAAAGCACAGAGGGTACAAGCTCAGATTACAAAATGTAGAAGTGACGTAGATTAATTGGGACAGAAGGCCATGGGATCTTAATTGGAGCACTGCCATTCTGTTCTTAAAAGAAACACAAAATGAGTTCATGAGCACAAGTCATAGCTTTGGACGATGGCAGCCATGTTATTTGTTCTCTCATTAAAGTTTCTAACTGGTAAGAAGACTCCTTTTCCTTTGTTCTGCTTACAGTATCTACTGCCATGGGGGAGAAAGCCAATTCCCTGAAGCCTGACAGTTGGCCCATTAGATGAGGACATTGGGTTTTTATTACAAGGCCATGTAATGGTTAAATGAACATGTCACACATTCAGGGCCAGCTCTATCATTAGGCAGAATGAGATGATGAGTGCCAAATGCAGTAGATGTCAGAGGACACCGGCAAAAGACGTTGGCTGTTCTTTCTAACCCATTGCCCCAGCTCTTGCTCACTGTTGGAGGACAGAGCTTTGCATGCTACACATGGCCCACCTTGCATCTCCTAAACTAGCCTGTGGCTTCTGAACAACCTGCCACCACCCGAGTTGTAAGAATCATCTGCCAGTTCATTTAAATGAAATGTGGTGTCCTTCACTGCAGTCAGCAAAACGTATTGGACAAGTCTTTCATACTATGGAATCTATTCAGGTGTCCATGGAGATAACTGCAACGCTTTGGCTTGCTTTTAGCAAAATAAAAAGGCTGAAATCTGCCTCCTGGAAGGAGGTAGCACATATGAATATGGATATTTAGATTTGTCTTGTCACCCTGAAGAATAAAACAGAAATTAAAGTGAAAGTAAGAAGGTGCTTGGAAGTTAAGCTGCATCCTAATGATCAGATAATGACATTCTAGGGGTGTCTGCCTTCAGGAGTTGTGGAAGCAAGAAACCTTGTTAGATTTAAAAAGGAATTGGTAATATTCATGAAGGGTGCAATACGATAGGGCTTATTAGTAGCAGTTTTCACAGAATTTGGAGGGTCCTGTTCAGAGCAGAAAATGTGCAGGAGTTTTAAAAGAAATTAATATCCAGAAAGGCAGGTTTGTTTTCTCTAGTGAGCAGAGACTACAATGGAGAGATCCCTGTTTTTAAAAATTCCATCACATTCTGTTCTTCCTGTCTCGACATTGTAATAGGAAAAGTTTCTGTGTTCCTCAGATCCTGTTCAGTATAAGATCAGTGTCAAACTGTGAAATTTAGTTATGCTAAATTTTTGTATGCAATTAACGTGTCTGGTTTTTACTTCTAATACAGTGGTACCTTGGGTTAAGTACATAATTCATTCCGGAGGTCCGTTCTTAACCTGGAACTGTTCTTAACCTGAGGTACCACTTTAGTTAATGGGGCCTCCCGCTGCCGCTGTGCCACCGGAGCACGATTCCTGTTCTCATCCTGAAGCAAAGTTCTTAACCTAAGGTACTATTTCTGGGTTAGTGGAGTCTGTAACCTGAAGCGTCTGTAACCTGAAGCGTATGTAACCCAAGGTACCACTGTATAGGATAGCTGGATAGCTCTAATAAGGATGGGAACCATGACACAAAAGCATGGGAAGTTACAGTAATCGTTTCTGACTATACTCAGTTGCACTGAAAATTGAGCCCATGAAACTATTTTTCCTTGGAGGGAAGGGTCCATTGAAGTTTTCAGTGGAGGGATTTTCATGAGTTAAGGGCTTAATCAATTCCCTATGCATCACCCTGTAGCTGTTCATTTAAAGTAAAAATCAGAGAGACCCTTAATGTCTGCACGGTTTTAATGTATCATCTCGTTTGGCCTTCAGAATGTCATCTTCCTCTCACAGCAGTTTTGTAAACACAGATGGTGTTTCCTGCTTGGCAGGGGGTTGGACTCGATGGCCCTTGTGGTCTCTTCCAACTCTATGATTCTATGATTCTATGATTAGTCTGAGATATAGCACCCAATCCAATAAAGTTGTGGACTGATTTTAAACATGTTTACTTGGAAATTGTTGTTGTTGTTTAGTTGTTTAGCCGTGTCCGACTCTTCATGACCCCATGGACTAGAGCATGTCAGGCACTCCTGTCTTCCACTGCTTCCCGCAGTTTCGTCAAACTCATGTTAATAGCTTTGAGAACACTGTTCAACCTTCTCATCCTCTGTCGTCCCCTTCTCCTTGTGCCCTCAATCTTTCCCAACACCAGGGTCTTTTCCAGGGAGTCTTCTCTTCTCATGAGATGGCCAAAGTATTGGAGCCTCAGCTTCAGGATCTGTCCTTCCAGTGAGCACTCAGGGCTGATTTCCTTTAGAATGGAGAGGTTTGATCTTCTTGAAGTCCATGGGACTCTTAAGAGTCTCCTCCAGCATCAATTCAAAAGCATCAATTCTTTAGCAATCAGCCTTCTTTATGGTCCAGCTTTCACTTCCATACATCACTATACTTGGAAGTAAGCCCCTCTTATTCAGTGGGGATGATGACCATGCATAGTAACATTTCAGCCTCATTGGAATCAAAAGAGCACGTTAGTAATGATTATCTTAAATAAATTTAATTTCAGTGTCACCGAAGTGTGCTTAAGTCACTTCATTGTTATTCCCATTGAATTCAGTAGCAAAACATGTGTTGGATTCAGGTTACATATTTCACATACAAAAGACGAACAGGTCAAATTAGTGATGATACACTGGGCAAAAGACTTGGGACATAATATACAAATGATAGACTGGGAGAAGTTATGGAAAACATATTTGAAATTTACAGCATGTTGTACACTGAAAGAAAATTACATGAAAATTATGATTTGTCTCCAGTTAAGTTAGCAAAAATGTATAGAATGAGTTCAAATACCTGCTGGAAATGTAAAGAAAAAGACGGTACCTTTTATCATATGTGGTGGATGTGTAAAGTAATAAAAAAATTCTGGGAGATGATATATAATGAATTGGGAAAAAATGTTTAAAATAACTTTCGTTGTGTTTTTTTTTAAAAAAAGCTTTTTTTATTTGGAAATATAGGTAATGACATTTCAAAGGACCAGAAATGACTTTTTATGTATGGAACAACCGCTGCTCGGATGCTACTAGCCCAGAGATGGAAGGAAGGAACAATCCCGAATAGAGAAGGATGGCAAACCAAGTTGATGGATTATGCCAAAATGGCAAAATTAACTGGAAAGCTCAGAAATCAAGAAGACAAGAACTTTAAAAAATAATGGGGGAAAGTTTATGATTTACTTACGAGACCACTGCAAGCAAGTTAAAACATTGGCAGGATTTTAACCACACTTGTAAAGTAACAGAAAGAATGGTTAATTTAGAAGGAAAAAATTTGGATAAATCTTGATATGCAGTTGTAAATATTATCATTAGGACCCATGGAAGAGATGGGAGGAAGTCTGGAGATTCAGAGCAATGTTGATATTTGGACTTTGAATTGTTGTTTGTAGTTTGTAGTTTATATTATTTAAAATCAAATAAATATTGAGAGAGAATGAGGTGTTACACATTTCACTGTCCTGGGGCAATAGTGTCGAGCCCAGGGCAACCTACTGAAAATCATGGCTGAGTAGGAATTTGAATTTGTTTTCCAAACCCAATTCCAATAATTTTGCCACTAATCTAGTTAAATTTGGAATATGGCCACCCCCGATTAATTCCTGAGGGCTCTATGAGCCACCTCCACAGCAGATCAGCTTACAGCCAAAGTGCTTATAACAGCTTCTCTTGTGCTTTGTGATATACAGCTCCTGCTGATTTCAGTTGTGTATGGATTGCACAGGAGAAATACTTAGTTGACTGCACCTAAAGTTGTTAGCGTGAGAACTCCAGGAAGGTCACTGCTGTGCTTATGTGGTGCTGTAGAGATGACGATGGATTGGTTTTCATCTGTACACGGGTTCCTACTTTTGGAAGGACTTTCCTAAGTCACCTTTAAACTACCCGTAATACCTTAACTTTAGAGCAGAATGAAAAATCACAGTTATGCCCTACTTTGAATTAAAACATCTATTTTATCATGCACTTTGATAGGTTTTAGTGAATAATCTTAAAGTGAAACAAGTTACGAAAATGAAAGAGAGAGGGAGAGAGGAGACATTTTGTTATTTCAGGAAATTGATATTTCTTTCATCTTGTAACAATCTTTCCCGTTTAACTCTTTTCTCTGATAAACCATCTCATTTTTGGCAATGATCTCTTCCACATTTTTCTTCTGCCCGTCATCCTTTCCCAGCTGTTAAATTTTTGCTTTACCCTTCACCATTTTTCTCATTCTCTTCCCTCAGTTCTTTAATTCTAAGGGTTTTTCTACGATTGAGCATGCTAAATCAGCTGCACTTTGCTTATCTATCCCTCCTTTTGCAGACCCCTTCACCTTGATGTCATTTTTATTTACCAACATTTTTTATTCCTACATTTATATTACTTGCTTTTCTTCTGGTTTCTTTTCCTGCTTTTTTTTGGAGAGCTCTTTGTATATCTGCTGTCGTCCAAAGCTATGACTTGTGCTCATGAACTCATTTTGTGTTTCTTTTAAGAACAGATTTATACAGTTCTCTCATCTTTTCTATGTTTGCATCTTTCTTCTCCATTCAACTTTAAATCAGCTTGTATGTCTCTATTTAAACCAAAACAATCCTCTTCATTTTGAGGGTGGTGGTGGTAATTGTCTCCTTCTCTTCCCCTACCATTTGTTTCTAAATTTCTTGGGTGTGGTATTTAATCTTGATTAAAAATGATGTTTGCTTTATCATTTTTTTTCTTTACTAGTTGGTTTTAGCCCACCATTCAACAGAAATAGCATTGTTTAATTAACCACTTCTTTCTGTTCGAAGGACAGTACCAGTTCTTATTCAGCTTAGTACTGTTCTCTCTTTCATAATATGTGTTCACACTTCTGTTTTCTCTTCATTTTCTCAACTTTTTAAATACTACTTTTTATATTCTTGTTAATAGTCTCCTCCTCCTCTGTACTGTAGTGGGAATTATCAGACTGGCTTTTTGTTATTTACAATTGTCATATAAGTTATCTTAGTCTTTGGTATTAATTATCGTAATGAGACTGAATCGATTTTGGGAGGGCCTTCCAATCCTGTGATTTTATAGCTGTAAGAAAGGAGATCACTAAAGGAGTTAATCTTAGCCTGGAAGATGCCATTCTGTTGAGAGAATGGACCTTTGGATGGCTAATATGTTGATCAAGTACAGG